>NW_024870843.1:1614617-2334235 GCF_019054845.1 Dipodomys spectabilis
TATTGACATGCCAAAACTAAATCAAGATGAGGTAAACCATCTTAACAGGCCTATATTAAGCATTGAAATAGAAACAGCAATAAGAGACCTCCCAGCTAAGAACAGTCCAGGACCAGATGGTTTTACAGCAGAATTCTACAAGGCCTTCAATGCAGAGCTCTCACCAATACTCCTCCAATTCTTACATGAAACTGAAAGAGAAAGTTCACTACCGAACACATTCTATGAAGCCATCATAACCCTCATCCCAAAACCAGGCAGGGGACTCATCAAAGAAAGAGAACTATAGGCCCATTTCTTTGATGAACATTGATGCAAAACTTCTCAACAAAATTTTAGCCAAAAGACTTCAACAATTTATCCAAAAAATCATATAGCATGATCAAACAGGATTCATTTCAGGGATGCAAAGCTGCTTCAATATACGCAAATCAATTAATATTATTCATCACATCAACAGGAGCAAGGATAAGAACCACATGGTTTTCTCAATAGATGCAGAAAATGCATTCAACAAAATCCAACACCCCTTTATGATGAAGGTTTTGGAAAAATTAGGAATCCATGGAACATTCCTCAATACAATAAAGGCTGTATATGACAAACCTTCAGCCAGCATTATACTTAATGGTGAAAAACTAAAGCCTTTTCTCTTAACTCAGGAACAAGACAAGGATGTCCACTCTCTCCACTTCTCTTCAATCTAGTATTAGAATGCTTAGCTACAGCAATAAGACAACAGACAAACATAAAGGGGATCCAAATAGGGAAAGAAGAAATAAATCTCTCCCTTTTTGCAGAACACGTGATCTTGTATTTAAAGAATCCCATATACTCCACTCCCAAATTACTCAAGCTGATTCAAAATTTAGTCAAAGTAGCAGGGTATAAAATTAACCCCCAAAATCAACGGCTTTTCTGTATGCCAACAATGAGAAAAGTGTGGCTGAAATTAGGAAAGCAACTCCATTTGTAATAACCCCACAAAAAATAAAATACCTAGGAATAAATTTAACCCAAGAAGTGAAGGAACTCTATTATGAAAACTTTAAAATCTTGAAAAAGGAAATTAAAACAGAAATTAGAAAATGGCAAAACCTCCCATGATACTGGATTGGAAAGATTAACATCGTGAAAATGGCAATAATTCCCAAGGCTCTCTACAAATTCAATGCGATACCTATCAAAATTCCGACCTCATTCTTCAAGGAAATAGAAGAGGCAATCCAAAAATTCATATGGAACAATAAAAGACCCCAAATAGCAAAAACGCTCCTCAACAGAAAGAACACTGCTGGAGGAATATCAATACCAAATTTCAAACTCTAATATAAAGCCATAGTAATCAAAACAGCTTGGTTTGGCATAAGAACAGACCTCAGGACCAATGGAATATAATTGAAACCGCAGAAATGAACCTACAGATCTATAGCCATCTAATCTTCGATAAGGGAGCTAAAACAATAGAATGGAAGAAAAACAGCCTCTTCAGTAAATGGTGATGGCAAAATTGGTTAACTGCTTGTAAAAAACTAAAGCTAGATCCTTATATATCACCCTGCACACGCATCAACTCCAAATGGATCAAAGTCCTCGAAGTCAAAGCAGACACTCTGAAAACACTACAGGATGGAATAAGAGAAACCCTAAGTCTCTTTGGCTCAGGCCAAAATTTTCTGAATAGAGACCTGGAAACACAACAAATCAGAGAAAGGTTGGACAAATGGGATTGCATGAAGTTGCAGAGCTTCTGCATGACAAAGGACATAGCTAGCAAGATCAATAGAAAGCCCTCGGATTGGGAGAAGATCTTCACTAGCCATAAAACAGACAATGGTCTCATTTCTAAAATATACTTGGAACTCAAAAAATTAAATCCCCCAACAACAAATCCTCAAAGAAACAACTTCCCAATTAATAAGTGTGATAAAGACTTAAAGAGAAATTTCTCTGAAGAAGAAAGAAGGATGGCCAATAGACACATGAGGAAATGCTCAACATTCCTAGCCATAAAAGAAATGCAAATCAAAACAACATTGAGATACCACCTCACTCCAGTTAGAATGGCAAAAATCAAGAACTGTAACAACAACATGCTGGAGGGGATGTGGACAGAAGGGAACCTTACTTCATTGTTGAAGGGAATGTAAACTTTTTCAACCACTTTGGAAAGCAGAGTGGAGGTTCCTCAAAAAAACTTCACATAGAGCTCCCCTATGACTCAGCAATCCCACTTTTTGGCATTTACCCAAATGTTTACAAACAGGACTACACTAAAGCTACCAGCACAATTATGTTTATTGCAGCATTATTTACCATAGCTAAGATATGGAACCAACCCTCAGTAGATGAATGGATCAAGAAAATGTTGTATATATATATATACAATGGAATTCTATTCCTCCATCAGAAAGAATGGCATTGCCCCATTTGTTAGGAAATGGAAAAAGTTGGAAAAAATTATATTAAGTGAAGTAAGCCAGGACCAAAGAAACACAGGTCGCATGGTTTCCCTTATTTGCAATATCTAGTATATGTGTGAGTCAAGCGGAAAAGGTCAGATAATGTGATGTTAGGAAAATGAGCCATTAGATATGTATTTTAATGTTTTTTTCTTTCAGGCATTTGTTTCTAATGCATTTATAAGATTATCTCTTTGTTGCTTTGTATGTCCCTCTCCCACAGTATAACCCCTGCTTTCACTATATTTGTTGTCAGTATAACTTGTGGAGGAGATGGGGAAAAACAAGTCGTTTAAGGATACAGGTGGACCTGTTGCAACAATGAGAAGTACAAGTTGTCACGTTGAAAACGAGCTTTACTACCTTAATGCTGGGGGGGGGGTTCGTCGAGGGAGGGGGGAGGATTGGGTGGGGAAGGAGGCTGAGAAGGGCTGTGAAGGGTAAACAAAGAAGGAAGCTGCAATGCTTGATAAGAAATGTACGCATTATCCTGCCCATGTAATTGTAACCCCTCTGTACAGTGTGTTCACAAAAAAATAAAATAAAATATAAAAAAATAAAAAATTAAAGCATTTCAAAAAAAAAGTAAAAGAAACCGCAGATCTAAACTACTGCATAGATCAACTAGATTTAACAGACTTCTACCGTATATATCACCCAGCAGCATCAGAACACACGTTTTTCTCAGCAGCACATGCAACATTTTCCAAAATAGACCACATTTTAGATGACAAAACAAACTATTCCAAATTCAGAAGCATTGAATTATACCTTGCATTCTCTCACACAACAAGAGAATAAAATTAGAACTCAACACCAAAAGCCACCGTAGAACATCCTGTACCACATGAAGGCTGAAAAACACACTGTGGAATGACCAGTGCATCATAAAATACATTGGAAAGGAAATCAAGTATTCATGATATTCAGCAAAGATGAACACACAAATTACCACCTACTCTGGGACACAGCAAAGGCAGTACTCAGAGACAAGTTTATAGCCCTGAGTTGCAACACAAACAACTTCTAGAGATCTGAAACCAACAATTTAATGAGACATCTGAGCCTCCTTGAATAAGAGCAACAAGATAATCCCCATCGATAAAATTAACAAAATTGACAGAACTTTAGCAAATCTTAGAAAAAGAAGAGAACACATCCAAATAAATAAACTCAGAGATGAGAATGGAAACATCACCAGAGAAACAACCAAGATTCAGAACATTATAAGGGAATACTTCTAGAAACTTTATGCTAATAAGTTTAAGAACTTGGCAGAAATGGACCTTTTCCTAGCAAATATTGACATGCCGAAACTAAACCAAGATGAGTTAAACCATCTTAACAGGCCCATATCCAACATTGAAGTAGAAACAGCAGTAACAGTCCTCCCATCTAACAAAAGCCCCGATCCCAATGGATTTACAGTGGAATTCTACAAGGCCTTCAAAGAAGAGCTCTCACCAACACTCCTCCAAATTCTCAACGAAATTGAAAGAGAAAGTTCACGACCAGACTCATTCTATGAAGCCATCATAACCCTCATCCCAAAACCAGGCAGGGAGTCATCAAGGAAAGAGAACTATAGACCCATTTCTTGGATGATCATTAATGCAAGAATTCTCAACACACTTTTGGCCAATCGACTTCAACAATTCATCCAAAAAATCATACACCACTATCAAACAGGATTCATTTCAGGATTCATTTCATGCAAAGTTGGTTCAATAAATGCAAATCAATTAATATAATTCATCACATCAACAAGAGCAAGAACAACAATAACATGGTTATCTCAAAAGATGCAGAAAAAGGATTTGACACTATCCAACACCCCTTTACGTTGCAGATTCTGTAACAATTAGGAATCCAGGAAACATTCCTCAGTACAACAAAGGCTCTATATGACAAACCTTCAGCCAGCATTATACTTAATGGTGAAAAGCTAAAGCCATTTCCTCTTAACTCAGGAACGAGACAAGGATGTCCACTCTCTACACTTCTCTTCAATTTAGAATTAAAATGCCTAATTTAACCATAAAAAAACATGCAAACATTAGAGGGATCCAAATAGGGAAAGAAGAAGGAAAATTTTCCCTCTTTGCAGATGACATGATCTTGTATTTAAATAATCCCACGGACTCCACTCTCAAATTACTCAAGCTGATTCAAAATATTGGCAAAGTAACAGGGTATAAAATTAACCTTCAAAAATCAATGGCCTTTCTGTATGCCAACAATGAGAAAATCGTGTTGAAACCCGGAAAACAATTCTATTTGTAATAGCCCCACAAAAAATAAATTACCTAGAAATTAACATACTCAAAGAAGTGGAGGATCTCTATGATGAAAACTTTAAAAACTTGAAAAAGGAAATCAAAACAGAACTTAGGAAGTGGAAAAAAATCCCATGCTCCTGTATTGGAAGGATCAAAATCATGAAAATGGCAACACTTCCCAAGGCTAGCTACAAATTCAATGTGATACCTATCAATATTCCAACCTCATTCTTCAAGGAAATAGAAAAGGCAATCCAAAAATTCATATGGAACAATAAAAGACCCTGAGTAGCAAAAATGATCCTTAACAGAATGAACAGTGCTGGAGGAATATCAATACCAAATTTAAAACACGACTACAAAACCATTGTAATCAAAACAGCTTGGTACTGGCACAAGAACAGAACTCAGGACCAATAAAATAGAATTGAAAACCCAGAAATGAACCCACAGACTTATAATCATCTAATATTTGATAAGGGAGCTAAAAGAATAGAATGGAAGAAAGACAGCCTTTTCAGTAAATGGTGCTGGCAAAATTGATTAATCACTTGTAGAAAATCAAAATAGATCCATACATGTCATCCTGCAACAGAATCAAATCCAAATGTATCAAGGAACTAGAGGTCAAAACAGACACTCTGAAATCATTACAGGTCTGAAATCATACTAGGTCTCCTTGGCATAGGCCAAACTTTCTCAAAAGAGACGCAGAAACACAACAAATCAAAGAAAATTTTGAAAAATGGGATTGCATGAAATGGCACAGTTACTGCAAGGCAAAGGATATGGCTATCAAGATCAATAGAAAGCCTACTTATTGGGAGAAGATAATCACTAGCCATACAATGGACAAGGTTCTCATATGTAAACTATACCTAGAACACAAAACATTAAATCCCCCAACAACAAATCCTCAAAGAAACAACTGCTCAATAAATAAGTGGGCTACATTGCTACAATTAGATGTACAAGTCGTTATGTCGCAAACGAACTTTACAACTTTTGTGGGGGGGGGGGGCTAGGGAGGATTTTGGGGGTGGGTGGAGGATGGGAAAGGATGGGAAGGGGAAACAAAGGAGGAGGCTAAAATGTTTGATAAGAAATGTACTCATTATTTTGCCCATGTAATTGTAACTCCTCTGTACTTTATTTACAAAATAAAAATAAATAAATAAATAAGTGGGCTAAAGACTTACAGAAAAACTTCTGTGAAGAAGAAAGTAGGATTGCCAATAGACACATGAAGAAATGCCCCACCTCCCCGGCTATAAGAGAAATGCAAATCAAAACAACATGGAGATACCACCTCACCCCAGTTAGAATGGCCATAGACAAGATCAATAATAACAGGTGCTGGAGTGGATGTGGCCAGAAGGGAACCTTACTTCATTGTTATTGGGAGTGTAAACTTGTTCAAACACTTTGGAAAGTTGTATGGAGGTTCCTCAAAAACTCCTATAGCTCTCCTATGACCCAGAAATCCCACTTTTTGGCATTAACACAAATGATCACAAACAAGACCATAGTAAATCTTCCAGCACAACTATGTTTATTGCAGCATTATTTACCATAGCTACGATATGGAACCAACCCAGATGCCCTTGAGTAGATGAATGGATCAAGAAAATGTGGTAAATAAAAACAAAGGAATTCTTTGCCTCCATCAGAAAGAATAACAATGCTCCATTTGTTAGGAAATGGAAAGACTTAGAAAAAATTATATTAAGTGAAGTAATCCAGCCCCAAAGAAACAGAGGTCCCATGTTTCCCTTGTTCAAGTACCACTTCTTGTTTGCACACACCCAGTCTATGTGTGAGGGTACTTTCTCCCTGTTAAGCAATAGGGTAATACTCACAATCTGAAGGGGAAATTTCCACAGTTTAACCCTATGCCCACATTAGAGGGTGTATAATTTAAAGTATTTTGAGTCAAACAGTAATACTAGATTTGAAATGCTCCTTAGGGACATTTTCTTGGAGCTCATTAGTTTACCCAGGAGAAATATAAATATCCCTAAATTTTGGAGCTAATTAGTAAATATCCTAATTAACACTACATCCTAGATGTTGTGTTATTACAAGTCAACATTGTATTATTGTTACATCGGAATCTTTCCCTACTTGCCAATGTGTAAGAGAAAATGAAAGTAAGGCATTAAAGCAAAATGCCTTATCTTTTCAGGAATTTAATCCTAGTGGTGAGGGTAATGTCTGAACTCTTCCATTCAATAAAAGCTTGAAGTTTATAAGAGCACTTCCTACATATAAAAATTTGTGGCAGGTTGATTGACAGGGTTATTTAATCATGGAGATATCACCAAAACACTGTTCTTATTGAAATTGTCTATATCTTTTTAGTTTTCAAATCCAAATTGCATATTTCCTTCAATATCTCTGTAACAGTTTTGACCTTTTCTTCCTGCAAATTCTTTCCTTTCTTTACTTCTGTAAACCTGTGTTTATTACTTTCTTGTTTCCTTATTTATCTCATTCTTCCAATCTTGTCCACACTGGTATACACATTGTTCAGAATTGTGTCAGAACTTTCCTTTTCCTCTTCCCTTTAATAATGCCCAAGATTTTATTATTCTTTTTCATATTCATGGTCATGGATATTTTGATAATGTCTAAACAAACCTATCTTTGCATCTGTTTAATATAAACTTTAGAAATATCAGAGTTTTTTTCTCCTAAATCCAACATTTCCACCTGTAATCCCTATCACCAAGATTAACACTAACACAGTTGCCTGGCCAGAGATGTAGAACACTTTAGATTTCTTCTTACCTTTCTGCTCCCACCCATTAGAAAAGATGAATGATCAAGATTTTCTGAATTTCTGTCACTAATATGAGTTCTATGTACTCCTTTTTATGCCCCTGCCACCAGCCTGTTTCATGTAATCATCACTGGTCACCTAGACATAAACAACCTTTTACAAAGTATGTTTTTCCCCATAGTCTTTTCATATTGGACCTTTCCATCACCAAATTGCTTCTGCTTGTAAGCACACAGAGTGAAGAGCTCAGACACAAATTCTAGTATCATTATTTACTCGTTACATTGACTACTGGCCTTACATTTCTCATCTGTAAATGGATGTAATCTACCAAAAATATTGAAGAATATATTTTTTGACTTCTAGAGCAAAATAAAAAAAGAAAATGAAGAGTCCTTACATTTTCCCCCTTAGCTTACAAATAAGGAACGAGTCAAATTCAGTTTGTTGGTATAAATATCAAAAATTGTTTCATGCAGAAATAAAAATAAATTTTCTTCCTGGATCTAAGGACCGTGTCCTTTTAAGGTAACTCCAGATATGTAAGTGGTATTATATAAATCGTGTCATGTGTTTACAGCTATATTGAAGAATATGTCATTGGAAAGCATTGGTTATTGAATAGTGTCTTTATGAGAATGGTATTTGAACTAACCACACTAAGTTGAAAACTACATCTTAGTCCATCAAAATTTTTCTTATTGCTTTATTTGTTGCCAAGTGTTCTTAATACATTTACACGTAGATTTTCTCCAGTTAACTGGACGAAAACTAAAACTGATCATGGATTTCTACCTAATGAGTGAAGCATGCTTGAGGCATGTGTTGTTAACTTCTAGGGATATATAACTAAGCCAATGGCTATGTGGGTAGTGAAAGGCTTTCTCCTAAATTCCCAAGGCTAGAACAAACAAGATCATTTGTAACAGAAAGCACTCAGCTTATTATATTTTATCTATGTGGGATAATCAACATGTGCAAACAAACGATTTTAATTATAAGAAAAATATAGTACCAAGAAAAGTGAGTATATTTAGAGAGACTGAAAGAATGAAATTAGGGTTTTTACTCTCTCACCTGTTTATGTGATTGTATTTCTTGATATTGAAACTCTCCTCTTGTTATTCTTATTGTATTAATCCAATGCTTTTTAGTACTATGTATTCAATGTGGTAAATCTGGCTTAAAAGATGTCTAAAAATTTTTCCTTTTCAATCAAAACCTTGTCATTATCAGGCTACACTGTGGTCATCATCTTCTTCATAAAAATTATTATGAGAATCATAAGTGCTAACTATTGAACGTATGATACTTGTCTATGATTTTGCAATATTTATATTTTGATTAATAATTTTAATGTTACCACTGTGCATGCATCCATGTTAAAATTTTGAATAAATTAAGAAACAAAAAAATCTAAGCCAGGATGTGGAGGGTAAACAAAGGAGGAGGCTGCAATGCTTGATAAGAAATGTACTCATTATGTTGCCCATGTAATTGTAACCCCTCTGTACAGTATGTTCACAAAAAATTAAAATTAAAATTAAAAATAAATGAAAAAAATAACTAAGCCATATCAGGTAGCTTAACTATGTGCTTATAACAAATTATTGACTAGATTTTTGAGGTATTGCAAATTCCTAACCAGTATGAATTATCTTCCTCTCTCCCTGTCATTACACACAAATATTTAAGAGTTTGAACAGAATTTTTTCAAGTAATATACTATAAACGTTATTACATTATCATGTGTATATCTAAAATTCCCTTGAAATTAATAAACTCTACTCTCTATTGAAATATTAGTTATTTTACAGTAGGAAACTTTTGGAAAAATAGACTGCTTATCTTTGAAATGAAAAATAGTTGAATAAAAGTTTCAGAGGGAGTTCCAGGATGATGGTGGAGGAGAAGCTGGAGGCTAAACAAGCTCTCACATAGAAAGCAGTTTTTGTTCCAGTGAACAGTCCTAAGCCAGAGAATCACACCAAGTGTACCATCACAGGAGAGAGAGTTAGACCAAAGAGGGAAAATACAGGCAAGGAGACAGATCCGAGCCCTTGGCAGCTGCCGCAGCTGCAGTGGCAGTTGCAGCGACCGTGGCGGCAGCCACGGTGGCGGCGGCCATTGCCGCCAACCTGCAACCCGCCATACTGGGACGAAGGCACCAGAGGCAGAGGTGGCAGGTGAGCGGACTCTACTCAACACCAGCAAGAACTGACAAGGAGCAGGTATCTTCATCCTGCAGTTCGCAGACCAGAGACGACACAGGAACCAAGTTTGTGGCATGAGCAGAAGCCTGACATCCTCACACCTTCTCAGGGATCAGAGGCGGGAAGGCCACACCTCCCCTCCCCACTACCAGAGATCTCAATCTTTGTTACTGACAAAGGCCTGGCTGAGCAGATAGCTCCAACTCAGGCATTGGAAGAAAACAAGAGTAATTTAGCAGGTCACAGGAACCTAACCTTACCTGCTAGGCTCAGCTCCACCCAGGGAAAAGTCACCCAGCACAGGCCACAAGCCCCAGGAGTGTATTTCTTCACTGGGTACACAGAGACAGAGGCTGCCCCTCCCTATAGCAGCCTAGAAAATCAATTGAAATACAGTAAACATAAACCCTGAAAAAGGCTCCAGGCTGGGATCTGTGAATGACTCAGAAGCTTGTACTTCAGGGAAAAGCTACTGTTTGGGGAAAGGCCTCAACTCTACCCAGAACCTAGCCTCATCACAGCATCTCTAAACTAGAGGAAACAGCCATCTCCCTCTTTTGTGATACTCAAAGCAGATCTATCTCCCATAGAACTAGACTGGGAGGAGGATCAAAAACTCCTGGGTAAGCAGAGCATTTTTCTGCCTACTCATATTAACCGACTTAAGAAACCAACCAAGCCAGAGCAAAATCAAACACCACAAGCAGAACAGAGACTCCAACTAGAGACAGGCTAAGGACACAAGGGAGATACAGGATCTTCCCTTCCCCCACAAAAAATCAAAGAACTTTTTTGTACCTTTTATTTAAAATTTTTTTCTAAAACTTTTTAAAAATTTTTAATATTGAACTTTTTTGAAAAAAATTGTTTTCTATTAACTTTTTTTCTTCCTCTTATACTTTTTATTTTAAGAGTATAAGTGTGTACTTTTTTTCTCTTTTTCTTTTTTTTTCTTTCTTTTCTTTTTTATTTCTTTTTTCTTTAGTGCTACTTACCTTTTTATCCTTTTTTCTTCCTTCTCATTCTTTTCACCTTTTCTTCTCTTTATTCTTCTTTGCATGACTTAATTGTTCTTCTGCTCATCCTCAGATATACCCGTGGTCGATTATTAGATCTTGTTCCCCATTGTGTACACACTTAATCCAGAAATGTATTACTCAATTCAACACCTTTTAGACTTATATTCCTTAATAGTAGTACTACCTCTTTATATCTATATAATATTTTAAGCATTTTTTAAGTTTCCCATATCTCCTTTTTATCCCTACCCTTATCTTATCCTATCCACATTCTTCTCTGAATATTACATTTTTGGATTTGCATAATTTTTGTTTTCAATGTTTCACTATATAATTTTTAATATTTTTTTCTATTTGTCTCTTTTTATATCGTTCTCTTCTTTTCTTTTCTCTCTCTTTACTATCATTCTATCCAACTATTTCTCACTTTGAGATTAGGACTTAGTTAAGTTTACTCACCCTATGCCTTTCCATAGCCTTCTATCCCTATTTTTACCCACATCTCTCCCTAAACCTAATAATTTCTGGTTTGCCAAATTCTTCTTTGCGGTTCATAACCAATTAATACATAGTTGTTTGATGTTCAATATATATATATCTTTTGAACTAGAGTGTATCTGCAGACTTTGACTACAGACTTTGGTTGATGCTTAACTTAAGATAGTGATCTAGCACAAAAGTGGTGTTACTTTCATCCCAAATGGGCAGGAGAAGCAGGAAAATCACTAGAAAAACGGCAAGTCCGGGTATCTCAACTCCCAATCATGACAATCAGTGGACAGAACAGATAATGAATAATCCAGAGGAGAGCTCCCTAAAAGCTCTACAAACACTTCTGGTAAACATGGTAAATGAATCTACTGAATACCTGCAAAGGACTCTGTATGAGCATGATAAGGAGAGAGAGGAGGCAAAAGAAAGGCCAATACAGGAATATCATGAGCATGAGGAAGCTACTCAAAGATTGATACAGGAATTGCATGAGCAGCTTGAGAGCACTCAAACAGAAATAAAGGAATGGTGTGAGCAGGCTGAGATCAGTCAAAGCGAGCTATAAGAATAGTATGGAACGGAGGAAGCTAATCAAAGAATAATAGAGGAATTGAGAGAGTAGGATAAGAATACACAAAGATCATTAAAGGCATTCGTGGAATCCATAAATGGAGAACTGAAAGAAATCAGGGAGTCCACAAAGGGAATGCTGAATGGAACCCAGCAGAAAGAATGGGAGTCCAAGTAAACCATAACCAATCAACTATGTGATTTGAGAATAAACACTGAACACCAAATTAAGGAAATAAAGAAGTCCATAAAAGATCTAAAACAAAGCTCCAAAAAAGAACTTGAAGCCATCAAAGCTGACCAACTAGAAAGAAAAAAAAAAAACACAAACAACAAAAAGCAAAGTAGAAAGTCTTAATGGTAGGTTAGAACATGCAGAAGATTGAATCTCGAGGATTGAAGACAGCATGGATGTTATAGAGAAAAAAAACATAACCATCCAAGACAAATCCAAGAAATATGATAGATCTATTCAACATTTGGAAGACACCATCAGAAGGCCTAATCTGAGGATAATGGGTATAGAGGAAGATTTAAAAACAGTTGTTAATGGTCTAAGAAATTTGTTTAACAGGATCCTAGCAGAGAACTTCCCAAACATGAAAAAAGATAGGCCTATTCAGATACAATAAGTTTTAGGACTCCAAATAGACCAGACCAGAATAGGACATCCCACTGTCACATTATAATCCACACTGGATCCATTCGGACCAAGGAAAATATCCTTAAAGCTGTCAAGGAGAAAAGATGAATCACCTATGAAGGGAAACCAATTAGAATCACCTCAGATTTCTCAGCAAAGGCAATCAAAGCAAGAAGAGCCTGGAATGATGCACTACAGACAAACAACTATCAACCAAGAATACTGTACCCAGCTTTACTCTCCTTCATAACTGAAGGTAAACTAAAAACCTTCCATACCTAAGAACAACTGAAACAATATATCTCCATCAAAGCAGCCCTACAAAAGTTTCTTAATGATTTCCTACACAGAGAAAACCAACAAGACCACAATAAAGGCCAAGAATCCACACCCAAACTGAGAATCCAAGAACCATAGGAATAACCCAGTTGCTACAGCCCCAAAGAAAGTGCACAAAATGGCAGAAACTCCCAAATACCTCTCACTCCTATCTGTCAACATTAACGGACTTAACTCTCCAGTTAAGCAACATAGACTGCCCAGTTGGATTAAAAAGCAATATCTGTCAATCTGTTCCCTTCAGGAGTCACATTTTGCCCATAAAAACACGCACATTTTCAACATGAAAGGCTCGAACCAAATCTACCAAGCAAACGGCCCCCATAAACTGGCGGGAGGTGCAATCCTAGTATAAGATAAAATAGACTTCAAATTAAAATTAGTAAGAAGTGATAAAGAAGGATGCTACATACTAATAATTAAGGGATCTCTGCTCGATGAGAATATTACAATTGTAAATACCTATTAAACAAAAAATGGACACCCAAATTTATCCAAGAAACACTACTTTTCCTCTTATCCCACATAGATCCAAAGACATTAATTGTTGTGGAATTTAACACACCACTTTTCCCACTAGATAGATGAACTTGAGAAATCGCATATCTAAACAACTGCATAGATCAACTAGATTTAACAAACATCTATTGAATATTTCACCCAGCAACATAAGAATACCCGTTTTTCTCAGCAACACATGGAACATTTTCCAAAGTAGTCCACATTTTAGGCCACAAAGCAAACTTGTCCAAATTCAAAAACATTGAACTTATACCTTGCATTCTCTCAGGCCACAAGGGAATAAAATTAGAAATCAACACCAAAAGCCACCAAAGAAAGTCCTGTAACACATGGAGGCTGAACAACACACTGCTGAATCACGAGTGATCATGGAAGAGATTAGAAAGGAAATTCAAATGTTCATGATATTCAACAAAAATGAACACACAAATTACCAGCTCCTCTGGGACACAGCAAAGGCAGTACTCAGGGGCAAGTTTATAGCTCTGAGTTCCTATATCAACAAATTGGAAAGATCTGAAACCAACAGTTTAATAAGGCATCTGAGCCTCCTTAAATAAGAGCAGCAATATAAACCCCAATCCAGTAGAAGAAAAGAAATAATTAAAATTAAATCAGAATTAAATAAATTAGAATCCAAAAAAACTATAGAAAGAATCAACAAAAGAAAGAGTTGTTTCTTCTAAAAATTAACAAAATTGACAGTCCCTTAGCAAACCTTATCAGAAAAAGAAGAGAACAACCTAAATAAATAAACTCAGAGATTAGAATAGCAACATCACCAGAGAAACAACCAAGATTCAGAACTTTATAAGGGAATACTTCGCAAAACTTTGTACCAATAAATTTGAGAACTTGGCAGAAATGGACCTTTTCCTAGCAAAATATTGAGATGGTGAAACTAAACCAAGATGAGTTCAATCATTTTAACAGCCCCATATCAAGTATTGAAGTAGAAACAGCAATTAGAGTCCTCCCATCTAAGAAAAGCCCAGCACCAAATGGTTTTACAGCAGAATTCTACAAGGCATTAAAAGCAGAGCTCACACAAATACTCCTCCAACTCTTCAATGAAATTGAAAAAGAAAGTTCACTACCGAACTCATTCTATGAAGCCATCATAACCTGTCAGGTCTTCATTCGTTCCTCGAATGACGGATGGGGGCCAAGGAAAGCTGAGGTGGCCGCTCACCCGTTACCCAGCCTCCCTTAGCCTGTGAGATAATCAGACCCAGCAGGTAGTCAAGTTAAGCAAGAAAGCTCATTTATTAACACAGAGCAGGCCCTTTTTAAAAGCAAAAAATGCAGGTGGTGTCGTGGCAGTGGAGGAGAAGGAACCAATCACTGTCAAGGTCATACCCTATCATGCACCTAAGCTTCCACGGGCTGGTTACACACTGAAAATAAACCAAATTGGGCTCTGCCCACTCAACTTCCTCTCAGTGCCATCTTTGGTGCCCATGTGCTCTACAGATTCCCCCTTTTCTGTTTTAATGGCAGACCCACCTCCCAATGAGTTATAATTTTCCCTCCTCTGTAAACGTTATTTTAACAGGATTACATTGGTAAGAATAGCATTGGCCACTCTGGGGGTTCAAGGCAAGTCTGGGGGGCCTGATTCGCCAGACAAGGATAGATAGGGCCCTCATGCATGATCCAAGAGCCTGTTCCATTTACCTCACATCCCCCACTAGCACAGTAATAAACATCAGCCCCACCACAGTTAGAAATGTCCAATGCAGTTCAATTAGTTCCTGGGCATATATAAAAGTCAGTATCTTGTAAGGTCATTCTCTTCAGAACATGGGAGAAGCCTGGGTATTGGGAGTTCTACACATGGGGCACAGTGCATCCTCGTGGGCCCCCATACTTAGGCCATTCTACTAAAGTCCAGAAAAACATGGAAAATATAAAACTAACTGCAGATGTAGCAAAGTAATCCTGGGCATCTGGTGTCTTTTAAGTAAGCCAGTTTCTTGTATGTGCCTTTAAGCGAGCACAGGGGTCAAGAGGACCTTTGAGCTTTACTCTCAGCTCCCAATGGCTCCCAACTTCTCCCTCTTCTTTGTTTAAAGAAGTGAACCTGTCTGTCTTAGGTTGGGTGGATTGCCTTGTCTGCCTTACCCGTCATCAGGAACTTCTTCAGGGCGAAGCTGAAGGCCCTGTCTTTGGTTGGTCAGACTGACACCCCTTCTTACCCGTCTCTGGCTGCGATTCTTCTCAAGGGAAATTCATTCTCTTGGAGCTTGATCTTATGTAACTGGCTGGCTAAGCTCATAAGAGTTTTGCAGTGCACGTGTAATGCAAGGAAGGCATAGGAAAACCATCAGCAAAAGCATTACCAGGACAAGCAAAGTCATTAGAAGTCCTTTAAGATTAGTCAAGAATGGGATAGCAGTCTTTGCCACTGAAGAGTCCAGAGGTGGGCCTTGTTCTAATCCAGCTATTTGCCTGTGGGGTTGAAAAAGATCTAAACTGGAAGCATAACAAAAGGTGATTGTTTAACAATAAGTATGGATTGAATAATGCTGTTATACAAACAATTAGTAAAAGGACAATTAAAGCAGGTAACATTAAAATAATTAGCTCCTACAGAAATATTAAACGGTCCGTACATAATGACATGGGGTGGTGATCAAAATGAAAGTCAGGCCACCAGGTCGAAGGGACAGCTTCTCTTGTGGTGCTACTGATGATTTCTGCATTGCCAGCGCTGATCACTGCCCAAGTCACCCCTGAGGTTGATGCAGATTCGGTAAGGCCATTGCCAGGACTGGGAGGGTCAGGACAGCCAACAGCTGGAATATCGCCATCAGCAATTGTTAGAGAACACAAGAGCTTCTCAAGGGCTGGTTGCCCTTGGGGATGGTTAATGGTTATCTTTCTGGCTTTCCTCTTTTAAACACAAGCCTCGGCCACCATAGCCATTTTTCTTGTTGGTAAGTTTATCTTTGTACATCCTCCTGTATAGAGTAAATGGGTAAGAACTTTAGGTTCCTGGCAGGTATCCAAATGGGCGCTGTCTCCCCTATTGGAAAAAACGCATCCAAATCCTTTGCCCATATTAACTAGGGGGTCAGGTCCTCTCCATTGTTGTGTCAGAGGGTCATTTCACCTGACTTTTACTTGGGGCTTAGAGTTTAGTTGTCCCCAGTGCTTGTGAAATCTGGATTCAGTTGCCCTTTTTGAGAAATTTAAAATATTAATGGTAAACAAAGCTATGGAACTGCAAAAATTTGCCTGATGGCTTTCTGTAATTGTAATAACTTATTGGGGCATCCTGTCTTTTAGTAGGACAAATAAGGGCAAAAGACGATCTTTAGGGACAGAAACCCATGACAACATCCAATTGATTTCCCCTTTGGATTAAGGTTAGAAAGGCTGGAATATCCAGAAAAGGCTTAAGTAGGGTGGCATGAGCCAGCATTTTAAAAGGAGGTACCTTTTGAATTTTATTGAGGGCTATGGTAAAGCCCCCCTTTTTTAATATGGCAAGAACCTGGGCCAGAAGACCCTCCAGGTGTCCGGGGTCTTGTTGCCCCAGAATTATATCATCCATGTAGGCATAAGCAATGGAGGTATCTAAACCCAGCACAGGCACTAAAATTGTGGCCAAGTATTATTGGCAAAAGGCCGGGTTATTGGCCATTCCCTGTGGCAACACCATCCATTCAAACCTCTGAGCAGGCTGCGAAAATTAAGACAAGGGATGGAGAAAGAAAACTTCTCGTAGTCATCTGGATGTAGGGGATATAAAAAAATCTTTAATATCAATCAAAACTAAGGTATATTCTGAAGGTATAGTGGGAGTCCAGGGCATGCCTCTTAGGGGTTTTTCTACTAGCTCCATCCTTTCATTTACCTAACATAGATCTTGGAGCATATGCCAAGCCTCAGAGGCTTTTTGAATAACAAATATGGGTGTGTTCCAAGGTCTCACAGTAGGGCTTATGTGCCCAAGGTTTATCTGTTCCTCTGCCAGAAGGTATAGGGCTACAAGTTTAGGTTTGGTTAATGGCCCATGCTCCACCCAAATAGGGATTCTGGTGTAAAACAAACTTGGATTGACAATCCTTTTTCCAATCATATCCCTCCCTGCCCCTGGGGCAGGGTGTAGGGGATGGTTTGCAACCCTCCCACCCCCACCCTGGGCCGCCTTGACAGGGATTGTTGTAAACAGTCCCTCTTAAAGTGCCACTCCTTCCCGCATTTAAAACAAATCCCTCTCTCTGATGGTCTTGGGGTTCCTGGGCCCTGGGCTCCAGCACCTGGGTAATAGCCTCAGTCATTGCAGATGTCTGAGCCTGTAAAGCTAAAGCTAATGATTGGGACTGTTGCTGTTGTGTTCCCACATTCTGCGAGGCCACCACCCATCTGCTCAAGGAACTCTCTCTCAATCCCGTGCAGGCCATGCGATGATCTTCATTCATTCCTTCCCAGACCAGCAGCTTTATGAACTGATCTCAGAAGTTCCCTGCTGGCAGCTTCCGGTGAATGCTCTGTTGGACTCAGTCTACAAACTTAGCTTGAGGCTCACAAGGTTTTTGTTTCACTCTTGCTATGGGGGACTCAGTAGGCACATCATCCAGTTTGTACCATGCGGCAAGTCCTGCCTGCCTCACCTGTTCACGGTACGGGCCAGGTATTTCGGCCTGTTTGATTCCAGTGGAGTACCCTTTCCCCGTTCCTGTTAACATGGCATAAGTAATAGGTATCTCGGGTTGAGCCTGCCATATATTCTTTGCTTGCACTCCGCATTCCTCCTTAAAGAAAGCACATCATTTAATAAACTGAGAACTAGTAAACAGCTTTGGCTACATCCAGACAGTCCTTAGGGACACATGGGAGATAAGCAATATCCTGTAAAAAGTTCTGGGTCCAAGGAGAGTTTGGGCCATGCTCCACCACCACCTTGTGGAGCTCTTTAGCTTCCCATGGATACCATTCCCAGGGCCTGTTAGATCCTGGTGCCAGATTGACCAGATACACTTGGGGAAGTGAATCCTTTGGCCTAGGGTCCAGGCTCTCAACTGGCCCTTCCCTTCCAGGGTAGGCCTCCGAGTACGTTACTTCCCAAGGCCTTGGCCCCTACACAGAAGGTTGGTAGGGATCTGGGTCTTGCAGGGACCTCTTGAAGGTCGAGTATGATGCCGTACCTCCTCCCCAATCGGGGGAATAGGGAGGGGGCCTAGAACTGTCAGGAGCACCTGAGTCAGAGGGAGTAACTTTCACCCTCATTTTGACTTCCACTGTGCATGTTTAAGTGTGTTCTGCATCAAATTTGACCCATTCTTTTTCCTTCTCAATTCCCTAGTCCTCCTTTACTCCTTCTAGGCCTAATGTTGCCTCCTCCTCCTTCTTTTGTGAGATAACATTACACATACTAAGAGTTTCACTTACCCTGGAAGACCATTTAGTTTCAGCCGGTATCTTTTCCTTTCAAGTCCCAATTTGGGCGCCAGATGTCTGGTCTTCCTCCATCCCACAATAGATGGACGGGGTCTGGGGAAAGATAACGCAGATGCTCGCACGTTCCTCAGCCTCCCTTAGCCTGGGAGACATTCAGAACCACCGGGGAGTCAAGTCAAGCAGGAAAACTCACTTATTAACCCAGAGCAAGCCCTTTTTAAAGCAAAAAAAGAGCAGCAAGTGGCATGGCAGTGGAGGAGAAGGAACCAATTACTGTCAAGGTCACACCCTATCATGCACCTATACTTCCTCCAACTGGTTACACACTGAACGTAAAGCAAATTGGGCTCTGCCCATTCCACTCACTCTCAGCACCATCTTTGCTGCCCATGTGCTTTACAATAACCCTCATACAAAAAGTAGGCAGGGACTCATCAAAGAAAGAGAACTGGAGATCCATTTCTTTCTTTTTTACTTTTGTTCTTTTTGCAAACCCATTTCTTTGGTGAATATTGATGCAAAATTTCTCAACAAAATTTTGGCCAATCAACTTCAACAATTCATCCAAAACATCATACACCACGTTCAAACAGGATTCATTTCAGGGATGCAAAACTGGTTCAATATAGGCCAAACAATGAATATAATTCATCCATCAACAGGAGCAAGGATAAGAACTACATGGGTATTTCAAGAGATGCAGATAAAGCATTGGACAAGATCAAACACCCCTATATGATGAAGGTTCTGGAAAAATTAGGAATCCATGGAACATTCCTCAATATAATAAAGGCTGTATAGACAATCCTGCAGCAAGCATTATACTTAATGGTGGAAAACTAAAGCCATTTCCTCTTAACTCAGGAAGGAGACAAGGTTATCCATTGTCTCCAGTGCTCTCCTACCTAGTATTAGAATGCCTAGCTACAGCAATAAGACAAAATGCAAACATAAAGGGGATCCAGATAGGGAAAGAAGAAGTAACACTCCCCTCTTTGCAGATGACATGATCTTGTATTTAAAGAATCCCACAAACTCCACTCCCAAATTACTCAAGCTGATTCAAAACTTTGGCAAAGTAGCAGGGTATAAAATTAACCATCAAAAGTCAATGGCTTTTCTATATGACAACAATGAGAAAAGGATGGCTTAAATTAGGAATGCAACTCCATTTGTAATAGCTCCACAAAAATTAGGTACCTAGAATTAACTTAACCAAAGAAGTGAAGGACCTTTATGATGAAAACTTTAAAAACCTGAAAAAGGAAATCAAAACAGAACTTAGAAAGTGGCAAATACTCCCATACACCTGGATTGGAAAGATCAAAATCCTGAAAATGGCAACACTTCCCAAGGCTATCTACAAATTAAATGTAATACTTATCCATATTCCATCCTTATTCTTTAAGGAAATAGAAGAGGCAATCCAAAAATTCATATGGAACAATAAAAGACCCCGAATAGCTATAACGATCCTCAACAGAAATAACAGTGCTGGAGGAATATCAATACAAAATTTCAAACTCTAGTACAAAGCCATAGTAATCAAAACAGATTGGTATTGACACAAGAACAGACCTCAGGACCAATGGAATAGAATTGAAAATTCAGAAATGAACCTACAGACCTATTGCCATCTAATTTTTGATAAGGGAGCTAAAAAAATAGAATGGAAGAAAGACAGCCTCTTCAGTAAATGGTGCTGGCAAAATTGGTTAACTAATTGCAGAAAATTAAGCGAGATCCTTATGTATCACCCTGCACCAGAATCAATTCCAAATGGATCAAAGACCTCGGAGTCAAACAGACACCCTGACAACATTACAGGATGGAATAGGAGAAACCATAGGACTCCTTGGCAGAGGCCAAAATTTTCTTAATAGAGACCCAGAAACACAAGAAATCAAAGAAAGGCTGGACAAATGGGATGGCATGAAATTGCAGAGCTTCTGCATGGCAAAGGACATAGCTAGCAAGATCAATTGAAAGCCCACAGATTGGGAGATCTTCACTAGCCTTACAACAGACAAGGGTCTCATATCTAAAATATACCTGGAATTCAAAATATTAAATACACCAACAACCAATCTTCAAAGAAACAACTGCCCAATAAATAAGTGGGCTAAAGGCTTAAAGAGAATCTTTTGTGAAATGGAAAGAAGGATGGCCAATAGACACATGAAGAAATGTTCAACCTCGCTCTACATAAAAGTAATGCAAACCAAAACAACATTGAGATACCACCTCACCCCAGTTAAAATGGCTATAATCAAGAACTCTAATAACCACAGATGCTAGAGGGGATGTAGACAGAAGGGAACCTTACTGCATTGTAGGTGGTAATGTAGGTTTGTTCAACCACTTTGGAAAGCAGTATGGAGGTTCCTCAAAACACTCCACATAGAGCTCCCCTATGAGCCAGCAATCGCATTTTTGGGCAATTACCCAAATGATCACAAACAAGGCCACACTAAAGCTCCTAGCACGACTATGTTTATTGCGACCTTATTTACCATAGCTAAGGTATGGAACCAACCCAGATGCCCCTCAGTAGATGAATGGATCCAGAAAATGTGGTACATGTACACAATGGAATTCTATGCCTCCATCAGGAAGAATGACATTGCCCCATTTGTTAGGAAATGAAAAGCGTTGGGAAATTTATATTAAGTGAAGTAAGCCAGGCACAAAGAAACTTAGGTCCCATGGTTTGCCTTATTTGCAATAACTAGTATATGTCTGAGTCAAGCAGAAAAAGTCAGATAAGTTGATGTTAGGGAAATGAACCCTAAGTTATATATTCAAATACTTTTTCTCTTTCAGGTGATTGTTTCTAACACATTTATAAGATTATTTTCTTTGTTGGTTTGTATGTCCCTCCCCATGGTATAACCCCTGCTTTCTCTGTATTTTAGGTTGGTACAATTTATGGGAGAGAAGCAAAAAAACAAATAGTTTAAATAGGGATACAGGTGGATCCATTGCAACAATAAGATATACAAGACGTTATGTGCAAAAACGAACTTCACGCCTTTGGTGGGTGGGAGGAGGATTGAGAGGTGTGTAGGGGGTGGATGGGAAGCAATGGAAAGGGGAAACAAAGAAGAGGCAACAATGCTTGATAAAAAATGTATTTGTTATCTTGCCCATGTAATTGTAACTCCTCTGTATGGTATTTTCACAGTAAGAAAAAAATCAAAAATAAAATAAAATAACTTAATGCTTGAAGACCTTAAAAAAAGAAATTGTAACTCTTCTGCAGGTATTTCCACAATAAAAAAAAATTAATAAAATTTAAAGAAAACGAAAAAGAAAACAATTAAGAAAATTATTCCAAGGCTGGGAAGGTGGCTCAGTGGTAGAGTGCTTGCATTGCGTGCATTAGGCCCTGGGTTCAATTCCTCAGCACCACATAAGCAAAAAGTAAAAAGCCGGAAGAGGCACTGTGGCTAAAATTGTGGTGTGCTAGCCTTGAGCTGAAGAGTTGAGGGACAGCACCCTGGCCCAGAGTTCAGATTCCACCACCGGACCCCCTCAAGGCTGGTTTGCTCTAAGACTATATTTCTTTTCTTGTTCTAGTTTTCATATGTTCATAGAAATTAAAATTCCAAAAATTCAATGGATGTTGGCATTCAGGAACATCTTCATAGACACTGATATTGGAGGCCCATAAGTGGAATTGTTTTATTTCATTTATTTTCCCAAATAAATCACCATGACTGTGTATTTTGTTTCTTTTCACTCTTATTGACTCTTATGTTGAGAATACTTTTTTCCTAGCAAAGTAGAGAAAAACAATTTGATTAAGCAAGTAACGTATGGCTTTCATAAAATGCAGATGCATATATTTGTGTCTTCTGTCATTTCTAAAATTTCTTCCAGAAAAAGTTACTAATTACTCATGAGATACCTTATTTCAAGGTATTCCAGTTATCACATACACTTTTTGAGTTATCTCTGTATAAACCCAAAATAAACAGAAATCACATCTTCATTTCAAAAACTGTAGTTTACAAAGTGTTTTTAGACAACTCTGAAAATATTTCTAGGTATTCTGCATTTTGTGTGAAGTATTTTTAACAATAGTTTTTTTGCTAACATGTAATTCACATGCAATATATTATCTCCTTTTATTGTATACATTTTAGTGGTTTGGAAGTGAATTGTACAATCATGAGTTTTTCCAGCCTAATTTTCACAAACTTGCATTTCTTCAAATAGAAAATCTGTAAATTTTAGAACAGACATTAAAATAGATATAAAATTTAGTTACAGATATTTGTCCAGCATACATCCTCTATAGTGTGTCTTTTCAAAATTTGTTTTTGTGGATTATTTCTTGGGTCTAACATATACCGTTCCAGTGTACTGTCAATGAAATATATTACCTGTGCAAACAAGTTTTTACTTCTCTATACATTCATAGAAGTATAATGCATGGATCCTATACAATTCTCTTTGACCTTTTGAAGACTTGAAAACTTGCTTGCTGAAATGATTGCAGTATTATACAAATCGATCTGCTATGTAGAGTATAGCAGTTTCTCCACAAATGCATTAATATATTTTGTGTCATCGTCTTATATAATGGTCACATTAGTCACTTTTCTTTTTCTTTTTTCTTAGATACTAAAGAGGAGCTTATTTCCTAAACTTCTCCTATTGACTATTAATTTACGTATGTCCGTTAAAGAAATATCCTAATCAGAAATAATTTATATAGAATTAGAAGATATAAAAATACTTAAGACTCAGTATCATTGTAGCATTAACATTGTAACATTACCAAACATATGCCCTCTATCTGTTGCATATACTTTCACTTCTGTTATACTGTCCTTTTTTGAAATATGAAAGGTTATCAGTTGATGTTATTTAGTTTATTCTTGCTTGTCTTTAGTCACTAATGAGCCTCCTGAGCATCTAGGATTACAGGCATGACCAATTGGTGCATGTTTGTCTTTCAATATTTTAAGTGTTTTCCTCTTTCTTTTGAATTCAAATATTGTCCTTTCAGGAATTTTGCAAATTCTCAGACTCTTGTTCTCCAACTGTCAAGACGATAAGCATCTGTTTGATGGGTAATTGTCTTTTTTATTGTGTTTGATATATTTTTCATGATTTCTATTTTTTTATCCTTCTTAATTATTGCATATGATGATTAGAATATTTAATATATAGACTTCAGCTTTGCCTCTAAGGAGGTGGTAGAAGTCAGAATTACTGAGTGTAGGAGCACTGAGGCCTTAGCACCAGTGTCCGGGCTATATTGTGTACCATCTCTTGTCCTCTGGAGAGTACATGGGGCCAGAATTGAGTAAGCTATTCTGAATGTAAGTCTAAGAAGATATACAAAGATATTTATAGGTATATATTTATTTATAAACATATATTTATAGCCTAAAAAGATACATTCATTTATAAATTTATTTATAAATGGTTTAAGGAAGTGGCGCTGTAGCTTAAGTGGTAGAGTGCTTACCTTGAGCTGAAGAGCTGAGGGACATAGCGCTCAAGCACAGAGATCAAGTCCCATGACTGACAAAAAAAGAATGTTTAAAAGATTCTTATAGAGACAGCATTTTGAACTTTATACATAAAAATGGCAAAAAAATTTAGTTGGACTTTGTTCCTATGAGGAAATTTTTCTATGAGGAAATTTTAAAAATAGGCTTTAAATTATATAGTAATATATTTTAAATGCTAACTAAACAAAAAATTAAAATATAATCAGCAAAGTTTTCCCTAGATGACAGTCCCCTCACATTCAATATAGCAACTATTTACGTACTGTTACATATATGTCAGTAATAGATATAACCTTGACGTGATGTAAAGTATAACTTACTTTGTATGACATATTATGCTATTGTCTATATGGGCCTGGAGCCTATGCTGATTTTAGTACACTCAATCAGTTCTGAAAGCCACCCTATAAATACCAAGATGACCATTATATGCTTTTACCCAGACAAATATAGCTACAATAAAGCTTAAATTATAAATTAGGTACAGTAAGACAATAATAACAGTAACTAATAAAATAGAAGAATTGTAACAATATACTGTAAAAAAAGTAATGTGAAATAGGTGTGGAAGTGCACACCTGTAATCCCAGAAATCAAAGTCGAGACAGGAAAATAATGAGAGATTTACAGTGAGACCTTACATCCGCAAAACCAAAAAAGATATTATGTGAATGTGATCTCTTTCAAAATATGAGATTTTTTTCCTTTTAATCTTTTCAGAGCACAGTTGAGCACAGGTACCTAACTAGAGAAGGGGAAATTACAGTGAAGGGGACTACTGTATAATTAAGTGTTTTGTGAAGAGAAAAATGTATCCTATTTAAAGGTTCTCTTCTGAGAAGAAAACCCATGAACCATTCTTTTGCCTTTTTCTGAAACTAAGACATTTCTCCCCTCCCACCCAACCACCTTCCCACCTAGGTTGTGGAAAGGACAAGCCCTTTCAAACTAGCTTAGCTGTGCCATCGAGGCTTTCCATGGAATTACAAACATGTTTTATTCTTGAACAATCAAGTTTCCTGTAGCCTGTTTCATTCCTATTTTGCTCCCTGATGCCCAGAAAACCCTCCTTTGAACACATATTCGGTATTTTCAGGTGAGTAAGATGAATGACTTCCTTAGAAGAAAATATGAATTTTAAGATTGAAATTGAGAAGGGAAATCAAACTCTTCCACCTTGTTTTTAAATTAAGGATCAGATAAAAATGATATGTGCTTACATGCTGAGAGTAAGCAACTATTTTGGGGGGGGTGGGGAGGTCCGGTCGTGGGGCCGGAACTCGGGGCCTAGGCGTTGTCTCTTAGCTCTTCAACTCAAGGCTAGTGCTCTCCCACTTGAGCCACAGTGCCACGTCCGGCTTTTTTCTTTTTTGCTTATGTGGTGCTGAGGAATCGAATCCAGGGCCTCAGGCATGCAAGGCAAGCGCGCTACCACTGAGCCTCCTTCCCAGCCCGAGTAAGCAAATTTTGCAGCCTGTGCTAATGAATTTAATCTTGAAGCTGATGTGAAATGTCTGCCATGTGTCCTGAACCTAAATTCCTTATATTCTGAGAATACCACTTCCTCAGAAATTCTGATTTGTGCTGTGAATATTTACTTCCTGTAAAATGCAGTTGCTTGGATATTTTGATTTTGTGAAGGCTGGGTGAATTTGATGTTCTTTCAGTTAAATTGTAAGCATGTAAAAATGAATTGAACCTGATTAAATGAAGTTCTTTCTGTCCATTTTCTGTGGTACAGATTTTTCTGATTTAGGAAATCTATATTTTAAGTCATTCTGGATGCCTAACTAGGTCTGTGTATGTGGATGAGTCAATAAGAAATGCAGAATTCGCCACATTGATTTTGGAGCAAAGACTCACAGCTGGTAACTGGGCAATGATTCAGAAGACAGCTGAGGTTGAAGCCATGAACCCTCCTGCCTGTGTTCAGCTCCCAATCTCTTCTAAAACGCCCTCACTTCCCATGCGTTGGTTTCTTTTTCTTTCCAAAAGGTTTCTGGGACTTCATCTTATTCTGGCCTCTTAGTATACCAACATGAGGTGAGTGAAAGCAAGCAAGGGAGATGTGTCAGAGGTATTTTTTCCGAGTCAGTTGTGGGGCCTGAACTCTGGGCCTGTCCACTGTCCCTCAGCTCTTCAGCTCAAGGCTAACACTTTACCACTTGAGCCACAGCGCCACTTCTGGCTTTTTCTGCTTATGTGGTGCTGAGGAATTGAACCTAGGGCTTCATGCATGTAAAACAATCACTTTACCACTGAGCAACCTTCCCAACCCCAGCAGAACGATTTTATCTCAGGATCCATCACACTTAGGAGCTTCTGGCTGAAAAAAATCCCAGAAAGACAAAAGTGAGGAAACACTTAGAGAAAATGTAATATAAGAAGCTGCAATCCTTATCCCTATAAACAATTTCTTGGATAAGGAGACTCAGGAACTGGTGTCACCTGAGGAGAAGGTGGTAGAAGAGAAAATATTCAGAAGAATGAGTAGGGGTGTGAGGGAGTGGAGAGAAAGAGGCCTAGATTACCTAGAACTGGGACCTGAGTGTGAGCTTAATTTTACTGTGGGAAACCAACCACAATGACACAATAGTTTACAACTTTGATTACTCTCTCTCATGCTACCAAGCCTTTTCCAGGTCCACTGCCACTCAGCATGCTGTCCATTCTGGGATTCACTGACTGCTGGGGGTTCCCAGGGGAATAAAATAGTGGAAACCACAGGACTAAAGCTCAGTAAGGACACATCATCATTTCTCACATGTCATTTTCGAAGTAAGTTATTCAACAAAGCCTGGTATCAATGGGGATGGGAATACATATTGTGAGCATTATAATAATATCTATTATTATTGTCATAATAATCTAACATCTATTATTTTCACCAAAGGGAAAGGGATGGCATTTCTGCTTTTTCATGAGTATGGGACAGGGCATTCTGTAGAATGTTCTTCAATTGGGGGCTCTCTGAATCTTTTCTCCTAAGATTGTGGCTATGAGGTTTCAAGGAGGAGAATTACAGTGCAAAAGTATGTTCTCAAGCTGGGCACTGGGGCTCACACCTATATTCTGAGCCTGAGATCTGAGGATTATGATTCAAAGTCAGCCTGGGCAGGAAAATCCATGAGACTCATCTACAATTAACCAAAAAGTGCCAGAATTAGAGCTGTGGCTCAACTGTTAGAGCACTAGATTTGATGGAGTGTGGGTGAGGGAAAGCTCTGGGACAGAATCATGGCCCTGAGTTCAAACCCAGGATTGAGGGATGGAGGGGAAATATACTCTCAGTGCATGAAATCAAGGGTGTATGTCAACATCATTATTGATGATAACTTTGGGGTAGAGTTGATCAGTTTTATTCAGGAAATGATTTGCTCCACTCTTCACTGTTCTGTATTCTTTAAAAAAAAACAGCTATGTGCAATCTATACCTAAGAAGTGTGGATTGCACTGATGCATTTGTTACAATTTTTTCTACTTAAAAAATTATACATAAGTAGTGTAAAAGGGTGTTTTTATTTTTTATTTTTTTTATTTTGAGGAGTTTTAATTTAATATGTCATTTTGTGAGTACATCTTGGTCAATGTCACCAATTTGATCATTCTTCTCTATCTCTCCCAACCCACCCCCTCAATTTACCTGGTTACACTCTCACACAGTTACATTATGACTAGATTAGCCTACTGCACCAGTTTGTAAAGAATTTTCTTCATTGTACAGGCAAGGAAGATGAAGATGAGGACTACAACCGCAAGACAGCATAGCTATTAGTTGGCATCAAGATTATTTGACTTACAAAATCTTCACCAAACGAAAAACCAACATGGCCAGGAAAACTAGAAGCATCTGTATTTGTGTGTGTGCTAGTTCTGGGGACTGTGTGCTGTCCCTGAGCTGCTTTGCTACCACTTGAGCCACAGTAACACTTCCAGCTTTTTGGTAGTTAATTAGAGGTAAGAATCTCATGGACTTTCTATCCTGGGCTCGCTTTCAACCACAATCTTCAGATCTCAGTCTCCTGAGTAGCTAGGATTGCTGGTGTGAGCCACTGGCAGCTAGCAAAACATCTATTAGTTGTCCCACTTAAACATATGGAGCAGTAGGTCGAATGATACTGGTGAAATGCAAATAATGATTCCTCTATTTGTTCCTCTCTGGTGTTATGACTAGTGTGATACTGTTCACTCTGGTTTATATAACTGTGCAATCATTGTTCCATTTTGTTTAGTAAAGAGTTTTCAGGACAAGAGAACTGTAAGGGGAAAATATGGGATGAAAATTTTATCTATACTTTTTGTGGCCTGGCAATATCTTCTCAGAATGTTTGCAAGAGGAAATAAGACTCCATATTGACTGAATCAAGAAAAAGACGCACATGTGCCCCAGAAACAGTGCCATAGAAAGACAAATGGGAAAACTCATCTAGGCTCAGAGCAAAGCAACAGGATAGGTTGTTCAGGTGCATGAAAATTTGTGAAGATTGTCTTTCTTACCATGGAGAGATCATTCAATGCTGGCATTTACAATATGTTCCAGGACTCATATCTGTTTAGGTCTGTTTCCTCTGAAGCATCTTTGATAATGACAGAAAGGAAAATGTAACAATGGCACCTGGTTATGTTTTTGAAGGAGATTTCAGCTCTCTCCTAAAACAAGTTAGGATTGTAATGAATGACTTTTATTTCCTTAGATAATCCATATTTCATTGCTTGTTTCTATTAAGGTTATCAAATGAATAACTTTAAATTTGTAAGATATTATTATAACAAATATGGAATTATGATTTTTATGTTAATAAAAGGCACCCAGTTTCCATTTAGATAGAAAATATTTGGCTGGATTCCAACTAAAGTTTTACATATCAGCCTCCTGAGTACCTAGGATTGTAGGCATCAGTCACCTCTCCTGGCTGAGACAAATATTTTTGGTAAGGAAAATCACTATGCTATGGAACATGAGGCATGAAGAATGTAGTCTAAAAAGGAATATTTTGAAAGCATTAACAAACTGAATTTATCACAAACTTGCCAGCTTCTGTGAGGAGAAAAATGAGAAAGAAGTTCCAGAGGCATAGAATTGGTGACTAAAGAGAAGTTATTGAATATCTCTTTGTTAGCAGAGCTACTGAAGATTTCTTTTTAGAAAAATTCAGCTTGATGTAGTGGTACATGCTTATAATTCTAACTACTTATGAACTAGACACTGGAAGTTATAGAAGGTTTGCTGTTGGTATGGTAAAAATAGAATACTGGTACCTCAATATCTAAATCAAACTGGTGCCATATATTGATAAGAGAGACAGAAGTAGGACGATCACAGTTTGAGGCAGAAGTGGACCTTTGTTTATATGTTTATATGTGGATGGTAATTAAGTCATGGAGGCAGGCCTTCATGAATGAGATTTAAATAAAACCAAATAGATTTTACTTCTGATAGTTAATACAGTAAATTACACAGAAAAAAAAAATCCTGACTATGCTGGCATTGCAATCTTGGATCTCCAGGCTGCAGAATGTAGAAATAAATTTGTTGTTTAAAACCAATTCAGTCACGGGTAATTTGTCATCGTAGGTCTAAAGGGCTAACAGTAAGCCATCTGAAATGGATTGTTTGTAGGTTTTTTGTTTTTGTATTTTTTTTGTGGGTCATGGGGCCTGAACTCTGCACCTGTGCACTGTCCCTCAGCTCTAAAACTGTAAACTAGCACTCTACCACTTGAGCTTCAGCCTCACTTCCAGCTTTTTCTGCTGAGGAATGGAACCGAGGAATCGAACCAAAGGCCTCATGCATGCAAGGCAAGCACTCTACTACTGAGCTACTTACCTAGCCCCAGTTTCTCTATTTAATTTTTCCATCTTTCCAGAGACTAAGGCTCCATAGAGAAAAGTTTTAAAACTGCCCCATTGTCCAACTCTGTCTTCATAAATTTTGGAGTGTAAGGAATGACATCAAATACCTGAGAGACCTAAGACAGGACACTTCATCGTCTTCTGCCTTGCTCATCAGCACCTGGTGCACATTCACACTATGTAATCAAGTCAACTAATGGTAGTTATAATAAATTTAAAAATATATAGCCAGAAAACACTTTATGAACACCCTTGCCCTGTAATCTCATTGGCTCCCATGTCCAAAATAGGAAACAGAGGCTTAAAAAGAGGTAGGTAATTTACCAAAGGTTGCAAAGCTGGTATATTGGTACATTTAAACTCAGACTAATCTAGATCCATACTTAGGCTAACATACCATGTGCATTTATTTCTCTGCAGAAATAAAGGCTCACAGACCTTGCTTCAAGTTCTAGACTCATATGTGCTACCATAATATCTCTATCCTGGGTGCTTTACTGGTTCCCCTTAGTCATATCAGTTGTAGTTCATACATCTGTACCCACGCATATAAAATTGCTGAGACTTGGGCAACTGTACTTTTAAAATCACCCATGCAGTAATAATGTGTAATTAACAGTATGAAATCCAGGGCTAGAGAATAAAACTTTTATGATGGTGCCAGGCCCACCTTGCAAATCTTTCTTGGTCTCTTTCTTCCCTTCCTTTTTAGTGCTGGAGATTGAGCCCAGGTCCCTGTGCATATTAAGGAAGTACCATAATACCAAGCAATATGGTCATTTCAATCTCTCCAATTTCACTCTCCAATTCACTGCTACCTTGTTCCTGATACATTACGTTCCTTGATCATAATATTTGGAGATTACTGAACTTCATAAGATTTTCTTCATTTTACAAAATATTTGTTTTCTCCCTTCCTATGTATCACGATACGTAGCAATAATGATTTTCTTGAACTCCCCAGGCAGAGTTCATGGCTTATCATCAGGTTCTATTTTATCATGTATATCATTATATTATTATATTTATAATGACAACTCACTTAATTAATTGTCTCTCTTCTTCAGTCTATTGGTAGACCCATGTCCAATCCTAGCTTTTATATAAACAGGAATAGAATTTTTCTTGTCTTATTTTCCTCTTTTTATCATGGTGCAAATTTTCCTGATCTTGTAGAACTGTTTTTATCCATGAATATTTTTTCAGGACATTTCTGCCTATTGTGCATAATACAATTAAGAGATTTCCAGCCAAAGAAAACAACTCAGAATTCTAGAGGTTAATGACTGTACTCTGGGTTCTTGTGTGCTTGGCACTGGATTTGGCATCTCGGTGTTACAGCAATAAATAAATATGTATATTGAAAGTGGCTTTCTTTTTGGTTTCCCCTTTTGAGCAATATGAAGTATTTAAGGTGCATAGCAAGTTAACCATGGAAGTAAGAGCTGGTAATCTTTTTAAAAATATTTTTATTGTAAAGAAACTGTATAGAGGGTTACAGGGTTACAGTTTCAGTACAGTAATGAGTACATTTCCTGTCAAGCATTGTTACCCCCTCCTTTGTTTTCCCCCTACATTCCATTCCCTCCTTACTTCCCCAACTCCTCCTTCCCCCTACCCTGAAGTTGTGAAGTTCAATTTCAACATAGTGTATTGTACTTCTCATTGTTACAATTGGTCAACCTGTATCCTTGTTTCAGCATTTTGTTGTTTCCCTTCCCCTTCCCAAATTAGAAAAATGTATATACATGATGTAGATAACTGGAATCAAATACAGGGACAACAGAGGATATGTGAGCTGGTAATCTTTAACCTTAAAATTCCAAAACAAAAATAAACAATGAATGAAAAAATTTGTTCATAAGGGAACCCTCAGCCTTCCAATTAATACTCTGATTCTTCCATTAAAATGAAATATTGTTAGAATCAAGTTCTGATCCAGACTAAAATGCTAATACCCGTGGAAATGATGACATTGAGTTTGTATTAGTTAAATATGCTTTCCTATTAATGAAATACCATGGAAAATGTTTTTACAAAAACTGGATGATAGCAAGAGGCATTTTCGACAAAAGCATTGTAGTGGGTAAGGTGTGAAAAGTTACAAAACTGGAACTGCATGCTGGGAAAAAGAATAACTTCATGGGGAGGAGTAACATACTGTTTTAGATGAGCCAAGTTAATATGGATCATTATGTAAGAAGAAATTTTGTGTTTGGTTCTTTCTAACAACCAGCAGATACTTACCTATTTATAAAAATAAATACTAGAATTAAAAATCCAAAAGAACTTTAATGATGCATTTAATATTTTGGAGACAACAAAGATTTTCAGCGATAGGGAGAGTTTAATTAATTATGGAATTTATAAGCACTGGACTCCCATGTAATCATTATAAGTGATGTTCTTAGAACAGTATGAAATTTCTAAGGATAGGAAATATATGAATGATATAAAGCAATGAAAAGTCAACTTATAACGTAAGCTCACACCTGTAATCTTACCTACTCACAAGGATGAGATTTGAGTATCATGGTTCAAAACCAGCCCCCAGAGGAAAATCCATTTCACCACCAAAATGACAGAAATGGGCCTGTGGCTAGCGCTGAGGTAAAAAAAAAAAAAAAGCAGAGAACAATGTGTAGTCCCTGGATTCAAGCTCCAGTTTGGGCAATAAACAAATGAATAATCAAACAAATATATGACCCCAAATTGTAGGAAAATATGCATATGTATATATGCATGTCAGAGGGGTCTAAACGTGTTGTTTTAGTGTTTACATTGTGGAGTTCCAGGATGGGAACATCACAAACATTTAATTAAAGGAAATCAAATGTTAATTATGTTGGAAATGACTTGTACAACTGGGGAGGGATTGAGAGAGTGAAGGAAAGAGGAAGAAAAATGAGGGAGAGGGTAACAAGTTAGATAAGAAATGTTATCACTACCTTACTTATGTAACTGTAACCCCTCTGTACATCACCTTGACGATAATATTAAAATAAAAAATAAAAACAAAACAAAAGCTTTTATTTATATCATTATATTTAAAAGTATACTTTAAAAGAATTATAGGCATGTTTTAAATTTCTAATGCATTGCCCCACTCTACTGGAGTATACTGGAATATGTGGAGAATTACTTACACATGAGTTCATGAGTGAGGACCCAAATAAGAATTCCACAAAGAAATGTCAACATGTACCAAAGGGTCCTATGCATAATACCTCCCTTCTACTGCAAATCACACAACCTCCAAAATCCATATAATTTAATCATTTAAAGACAAATGATGAACCAACGTATCCGTTTGTAGAAATACATACTTGCTACAAGGATGGAAAAGGGACTGAGACCCAAAGTGAATGATGCACAATTTTAAGGAAGATTCCTAGATAAAGGAATGTGTCCCACACACTTCCAACTGTAAATCTGGGAAAGTCAATCATCTTTGTCATACTAATAAAAACCACAAAAAAGCTAACTGTGGGATTCAAAAAGATTGCATGAGAACAAGTGTTCATTGTGACAGCACAGGAACTTCAGTGCAAATTACTATGTTTCTATTTCCTTGTCTTATTCCCCCCTCATTCTTGAATTCTGAAGGTGAGATTCTGGGGAGCCAGTTCCCTTTGGTCCAGTAATTAATGAAAATGAACAGGTGATTGGAGATACAATTTCCTCACATAGTTCTTGGATTCTCATTTTTTATTAAGCTTATGGAGAAATAATGGGATTGCAAAACACAAGAAAGTTTTAACTTTTCCACTAATTTCTAAAATGCCTGCTGTAAGAACAACAAAATTAACGAAAGAAACAACTCAGAGACCATATAAAGGTATTTGTGGTGTATTGATACCAACAGAAATTGAAATGTCACATATAAATACCAAATTACATTTACAAAGCAAAAACCCTAATTCTTCACTGAGCTAATGTGATAATTACACATTTTTATTTTCCAACAAAATCACCATTGAGAATACCGCAGTCAATTTCAATCACAGAAGCAAAGCTTCAAAGAACTGCTAAAATTTTTACCTATTCTTTCCTGGAGTTAAGAGGGTTGATTCTGCTGACATTGACTGTTTGATCCTCTTCCTCCTCACAAATAAGTGTGCCTGTGTAGAACAATTTATACCTATATCTTAACTTCATGGGTGTTTATCTTTCTGGTTGGATCTTCAGTCTGCTTACCACCTAGGTAGCATATATAGCTTATGAACATGGACCATGCCTTAACAAGCTAAAACATGGTCTAAAACAGTTCTAACAGAAACATATGTGATAATGGAAATATTCTATATATGCATTGTCTAACAGACTAGCCACTGGCTATCTGTAGCTAATAAATCTCAAATGTGAATAGTGTCTGAAAAATTAATTCTTCCAATTTCAGTTAAATGAATTTTTAAATAATAAGATTCATCTACTCACTGTTAACTGAACATCTCAGTTTCCAAATAAGGAAGCTGAAGTGCTCACAAAGGTGATGATAAAATATAATCCAAGTGAAGAAGTTTCCATTAGATACTAACTGAATGCCTTTGAATTTTCTGAGCTTTTCTGTCTTATAGAATTCAGCCATCACTCACCTAGATTGACAGCTGGGAGGAAAGGGGTGGGAGATAAACACAAGCTACTTGGGATACTGAGAATTGCTACTTGAAGATGAGGGTTATGCATGAAACTTTTCTATATTTAGTAGACAGCAAAGTGTGTGGAAACCTGAAGGTAGAAAAATAATGATTATATTTCAATCAAACTGGTGCTCTGTTTATCAAAATGGGAGAGAAGTCAGACAGGTGAATTCTATAAATATACAAACAATATAGAGAAAATTTGCTACATTCTATTCCATGATATGCCCTGGCATAAACTTTGGCACTCTGTACATACTCTGTAAATATTCACACACTAAAAAACAGAAATGTAATCCTTTATTACTGTTAAAATACATAGACTATCTTCATAATATATATTTGTGGGCCTATTTTTTTCCTTAATTTCTTCCACACCTACATTAAGAAATGGCTCTAAGATAAAAGATTCCAGATGTGTTAAATTTGAATTTCATCTATTTCTTTTGTTGAATTTTATTCTAGATAGGATTGAGGGCTTAGGGCTAGTAAAATAATAAGTATTCTCAGCAAATTGTCATGCCTCATTTTTAAGGGGAGCTATGTGTTTATTAGGAGAAATATGTATTGGTCTTGGTAGCTAGGAACATTCAAGAAACAAAAGAAAAAGAACAATTCCACGGCAGTCTCAAGTGTTTGCATATCTTCAAGTGAACACTAGCTGCTGTATATTCCATAGTATATTTGCAAGCTTTTTCTAAGATACTGTCATCCTTCAGGGTAAAGTTCAGGCATGCCTATTGCTCACTATAAAGATCGCAGTTGCTCAGACTCAGAACCCATTGTTTGTATAGGCTTCACATGGCTATATTTACTTCACTCAGTGGCACTGAGGGATGGGAGCAACACTTGAAATATATAAATATTCACATACACACATATCTTACTGGCTGTCACTATTACTGTAAAAATTAGGTGCTTTTTGTCTCTGACCCAAGAGCATCATAAATCGTCTAACATCCATAAAGTGTGACAAGTTCATTATTAACTTGCAAATAGGTTAAATCTCTAGCTTCACACAATTATAAACACTCATATGAAGAAAAATACATAACTAGAGTTTTGGTGTGCTTCTATATTACGAAGGTCTCAAATTTCATCTTATTTGCCAGGAGGATGCAAAAATGCTTGATAGGAAATGTACTCATTACCTTGTCATGTAACTATAACCCCTTTGTACAGTATTCTTACAATCAAAAATGTACAAAAAGAAAAAAAAGAAATTGCAAGTCACGTATTTCCATTAAAACTAACTAAATTTAAGTCCTGTAACTTTCCACAGGTTTTTAAGGACCAAATAAATTGTGGGTATGCCCCAAGGCCTTTATGAAAAGCTAAGAGAGAGAGATCCAAAAGTGGCAGTAGATAGGTGACCAGAGCATAATTATGTATCTTTACTTCACTGTTACCATAGCAGGAGTGCAAATCAATATGATGGTTCGTAGTTACAGGACCGGAAGACATACTGGAAACTGACATCAATGAAGGGTCATTCATTGTAGGAAAACATAAATCAGGATGCACCAAAGGTTGCAATCAACAGTGTACAAAAAAACAACACAGAATTGAATATAAAGTTATTGCAAGTATATATTTGATAAGAGGTTCACATCAAAAATATATAAAAACATCATTGCAATGACACACAACCTGATTTTACAATGTGCAAAGAACTCAGATGTTTCTCCAAAGAAGACAGTGTTAACAAGCCCACGAAGAAGGTGTTTAACATCACTAATCACCATGAAAGTGTAAGTCAAAATAATGAAGAAAATTACCACTTCATATGAATTAGGTAGGATAACTACAAAAAAATAAAGTAACAATATTGACAAAAGTGTGGTAAAATTGGAACCGTTCTATAGGAAACAGAATGGCATCTTTTCAAACATTAAAGACAGGATTATTCATACTTGTAATCCTAACCACTCAGGACAGGAGTCTGAAATCCAACGATTACAGTTCATAGCCAGCCTGGGCAGAAAACTGGTTTAAAGTGGTAGAACTCTAGCCTTGAGGAAAAGTTCAGGGACAGTGACTTGGCCCTGAGTTCAAGCCCCACGAACAAAAAATTTTAAAAAAAAGAAAAAAAGAGAGTTTTCATGTGATCCAGTGACTCCATTTCTGGCCATATAATCTAAACATCTAAAAGCAAGGTCTGGAAAAGATCTTGTACTCATATTCATTTTGTACAATACTCAAAACATGGAGGCAATCTAGTGGCCATCAACAAATGAATAGCTAAAGCAAATGTGGTTTATACATACAGTGGTATATTATTTCAACTTTAAAAAGAATTATGGGGCTGGGAAGGTGGCTCAGTGGTTGAGCGCTTGCCTTGCATGCATGAGGCTCTGGGGTCAATTCCTCAGCACCACATAAGAAAAAAGGAAAAAGCCGGAAGTGGCACTGTGGCTCAAGTGGTAGAGTGCTGGCCTTGAGCTGAAGAGCTGAGGGACAGTGCCCAGGCCCAGAGTTCAGGCCCCACGACCGGACCCCCCCCCCCAAAAAAAATATTATGTTGTGACATATACTATATTATGGATGAATCTTTAGAACACTGCTAAGTGAAAAAAGCCAGTCATAAAAAGACCAAATATTACATGATTCTACTTATATCAGTAGTTACATAGAACAGTCTAATTGATAGAGACAGAAAGCAAAATCATACTTGATGTGTACTTTGAAGCAGAGGAGAGTGGAAAATTGTTTTAATGAATAAAGAATTTGAAACTTGGAGGATGTAAAGAGTATGGACATTGAGATTGTACAATATTGTAAATGTACTTATTACTACTATGTTGTATTCTTAAAATGATTAGTAAAACCTGGGAGAGAATTCTGAAGGGGTTAAACATAATCGTGGTACATTGTATGCTATGTGGATATATCAAAAAGAAAAATCCACTTATTTAAGTAAGTAATGCTACTGAGTTGAAAAAAAGACAATAAATTTTAAGTTAAGTGTGCAAGTTTAAGTCAGAGGTCTTTGCTTCTTCAAAACAGCAATTTAGACATCGAATTTCTCTGTCAACATAGTGTTGATGGGACATCACAATGTACAGTGCCCTGTGAGTAAGAAGTGGTTATGTGCCACTCAGAGGGAGTTAAACCACTTCATCTGGGTAGTTATGGATAAAAAGTAATGGTTGGAACTGGCTCCAACATGGTGGGAATGAATGATGCAGCAAAAAATACACACCCTTTTCCCGCGAAGCTTTAGGTGCTAACACATATCTTTTTCTGACTATGGTCTGGGGAGTGTCTTTCTACTTCCCATCCAATCAAAAGTGTTTTCTGTGCTTGTGCTCTGAGATGGGGCATCCAATAAGGAAAAATTCCCTACTCATGCTCGGAGACTAGGAAACCAATTATGAGACACTATGTCCCTCTTTTCGCTAGGGAGTCTGCTTCACTGCTCTGTTTTTGCTTTGAAGAAGAGACTATTGCACTGCTCTCTTTTTGCTTTGAAGAAAAACTGCTTTAAAACTGTTCTGCTCTCTAATTCTTTAAAGAAAACAAACAAACAAACCCGAGACATAGACAAAACTGTTATTCTGACGATGTTGCGTGGAGGGCAGCCTTGAGCTTCATCTTTGAGAATAGATTTAGAATTTGATAACTTAGGTGCTGTGGCTTCATATTAATCTGAACCAGGCTAATATCTGCATTTTCTCATTTCTTCTAACTAGAATCTCTAAAGTATTAGGAAAAAACAAAACAAACAAACAAATAATAAACAGCAAGAACCTTATATTAGGCTAGCAAAGGCTCCAGAAATTCTCAGATTTCTAATTTTTTCTTGCATGAATCTAATAAATGAAAAGTTAATGCAGCAAACTAGCATGTTTAAGGTGTTAAATTATGTAGAATATGGTTTCTTTTATTCCTCTTATTCTGAGATAGAAATTGATCTATTCTAAAGCCAGAGGATATGTTTTCTTCACAAGCTCAATTAGGTTCGCTGAATTTTGCTTTCTTAAAAATTGCTTAACTCCTGTAAGAGGGAATTGAAGACTGCAAGGCAGGAGGGATTGAGTGTGAGATGTGGGAAGTGTTCTCATACTCTGCATCTAGAGGGCTAGAAAATATGATGATCTGCTCGTTGCCTCAAGCAATTCAGAAAGTGGCTTGCATTTTCTAAAATCTAAACTTTCACCTTCTCCTTCCCACCAAGAATTCCCCCTCAGGCTTCTTCTTACCATAATGTCTTGGCAGCTTAGAAGTGCTTTGCCTCAGAAATGAGGCATCAGAAGTGTGCCCTGTGGTCAGCCAAGCAGCTGGTATCTGATTGATTCATCTATGGCTCTGAAAAAGCTGCAGCTCAATCTGTGCTCTGTGCACAGGGTTCAGTAAGTGTGCTTAAGTCCATAGCTACGTGCTTCCAGAGAGCAGACTTTCCTCTTTCTATTAGCGGTACAAGACAGGTTCTTTATAATGAAGCAGCCATACATAGCTGTAGGTTTCATAACCACTTGCTGAGGCGAGTTTGCCTAAGGGAACCAAGGCAATATGCAAATAAGGTGTTTTCACCTGGAAGCTCATAAGCCTCCATTCCAAAAAGGGAGTTGCACTAGCACAACTATGCTTATTGCAGCATTATTTACCATAGCTAAGATATGGAACCAACCCAGATGCCCCTCAGTAGATGCATGGATCAAGAAAATGTGGTATATATACACAATGGAATTCTATGCTTCCATTACAAAGAATGACATTTCCCCATTTGTTAGGAAAGTCTTGGAAAAAATTTTATTAAGTGAAGTAACCAAGCCCAAAGAAGCAAAGGTCCCATGGTTTCCCTTATTTGTTATATCTAGTATATGTATGAGTCAAGAAGGAAAGATCAAATAATGGGATGTTAGGAAAATGAACCCTTAGATAAGTATTTAAATATTTTTTTTTCTGTCATGCATTTGTTTCTAACTCATTTATAAGATTATTTCTTTATAGCTTTGTATGTCCCTCCCCCACAGTACAACCCCTGCTTTCACTATATTTGATGTCGGTATAATTTGTGGAGGAGATGGGGAAAAACAAGTCATTTAAGGATACAGGTGGAACCGATGCAACTATAAGTACAAGTCATCATGTCAAAAATGAACTTTACAACATTGGTGCGGGAGGGGGGGGCGGGATTGGGGGTGCGGGGGGAGGCTGGGAAGGGATGTGAAGGGTAAACAAAGAAGGAGGCTGCAATGCTTGATAAGAAATGTACTCATTATCTTGCCCATGTTATTGTAACCCCTCTGTACAGTATGTTCACAAAAAATAAAAACTTAAATTAAAAAAAAAGGGAGCTGCTTATAATAAATTCTGTCTGGAAATGGACTGTGTAGGAGTTAGAATAATCTTTTTCTCTGAAAATAATGGATTGAGGGAAAGCATTGACTAAGCATAATCATCTTCCACAAAGCTATATAACTAAAGTATATCTTGTTACTAAAATCGTTCTAAGGACTTTAGGAATAGTTTAACTCATAAAGCACAAGCTGAGTAAGAATTTTCTAACAATTTCTGGCCTGGTTGTCCTGGTTTAGTGGATTGCTCTGAAACTGTTAACCCCTTTCAAAATAACCAGCTGTGCTTCAAAAGAGCCAATCCAGCAAGATTGTGAACACAACTTGTGATCAATACCAGAAGTAGTAACTCATTAGGGGTATAACTTGGGCAGACTTCCTACTCAGAGTGGTTGCTTCCTGTCAATAACATGCCCTTTAACAGAACTAAACTTTGCCATGCTAAGTTCCTTTCAACTTGGTGGTCTTTCTTGGGATATTGGGTTACAGTAGGGGAGTATTCCCAACAATGTGGGGACTAGTCCAGGATCCATGTTCTGAAAGGGGGATGTAGGGAGACCCTCAGGAGGAGACACAACCTGACTTGTTGAGATAGCTCAAGGTTGGGTTATACACCATCGGTTGTGGTAAAGGAAGGAAAGTGTATCAGCAATTTCAGGAAAGGGCCCAAGGAAGCACCTCAATAAAAAGTAATCTCATGCATCAGCCATGAGAGGAAAAATTGGACTAGAGCATACTACCTGGTTGGTTGGGGATTTTTATGGGCTGAGTGTGTCTTAGGCACAAAGAGAACTTGAGTCTCAATGTGTGTTTTCATTCTCTGGCCCAAGAATAAAAATGTGGGAGCTGGAGGAATCTATTGTTGAGAAATCTCCAGTAACGGGAAAGTTAAATATGAGAAGGGTGCACAAGAAACTTACAATAGGGAGGATTAAGTGCACCAAAAACTGAAATCACAAGAGACCTGCTAAAATGGGGAATAAGAATTCTAGGCCTAAGGAACCCAAGAAAAATGATCTAAGGACCTGCTTCTGATAATCCATTGGGAGAATGTTGACAAAGGTCTGAGAACACTATTAAATAATGGATGGTTTTCATTATGGTGCTCCATAATGTGCACTTGTCCAAACAAAAACTTGTTATGAATATGTGCTTGCATGTGTGTGTTTTAAATCTTATATCCTGAAAGGGGAACTCAAAAAATTCCTACTCACTAAACTCCCTCAGCTGCCCACTTTGCCTCTGAAGCCTGGATTGATCCAGGCTTGATTTATCCTCTAGCTGATCCAAGGATGTATGGCATTGAATCTTAGTTTCAGAAGCAGACTCTCTGGGTAGACTTAAAATTCAAGTCAAAAACCAAGTGCCAGTGGCTTGCACATGCAATTGTAGCTACTCAGGATCTGAGAATTAGAGTTCAAAGCCAGCCAGGGCAGGAAAGTCCTTGAGACTTTTATCTCCAATTAACCACCAGAAACTGGAAGTGGTACTGTGGCTCAAGTAGTAGGGCTTTTGCCTTGAGCTCTGGGCCTGGGTGCTGTCCCTGAGCCCTTCAGCTCAAGTCTTGTGACGAAGAAAATAATGCTTGGGTGAAATGGGTTAAATATTCTGCCCACCATTACTGTTAAGATTCTATGGCACAGAAACCAGAAAAACAAGTGATCCACTTCCTACTATGATGAACCTCAGATCCCCAAGGGCATGGATGCATGATCTGTCAGTCAAACACGGCCTGGGGAAACTTGTAAAACCCTGCTATTGCTGTTCACAAGAGTATGGATCTAAGACAAAAACCCTGTCTTCCCAAGCCAACTAAACTCCTTGCTTCTCTAGGTACGGGGAGGGATAATTGGCATTTCTGGGAAACTTATCAAGATGCAGTGAAATCCAAACCTTGAAGAGATGAGCAGTAATCACTAAATATAGCCATGGGAGATGTCTAATGGTTTTGTGGAGGACCATTGTTGTAGACCTTCCTGGTCAACTAGAGTAGAACCTGTACTTTGGTTCAATTGGCCATCCCTTTCACCCTAGCATTTCATCCACCTGTCCATTCTCAAACATTTTATACTAGTTAGGAGAGACCCTTCCCTAGAGGGTCATTCGTATTTCCTAATTACTTAGGTGCTTTTCAGGATCACCCCCACCTAAGTTTCCAAAACGTTCAAAGCCTGAAACCAGACAGCACCTTATGAATCAGTTTTATTCTTATGATTAGTATAAATAAAATATTTTTGGGGTTAGGAATATGGCTTTGTGGTAAATTGTTTGTCCAGCATGCATGAAGCCCTGGGTTTTATTCCTCAGAACCACATAATCAGAAAAGGCTGGAAGTGGCACTGCGGTTCAACTGGTAGAGAGATAGCCTTGAGCAAAAGAAGCTCAGGGAGCACCAGGACTGGCAAAAATAAAATATAGAGTAGAATAAAATCAAAAGAGATTTGTTAATTATACTAAAATTTATTTAACCCATAAACTAAATGCTCTTGTAGGATGGCATGGGAAAATTAGCTCTAGAAAGAAACATTACCTGACAAGGGAAGTGTTTCTGTGGTGATTGGAGACCAAAGCTGCACAAAGACCTTTTTTTTTTTTTTTGGGTCCAGTCATGGGGCCTAAACTCTGGGCCTGGGCACTGTCCCTCAGCTCTTCAGCTCAAGGCTAGCACTCTACCACTTGAGCCACAGTGCCACTTCCCGCTTTTTCTTTTTTGCTTATGTGGTGTTGAGGAATTGAACCCATGGTCTCAGGCATGCAAGGCAAGCACTCTACCACTGAACCACCTTCCCAGACCCTGCACAAAGACTTTAGAAGGTTTGAACATTGGCAAGTGAGTTAACTAAAAATTCAGACGAAGAGGTGGGAAGGTGGTTTAGTGGTAGAGTGCTTGCCTTGCATGCATGAACACCTGGGTTCAATACCTCAGCAACATGTAAGCAGAAAAAGCACTGTGGCTCAATTGGTACAGAGCTATCCCCGAGCTGAAGAGTTGAGGGACAGTGTCCAGACCCAGATTTCAGGCCTCACAACCGACAAACCCAAGAACAAAGAAAAGAAAAAAGAAAAAAATATGGGCACTGGTTGCTCATGCCTGTAATCCTAGCTACTCTGAAGGCTAAGATCTGAGAATGGTCATTCAAAGCTAGGCAAGGCCGGTAAATTCTGTGATACTCTTATCGCCAATAAACCACTGAGAAAGCTGGAAGTGGTGTTGTGGCTCAAGTGGTAGAGGACTAATCTTGAGCTGAAGAGCTGAGGGACAGCACCTAGGCAAAGAGTTCAGTTCCAAGACCGACCAAAAAAAAAAAAAAAAAGGTAAGTTACAGCTAAAGGGTTTCCTACCAAGAGGGAGGAAGGGTTTCCTACCAAGAGGGAAGGAGTTTTGGGGGTTTCTATCTAACAAGAATGCAAGTTTCCCTTCTAGTAGGCAGGGGCATTGCCTGCTAGTAAGGAGGGTGTTACTGATAAAATTGGTCAAAACATGATTCAGTTTCATAATGCCCAGATAAATGTCTAATGTTTGACTTGTGAAAACATCTTTCTTGGGGAACTCCAAACACTCTTAATGCCCTTAAAGTGATCATGCTTAATTCCAGGGCCTCAATGGACCCTCTAGTTAATCTTATGATATGACTGCAAATTCAATCTTGGAGCAGACACTCTGTGTATGTCTTCCAATTTTGAGTCTATCCAGATTCAAATTGAGACTGAATAAGTTTGGTAAATACTGTGGTGATTCTGTCCACATATGGAGTACTGCTATGACTGTGTGGCAGGGAGGCCACACAAGAGGTCCTATTTGTGCTGTCATGGAGCTCAGACCCCATGTGCATGAAACTCATGAGAGGTCAGCAAAATGTGATCCGAGACAACTTGGAACACCTTGTTGCTCTTCTCAGAAGCAAGAGTCTATTCCAAAAACCCCTGAAACTGATAAACTCCATTCTTTCCAGGTCAATTACCTGGCGAAAATTGGACATTTCTGAGAAACTTATCTGGATGTAGTGAAGGCCAACCCTTTGAGATGAACAGGAAGTACAAATCATAGCCAGGGGAAAAGTCTGGTGGTATTCCAGGAGACCACTATTGGAGATGTTACTGGCCAACTGGAGTGGAATCTGTGCTTTGGTTACATTGGCCAATCCACCCCTGACCATTTTCAAACACCTTAAATTAAGGAGGGACTTCTTAGTTAGTGGGTAATTCAAACTTCATATTTGAAAATACAAACTCCATATTTACAAATTTCATATTTACTTAGGAGCTCCTGAAAATTTCCCAAAGAGCTTAAAGCTAGAAACCAGAAAAAGCAGCTTAAATTAGTTTTATTCTGTTGATCTCCACAATCTATGATCTCCATAATCGAATTATTCCAATATGTGCTTTTATTAATGAGCAGGATTTATTTATTGGAAATGCCACCATGTAAAAGTAACTAGGAGCCACTGGTAGAATTGAATGGGAAAAATTTGGTCTAAATATAATACTTGACCAGATAAGATGGTGATAAGTGAAATGAACCCCAACATAGAGGCACAAGTGTTTTTTTACATTTCTTGCTATTGTTTCTAACATATTTATAATGTTCCGTGTGATTTTTGTTTCTTTGTATTCTGTGTCCCCAAAAAACAGCATAATACCTGTTTCCAATGTTTTTGATGTTGGTGCCCTCCATCTTGTATATACACTTCTCTAGTTTGGGGAGGGAAAGGGAAAAAACAGAATACTTAAATAGGAATACAGGTTGATCCATTGTAACAATGAGATGCACAAGACACTGTTGAAAAACAAACTTTACAATTTAGGCGGGGTTCGGGGTAATGTATAGGGTAGTTTTGGAGCTAGGAGATTAGGGATGGTAGGGGACATATAAAGGAGGAGGTAACAATGCTTGATAGGAAATGTATGCTTTACCTTGCTTATGTAACTAACCCCTCTGTACAGTACTTTTACAATAAATATATAAAAATAAAAGAATAAATATACTTCAAAGGTAATCTGTGTGGTGGTTGGAGGCCAATGGTACAGAAAGACTTACAAGGATTGAATATAGGAAACAAATTACCTAAAAACTGAGATGATATTGAGTATAATCCTAAATGCTCAGGTGGCTGAATTCTGAGGATTTGTTTGAAGCCAACCCAGACAGGAAAGATGAGACTTTTATTTCCAATGAAGGTGCAAAAAAGATACTACTGGAGTTGTGGCTAAAGTGGTAGCCTTGAGTAAAACTGCTCTGGGACAATGCCCAGAGCATGAGATCAAACCCAAGGCCAGCCCCCAGTCACTTATAAAAAAGGTTGTGTGTCTGTGTGGTGGCAGATCCCTTTACTAGTTTGATGATAGAGCAAGAATTTTAACAATGATTCATGGTCTAAATATTTAACTCTTTAGTAATTGTTTTCATAGTAATGTGTGCATGGGTGCTTTATCTCTTCTATAACAGGTTTTGTTCAGTAACTGACTGAAAATCTGCCTTAATCAAACCCTTTTTAAAATCAAAATATCTTATTGGATACTGCTGAATAGGAAAGTCAATTATTATTGTTTGGAAGAAAAGAAAGCAAAACCAGATGGGAGAATTGTAGAAGTTAAATCTTGAAGTGCTTGACTGATATAGGCACTGCCCTTGTAAAGGTAGCCAAAACCTTACCAATGCTATTTTAGAGAAGTGCTAGGGGCTAGAGACATGGCACTAGTAGTAGAACACCAGGTGGGTAAAAGTTGGTTATTTTTCATATGGCCAGGTGTTCGGATTTGGTTGATTATTAAAGCTTTTGACTAGTTTGAAAGGGGTCAAAAGTTTGAGCCATCATGAAAGATGATCCCAAAGCTCAAATTCATGGGAGCCAGTGGTGGGCTGCCTATCCACTGTGCTTATTCAACTTGGACATGTGACAGAATGCCTTCTGCCAGAGTAAACTTTGCCTTGCTGAGATGGTGTTTGTAGGATACCTTAATTGCTCCCGGTATTTCCAACACAGATCTTCTGTGCCATTCATGAGGGATCCTAGGAGCCCCTCATAGGAGACACATCCAGACGCCCTGTTGAGCCAACTTCCTGGATGGTCTAAACATGCCATCCTTGGTAGCTGATAATGGACCTAGGTATAAAGTTATTCGGCAACATCAGGAAAGTCACAAACAGGCACCCTCAGAAGCAAGCAACCTCAGGCATTGGCCTTGGTAGAAAAAAATGAAACTCTGTATCCTGTTTTGTTACTTGTGTCTTTGTAGGGATGGTGTATGAGAGAAGTGTGTTAGATTCAGGCTCTTAAAATCTTTCTGTCTAAGAGTCTTGATCTTCAAATTCATTTGTCCAGATAGGCAGAGTGAAAAGTTGGAGATGGAGTCATCTCTGAGAAAAATCTCTAATAATGGAGTCGAGAAAAGGGAGGAACAAGAAACACAGTCTGAAGGGCAAAAGAATTCTAAACTTAGGAAGCCCAAGAAAATTGGAGTTAAAAAGCTTCCCTCAGACATTTTTAATATTGTCTTCTTTTAGGGAGAATGTGGGGAAAGATATGAAAATATGTGTTAAGGCTGATTTTTATTTTTGAGCTTAATTTTAATGTTCAGTTGGTAAACTATATCCTCTATATCCCTGTCTCTGTGTAAATACCCATAAACATGAAATATAAAGTGATTTTGATAAAAAATAAAAATGACTCAGAAGAAATGATAAATGTAAAAAAAATCTTCACAGGGATGGTTAGGTTGTTCAGTGGTAGAGCGCTTGCCTTGCATGCATGAAGCCCTGGGTTCGAATCCTCAGCACCACATAAGCAGAAAAAAGCTGGAAGTGGCACTGTGGGTCAAGTGGTAGAGAGTTAGCCTTGAGCTGAAGAGCTGAGAGAGAGCGCCCAGGCCCAGAGTTCAGGCCCACTACCTGACCCCCCCCCTCCCGAAAAAAAAAAAAAAAAACAACAATCTTCACAGAAGCAAACTCTCAGAGATATTTCATGACTTTGACAAGGATAAAGTGGGTGAAGTTAGTATAAATATAAAGTATGACAATGCACAAAAACATAAAAAGATACTCATGTATTTCATTATATAACCCAAAGCAGAAAACAAATGTTGTTTAGATGATTTTTTAAAACCCAGTCTCTCAGGTACTGGGAAGGTGGCTCAATGGTAGAGTGCCTGCATGCATGAGGCCTTGGGTTTGATTTCTCAGCAATATGAAGCCTTGGGTTTGATTTCTCAGCATCACATAAGCAGAAAAAGATGGAAGTGGTGCTGTGGCTCAAGTGGTATCACTAGCCTTGAGCTGAGGGACAGCACCCAGGCCCCAGAGTTTAAGCCCCATGACCAACAAAATAAAAATAAATAACAAAACAAAACACAGTCTCTTACTTTTGTTGCCTCAACTCTGTAATAACTCTGCTTCAGCCTAGGGCTAACATTTTAAGTGTGGACATTTATCAACACCTGAATCAGACTCTACTTGATCATTTTTAAAATACATATTTTGTTCTTAATTTTCATCTTTATAAACTCACATGCACCTATAAAAAATGGTATGGCCATCCCAGTAACCTTCTCAAAGTACCTCCTAATGACAATTTACGAAAAGTTCTATTATATTACAACAAGGAAAAAATGCTACAAATAAAGAAAAGCAATAATTTAATATTAATGATTAATAAAATAAAAAACAAAACAATTACCAGTGTTTTCAGTATTTGAAGTGTACTACAAATTAGATTTTATTATTGTCATATTTCTTTACATTTAACACTGGCTAAGTTTATGATGTTCAACAAGAATGTTATAGGCTATGAGTAGAGTTTAAATCACCCACTAAGATGACCATTTATAGTTCATCTCATAATTTGTATATGGCTTATATCATCATTTGTTCCTCACTAACATATAAAATAAGGAAGGCCTACAGTTTTAGCAGAAACTGTGTAGTTAACACAGTCAGCTCTTTATTCTGCTCCTTTACACAAAGACTTTGCAACTTCTCATTAGTAAAGTTTCTATAAACTCTGAAATGTACATACTTAGCAGTATTTATCTGCTACCATAAATCTTAAATACTTTATAGAAAAGTATTATGACCTACCAAACAGTCCCAGTTTTGGAATATATAAGCAAATTCCCAAAATTAATATATTTAAAACATTAAAACTTTTAACAAACCTTAACACTTGCTGCAGTGTTCATTATGACAGGTCCCTTGTATAGAGTAATTGAATTCCTCATCCTACACATCTCTTGCACAACAAATATCTGGAATTATTTTGTTTTTGACATGTCAATCTTGACTTTGTTCTTAAATGTGTATTTATGTAAGAAGTACATGGTTCTAAAATTCTTTTAAACTTAGTTTTTGTTGAATTGTCTAGTTTAAGAAAATCAATTACAATTTATATATAAAAAAATTCTGTGCTCAATTCAGCATCACATATACTAAAACATTGGAATGATACAGAGAAGATTAGCATGTGTTATGTGTATATGACCAGATAAGGTTATGTTAATGGAAATGAACCCCAAGTTAGGGACACAAGTGGTTTTTTCTTGCTATTTTTTCTCACATACTTATAACCTACAGTGTGGATTTTTTTTTTGCTTCTTTATATGTTCCTCCCCCATGCTATAACACCTATTTTCACTGTATTTGAAGTTGGTGCGCCTACATCTTGTATATATTCTCCTCTAATTTGCTGAGGGGAAGGAAAAAAAAAAACAAAATGCTTAAATAGGGATACAGGTTGACCCATTGCAACAATGAGATTCACAAGAAACTATGTTGTAAAGTGAACTTTACAATTGAGGCGGGGAAAGGGAGGAGGTTAATGGACTTGTGGAAGTGAGAGGGAAGGGATGGTAGGGGAACAATAAAGGAGGAGGTAACAATACTTGTTAGGAAATGTACTCATTACCTTGCTCATGTAAGTGTTACCCCTCTGTGCAGTATTTTTACAATAAGAACGTATAAAACTGTTCTGAGATGGAAGAGTTTATTTCCTTTATTTTACTCATATAATATCGTTAGCAAAGAAATTCATGAAAAACTCCGATATGAAGGTATTTTGAATAAATATGTGTGTTAATTCACGCATGTGCTCAAGAACTTGCAAGTGTGTTGGCATGCTCAGAGTTTGAAATCAGTGATGCTGAATTGAGCACAGAACTTTATATATATATATATATAAATTGTAATTGATTTTCTTAAACTAGACAATTCATCAAAAACTAAGTTTAAAAGAATTTTAGAACCATGTACTTCTTACATAAATACACATTTAAGAATAAAGTCAAGATTGACATGTCAAAAACAAAATAATTCCAGATATTTGTTGTTCAAGAGATGTGTAGGATGAGGCATTCAATTATTCTATACAAGGGACCTGTCATAATGAACACTGCACCAACTTGCTAGGCCTTTTCTCTCTAGATTGGTGAGCTACTAAATGAGCTACATCTCCATTCTTGGCCCTTTGCTAATTCATTAAAATTTTTGAAAAATAATTTCATGAATTTCTTTTACCCTGATTGGCTTCCAACAGTTAGCCACAGATCTCAGGCTCCTGAGTAGATATCCCGAGTAGTTAGGATTACAGGTGTGACAAACAAGCAAAGGCTTTCAGAATAACGTTAAAAGTAGAAGAAAATTTACTTCAGAGGGGCACGTATTAGCATCTCCAATTTTAAAACATTTTGGAGTGGTTATTTATGATTTTTTTTTATTTTTGGATACTTATAAGACAGTAGGTGATGATATTGAAATTTTTAGTACTTTTTAAAAAGGGTACTGGAATTGTGGGACAGAAGAAATTTGCTTCTCTTTGGACCTCAATGTATAAGCTCAGTTCTGTGCATGATAAAACAATGTCTCCAACACAATTTGTGTTGAAAACAAATGTGACAGAAAACAATCACCATGGGCAATATTTAGTATGCTATTATTTCTTGTACAATGTGAATATTGAATTGAGAGTGTCATTGAAAGGAGAGATTTTTATCTACCTTTTGTGTATTGCTGAAATACTTTCAGAAACTTTGACTCATTTCCTTCCTCACTGTATGTGTCTTTAGGCCATTCACTTACTGCTTTTAATTACAATTTTTCCCAACACTAAAATGGTAATAACATTAGCATGATAGCATATGCTATCTTAACAATTAAGGGAACAAAACTGGGAAATACTTAACATAAACTTCTAGGAATGAGCTTTGAGTTTAGCCAGCAGTCTTTTAAAAATACTAAATAGAATGTGATAAGTAGTACAGAAACCATTACATGTAGTGAGCAACCAGAAGTAATATCTATTGATCATGCTCTGCTTCCAAGGAAGCCAGGTGGATAACTTCTCATGCTGTAAATCAAATTGGTTATCTTATGTCTTGATAGTGTAAAAATATCAGGGACAGGATGATGAAGGAATGTTGTAGACTGAGGTGAAATCCATATGAAAATGTGCAAAACTGATAAAACATAAAAATATCTGAGCAGTATATTGTGTTTTACAACATTTTAGTTACATCACAAAGATAAAGAAGACATAGAAGAATAAATTCTTTTTTTGTTGTCCTATCATAGGTCCTTAGAAGGATGAACTCTTTCCTCATTCTTATACAGGCATCATCGGATGAGAGGAACTGTATTTTTTTTTGTTTGCTTCCTTCCATTTATTCTTCAGTTTGAAATCTGAGCTACTTGAGACGGAAAGAAACCAAGGGAAATTAGAAAAACAGGCTTTGGAAAGAGCAATCAATGTAAAATAAATAAACTACAGGTCTAACTAAATTGTGTCAATTGTTAACAGAAAATAATTTAAGCAATACCATGTTTTTGAAAACTGAAAAATGTTGAGAGTTGCTACATTTTTTTTTCTTTTTACTACCTTGAATTAATTATTGATCTGGTTTAGCGAGATTAAGATGAGATTAACCAGAAACCAGATTAAAAATGGACAAAAGTCTGAATAGACATGTTCTCCATAAAGCCCTGAAAATTTCCTGTGGGTTTACAAAGTTTTGTTTAATACAACTTCTAAGCTGCCTTAATACTTTTTGAGCAGAAGTCATTAGAGAAATATAATTCAAAATACTATGATACAACTTCATAAATATTATAACTCATCAAAAAAATCAATGGAACCAGTTATGGTGGTAAAGTCTTGTAATTCCAAGCATTTAGGAGGTTGGATTTAAGTCTAATGCCAGTATAGGGTACTGCAGATAGTAAAAAACTGCCCTTTATTATCTTTGAATAAAAGGTAATAATTTTGGTGAGAGTGTGGAAAAAAGGAAATTTTCCACACTATTGGTCAAAAAACAGGTTAGTATCCTCGTTGTAGAAAGTAGTATGCAAGTTTCTATAGAAATCCAAAGTTAAGTTGAACCATCAATCATGTGATTATTTCTCTCTGGGTAACTTTTAAATATATCTGTAGTTCATTTTTATTCACATTATTCACAAGAGCAGCCAAGATATAAGTTAATGTTCAGTGTTCAACTACAGACTAATAAAGCAACTATGATACATGCACAAATATCTTTTTCTGTTTCATTCTTAAAATAACAAGAGATTGCTCCCATTAGCCACAACTTACAATGACCTGAAAGACGTATTCAAAATGAAGAAAAATGTTGTGTTCTGATCTTTGTAAACACACACACACATACACACACACTCATCAACACCAAATATTAAGACAGAATTTTTTAAAACAAAGTAAAGCAAAGTGGAACTTCTGGGGCATTTAGTTGACAATGTAGAACATACTAGAAATACAATATGAGGTATAGAGTTGAAATGTACAATATGAGGATACAGGGGACAACACTGGCCTTACATAGGAATGAAGCTAAGTAAGTGGGAGTTGTTCTTCCTAGTAGGGGTTGCTCTTTTAGTTATTCTTCTTTCAGTAATGGATAAGATGAATGTAATACTTTCAATATACCTCCTTGTTTGCAGAAATGATGACAAACAATATAGCAATAATGTTGCACGCTCAACATAGAACAAACTGTCAAATTAAAATATATGAGATTATCCTTGATGTAACTAATTATTACAAATGAGGGAATCCATGGGAACTATGTTTCAAGACTGGCTTATTTCACTTAATATGATTTTTTCCAAGACCTTCCATTTCCTTACAAATGAGGTGATATCTTTCTTTCTGATGGAAGCATAGTATGTGTGTATGTGAATGTGTGTGTCTCATTTTCTTGATACATTCATCTACTGAGGGGCATCAGAGTTGATTCCATATCTTAGCTATGGTAAATATTACTGCGATAACCAAAATTGTGCTGATAGCTTTAGTGTGGCCTTGTTTGTGGTCATCAGGTTAAATGCCCAGAAGTGGGATTACTGGGTAATAGGGAGCATTATTGTGTACATCAAGGATAATCTTAGTAGATGAGTAGAATAGATCAATAGCTATGTACATATGACCCTATAAGGTGATTCTAAGTGAAATGAACTCCAAGACATGTTCTTTGTTGCTGTTGTTCTTAATGTACTCCATGATTTCTTTTTATCCTTTTGTGGTTTCCCCACCTATGGTTTATCCCCTGTAGTCACTGTATTTGATTTTGATACCCTGTGTATTGTAAATATGTTGATCTGAACTGGGAAAGAGGAAGGAAAAAAAAAACAAAATAGTGAGACAAAGGACAAAGGGGGAACCTATGCAACAGTGATACTCACAAAACAATAGGTTGGAAAGGATCTTGAGAGGTGCGTTGGGAGGGAAGAGGGAGAAAATTGGTTGAAGGGGTAAAAAGTTAGAAAAGAAATTAATTCATTACCTTAATTATGTAACTATAACCACTCTGTACATTACCTTGACAACAAAATTTAAATAAAAAATAAAATAAAATATATGAGAGCAGCAATACAGTCGGTGGGACTAGGGGAAATTCTGTACTATACAAAGCAAAGTAGAACAGCTGTGGAGAGCAGCAATTTGACTTAATGTAGGAAGTAATAAACTAGCATACAGATTTTCAGGTCATGTCAGTCATTAAAAAGGGAAAACAAGGTGCATAATCAGCAAACCATTAGAGATAAAATAGAAAACTAAACAATTGAGTTGAAGAGATGAATTGGATCAAGAATAAAAAATGACAGAATTAGAAAACAATAACAAGATGGTAAGTTTAAAAAACATTACCGTAATTCTATTAAATGTTGTTTACATCACAATTTGTTAGAACTATAACTCAAATCACAGTTTGATAGTATATCATTTGAAAAATAGTTTACTTATAATTGATTACTTCATATTGAATGTTTAATATATAATTTTACTTTCTGCAGATGTAGAAAAGAAAAAATGAAACTAATTTTTAATAAATTAATGTAATAATTCAAAGTGTATCCTACACTTAGCACTCATCTTAATATGAAAAAATGAATTATTGCTCATGACTCTTGGTATTAGGTGGAATGGTTCAGAATTGTAGTAAAATTCACACCACACAATACAGGAGGGTATGACTCCTCTAGGGCCAAGGAACTGGGGGATGAGAAACTGGTTTGGCTAGTACCTCAATGTTCTGTGGCATTATCCTTGACCTGGCTATGTCCCCTTTGTGTAAGTTCACTTCTTAACCCAGTGCTGGCCACACACCGGCCACTTGTGCTGTGGAAGTGGCAGGAGTAGAAGTGAGATCTAGAATGACCAAAATCTGGATTTATGGCCTGATTGGGGTGTCTTTAAAAAATCTTAGAGCTGAAACTCAGACTTTGGCATTGTCCCTGAGCTTCCTTGATTCAAGGCTAACACTCTAACACTTGAACCACAGCTCACCTTTCATCTATTTTAGTAGTTTAGTAGACAGAAGTGTCTCACATATTTTCCTGCTTGGGTTGGCTTCAAGTTGCCGCCCTAAGAGCTCAGCCACTTAAGTATCTAGGATTGCTGGTATGAGCCACTGGCACCTGCTAAGGATGTGTGTGTGTGTGTGTTTGTGTGTGTATGTGTGTGTGTTTACCACGGCTTGAACTCAGAGCCTCAGTGGTATGCTTTAGCTTGTTTGCACAAGATTGGGGCTGTACTACTTGAACTACAGTAGTTCTGCTACCCATCATTTTGGCGATTCATTGGAGATAAGAGTCTGCCCAGGCTAGCTTTGAATCTTGATTGATCCTCAGGTCTCAGCCTTGAGTAGTCAGGATTATAGGCATGAGCCACTGGCACCCAGCTGCAAGGCTGTGTTTTCATAATCTCTTCTGTTCTAACAGATGTCTTGCCCTGGCCTAGATCTCTGACCTCCACATCAGCTCCCAGCAGCCCCTGACTGTGTGAAGAACATAAAGCTCAAACCTGATCCCATTTCTTTTTTCTCAGGGGAGAAGGTTATATTTCATCTGAAGCCAGGGTTAGGAGGGGTAGCTGTAGATGGGTGCTCAGCTGGAGAGAGGTAGTCTGTTTTAGCCAAGAAAGAAACTGGCCAGTTGGTAATAGCTCATGCTCTCATATTCCTAGCTCCTCAGGAGTCTGAGATATGAGGATTGCCATTCAGAGGCAGCCCAGCTAGAAAAGTCTATGAGAATCTCTTCTGCAAATAACCACGCAAAAGCTGGAAGAAAAACTGTGGCTTAACTGGAAGAGTGCTAGCCCTGAATGAAAAAAGTGAGGGACAGAGCCCAGGCCCTGAAATCAAGCCCTAGTCCCAAGATGCTTATGCACACACTCACAAAAAACACACACAGGAAGGTGGTTATGATGAGCTGAACTAGAACTGGAGGCAGTCATGAGGCATAGTCACAGTAAACTCTCAAGAGATACATCCATGTACAGGCCCACAGGACCATGGGAAGGACACTACTGATGCTTATTTGTAGTCGGCCCACGATTGCAGACCTTCATCTGCCCCCTAGCACTGGTGAGGAAAGCAGGCCTCTGAGCCCTGGGACTCCAGGGCCAGCGACTGCTACAAGCAGCAACCAGCCAGCTGTGAATTCCTGAGCCTAAAATTCTTTCATAAGCCAAAACTCAACACCTGCCCAAGGTGTGCCTGACAAATTCACACTCTTGTGATACCTGCATAAGTGGGCATTACCTGGTGTGATATCTTGCAGCTTCTGCCCTCCTGGCCCAGAACCGTGGTCTGAGATGTCAATTTACTGCTCAGATCCATATTACACCCATGACAGATGCCATTCTGATTATCTCCATGCCCCAAGGCTCATCTCTTCTCGGGTACTGTGGCTTGCTCTATAGGTAATGGCCTCCAAACAGGCTTCTCTCAAGACTTGTAGGACACTTAGACATTGGGAGACCCTCAGTAGCTGGAAAGTACTCTGCCTAGAGCAACAGAGGGCGGTCAAGCAGGCCAGGTGTTGGCCATGGGGCTTGAACTCTGGGCCTGCGCTCTGTCCCCAAGCTCTTTAGCTTACCACTTGAGCTACAGAGCCACTTCCAGTTTTCTTGAGGTTCCTTGGAGATTAGAGTCTCCCGGAATCCTGCTTGGGCTGGCTTTGAACCGTGGTCCTTATATCTCAGCCTCCTGAGGAGCTAGGAGGACAGGTGTGAGCCACCGGTGCCCAGGTGATCTAGCCTTTCACCCCCAATAGACTAGGAGCTCCTGAAAGCTTTTCTGTATTATATCTGTGCCAGTACACAGGCTTGAACTCAGGGCTTGGGCTCTGGTCTCTTAACATTTTCCCTCACGGTTAGCACTCTACCACTTGAGCCACAGCTCCATTTCTGGCTTTTGGTAGTTAATTAGCAAGAAGACTCTCACTAACTTTCCTCCCCTGAGGTGGCTTGACCCACGATCTCTATCTCATCTCAGTCTCCTGAGTAGCTAGGATTTATAGGGGTTGAGCCACTGGTGGCTTTGGGCTAGAAGCTTTTCTTAAGCAAGCTTTATTCCCTGTGTTTGCCTTGACTCCTCCATGCAAAGGAGGTCTGAGGGTCAAGAGTTGTGAAAAATAAGCTTCCAGCCAAAGGAAATGGCTGGGGTACCTGGTAAAAAGCAAGCTAATCTTCCCCCTGGGCCCTATTCTGGGGCCCGACCATGTACCCTACCTGTGACTCAAGTACAAACCTTCACCCAACCTTGAATGTCCTCCCAGACTTGTCTGAAGCCACAGAACCTTTATCCCACCCACACCATCTGCTCTACACACACCTCAGGACCTTTGCCCATGTTGGACCTTCTGCCTGATGACCCTCTGTCCTGAATCCAAATCTTAGAACTCCTGTGGAATTTTGCCCTGGTTATATCACTTCGTGGAGCAAGTCTTTTCTTCCCTTCTCCCTTTTTTTTTTTTTAATATTGAGCTGCTAGAGATGGCACTTTTGCAGGATTACTGGCAAATGTTCTATCTTGGTGTGTGTGTGTGTGTGAGTGTGTGTGTGTCTGCATGGGTGTACCAGTCCTGGGGTTTGAATTCATGGCCTGGATGCTATCCTATCCCTGAGCTTTCGTGCTCAATGCTAGCACTCTACTACTTGGGCCACAGCTCTACTTCTGGTTTTTGGATGTTTAATTGGAGAAAAGTGTCTCATATAGGCTTTCTTGCTTGCAATTGGGACCCTCATATCTCAGCCTCCTGAGTAGCTTACAGGGGGGAGCCATCAGCACCTGCCATCTACCCTACCTCTTACCTATAACCTCGGTCTTCCTCTGAGTCCTAGAAGAATATGTCTCACCAGGCTCACTTATTTTGCCAGTCTTTGGGCTTGAACTCAGGTTCTGGACATGTTTCTGAGCTTCTTTTGCTCAAGGCTAGCACTCTATCACTTAAGCCACAGTCCCACTTTTGGCTTTTTCTGTTTGTGTGCTACTGAGCAATCAAACCCAGGGCTTAGTGCACGCTAGGTAAGCACTCTACCACTAAGCCACAATCACAGATCAAGACTCACTTCTAACAGGAATTATGAGGGTGAGATTGGCATACCCCTTTCGGCATAGATATTGCTGACTATTTCATGTCTTTGCCCTGATTTGGGACCAGCCTGTGACTCAGCAATGAGGAATGATAAATGAATGATATCCACCATGCCCCAGAGGTCTAGTCTCACATTCTACAGAAAGATAGAGAATATGGAGCCAGAAACTTTGTCAACTCCTACAGTATAGGTACTGTGGTCTCCCTGGAGGAAGTGGCTTGCTGCTAGGTGTCCCATCGGGCTTCAGTTATTAAATGGTAGAAAAGGATACTATGTTCAAGCTGCCAGCTCAGACTTAGTACAATGCAAGTCTTGTCCCAGCTTCCCCATGTTGGACGGCTGGGCATGGGCAACCTGCTGAATGCCCATCATCCATCCATCATCCATCCATATACAGAGACATGGAGTTATTGCCTCTTTTTTTTTGGCGGGGGGGATGGACAGTTCCGGGTTTGTACTATGAGACTAGACCCTGTCCGTGAGCTCCTTTGCTCAAAGGTAGTGCTCAGCCCTTGAGCCACAGCCCAATTCATGTTTGTTTGTTTTTTTCCTGTGATCTCTTAGAAATAAGAATGTCTTGGACTTTCCTGTCCCGGTTGAATTCAAATTGGCATTCTCTATATCTCAGCCTCCTGATGAGTTAGGATTACAGGCAGGAGCCCCTGGATCCTGGGTTTCTCTTCTTCTTGTTCTTTTTTGTAATCATAACAATCTGAAATCTTCATGCTGTCATTCCAATGGTTTGCGTTATAAGTAAACTACCCAAGCCTAGAGTTCGAATGCCAAGACTGCCACCCACAAATTGAAGGTGATCCTGACAAACTCATTCCTATTAATGTGAATGCTAATGGAATGTTATAAAAGTAATAATTAAATTTGCAATTAATTCATGATTCTATTTTAGAATGCCACATAAAAATTATTGGATTTATATCTTCCATTCTAGCACCATGGTATGATTCCCCTAATGGAAGGATATTGACTAATTTTTAATCAAGGCTTTTATAAGTATTCAAACGTGATACTTCATTAAATGGAAGCATAATTTGCTAACTAATAATTGGTTTTATATATATTACCTAATATCCTCAAATTCCCTCTCTCTCTTCATATATATATATATATGTATGTATGTATATATCTACACACCAATTTATCTATCTATCTATATTGTGTACTCCTGTGGCTTGATCACAGGTCCTCAGAACTTTCTGGCAGCTCAGTTTGCTAGAGGCTGGTGTGCTAAGACTGTGACCCCATTTATGGCCATTGTAGGACATAAGTTGAAATCCCAGCATGTCCAAAATTTTTTTCGTGTAGTAAGAAGCCAATTTTGACACTTTTTTTTCCTTTTCTGTGAAAATCCTGGGTCTCAGTATGATGTATAATCCATATGCAAATATATCCTATATGATATGATGTAATAAAAGAACTGTTTTATGTGTAATAATACTAAATAAATAAGGGTAATAAACATAATATGCAATAAACCCATGTATGTAAATAGATCTCATATATTAATATTACTTTTTCCAGTGCTGGTGCTTCATTTCAGGCCCTGGGAACTGGTCTGAATTTCTTGTCTTCAAGGATGGTGGGCCTTTCCCCTTCATCCACAGTGCCACAAAGTTATCCAGACCCTGAGTTCAAATACAAGGCCTGCCAAAAAAATAGTGCAAATTCCAAACCATGGAATTACTATTGTTATTATTATTATTATTAGCCAAGCACAGGGCTTGCTCTCAGGTCTTGATACCTCTGCCACAGCCAACTCTTGGATCCTAGGACCTAAGTTCAAAATTTGGGGCTGGCAAAAAAAAAGAAGCATAAAACTGACAAGTTCAAGAAGATGGTTTTACTTTAGTTTCCTTTGTATTGTGACCATCCTGGATGTAAATGACAATGCAAAGAAAGAGTACATGACCTTGTATTGCTGATGTTTGGTGGACTATTAAGGAAGCCATAGCCGAAACTGGCAACTTAGGTGTGGAGGTCGAATCCTGGGATTGCCACTAATGAATGGCAGAGATTCTAAGAAACCAAATTCTCAAGTACATCCATACAAATAGAATTTTATAAAAGTAACAACTAAATAAGTAGTTAGTGTTTGATTATATTATAAAATTATACACAACATTTATACTACCATGACTAATTTTCAGTTAATACTTTATTATGTATGCAATCATGATACTTAAAAAGGGAAGGCGTAATTTCATTGCCAATAATCGGTAGCAATATCATGTATGAATTTTCATAGTATACAGACATCTCTCTCTTGTTTCATGCATCTATCTGTCTGTCTGTTTGTCTGTCTATCTATCTATCTATCTATCTATCTACCAATCTACACATTTATCTGTTTATACACTTGTTACTACTGGGACTCAGTATTAGAGTGCTCGCCTAATACGTATAAAGCCCTGGGTTTGATTCCTCATTGCCACATGCACAGAAAAATCCAGAAGTCATGCTGTTGCTCAACCAGCTGAGCACTAGCTTTGATCATAAAAGCTTAGGGACTGTGTCTAGACTCTTACTCAAGATCCAGGAATGGCACCAAAAAAGATAGAATGTTCTGACTGCAACTATATAAGGATAGGACTGCAAATACTTCATCACAGAGCAAGCCGGGAATCTGGTGCTGACAGCTGCCATCTAACCTGACTTAGCCAGAGGTAAACTGCTGCAACTCAGATCCACAGAACCAGATGCTGCTGGCTCACTCACCCCATCATCCAAGATCCTGGGGGACTGAGATCTGACACTGGTGGGTTTAAAACCCAGCGCTGGCAAGAAATCTGTGAAACTCTGAGCTGTGGCTCAAAGTGGTAGAGTTCTAGCTTTGATCAAAAGGTCTTAGGACAGTATCCCCAACCTTTCAGTGCAATCCCCATGGCTGACTCTACCTACCCAATAAATCCCACCCCTCTAAATCATTAGATGTGAACTTTGTGTAGTTTGTGATGTGTTTATGAAAGAATGGTGATACTAATGGAAGCACCCTAATTCTAATGACAGCGTGTGGGATACAGCTATGTGATGAGTCCTTCATGAGGTGTTGTGTGCTAAGTCCTTCACGGGGTACATTCTTTCATCTGGTCCTTGTAAGAGCTCCACAAGTCAGATGATTGTGCAGATGAGAAACTTGGGGCTCAGATATCCCCATGTCAGGGCCAAAAGGATGTATGTACCTAACTCTATTGAGTTGTCTCCTGCAGACAATTGTTTTGGTTTATTTTTCTCAGTCGTGGACCTTGAACTCAGGGCCTAGCCAGTGACCCTGTTGGGCTCATGGCTAGCATCTTACCATGTGGAACCAAGGACCCCTTGCAAAGGAGTGTAACAGTCTAGGTGTCTGTAGCTGAGGTGTGTCATCCTGTCTACTCAGCAAGCTGAGATGTAACAATCTCAGTTCCAAATTATCCCAGACACAAAGGTTTCCATGAGACTATTATCTCCTATACACTACTTAGAAACTTGAAGTGGAAACTGGGTTCCTGCGACTCACGCCTGTCATCCTGGCTACTCAAGAGCCTGAGAGCTGAGGATCACAGCCTGAAGCCAGGGTGGGCAGCAAAATCCTTGAGAGGCTTCTCTCCAGTGACCTACCAAAAATCTGCAGGTGTGCTGTAGCTCAAGTGGTAGAGTGCTTGGCTTTAGCTGAAGAGTTCAAGGACAACACCCAGGACTAGATTTCAACTCCAATTTCCAAGAAAAGAAAGAAAAAACCTGAAGTGGACTGCTGGGAATGTGTCTGAGGAGTAGAGTGCTTTGCATGTATGAATCCCTGGGTTGGATTCCTTAGTACCACATCACTAGAAAAAAGCCTGAAGTAGCTCTGTGGCTCAAGTGATAGACTGCTATCTTTGAACAGGAGAAACTTAGATACAGTGCTCAGGTCCTGAGTTCAAGCTCCAGGACAAGTGTATGCACACACATACATGAACACACACACACACACACACACACACACACACACACACACACACACACCACAGATACCAGAAATGAAGCTGTGACACCAAATGGTAAAGCACTGAGCTTCTGTTCTCATCTCATGGTCAGCACCCAGGCCCTTTGTTCAACCCCAAACCTAGCCACCCAGGACCCAACTAGGAGAGGTCAAAGGTTTCAAAACCTGATGAGCTTCACCAGCCCTAAATGACAGGAAGCATTGTTCTATTACCCATGTGCTTAGATTTTGCAAACTTCCAGAAACCTAGTAAGGCACCATTGCCGATAATGAATCATTTTATTAGGTTCAGATCCCTTATTGTCTGACAGAAGGACCATTGAATTAATTGTAGCAGTTTATTTCAACACTGAAACATAGTCTAAAAAAGACAGGATGAGTGCAGAGAACTTGGCCTTCCACAGAAGGTGGCACAAATGAAGGCTTCCTGTCAAAACAGAACACTGGAGAGAGAGATAGATTGGGGTACAAAGAGGTCTTTTTCTCTTGGCCTTCAAAGCCTGCCCACACTCATCCTCACTAATTGCCCCGGATGAATTGTTTGTTACACAGCTGTACAGGAGTCAAGCTTTTTTTCTGCCTGTTCCAACAATGAGACAGAGTTTCTCCAGCAGCCTGGGGTGAGGAGAAAACCTCAGGCTACCCTGGGAACAGTGAGGGAAGCCCCGGAACATGCACTGTCTTGAAAAGACTGTCTGTGCTATGAAATCATTCTATTCAAAGCAAATTTCCTAGTTGGGTGCCTTTCATTATAGGGACTCTGGACCTTCACCGATAGAAATGCATGATACATGCCTGGGGAGACATGGAGTTACTTGTTTTTTGTTTGTTTGTTTGGCATGTCTGGGGGCTGTATCATGAGCCCAGGCACTGTCCCTGAGCTTCTTTTGCTCAAGGGTAGCACTCTTTCTTTGAGCCACAGCCCCATTCATGGCAATTTTTTATTCCTGTGATCCCTCAGAAATAAGAGTGCTGTGGACTTTCCTTTCCAAGCTGAATTCAAACAGGCATTCTCTACCTCTCAGACTCCTGAAGAGCGAGGATTACAGGCAGGAGCCTCTGACACCTGCCTTTCTTTTCTTCTTGTTCTTTTTTTTTCATTGTGATGAACTGAAATCTTCACAGTGTCATTCTAATGGTTTGCATTTAGAAGTAAACTACCCAGGCCTAGAGTTGACTGCCAGGACTGCCACCTACAAATGGAAGGAGATCTGGAGAAAATCTTTCCTATTCATGTGAATGCTTAAAGGAATGTTATAAAAGTAACAATTAAATTTGCAGCTGGTTCATGATTTTCTTATAGAATGCCACACAAAATGTAGTGGATTATGTCTTCCATTCTAGCACCATGGTATGATTCTCCCAATTAAAGAATACTGACTACTTTTACATTAATACTTTAATAAGTATTCAACCATAATACTTCATTAAATGGAGGCATAATTTATTAATAATTCATAATATATATATAATTTAATATCTTCACATTCTCTCTCTCATATATATTGCAAACTATACATCTATCTATCTATATCTATATTTATATCTATCTATATCTATCAATCACTACTATGGCTTGTTCCCAGGTCCTCAGAACTGACTGGCACCTCAGTTTGCCAAAGCCTTTTTTTCTACAACTGACCCTTTCATGAATTGGGCATTGTGGGCTGTAAATTCAAATCCCAGCATGGCGAAAATTTTATATGTGGAATTAGAAGCCAATTTTGAGACATGTTTTTTTCCTTTTCTGTGAAAGTCCTGCTCTCAGTAAGATTTATAATCCATATGCAAATAGATCCATGTGATAAGATGTAATAAATGAAATAGATGCTATATATATACTAATACTAAATAAAATAAAAAAATAAGGGTAATAAATGTCATAAGGATTAAACCCATGTATGTAAATAGATCTCATATATGGATATTATTTTTTTCAGTGCTGGGGCTTGTATTTGGGCCCTAGGAACTAGGCTGAAAATCTTGTCTTCAACGATTGTGAACTTCCTCTCCCCCACAGTGCCATAGAGTTACCCAAACCCTGAGTTCAAATCCCAGGCCTGCCAGAAAAGTGGTGAAAATTCCAAGCCAGGGCCTTAATTTTATTTTGGCCATGCCTGGGGCTTGAACTCAGCTCATATCAACTCTGTCTCAGCTTCGATCATCCTAGGCTGGTGTGAAGCCTCAGGAACCACAGCCCATCCTGAGATCCTAGGACCCAAGTTCAAACCTTGGGACTGGCAAAAAAAAAAAAGGAGAAGTGCTGGGAATGTGGCCCAGTAATAGACGGCTTGCCTTGCATACATAAGGCCCTGGGTTCGATTCTTCAGCACCACATAAGCAGAAAAAATGGAAGTAGTGCTATGGCTCAAGTGGTAGAGCGATAGCCTTGAGTTGAAGAGTTGAGAGACAGCACCCAGACCCATAGTTCTGGCCCCAAAACTGAAAAAAAAAAAAGAAAAAGAGAGGGAAATAAAGGAGAAGCATAAAACTGGGAAGTCCCAGAAGGCAGTTTTACATTGTTTTTCCTTTGCATTGCAAAATTCCTCTAAATGACAGGGCACAGAAAGTGTACATGATCTTGCACTGCTGAAGTTTAGTGGACTCTTAGGGAAGGCATAGCCAAAATCAGCAACCTAGGCCCCGTGTGCGAATCCCAGGACTGCCACCTATGAATGGCAGTAGATTCTAAGAAACGCATTCTGATATATATCCATACGAATGGAATGTTACAAAGTAACAATTATATTAGTAGTTAGTATAGGATTATATTATAAAATTATACACAATAATTATAGTACATTGACTAATTTTCAGTTAATATTTTGTTATGTATTCAACCATAATACTTAAAAAAAGGAAGGAATAATTTATCGGTAATTGGTAGTAATATAGAATATATAATTAACTAATATACAGACATTTCTGTCTCGTTTTATACATACATACTTACATATATATATATTTCTATATGTGTATATATATGTATATATGTATATATATATATATATATATATATATATATCTGTGTGTGTGTGTAACAATCTACATATCTATTTCTACACTTGTCATTCCTGGGGCTCAGTTGTAGAGTGCTCGCCTAGTATGTATGAAGCCCTGGGTTCGATTCCACACTATCATATGCACAGAATATGCTGGACGTACTGCTGTCACTCAAGCAGTAGTGCACTGGTGTTGAGCATGAAAGCTTAAGGACTGTGTCTAGACCCTTACTCAAGTCCCAGGACTGGCACCAAAAACAAATTAGAATGTTCTGACTGCAAGTATAGAAAGTCAGGATTTCAAATACCTCATCACAGAGCAAGCTGGGGGTCTGAAGCTGATGGCTGCCATCTAACCTGACTTAGCCAGAGGTCAACCATAGAACCAGATGCTGCTGGCTCACCCCTTGCTGCGCGGGAGATGAGATCAGACACTGGTAGGTTGAAAACTCAGCCCTGGCAGGAAGTCTGGGAGACTCTGAGCTGTGCCTCAAAGTGGTAGAGCTCTAGCCTTGAGGAAAATATCTTAGGACAGTACCTCCAACCTATGAGTGCAATCCCCAAGGCTGATGACCCTCCCCACAAAAACACCCCTCTAAACCGTTAGATGTAAACTTGTGTGGTTTGTGACGTGTATCTGAAAGACTGTTAATACTGATTAAAGTACCCTAAATCTAATGACAGTTTATGGGATACAGCTAGGTGATGAGTCCTTCCTGAGGTGCTGGGTGCTGAGTCCTTCATGGGGTGCTGGGTCATTCATGGGGTACTGTGTGCTGAGTCCTTCACAGGGTGCTATGTGCTGAGTTCTTCATGAGTTGTTTACTTTCATCTGGTCCTTATAAGAGCTACACAAGTAAGATGATTGTGCAGATGAGAAAGTTGAGGCTCACATATGTCCCCAAGGCAGGGCCAAATTTATGTATATACTGAGCTCTAGTGACTTGTCTCCTGTAGGCAATTGTTTTGGTTTAGTTTTCTCCATCATGAACTTTGAACTCAGAGCCTAGGTGCTGAATTTATTCTTGGGCTCATGGCTAACATTCTATAATGCGGAGCCACGAACCCCCTTGAAGCAAATTGTCATGGCTTAGGTGTCTTTAGCTGAGGTCTATCATCCTGCCTGCTCAGGAAGTTGAAAGTCTCGTTTCAAAGCTATCTCAGATCATGGTGCAAAGCCGGTTTGGGCAGGAAATTCCTTGAGATGGTTATCTCCAATAAACCACCAGAAAGCCTGAAGGGGCACTGTAGCTCAGGTGGAAAAGCACTAGACTTGAGCTGAAAAGATCATAGACAGCACCCAGACCCAGACTTCAACTCCTCCAACTTACAAGAAAAGAAAGAAAGAAACCTGAAATGGACTGCAGGGAATTTTTCTTAGGGTTAGAATGCTTTGCATGTGTGAAACCCTGGGATTGAATCATCAGCACCACATCCATAGAAAAGTTCCACATCCCTGAAGTGGCACTGTGGCTCAAGTGGTAGAGTGCTGTCCTTGTACAGGAGAAACTGAGGTACAGTGATAAGGTCCTGAATTCAAGCACCAGGACTGGTGTATACACGCGTGCATTAGTGCGCACGTGCAAGTGCAAGCACAGACACACACACACACACACACACACACACACACACACACACACACACACACACACACACAGGCACCGTTGCCAATAATGAATTATTTCATTAGGTTCAGCTCCCTAATTGTCTTCCAGAAGGACTCTTGAATTAATGGTAGTAGTTTGTTTCAAAACAGAAACATAGTCTTACAAAGACAGGATGAGTGTAGGGAACTTGGCCTGCCACGGGAGGTGGCACAAATGAAGGCTTCCTGTCAAAAGAGAGCACTGGGGAGAGAGATAGCTTGGGGTACAAAGAGGCCTTTTTCTCCTGATCTTCAGAGCATGCCCACATTCATCCTCACTAAATGGCCCAGATGAATTGCTTGTTACACAGCTCTATAGGAGTGAGGCTTTTTGTCTGCCTGTTCTAAAAATGAGGCAGACTTCCTCCAGCAGCCTGAGGTATGAAGAACCCCTCATGCTACCCTGGGAACAGTGAGGGTAATCCCGGAACATGCACTCTCTTGAAAGAACTCTCTATGCTATGAAATCATTCTATTCAAAGCAAATTTCCTAGCTGGGTAGCTTTCTTCATAAAAACTCTTGATGTTCACTGATACAAATACATGCATACATACACAGACACATGGAATTAATGGCTCTTTTTTTGTGGCAGGTACTGAGGCTTGAACTGTGAGCTTAGACATTTTCCCTAAGCTCCTTTTGCTCAACGAACCATTTTATTTTGTCTTAAACCATGATTACCATAGGCTGGGGTGCAGCTTTTACACCCACAAATGATCTAGGGATCCTAGGACCAGAGTTCAACTCTCAGCACTGGCAAAAGTACATCCAACCAACAAAAATGGAGGAGGAGAAAAACAGGAAGTTTTACACAATAGTTTTACCTTTGTTTCCTTTGTACTGTGACCCTCCTGGGTCTCAATGACTCAGCTTGAAAATTTACGTGAGCTTGCATGGATGAAGGCTGGGGCCTGTCAGTGAAGCCTGAGTCTAACCCAGACACCTAAGCCCTGAGTTCGATCCTAGCACTGCCACCTATACACGGCTGAAGATCCTAGGAAACTTGTTCCTATGTATAGGAACACTAACAGAATGTTTGAAATGTACTAACTGAATGACTAATTAGATAGTCATTCTAGTATAAGGTTGTATGCAATAAATATAGGTCATTGATTAATTCTTTATTAAGTGTTCTACCGTGATTAATTAATGGAGGCATAATTTTAGACCAAATAATTGGTAGTAATGGAATATATAAATATAAGCTATAGACAAAACTCTTTATATAGGGTTACACACTAGAATCTATGTAAAAGTCTACCTGTCTCTCTCTTTTTATATTTATAGATGTATATACATATGTAAATACACACACATGCGCACACACACACACACGCTGCAATCTAAACATCTATCTGTTTACATATTGGCCATTCCTAGGGCTTGATCTCAGGTCCTCAAATTTGCCTACCAACTTCACTTGCATCAGACTGGTATGCTAACATTTAACCATTCCTGAAGTGGGTCTGCTAGGCCTTGAGATCAAGTCACAGAACTGCCAAAAACTTAATACTGGTGGAAAAGCCAATTGTCACACTTGTTTTCCTTTTTGGTGAAAGCCCTGGGTCTCAGGAATGATGTAGAATACATAGGCAAATCTATGTCTTATGTAAAAAGATGCAAAAAATGGTATATGTGTAATCATACTCACTAAAATACATAAGAAATAAATAAAAAACAAATAAAATGAATAAGTACACTAATGTAAATATAAATCATGTATTAAAATGTATATGCATATTATTCTTTAGAGTGTTAGGACTCGAATTCAGGCCCTAGGAACAGGCCTGACTTTTGTCTTCCAGCAAGGTGAACTTCCCCATCCCCCACAGTGCTGCATATTTACCCAGAGCCTGAGTTCAAATCCCAGGTCTGGCAGATAAAAGGGCATGAATTCCAATACAAGTAGCCTCATAATATTTTAAATATTTTTAATGTATCAATGTATGTACTTATTTATTTCTTTTTATTTTGTTAAGCATAGGGTTTGAACTCAGGTCGTGGAAATTCTGCCTCAGCTTTGATCACTCTAGGCTGGTGTGCAGCCACTGGACCCACAGCTGAACCTGGGTTCTTTGGCCGCAAAGGCTGACAGGGGAAAAAAAAAATTAATGCGACACAGAAAATAAAAATACCTGGCAACTTGCAGATAGCTGCCAGTTTTGCATTTGTTTGGTTTGCAAGGTGACCATCCTGTGTCTGAATGGCACGGCTGAAAAAGGTTGATAATCTGGCATTGCTGAAGGCTGGCGCGCTACCAGGAAAGCCATAGGCCAACATGGTAACATAAGTCCCGTGTTAGAAGCCCCTTCCTGTCTCCTACAAATGGAGGGAAATCCTAAGAGTCTCGTTTCTATTCATAGGAAAATTATGAATGGCAAGGTGGAATTGGTTGTTTCTGAATACTGCTATACAATTAGAGTGAGTTTAGGCGGACAATGTATTTTTAATGAGTATTTTTTGACACATTCAAAGAATACTATTAATTACATGGACGCAATAGTTTCCAAACAGCGGTTGAATTAATTAATATTTCATTAAGGATGAAAACAATAATATTAATTACATGGAGGCATAATAAATACCCAAGAATTGGTAGAAATGTAGTGTATATAACTGAAGAATATATAGACATCTTTGGCACTCTATAAATATCTGTATTTATTTGAATCTTCATGTCAATCTGTTCATATTTTGTCAATGCCTGGGGTTAGATCTCAGGTGCTGGAGTTGCTTGTCCGCTCCATATGCCCCAGGCTGGTGTGTTGACACTCACCTATTCATGAATTGGGTCTTGTAGGCCGTGAATTCAGTTGCCAGCACTCACAAAAATTGAATCGTGGATTAAGAAGTCCATGGTGATTCACTTTTTCCTTTTCTGTGAAAGTCCTGGGTGTCAGGTGTGAAGTTTCATATATAGGCAAATCTATACCCTATGTAATAAATGTAATAAAAATTTCATGTTTAATAACAGTTAATAAAATAAATGATACATAAATGAATAAAACAAAAATAAAATGAATAGCTATATTAAGCTCGATATGGGGTCAACATCTGGGGCTCAATCTCAGGGGCTAGGAAAGCCTGGCAGCTGAATTGGCTAGAGGCTGCTGTGCTAACAGTCACTCATTCATGAATTGAACCTTCTAGGCCCTGAGTTTAGATCCCAGTACTGCCAAAAATGTAATTGTGGAGTGAGAAGCCAAGCGTGACACATGTTTTCTTTTTCTTTGAAAGTACTCGGTGACAGGTAGGATGTATAATTCAGATGCAAATCTATAAGCTATGTAATAGGATGTCATAAATGTAAAAAATGTCATAAGTGGAAGAATTGTCACTACAATAAATGAAAAAAAGATTGAATTAGTAGTGAATCATTCTAGGATAAAATAGACACAATAATTATAGGACATAGATTAAGTTTAATATTTTATTAAGCATTAACAGAATAAAAATTGCATGGAAACCTAAATACCTAATAATTGGTAAAAAGAGATGATACATATTAATAATATATAGACATCTGTCTCATTCTATAAAATATGTGATTATATATATGGGTGTATGTACATATGTGATAAATACTAATAGGATATTTAATTAATGTTTTATTAATTGTTTACTGGGACACATCATTAAATGGAGACATAATGTAGTACCTAATAATTGGTAGTAATATCTATAAATTAATAATATACAGAAATCTTTTTGTTTATATAATATTTATAAACAGTAATCTCTATCTATGCCTCATTCACTCCTGGGGCCTGGTGGTTGAGTGCTCGCCTAGTAAGCACAAAGCCCTGGGTTCGATTCCTCAGTGTGACATAAACAGAAAACCCGGAAGTTCTGCTATCTTTCAATCAATTGAGTGCTGGCCTGGAGCACAAATGCTTAGGGACAGTGTCAAAGCCCTTACTCAAGCTCCTGGACTAAGGCCACAAAAAGGTAGAATGTTCAAATGTAACTAGAGAAGGACAGGACTTCCACTACCTCATCACAGAGAAAGCTAGTAGTCTGGTGCTGACAGCTGCCACCTAACCTGACTTGGCCAGATGTAAACTGCTGCAACCCAGCTCAATGGGTTACCCCTGTCATCCTGGTTTACCTTGGCTTACCACCAACATCCTGGCTGCTCGGGGGCTTTAAAACCTGGCAGGAAGTATGCTAGACTCTTTGAAATATGGATTGAAGTGGGAGAGTTCTAGCCTTGAGCAAATGGTATTAGAACAGGACCCCATGCTTGGAGTTCAAGCCCCATGGCTAACCCCAACAACAACAAAAACAACACCCCACTAAACCATTAGATGTGAACTTGTGTGGTTTGTGAAATGTTCCTCAAAGAATGGTGATACCAATGAGAGCCCCCTAATTCTAATGACAGCTTGTTGAATAGAGCTACGTGCTGAGTCCTTCATGAGGTGCTCTGTGCTGAGTCCTGCACCTGATGCTATGTGCTGAGTCCTTCACAAATTGCAGTGTGCTGAGTCCTGCATGGGGTGCTGGGTGCTGAGTCTTTCACAGGATGCTGTGTGCTGAGTCATGGAAAGAGTGCCATGTGCTGTGTCTTTCACAGGGAGCATTCTTTCATCAAGTCCTTGTAAGAACTCCACAACTGAGATGATGATGCAGACAAGAATATTGAGGCTCAGATATGTCCCCATGGCAGAGAAAAAATTATGTATTACTGAAAAGTAATGAGTTGTCTCCTGCAGAAAATTATTTTTTGTTTTGGTTTTTCTCAGTCATGAACCTTGAACTAGGGGCCTGATTGCTGCCTTACCTCTTGGGCTAGCACTCTACCACATGGAGCCAAGGACCCCCTTGCAGCAGAGTGCCAACTAGGGGGCTATAGCTGAGGTTGTCATCCTGCCTCCTCAGGAAGCTGAGATCTGAGGATCTGGGTTCCAAATTATCCCAGACACAAAAGGTCCCATGAGACTATTATCTCCAATTCACCACTAAGTAACCTGAAGTTGAACCTGGGTGCTTGTCGCTCATGCCTGTCATATTAGCTACTCAGAAGGATGAGATCTGAGGATCATGGTTCAAAACTAGCCTGAGCAGGAAAGTCCTTGAGACACTAAGCTCCGATGGACCACCAGAAAAACTGAAATGGTACTTTGACTCAAATGGTAGAGCACAAAACTTGAGCTGAAGAGCTCAGGGACAGCACCCAGGCCCAGACTTCAACTCCTATAACAACAACAAAAAGACAGAAACAAACTAACAAACCTGAAGTAGAGGGTTGGGAATGTGCCTTAGGAGTAGAGTTCTTTGCATATATGAAACCCTGGGTTTGATTTCTCAGGACTACATCACTAAAAAAAAGCCTGAAGTGGCTCTGGCTCAAGTGGAAGAGGGCTATCCTTGTACAAGAGAAACTAGTTACAGTGCTCAGGTACAGAGCTCAGGTCTTGAGTTCAACTTCCAGGAATGGTGTATGAGCCTGAGCACATGTGCAAGCACACACACACACACACACACACACACACACACACACAGACTAGAAATGATGCTGTTACACAAAATGGTAAAGCACTGGGTTTCTGCACTGAGCTCATGGTCAGCACCCCAGCCCTGTGTTCAACCCCCAAACCTAGCCACCCAAGGACCAACTAGGAGAGGTCAAAGGTTTCAAAATCTGATGAGATTCACCAGCCCTAGATGATAGGAAGCTTTGTGATATCAGATATGTGCTTGGATTTCCCAAGCTTCTGGAATCCTAGGAGAGGCATCATAGGCCCATCATCGCGCTCAATGAAACATTTCATGAGGTTCAGTGCCCTGGTTTTCTGCCAGAAGGTATCCTGAATTATATTGAGCACTGTATCTGAATACTGGAATATAGTCTCACAAAGGCAGGATAAGTGCACAGGACTTGGCTTGCCACTGGAAGTGGCACAAATGAAGGCTTCCTATCAAACCAGAGCACTGGGGATAGAGATAGTTTGGGCTACAAAGAGACCTTTTTCTCCTAACCTTCAGAGCCCTCCCAAAATCATTCTTACTATCTGACCTGGATGGAGTTGATTGTTACACAGCTGTACAGGAGTGAGGTCTTTTGTCTGCCTGTCCAGACAATAAGAGTGACTTCTTCCAGCAGGCTTGGGATGCAGAGTAATCCTCAGGTTACACTGGGAACAGTGAAGGGAACCCCGGAACATGCACTGTCATGAAAGCAGTCTCTGTTATGAAATAAATTTCTTGAATACAAATTTCCTTGCTTGGTGCTGTTCATCATAGCTACTCTGGAACTTCACCTATAGGAATACACCCATACATACCCAAAGACATGGAAGTACAGGCTCTTTTTGAGGTGGCACGTCCAGCGTTGAACTATGAGCCAAGGCGTTGTCCCTGAGCTCCTTTTGCTCAAGAGTAATGCATTAACCTAGAATCACAGCCCCACATCTGGGTTTTCCTGTGATATCTTAGAAATAACAGTGTCATGGACTTTCCTATGCTGGCTGGATTCAAACTAAGATTCTCTACATCTCAGCCTCCTAAGGAGCTGTGATAATAGTCAGCAGCCACGGGCACCTGCCTTTCTTCCCTTCTTCATTTTTTAATCTGGACAATCTGACTTCTTAACAGGGTCATTCCAATGGCTTGAATTTAAAAGTTAACTACCCCAATGTTCTTTACAGCTGCTTTCTCTGAAAAGGATTTTCTCTCCTCATCTTCTCCTCTGGTCATAGGTTTGAAGCCAAAAGTGAGAAGTGAGTATCACAGGATTTGGCAGCTAATGTCCACATTACATGCCAGTTCTGTCACTTAACATTAAGCTGCAGTGAATTTACTGTCTCAGGATGAGAGGATCGAAAGCTGGAGCAATTCTCATACTGTCTGCATTGCTCCTTTTGCCTATAAAATGATCCAATAATTATGAGTGTTGTGTGTCTCTAACTTTAAGTATCTAGAACACAATAGAAGCATCTTCATGTATCTCTTTTTCTCTAGTGCCTCTTAAAATTTAGATTAAGGGCTTGTGTGGAGGGGCTACTCGGTGAGTCCCTAAGGAAAGCCCCTTGAAGCCTCTCGGGAGATCGCCGTTCAAAGTTAGCCTGAGCAGGAAGTCTATGAGATTCTTATCTCCAATAAACCACCAGAAAACCAGAAGTGGAGCAGTGGCCCAGAGGGTAGAGCTCCAGGTTTCAGAGAGAAAGCCGAGCAGGAGACAGAGGCTAGGCCAGGCAGGAAACCTGGGAGGCGCTTATGTCCAATTAATGACCAGATGGGTGGAAGTGGATCTGTGGTGGTGGTATAGCCTCAGCCTTGTGAAAAACAGCCAAAGAATGCATCAGGCCCTGAGTTCAAGCCCTGGGATGGCCACAAAAATTTTTCAAAAAGAGAAGGCCAAGTTTATGTATCAGTGCCTTATGCCCTTATGTGTGTATATTACCTCCCTGAGTGCAAACAGACCATATGCAATTCGTCTCCTTTTATTTACTGGTTTATTTTTCAGATATGCTCCTTGCACACACTGCATCATTCTGCATTTCAGGCCCATGGCTTTTCTCTTCCAGGGTTCCAGGCCTGTCTCCTTATATTATGCACACTGAAGCTCTCAGCAGCTTTTATTTACATTTTATTATGGGACCAATGCAAGAATAGTCACAAATCAGGCAGGGGAAGTGAAGATCAGGTTTCATAGAAGTAACCAGTATTCAGACAATTAAACTTGGGGACATAAAATGGTAGCACACTTATGTAAAAACTACCATTAAGGAAAAGATGAGGACGCTGAGAATGTGGATTGCTGAGAGAGTGCTTTCCTAGCATGCAAGAAGCCTTGGGTACGATTCCTTGGGAGCACATACACAGAAAAATCCAGAATCAGTGCTGTGGCTCAAGTAGTAGAGTGCTAGAGACATTGTCCTGGCCTTTAGTTCAACCCAAGATCTGGCAAAGAGATACCTAGGTAGGTGGGTTGATAGATAGATAGATAGATACATACATACATACATAGATACAAAGATACATAGATAGATGGATAGATAGATACATACATACACAAACACATAGATACATAGATAGATACATAGATAGATTAAATAGATAGATAGAAAGATGATAGATGAATCTGGTCTTGGATATCAGGAGGAAAGAAGGGAATAATTCCCAGTCATGAGGCCTTCTGCAGTGTGCTAGACCACCAGCATCGCCTTCACACAACCACAGGGCAGGAATACTGTCTCTTTTCCACTTCTTAGGCAGCCAAGGGCCCCAGAATCAAACGGGTAGACCTAGGTTCTAACTCAGGGGCTTGAACTGGGGATTTGCATTAATGACATGGAGAATGAAGGAAGGAGAAAAGACTGGCAGAGATAGAAGAAGGGCCTTCAAATCTGACAGATGGAGAGTGAAAAACCCACTCCCTAAGACCAGAGAGCAGTGTTTTTATACTCTGTTCCTCCCCTCTCACCCACTAAACTGGCTCTCTATTGGTTACCTAAAGATAGCCTGAGGCTCCCTTCACCTGAGGGAAGAAGGTTAATTACTCATTGTTTTAAGAGGCTGAGAAAAGCCTTAGCCTAGTTCAACTCTAACAACTGTTTCAGGTTTTCCCCCATTGGTGGCTGTTCCTGGAAAGAATGAAGTGATTTTGCAGCTCCCTTCCGTGGTGAGTGTGTACATTCTGCCTCCTAATCCTGTAGGCCTGGTCTCTGCATCTAGCTTGGCTTTGGAAACTGTTTTCTGCCTTCAATTACAATGTTACACTGTTGTTCTTCCTGCTAACATGGCTAGGGTTTGGATCCTGAGAACTTCATTTGAACCCAGGATGGGTCAATAATGTTTCTTTCCTGCTTCTATAGCTCACGAACTCTAAGAACATTTAGAGTGCAAGTACTTTTCACCAAAGGAAACATAGGAAGCTCTTGAACATCTGACCTTTCATAAGTGGAAGTCTGAGTGTCATAGACTTTTCTGCCCTGGCTGGCTTCACCCTGTGATCCTGACACCTCAGTCTCCTGAGGTAGGGTGACGGGCCTGAGCTACTGGTGCTCTGCTTGGTTCAGAATTGCAATGACATTGACAATACAAGTCAACTGCTTATCACAAAGGGTTTGGGGAACATATTAAGCCTTTCAACATTGGACCTTTCAGAATCTGGTAGGACACAAGGTTACAATGCTAGAGTCTGAGAGGCTGGGCATATGGATCTGCTACACTTGAGCTTGGAGCTCTTACTTCTATTCTGGTGCCAATCAGTGTTCATTTTCCAAAGAATGTTCTCATAATTAGCAAATAGGAAAAATACTTTGATTAACCATCCCTTTTTTCCAATTGTGTGTCTCGAACTCAAGCCTGGCACTGTCCATGAACCCATCAGCTCAAGGCTAACACTATACCACTTGAGCCACAGCACCACATGGGGTCTTTTGGTGGTTCACTGGAGATGAGTCTAATAGGCTTTCCTTGCCTAGGCTGTCTTTGAACTGTGGTCTTCAGCTCTCAGCCTCCTGAGAAGCTAGCATTCCAGGTATGAGCACTGGCATGTGGCCTATTGTTTTTGACAGTCCTGGGGCTTGATCTTAGGGCCTTGGTACTGTCTCTGAGCTTCTTTTCCTAAAGGCTAGTCACTTGACCCACACCACAGCTGCTGGCTTTTTCTAAGTATGTGGCACATACTTAGAAGGTTTCACACCCTGGTATTCATGCATGCTGAGCGAGCTCTTTACCACTAAGCCACATTTCTGGCCCCACACTTACAATTGTATCCCTCACTTTCATATCCTCAAGAAAAGGCATCTGACTATAAATCATCTAAAGAAATCCCAATAGGAAGATGTCCAAAGATAAGACAAACTCATACTTGGGAGAGACTCTAAACATTTGAATACTGTGACAAATGCTTCCAATTAATTATGTATTATGTTTCAACACTTAATAAAATATTAATGAAAAATGAGTCAATGTCCTATATTATTGTATATAATTTTATAATAAATGTGCAAAATGTAACCTATATTGTGTATAATAAATACAATAATCAATAAATGAATGAATCAAATAAAAATGAAATATAAAATCAATAATAAAATCATAATATGAAATTAACATATATATGTAAGCATATATAATATATTACACATGTAATGAAATACTTTTTCTATTGCAGGGCCTTCATTCAGGCCTTGGGAACTCTAGCCTGAACTTCTTTTCCTCAAGGACAGTGAGCTTTGCCTTCACCCATGGTGCAAAAGAGTTACCTAGACGGTGAGCTCAAATCCTAGCAATGATGGAAATACTGTCCCCAGTTCCAAGACAGTAAATTACTTTTTTAATGGAAGCAGTTATGTTTACAGTTCCATACTGAACATTAAAAAAAGGCAGAGTAGAATTTTGTACAGCTATTCACACATCCTTCCCTTACCTCCAAAGTGCTTCTCTGAGAACTATATTGTTCCTGTTCTTTTGTAACTATTTATTTTTAAAATGTTGTATAGAAAGGTTACAGGTACAGGACTAAGGTAATGAGTTCATTTACTAATGAGCATTGTTGATTCCTCCTTTGTTTTCTCCCTACCATCCCTTGCTTCCCATCTCCACAACTACCTCCCTCTGCCGAGTTCAGTGACTTAGTTTTTCATATTTGGTTGGCACGGGGTTTGAACTCAAGTAGTGGCAACTCTTCCCTCACATTGCTACAGATTTACCAAGATCCTGATTTCAAATCCCAGGATAGGAAAGAAAACTGGCAGAAATTCCAAACCAGGCAGGGAGCTTTATTTTTAAAATCTAGTTATATGATTTATTTATTTATTTTTATTTTTGGATATTTATTTATTTAATTAATTATTTATTTTTGGCCAACCATGGGGCTTTACGTCAGGTCGTGGAAACTCTGCCTCAGTTTGGATCTCCCTAGGCTGGGGTGCAGTCTCAAGACCCATAGCCGAACATGAGATCCTAGGTCCAGAGAGCTTTCAGGAAGAAAAAAAATAGCTGGAAAGCATAAAGAGTGCCGAGCTACAGAGGGCTGGGATTTTAGGATTTTTCTCTTTGCACAGTGACCATCCTGGATCTGAATGACACTGTTGCAAAGTGGACCTGACCTGCCATTGCTGATGGCTGGTAGGGTATCAGTGAAGTTGTAGGCCAAGGCCAACCTGTCAACATAGGCCCTGGATTCAAATCCCAGTCCTGACACTAATGGCAGGAGATCACAAGAGACTCATTCCTATAAATAGGAATACTGATTGAAAGAGTAGTTCATGCATCAGTCTAGTCTAAAATTAGATGCAATAATCCTAGAATGTTGATTGATTTTAATTAATAGTTTGTTAAGCATGAAAAGAATAATATTCCTTCCATGGCAGTAAAATAAATACCTAAGAGTTGGTAGGAACGTAGTAGATGTCATTCAATCATAGATAGATGTCTCTGGCACGCTTTACCAATATATATTGATTTGTATACAACCGTCCGCCTATCCATGCATTACTGTTTTGGCCAAACCTGGGGGTCAATCTCAGCATGTGGGAACCCCCTCACAGCTTCATTGGCAAGAGGCTGCCATTCTCAAACTCACCCATTCATGAATTGGGCCTGCTAGGCCCTGAGTTCAGATCCTAGCATCGCCAGGCATGATGGAGAACACATCTAAAATCTAGATGCTATATGGTAGGATATAAACAATGTAATAAATAGTATAGGTTTCATCAGAGTCAATAAAATAAATGGTAAATAAATGAATAAAACAAGAAATAAAATGAATAAACACACCAAACACAATATGGACTGAACATCTGTACGGAAAGTATAAATCCTACCTTTCAAATGTATATAAGGAGTATCTTTTCCAGGCCTGAGGCTTGATTCAACCCCCGCTATGAAGATGGAATGGTGGAAGATCCTGAGTTACTGGTTTCTGGACCTAGAAAGAGTAATGGAATGCTATCGATCTCATCCTTGAATGAGTAATTAGTGCATGATACGAGTATGAAATGATAGGCAAGACTCATGGGGTGTTGATTATTTGTAAAGAAGAGTTGATGAAGCATGACAACAAGCATCACAGTCATGAAATGGAGGCATCAGGAAAGGTTCAAGAATCGGTAGTCACACAGATTGGATTCCATCATAGATCACCATCTCTCCAACTCTATACAAATATGTACTTTTTTGCATACTACCTTCAGCTTATGAATGGATGACTATTGTGCTCCACAATTTCCCTCAGGGAGGCTCAACCTCAGGTCCTGGAAATGGCCTAGTTCCTTTTTGGCTCACAGGCTGGTGTGCTCATATGGACCCATTTTCCAATTGGACCTGCTAGGTCCGAGTTCAGATCCCAGCCCTGCCCAAACATTCATCTTCATGTCAGAAGCCAATTGTTGCACCTGTTTTCCTTTCCCATGCAAGTCCTGGGTCTGAGCTATGATTTGAGAATGCGTGGGCCACACTGTGGCCATGGGAATAAGTTATCTATGTCAGCCCAGTTATACTTGTTATCATATACTCAAAAAATACACAATACATCCATGAATAGCATACAAAATAAAGAGAATAACTACACTCAATGCACGATGCAGTCCACTCATAGATGTGGATACTATCCCATGTGTCAATGATGCATTGAGGACTATTTTGGCCTCCCTGGGACTCAATCTCAGTTACTGGGAACAGCCAAGCTCCTTAGTGGCTCACAGTCTGGTGTGATCATGTGGATCCATTGGGCAGTTGGGCCTCCTAGGCACCGAGTTCAAATCCCAGTACTGCCAATAATTCACCCTGATGTGAGAAGCCAGTCGTTACACCTATTTTCCTATGCTGTGCAAGTTCTCGGTCTCCCTAGGATGGAAAATGTATAGACAACTCTACACTCATGAGAATAGGTTGTCATCCAGGTCACCAGAGTTATATCTGTCATCCTATACTCAAGAAAATATACAATACATCAATGAATAAGACACAAAATAAAGAGAGTGACTACACTGAAACCAAGATGTTGCCCAGCCATATTTGTCAATATAGATCCTCTGTTTAATTATAACTATATTGACCCCCACCAGGACTTTATCTCAGGTCCCAGGAATGGCCTAGCTCCTCAGTGGTTCACACGCTGTTGTGCTCACCATGACCCATTCACCAATTGGGTCAGCTAGGCCTTCAGTTCAAATTCCAGCACTGCCAAAAAATTCATTCTGATGTGAGAAATCCAAGGTTGTACATGTTTCATGTTTTCCTGTTCTGTGAAAGTCTTCTGTCTCATCGAGGATGGATAATGCTATATAGGCAACTCTATAGATATGGGAACAGGTTGTCATCCATGTCAGCACAGTTATATCTGTCACCATACTCAATAAAATACAAAATACATCCATGAATATGACACAAGATAAAAAGAATAATTACACTGAACGCAAGATGCATACCACACCTATAGATATTTTGTCTAGTGCAATTTTGTCTAGTGCTGTGGCTTCAAATCAGGCCCTGGACCAGTTCTGACATTCTAGTCTTCAAGGATGGTGAGCTTCCCCTTCTCCCCCAGTGCAACAGAGCTGCCCAGACCTGAATTCAAATCCCATCTCTTACAAAAGATTCATCCTGATGTCAGAAACCAGTTGTTGCACACATTTTTCTCTCCTGTGAAAGTCCTGGGTCTCAACTAGGGTGGAGAATGCATAGGCCAACTCTATAACCATGGGAGTCATCATCCATGTTAGCACAGTTATAGCTGTCACCATATTTAGTAAAATACACAATACCTCCATGAATTATAGACAAAAAAGGAGACCTACACCGAATACAAAATGCTGTCCACACATGTATGTCAATATAGATTCTATGTTTAAATTATGAATTTATGACTATAGTGGACCACCTTGGGGATCAATGTCAGATGCTGGGAATGGCCTAGCTCCTTAGATGCTCACAGGTTGGTGTGTTCACCTAGACTTATTGGCCAATTGGTCCTGCTATGCCCTGAGTTCAGATCCAGTACTACCAACACGTGGATCGTGGAGTAAGAAGCCAAGTGTGAAACTTGTTTTCCTTTTCTCTGAGAATCCCGGGTGTCAGGGATGATGGAGAACATTTCTACAAATCTTGATGCTCTGTGATAGGAAGTCATCAATGTAATAAACAGAATGGGTTTCATCATAGTAAAATCAACTATAAATAAATGAATAAAACAAAAAATACAAGGAACAACAACACTAAACATGTATGGACTGAACATCTAGAGGTAAGTATAAATCCTATATTACAATGTATGTTTCCAGAGATGGGGCTTGAATTCAGGACTAGTGAACAGTCCTGACTTTCTTATCTTCAAGTACAGTGATCTTCCCCTTCATCCACATTGCTGCAGATTTACCCAGATCCTGAGTTCAAATCCAAAGCCAGGGAGCTAATTTTTTTTTAATTTTCCTCAGCGTGGGGCTTGAACTCAGATCGTGGCAACTCTGCCTCAGCTTTGATCACCCTATGCTGGGGTGCAGCAACTGAACAAACAGCTGCTCCTGGTATCCTAGGCCCCCAGTCCTTTCAGGGAAAACAATGCACAGAAAAAATATGGCCTTTGTAATTTTTCTTCCTTTGCACAGTAACCCTCCTGGGTCTGAAAGACACTGTTGCAAAGGGTACTTCACCTTGCATTGCTGAAGGATGGCAGACTTTCAGGGAAGCCATAGGCCCACGTGGCAACATAGGTCCTGATTTTGAATCCTTGTCCTGACACCAACCAATGACAGGAGATATTAAGAAACTGATTCCCATCCATAGGAATAAAAATGGAATATTATCAATGTCACAGTTGAATGCGTTGGTCGTGAGTGATGCTGCTATAAAATTAGACTGCAATAAACCTCCAGCAGTATTCTTTCTGTTGAGGATCGTTTTTGCTATTCCGGGTCTTTTATTTTGGAATCAACCCAGATGCCCCTCAGTAAATGAATGGATCAAGAAAATATGGTATATATACACAATGGAATTCTATGCCTCCATCAGAAAGAATGATATTGCCCCATTCGTTAGGAAATAGAAAGGCTTGGAAAAAATTATATTACGTGAAGTAAGCCAGGCCCAAAGAAACATAGGTCAAATGGTTTCCCTTATTTGCAATATCTTATATATGTCTGAATCAAGCAGAAAAGATCAGATAAGATGATGTTAGGGAAATGAACCCTAAGATATGTATGCAAATGTTTTCTTTTTCTTTCATGCAATTGTCTCTAACACATTTATAAGATTATTCCTTTGTTGCTTTGTATGTCCCTCCCCCACAGTATAACCCCTGCTTTCACTGTATTTGGTGTCGGTATAATTTGTGGCGGGGAAGGGGAAAAACAAATCGTTTAAGTAGGGATACAGATGGAACCCTTTCAACAATGAGATGTACAATGTCGTAAATGAACATTACAACTTTGGTGGGGGAGGAGGGGTGGAAGGATTGGGTGGGGGCGGGGAGGAGGATGGGAAGGGATGTGAAGGGGAAACAAAGGAGGAGGCTACAATGCTTGATAAGTAATGTACTCATAATCTTGCCCATGTAATTGTAACCCCTCTGTACAGAATTTTCAGAGTGAAATATATATATATATATATATATATATATAAAATAAAATAAAATAAAATAAAATTAGACTGCATAATTTCTGGAGGCTGATTGATTTTATTTATTATTTATGATGCATAAAAAGAATATTATTAATTACAGTAACACAATAACTTCAGGACACTGATTGATTTCATTAATAGTTTAAGGATGAAAACAATAACAATTATATGGAGGCATTATAAATACCCAGGAATTGGTAGGAATGTAGTCTATATAACTTATTAATGTATAGACATCTCTTGTTCTCTATAAAATATATATTTATTAGCATAATGCCATCTGAATGTCAATCTGTTCTTATTTTGTTAACACCTGTTGCACAATCTCAGGTTCTGCCTGTCCACTCAATTTGCCCCAGGATGGCGTGATGACACTCACCCATTCATAAGTTTGGCCTTGTAGGCCATGAATTCAGATGCCAGCACTCACAAGCCATGAATCGTGGCGTAAGAAGCTGATGGTGACACATGTTTTCTTTTTCTGTGAATGTCCTCGGTGTCAGGTATGAAGTAGAATACATATGTAGACCTATATCCCATTTAATCAATGTAATCAATGTTCTATGTGCCATAATAGTCAATAACATAAACGTTCAATACATGAATAAAACCAAAAATAAAATAGCTATACTTAACACAATATGGAGTCAACATATGTATATAAATATAAATCATATGTATAAATTGTACATGAATAGGATATTTTCTAGTCGTGGGGATCAATTTCAGGCATAAGGAAAATACTTGAATTTCTTGACTTCAGGGAGGCAAGCTTTCCCTTCCCACACAGTGCAACAGAGTTACCCAGACCATGAGTTCAAATCCCAGTCCTGGCATAAAAAATGGCAACTTTATATTATGTGAGGCCCAATTCATAGGTATTTCATTATACTCCATTTTATGAATGTGATTGTTTAAATGCTTCATAAAATATTAACTAAAATCGATCAGTGTCCTATAATATAATTGTGTATAATTTTATCCTAGAATCGTAAAAGAACTGCGCATTAAATCATGACATATATCACATTCCATTGTTAATTATATGGATAGGAACAAGTTTCTTAGGATCTCCTGCCATTTGGAGGTGCAGGACCAGATAAGAACTGTGGGCTCCAGCTCCCACCCCTTCGACCCATGGATATGGAACTCACATGTCTGTCCAAGAACATCAGCAAGACCAATGATGAGGCAGGCACCAGTGGCTTTCAGCACTCCTACTTGATACTTACAAGGCTGTGATGTGAAGATCATGGTCAAAGTCACCCTAAGCAGGAAAGTCCTTGAGAACCCTGACAAACTTCAGTGCCAACAAAGCCAGAAGTCCTGTGGCTTCAGTGTGGAGGGTGAGCCTTGAGAAAAAAACGGCTCACAGACTGTGCCCAGATCCTGAGTTCAAGGTCCAGGACTGGCAACAAACAGACATACACAACACATCTGTGCAGCCATCCAGCTAAAGCAGGTCACCTTCTTTTCCCCAATTGAATTGGACAGAGTTCCATCGCAAAGGGCTGGAGGACCCGCTGTCATCTTGACTCTGTCCATGCTGCTGGCATCACAAGATTGTGGCCACACCCCCATTCTTTCATGTTTCTTTCTGATCAATGGGATACAAGAATGGTGGCCCTCTCCACATTCCAGTCTTCCCATTAGCACCTAGATACCCTCTTTTAGTTTACACCACTACCAGCAGTTGAGGAAGGTAGAGATGGCTGAGTGATGAGCAAGAGACTCGATGTGACTTGGGAGTATAGTAGGAAATTGATGCGCCAGCCCACCTCCCGGCCCAGTCCCTACCTTCATGAAGTGGTGCCAGGCTTTAATCCTCAGATGATGGCTCCCTGCCAGCTGGCCTAAGGCCCTAAACAGGTCTCTGCCCCTGGTCTTCTGCTCTGGGCCCATGTATCCATAATGCCGCCGCCATTGCTGATTGCCCCACCTGGAACAGACGCCAACAGCTTCTTCCAGCAGCACAGGCAAGTGGCTGCCCCAAAACCACCCCCCACCCGGGTCAGACACCCTTCTGTGGGCACCATGACACCCTGCTTGTTTCCTCTCCTTGGCTCTGAGGAAACCACCTTTCTGTCCGGCATTTCTGAAATAGAGACTCAATATATGCTCATGCTGGGCTGGATCAGAGTCCTCCTATGTGTGACAGGTAGGTCCTCTGTAGTTGGGATGGTAGACATGTAGCACCATGCTCATTCATCGGTTTAGATGTATTATCCCAAAATCTTAGTACACAGCAGTCAATTCTTGGCCACAGGTGAACTTCTGGTTAGGGCCTCAACCATCAGACCTCAGTCTCCTCACAGGAGAGTTGTCAGGAAACAATAGATTTATATAGAGGGATCTCTAGAGCATGGCTAGGCACAGAGGGAGCAACCTTCAGATAAGGTTCTTGGTAATTCTGTGAGCATATGACAGGAAGATACCAGAAAGGGCTGAGGTGGGGCCAGTTATTAATCATGCAACAGGTCGGTATTATGAAACAAAATATGGTTCTCTTTCATCATTAACCTATCCCCATAAGGCAGGGGATCCTTCAGTCTGTTGAGTTTTACAGCTGGGGAAATCGAGGCACAGAGAAGCCAGGTGACCTACTTAGGACCTCAACTTCACAGGAAGCTCAGACTGACTTCTCTACCATGCTCCCTAGGACAATGGGTGCTATTTAGTCCACTTCTTTTGGTGGGGAGTCCACTTATTGTCAGTCGTGGGGCTTGAACTCTAGGCCTGGGTGCTGTCCCCAAGCTCTTCAGCTCAAAGCTACCACTTGAGCCCACAGCACCACTTCCAGTTTTTGGGTGGTTCTTTGGAGATAAAAGTCTCACAGTCGTTCCTGCCCGGGATGGCTATGAACCATGATCCTCATTTCTCAGCCTCCTGTGTAGTTAGGATTAGAATTCTGATCCACAGGCACCTGAATTAAGTGTAATTCTGACTCTCTCTCTCTCTCTCTTTCTCTCTCTCTCTCTCTCTCTCTCTCTCTCACATACACACATACACACACACACACACACACACACACACACACACACACACACACACACACACATACACACACAGAGACTCAGAGTATTACCTCTCCTAAGTTTGTTGTTTCCTCATCTGGGACAATGTATTAGCTGGAGCATGCGGGTTCCAATTCTCTGTTTCCTTGTCAGAACCAAGGGCTCCAACCCAAGGGGAGCACCACTCTAATTACACAGCACGATCCCGCCTCTCCCCTTCTCCAAGGCCAGACCCTTCCCCTTGGGAACAACCAGCCTTAACTCCCCATTCACCAAAACCCTAGGTCAGGACGCTGGATGAAGGAATCCCCAGACACGTGGCTCCTCAGAGCCAGGACTGAAACAAGCAGTGGGTCATGGGTTCCCAAGCGGGGGGGGGGGGGGGGGGGGGGGGGGGGGGGAGGGTGTGACCCAGGGTGGGGGCGGTATTCAGGAATTGGATGGGGTCCTAAAGGCTACATTCATGGACAGACTCCTACTTCCAGCCTAGATTCTTCTGGGCAACTGGGCAGACTCTTGGGGAGGACAAGAAGACCAGATGGACAGGGAGCACCAGCAGATGCTGGCAGAGCTGGGAAATGTGATCACTCTGTTAGTACTGTTGATAGCTGGGGTGGGGGGATAGGCCAGGTATATGTGTGTCTGAGGTGTGTGTTCTTCCCATATATTCACCTACTATCTGACCCCCAGTGCCCTCACTTCCCTAGTGGGCTTTTCTGGGATCTTCCTCAGATGAAAGGGTGACTGAGCACAGAGGACAAGGGCTCACACAGCAAGGGAGGCCTATCTTCTGCATCCAACACCCCCCACTCTCAGAAAAAAGACCCAATAAGGCAGGTGCAGAGGTGCTGTTACCCATCTCTGCCTAAAGCCACCAGGTTCCCACCAGGGAGAGGAAGGGTGCAGATATGGGACTGTGTGGCTCCCACTACTCCAGCCAGGGGCTCAGTGGTGACCCCTTCTCACCCATTCCTGCATCTCCCCGTTTCCAGGGATACTGGCCACTAGAGATGGGGGTGAGTTCCCAGAGCCAACACTAAATCCCCCACCCCCCCACTCCTGGGACGCATTTGTGGCAGAGTCAAGGCTGGCTTGCCTGGTTCTGGCGAGGCGTGGTTGGGACACAAGAGGGGAGGCGGCATTTGCAGGGTGGGAGTAGTAGTGGTAGGGGGAGGTGACAAGGTGCTGACTTGCGGGCAGCCACTCACTTGTTCTGCTGGGAGAATCTGTAGGCTGTGGTTATGTGTGCAGCTTGCAATGATGGCAGTGGCATGGTGGACGCTTGGGCCCAGAGCAGAGGACCAGGGGCCGGTACCGGGTCAGGGCCTTAAACCGGCTGTGGGCGCACCATCACTAGATGACTCCAAGAGGCGCCACAGGTCTGAGCTAGCGGAGATGCAATGCTGCAGGGAGCGCAGGAGACGGGGCAGGGGCAGGGGCTGGTGGATGGCTGGGCTGAGCATGCCCCTGCTTCAGCTGAGCTCCCAGCCAGGGGCCTAAGACTCAGGGCTTACCTAGCCTCTGAGCCTCCCTGGGGTGGTGTGAGGAATGTGCCTGATGTGCTGGCTTTGTGTGCTCTGTGCTCCTGGCCCAGACCCATGCTCCTACAGCAGCAGCGGCATTGAGGCTGCCACCCCTGATGTATGTGTTTGCTCTTCTCTCTGCTCTCTCTCTACCCCCACTTCTCTCCCGGGCTGCCCCGCCCCATTGCACAAGTGCTCCAGCCCCTGTGAGCCCCTGGCTTCAGCAGATATGTGCCCCCTCAGCCACGCCCTGTCCTCCTCTGGGTCAAGCCTCTTCCCCCCCTCAGCCACGCCTCTATCCCTGGCTTTGTGCTGTCCTGACTCTGCCTTAAGTCTATCAGGACATGGCAGAAGCAACCTCACCTCAGGTCAGGGCTTCCCCCCAACCCCAGCAGCTGCCCAGGGGGTGCATCGAATCTTCCTTCAGCCCAACCACTGGGGGACTCTTCTCCATCCACCCCATCCACCAAGTAGTTGCACGGTGTCCCTCCATGTTTGTGTGTGTGTGTGTGTGTGTGTGTGTGTGTGTGTGTGTGTGTGTGTGTGTCTGTATGCGATTGTTGGGATACCTACCTCTCACGGACTCAGAACCATTTTAAAAAATACCACAAAGAACCCTGTGTAATGCACTCAGCACAATGAGCCTTTTGAAGGACTCAGCACATAGCAACCTTTGGGATCCTCATGGTAATCTAATGACTAATAAGATAAGACATGCCATTTTGACATCACTAAACTTACATATCATAGTATTATGACATCATATGTCATAGTGACATAGACATATTGTGAATGCCTATTCTGTGATTTCATTCTATTTCAAGTGAGCAATATTGGTGGATATCAGAAATCCATTATGACCTCAAAGCCATTGTGACATGAAAATCCCTTTGTGACATCACAGTGCCATTGTGATAATAACCTGTTGTGACATCACAAACTGGTCCTGTCCATTGTGACCTCATCACCAATGTGACATCACAAAGCCATTGTGATATCACATTGCTGTTGTGACATTACAATCACCTAGAGACCTCCCAAACCCATTATGACATCTTTAGCCCCTTTGAAAAAACACATGGCCTTTGTGACATGACAGTACATTTGTGTATCCATATCCTCATTGTGAAATGTCAATTGAGATCAGATATGCCAAAGAAATATCACAAAGAATTTACAATATAATCATCGGTGTGACGTCATAGTGTCATTTTGACATCAGCTCATTGTGACATCACAAATTTGTAATGACATCATACCACTATGACATCACATTGTCATTGTGACATCATATATACATTATGAATGCCTATTATGTGATTTCATTATATTTCAAATGTGGCATGTGGGTTTATATCAAAAACACATTTTGACCATAACCATTGTGACATCACAATCCTTTTGTGATGTACCATTGAAATTGTAATTTTTCTAAACAACTGTGACAACTCAAACATGTCCTGTCCTCAAAAGTTTTGTGACATGTTGCCACTGTGTTATGTTGAGTCCATTGATAGCTCAATCTATTTTCGACCTCATATTATTTCAGAAATGACATGAAATATTAGAAATATACTTTGACATCATGAACATAGTGATATCACACCGCTAGATGTAATGACCATTGTGTCATATTGTCACATCATAAATCTTTTCTGACTTCACCACATTTGTGCCAACAAATGCTTTGGTATCCTTACAAGCCCGTTCTAAATTTATATACTTATTGTGAGTTAATGAAAATTGAGGTCGGGAATGCCATTGTCACATCACCGATCTACTGCAACATCACCAAACAATTTTGAACTTATCTCTATTATGGTATCACCGATTAATTAGAATTTGACATCATATAGCAATTGTGATATTACTGTAGCATCATGCTTTCACAATCCTATTATGATCTCATCACACCTTAGAAAATGCATGGCCTTTGGGACATCAAACTCCTTCTGTGAACTTGTATCATTGTGAACTTGTAGCAATTGAAATTTGAAATAATATGTGATATTACAAACTAGTTTTGACATCATTAACCCATTTTTATATCATTAACTCTTTGACAACCAAAACCTGTTAGGAACTTTAGCACTTTTGACAAAAATATGGCATTTGTGTCATCACAGTTAATTTGTGTATGTCATGGTGACTTCATTCTCATGTCCTCACTGTAAACTAATAGCAATTAAGATCTGACAGACCATTGTGACATACAATGTGACATCATCACCAGTTTGATATCAATCATTATGACACCATCAGCACATTGTGACATCAACAAGCTACAGTGACCTCATAGCATTATGACATTGCATTGCCATTTTGCTGTCTTAGACATATTGTGAATGTATATCCTGTGATTTCATTCTATTTAAAATGTGGCATGTCAGTTGATATCAGAAACACATTGTGACCTCATAACCATTGTAACATTATAAACCCTGTGTGACATTATAACTGGTGTAACATCACATTGTTGTTATGACATTTTTAGCTTATGGTGACATCACAAAATGGCAATGACATTATAACACTTGCCATTATGTCATTGTGATATCATAGTCACAATATGAATGCCTAATCTGTGATTTCATTGTATTTGAAATATGGCATGTGGGTTGATATCAGAAACTCATTGTGATGTCACAACCATTGTCACATCAAAATCCCTTTGTGACATCAATTTGGCAATGTGACATCACAATGGCAATGTGATGGAACTAAGGCATCGTGATATCAAAATGGTCATGAACACACCACGGGTTTCTGATATCAACCGACATGCCACATTAGAAATAGAATCAATAACATAATAGGCAAACGCAATGTCTATGACATCAGAATAACAATGTGATGTTGCAATGCTATGATGTCATTGTAGTTTTACATGTCAAAATGAGCTGATGTTGTCGTAATGGCAACATGATGTCACAATTATGTCAGAAAGGATTTGTTATGTTTCTTGGTATGTCTGATGTCAGTTGTCATTAGTTCCCCATGAGGTTATGGATCCAAAAAAGGTTCTGTGATGTTACAGAGGCCATGTGTGTTTTCAAAGGTGGTTATAAGTCATAATAGTTTTGTAATGGCACAATGTAATCCATAATGTCACAATGGAAATGCGATGTCCCATTGGGTTGGTGATGAGGTCACAATGGCTTTGTGATGTCATAGTTTGTTTTTAATATCAGGATGATATGTCCTATTTCAATTACTCATAATTCAATATGAGGATACCAGTTGATAGAAGAAGCTTCATAGTGTGAGGTCATACTATGTGAAAACCCAACAGGACAGTGATTTCATAATGACAATGTAATGTCTCAACATCATGATATAATAATGTTTTGATGTCACAACTGATGATGCCATACTGATGAGGAGGTCATAACTTAGTCATAACTTGTGTGAATGCTGCCATTAGGATATTTTAGGCTTTTAGTAAGCTTATAATCAGTTTTGAAACTCATAATAATTCAGGTATGACATATGATATCAGAAATTGACTCTAACATCATGAATATTGTGACATCATGAACATTGTAACATCACATTGATATGTATCAAGACCATGGTGGCACATTATGAACTCACAAATCTGTTAGAACTTCATCATATTTGTGAAACACATGACTTTAGACACAAAACACAGTCCCTTTGTGAACTCATATCTTCATTGTGAATTAATGACATTTGAGATCTGGCATGCCATTGTGACATTTCCAACCAATTATGACAACACAAACCTAATATAGTAGAAACACATTGTGATCTAATAGCCATTGTGATAGCACAATCCCTTTGTGACCCCACATTTCCATATTGATAACACTAACCCACTGTGAAATTCCAATCCTCTCAAACCCAATCCAGGTATGAAATGTGATACTCGAATCCAGTGTGACATCTAGATTATGGTGACATCACACTGATAGATGTTATGAGCATTTTGTCACATTCTCACAACACACACCTGTTAGGACTTCATCACTTTGTGAAAATGCATGCCTTTGGAGACATCAGAGTACCTTTGTGAGCTCATGTACTAATTGTGCGTTAATGACATTTGAGATCACATGTGTCATTTTGATATCACCAACCCATGTGACATCACACACTTCTTGTGAACCCATCAGTGTGGCATCACAAATTGCAATATCAAAACATTATTGTCATCATATTGCGACATCACATTGCCATTGTGATATCACTGTCCCATTGTGTTTTCAAAAACCTAGTATGTCTTCATAGCATTTTAGAAAATTCATGGCCTTTTATACTTGTCTTTTTCTGTGAACTCATACCTTAATGTGAAATAGTAGCAACTGAAATTGGACATGTTTTTATGAGATGTGACTTCACAAAACTATTTCATCACCAATGTGTTATCACAAAACCATTGTGAGCTTTCATTGCCATTTGACATCACTATCACATTGGGACATCGCAAACCTATTAGGACCTCTTAGAACCTTTGAAAAAACACATGCCCTTTGTGACAACACATTCCCTTTGTGGAATTATATCCTCATTATGAACTGCCAATTGATATCAGACATGCCAATTTAACATAATGAACCCTTTGTGACATCACCAGAGTGACATAACATTGTCATCAACAGCATCAACTACTTTTGACATGACAAAACTACAATAAGACAGCATTATGAGATCACATTGTCATTGTGATGTTATAAAAATATTGTGAATGCCTAATTTTAATTTTTTTTGTCAGTCGTGGGGCTTGAACTCTGGGCTTGGGTGCTGTCCCTTCTCTTCAGCTCTAGGCGAGCGCTCTATCGCTTAAGCCACAGAGCCACTTCTGGTTTTCTAATGATTTTTATTGGGAATAAGATTCTCATAGACTTTCCAGCCTGAGCTGGCTTTGAACCGCGATCCTCAGATCTCAGCTTCTGGCGTAGCAAGGATTACAGGCATGAGCCACCGGCACCCGGCTTTTTCATTCTATTTCAAAGTTGACATGTGTGTTAATATCAGAAACATAATGTGACCTCATAATCATTGTGACATCATAAATCAGCAATGACATCAAATTGTCATTACGACACCATCAGCTCATTGTGATGTAACCAAACGACAATGGCATCATAGCATTATAAATCACAGTGATATTGTGACTTAACAGTGTGAAGGACTATTCTGTGAATTCATTCTATTTCAGAAGCCCATTTTGACCATATAATCATTGTGATATCACAATCCTTTGTGACATCACATTGCCATTGTCATATCATTAAGGTGCTGTGCCATCACAAACAAGTCCTGTCCTTATAAGTTTTGTGACATACTGCCATTGCCATATATTAGGCCTTTTGTGAGCTCATAATATGTTTCCAATCTCATATTTCAGGTATGACATGTGATATCAGAAATCCCCTGTGACATCAAACTGCCAGATTTCATGACCATTGTGTCACATTTTTACCTCACAAGCCTGTTAGAACGGCTTCACATTTGTAATAAAACATGCCTTTGGAGACATTACAGTCCCTTTTTGAACTGATTTATTTATTTATTTATTTATTTATTTTTTTTTTTTTGTCGGTCGTGGGGCTTGAACTCTGGGCCTGGGCGCTGTCCCTCAGCTCTTCAGGTCAAGGCGAGCGCTCTACCACTTGAGCTACAGCGCCACTTCCGGTTTTCTGGTGGTTTATTGGAGATAGGAGTCTCACGGTCTCTCCTGCCCGGGCTGGCTTTGAACCGCGATCCTCAGATCTAAGCCTCCTGAGTAGCTAGGATTACAGGTGTGAGCCACCAGCGCCCGGCTGAACTGATTTATATTCATTGACAATTAATGACTGTTGAGAGATCTCCCATGCCACTCTGACATCGTGAACCCATTGTGACATCACAAACTTATTGTGACCTCATCACGACAATGGCATCAACAACTAATTGTTGTATCAAATCATAATTTTGACATGATATTGTGGTATTGCTGTTGTGATATCACTCTCCCATTGTGTTTTTCCAAACCTGTTATTGCCTCATCAGATCTTAGAAAATTCATGGACGTTGAAACGACTTCAAGCTCTTTCTGTGAACTCATGTACATATGACTTCTAAGGCAAGGAGACAAACCATAGAGTCACATTTAATATAATAAACCATTTTTCACTAGAAAGGGGACTGTGATTACCTTATCCTGGACTGGATACCCAGGTTCAAGAGCAGCCTTGACCACCAAACCTCAGACCTCCAATGGGCAGCCCTGCCCTTTCTTAATTGTTCTGCAAACGACCAACCACAAAATTATGGTCTCCAAAGCTCCAAACCTCAATGGGCAAGGCTTTTCTTTTCCATTCTTCCCTTCTTCTCTACAGACCTGTCATTCCTTCCTGGTCTTTCCCTTTTTCCCTTCCACCACTTCCTTCTTCTCTTCAGGCCTCTCCACTCTCCACAGGCCTGCCCTACTCTGACCCAGTGACCACTTGCCAACTTTCTGTTCTCCCTCAGCTTCCTCTATTCTCAGGCTTTTCCTTTCCTTTCACCACTTTCTTCCATCTGGGTAACTCCCATTTTTATCTCCCCTTAAAATCCTCTGAAAATGCAACTTATATAGAGGTTGTATCCCTCCTCCTTCCAATGGATCTCCTGCCTACCAGTTTTCAACCATCACTTCCAAAATTGCCCAATGCTCAATCACTTCTTCACAGCTCACCATGTGAGGCTTGACACCTCAACCTTTGGCGGCATTCCCCACACTCTCCAGTGGGCCAAGCCAAGAATTTATAATGAATATCGGATCCCACAGATAATTCTGGCTCCACTGGTTATTATAGTATCCTCATAGTGAATTAGAAGAAATTGAAATTGTATATGTCATTGTTATATTACAAACTTGATGAGACATCATTAACTCTTTTTGCCATCATCACCTCAGAGACATCACAAACTCATTGTGTTATCACATTCCCATTGTACCAATATGATCACATTGTGAAATCCCAAAATTATTATGACCTCAGAAGCTTTGAAAGAAAGCATGGCCTTTGTGACATGACAGGCCTTTTGTGTACTCATATCCTCACGTTGAGCTAATGAAAACTGAGATCAGGCATGCCATTTTAACATCTCAAAACCTTTGCGACATCATCAGCAGTGTAACATCACATTGTCATTATGATAACATCAGCCCATCATGACATCATAAAACAACAATGACATCAAATCACATGTAATTGTGATGTCACAGATACATTGGAATGCCTATTCTGTGATTTCATTCTATTTCAAATGTTGCAGGTGGGTTGATATCAGAAATACATTGTGACCACATAATCATTATAATATCACAATACATTGATGACACCACATTGCCATTATGATATAACTAACCCACTGTGACATCACAAAACAGTCATCCTCATAAATATTTTGACATTCTGCCAGTGTGATCTCTTTGGCCTCCTGAGTACATAAATTGTTTAAGTCATAATACTTCAGGCGTGACATGTGATATCAAGCACCCACTGTGATATCATGACACTGTGACATCACACTGCCAGATGTCATGACCACTGAGTCACATGAGGACATCACAAACATGTTAAGACTCATTACACTTGTGCCAACATATGCCTTTGGATACATCATTATCCCTTGTGAACTTATATAGTCATTGTCAATTAAGGACGTGGCATGAGGTTGTGACATCACCAATCCATTGTGAAATCACAAACCTAAGTGACCTCATCACCTGTATGGCATCACCATTTGTGACTTCAAAACAATACTATGTCATGTAATGGTGGTATCACATTGCCAATGGGATATCTCTGTCTCAAAGCATTTTCTTTTTTTTTATTATTACCAAAATTAAGTATGATGTATTTTTTATTTATTTCTTTTTATTGTGTATTTTGTACATAGTGTACAGAGGGGTTACAATTACATGGGCAAGATAATGAGTTCATTTCTTATCAAGCATTGTAGCCTCCTCCTTTGTTTACCCTTCACATCCCTTCCCAGCCTCCCCCAGCCCCCCCACCTAATCCTCCCCCCCCCCACCAAATTTGTAAAGTTCATTTTCAACATGACAACTTGTAATTCTCATTGTTGCAATGGGTCCACCTTTATCCTTATTTAAACGACCTGTTTTCCCCTTCCCCTCCAGAAATTTTACTGACATCACATACAGTGAAAGCAGTGTTATACTGTGGGGGATGTACATACGAAGCAACAAAGAAATAACCTTATAAATGCGTTAGAAAGAAATGCATGAGATTAAAAACATTAAAATACATCTCTAAGGGTTCCTTTTCCTAACATCACATTATCTGACCTTTTCTGCTTGACTCATACCTATACTACGTATTGCAAATAAGGGAAACCATGGGACCTATGTTTCTTTGGGCTTGGCTTACTTCACTTAATATAATTTTTTCCAAGTTTTTCCATTTCCTAACAAATGGGGCAATGTCATTCTTTCTGATGGAGGTATAGAATTCCATTGTGTATATATACCACATTTTCTTGATCCATTCATCTACTGAGGGGCATCTGGTTTGCTCCATATCTTAGCTATAGTAAATAATGCTGCAATAAATATAGCTGTGCTGGTAGCTTTAGTGTGGTCTTGTTTGTAAACATTTGGGTAAATGAACAAAAGTGGGATTGCTGGATCATATGTGAACTGTATGTGAAGTCTTTTGAGGAACATCCATACTACTTTGCAAAGTGGTTGAACAAGTTTACACTCCCACCAACAATGCAGTAAGGTTCCCTTCTGTCCACATCCCCTCCAGCATCTGTTGTTATTAGAGTTCTTGATTTTTGCCATTCTAACTGGTGTGAGGTGGTATCTCAATGTTGTTTTGATTTGCATTTCTTTTATGGCTAGGGAGGCTGAGCATTTCTTCATGTGTCTATTGGCCATCCTTCTACCTTCTTCAGAGAAGTTTCTAAGACTTTAGCCCACTTATTTATTTGGCAGTTGTTTCTTTGAGGATTTGTGGTGGGGAGATTTAATTTTTTGAGTTCCAAGTATATTTTAGGTATGAGGCCCTTGTCCGTTGTATGGCTCGTGAAGATCTCCCAATCCGTAGGCTTTCTATTGATCTTACTAGCTATGTCCTTTGCCATGCAGAAGCTCTGCAACTTCATGTAATCCCATTTGTCCAACCTTTCTTTGATTTGTTGTGTTTCCGGGTCTCTATTAAAATTTCAGCCTGCACCAAGGAGACCTAGGGTTTCTCCTATTCCATCCTGTAATGTTTTCAGAATGTCTGTTTGACTTTGAGGTCTTTGATCAGTTTGGGGTTGATTCTGGTGCAGGGTGATATATAAGGATGTAGCTTTAGTTTTCCACAAGTAGTTAACCAATTTTGCTAGCACCATTTACTGAACAGGCTGTCTTTCTTCCATTCTATTTTTCTAGCTCCCTTATCGAAGATTAGATGGCTATATGTCTGTAGGTTCATTTCTGGGATTTCAATTCTATTCCATTGGTCCTGAGGTCTGTTCTTGTGCCAGTACCAAGCTGTTTTGATTACTATGGCTTTATAGTAGAGTTTGAAATTTGGTTTTGATGTTCCTCCAGCAGTTTTCTTTCTGTTGAGGAGCGTTTTTGCTATTCAGGGTCTTTTATTGTTCCATATGAATTTTTGGATTGCCTCTTCTATTTCCTTGAAGAATGAGGTTGGAATTTTGATAGGTATCGCATTGAATTTGTAGATAGCCTTGGGAAGTATTGCCATTTTCACGATGTTAATCTTTCCAATCCAGGAGCATGGGATTTTTTCCCATTTTCTAAGTTCTGTTTTGATTTCCTTTTTCCAGTTTTTAAAGTTTTCATCATAGAGTTCCTTTACTTCTTTGGTTAAGTTAATTCCTAGGTATTTTTTTGGTGGGGATATTACAAATGGAGTTACTTTCCTAATTTCAGCCACACTTTTTTCATTGTTGGCATACAGAAAAGCCATTGATTTTGGGGGGTTAATTTTATACCCTGCTACCTTGCCAAAGTTTTGAATCGGCTTGAGTAATTTGGGAGTGGAGTCTATGGGATTCTTTAAATACAAGATCATGTCATCTGCAAAGAGGGAGAGTTTTATTTCTTCTTTCCCTATTTGGATCCCCTTTTTGTTTGCATCTTGTCTATTTTTTAATTTAAATTTAAATTTTTATTTTTTGTGAACATACTGTACAAAGGAGTTACAATTACATGGGCAAGGTAATGAGTACATTTCTCATCAAGCATTGCAGCGTCCTCTTTTGTTTACCCTTCACATCCCTTCCCAGGCTTGCCCCGCCCCTCCACTAAAATCAGACCTTTTTTTATTGTCAATTGTAGTGCTTGAACTTGGGGCCTGGGTGCTGTCGCTGAGCTCTTCAGCCCAAGTTGAGTGCTCTACCACTTGAGCCACTGCACCACTTCTTGCATCTTGTCTTATTGCTGTAGCTAGGCATTCTAATACTAGATTGAAGAGAAGTGGAGAAAGTGCACATCCTTGTCTTGTTCCTGAGTTAAGAGGAAATGGCTTTAGTTTTTCACCATTAAGTATAATGCTGGCTGTAGGCTTCTCATATACCGCCTTTATTGTTTTGAGGAATGTTCCATGGATTTCTAATTTTTCCAAAACATTCATCATAAAGGGGTGTTGGATTTTGTCGAATGCTTTTTCTGCATCTATTTCTGTCTCACTGCATTTTCACCAGCCTATTATGTACTCATATTTTACAAAATTCATGGCCTTTCTTTCTTCTAGGTCCTCACGTGAACTCGTATCTTCATTGTGATCTAGTAGAATGAAATTGGACATGTAATGGTGATATTACATTCTTTGTGACATCACTATCCAAGGGTGCCCTTATCACTACTTGACATCACAAACCCATTGTGACATCACATTGCTACAGTGATATCATGATAACCTTGTGACATCCCAAACCTGTTGTGACCGCTTAGCACCTTTGAAAAAGCACATGGTGTTTGTGATATCATGGTCCCTTTTGGTAATCATGTCGTCATTGTGAACAAAGAAAACTGACATCAGACATGCCAGTGTACCATTACAAATGGTTGTAACATTATCTCCAGAGTGAGATCACATTGTTGTTATAATACCATCAGCCCATTGTTACATCCCAAAATGACAATGACATCATGGCATTATGATATCAAATTTTTATTGTGAGGTCATTGAGACAATGCGATTGCCTATTCTGTGATTTCATTCTATCACAAATCTGGCATATAGGTTGATTTCAGAAACCCATTGTGACCACATCATCATTGTGACATTACAATCCTTTTGTGACCTCATATTGATATTGTGATATCATTAATGCAATGTAACATCACAGACCTGTCTTGTCCTCATAAATTTTGTAACAAACGACTATCTTGGCCTGGGCTGGATGCAGAGAGCTAAATTCAGTCTCAACCATGAATCCTCAGACCTCCAAAGAGCAGTTCAGCCATTTGTTAACTGGTCTGCAAACAACCAACCCCCAAAATAATGATCTCCAAAACTTCACACTTCAAAGGACAAGGCTTTTTCCTTTCTCTTCGTTCTCCTTCTCTTCAGATCTGTCCTACCTTTCAGGTCTTTTCATCTTTTCCTTCCACCATTCCATTCTTCTCTTCAGGCTGCTCTACTCTTGACAGGCCTGTCCTGCCTTGTCCAGGTGGCCAGTTGCCGTCCTTCACCTCTTGCTCTCTCTCAATTTCCTCTCCTCTCAGGTCTTTGCCCTCCATCAGTCTCATCACTTCTTTCCATCCAGGCCTTTAACCTTTTTCTCTCCCCTTCTGTTGCTCTGAATATGCAGCTTATATATAGGCTGCACCCTTCCCCAACTGCAATATGTTTCTTGCCTTCCAGTTTTCAATTATCACTTACCAAATGTCCATGCCCAATCACTTCTTGGCAGCTAACCATGTGGGGCTTGATATCCTATCTCCATCAGCAGCATGTTTTCCCCCCTCCAGTGTTATGCACCCCTCTCTCCACTGGTAGAGACTAGGAGGCCATGATGACTATCTGTTCCCGTGGATTATAGGGGCACTGCTGGTTATTTCAGTGTCCTCATGGTCAACTAGTAGCAATTGAAATTGGACAAATAATTGTGATATTACAAACTCGTAACATAACTAACCCATTGTGACCTCATCACCACTGTGAAATCACAAACCCATGGTGACTTCACATTGTTGTTTTTGATACCAGGATCACATTATGACATTCCAAATCTATTATAACCTCTTATGACATTTGAAAAATACATAGCTTTGTGATATCAGAGTCTCTGTGTACCCAAAGCCCCACTGTGAAATACTGACAATTGAGAATCAGACATACATTTTGACATCCAAAACAGTTTGTGAGATCATCATAATTGTGACATCACATTATCATCTTTATACCATCTACTCATTGTGAAATCACAAAGCTGAAATATGATAGAATTATAACTTCACAGTGTCATGGTGACATCAAAGACACACTATGAATGCTTTTTCTGTGATTTCATTCTATTTCAAATGTGGCATGTAGGTTGATATCATAAACAAATCAGGAACTCATAACCATTGTGACATCACAATCCCTTTGTATATCATGTTTCCATTGTGATATTACTAACCCGCTGTGATATCACAAACCTATCCTCTCATCATAACTTTTGTGACATGCTGCAATTCTGATCGCTTAGGCCTTTTTGTCCTCATAATCTGTTGTTGACCTCATTAGATTTCACAGATGACATTTTATATCACAAATTCCCAGTGACATCATGACCATGGTGGCATCACACTGCCAGATGTCATATCCATTGTGTCAAATTCTGACATCACAAACCTTTTAGGATTTCAATATATGTGTGACAACACATACTTTTTGGAGAAACCACAGTCCCTTTGTGAACTAATATACTCATTGTAAGTTAAGACAATTGAGAATCATCATGTCATTGTGACATGCCCAACACATCACCAATATTTTGTGACTTCATCACAAATGTGGAATCATCAACTAATTGTGACACCAAAACAATATTTTGACATGATGTAATGAGTTGACATTGTCATGGTGATATCACTGTCCCATTGTATATTCACAAACCTAAAATGACCTCCTAACATTTTTAAAAATTCATGTCCATTATGACTTCTAGCTCATTCTGTGATCTTGTATGCACATTGTAAAATAGTAACAATTGAAAATAGACTTGTGTTTGAGATATTACAAAATCATTATAACATCAAAAGCCCATTGTGACCTCATCACAACTGTGGATCATAAAGCTGTCATGAACCCTAAGTACCTTTGAAAACACACACGGCATATGTGACATCATAGTCCATTTGTGTACCCATATCCTCATTGTGAACACATGACTATTGAATTCATATATGCCATTGTAACATCAAAAACCCCTGTGACCCCATCGCCAGTGTGACAACATATATTCATTATTACACAATTACCTCCTTGCAACATCACCAATTTACAATGACCTCATAGCATTATGACATTATATTGTCATTATGATGTCATAGACACCTATTCTCTTATTTCATGCTATTTCAAATGTGGCATGTGGGTTGATGTCAGAAATATATTGTGATCTCATAAATATACGGCATCACAATCACTTTGTGACATCACAGTGCCATGGTGATATCACTAACACACTGTGACATCAAAAACTTGCCCTGACCTCATAAGTCTTGTGATGTGCACCAATTGTGATGTCTTAGGCCATTTATGAGCTCGTAATCTGTTTTCAACCTTATAATATTTGAGTTATGATATATGATATCAGAAATCCACTGTCACATCATGACCATTGTGACATCAAACTGACAGACATCCTAAACATTGTGTCACACTGTGACATCATATTCCTCCTATGACTTCATAACATTTGTGAAAACACATGACTTTGGAGATACCACAGTCTGCTGTGAACTCATATTCTCTGTGATTTCATGACAAATGAGATCTCTTATGCCATTTGGATATCACTAACCAATTGTGACATCATAGCCCCCTCACTGAATGGCATCACCAATTAATTGTGACAACAAAACCTTTTGTGATATCACAATGTGACATGATGATCATGACATCTGTCAGTGTGATGTCACAATGGTCATGATGTCACAGTTGATTTCTGTTATCTCAAGTCATAAATGAGATATGAGGTTGAAAACAAATTATGAGGGCAATAAGGTCTAAGATATCACAATGTCAGCATGTCACAATAGTTATGAGGACAGGAGAGGTTTGTGTGTCACATTGTGTTAGTGATATTACAATGTTAGTATGATGTCAAAATGGTTTCTAGGCACAAAAATGCGTTTCTGATATCAACTCTCATGCCACATTTGAAATCACAGAATAGGCATACACAATGTGTCTGTGATTTCACAAGAAGAATTGTTCTCATAATGTGATTCTGTCATTGAGTTTAGTGATGTCACAATGAGCTGATGCTCTCATAATGAAAATGTGATGTCACAATGTTTAGGATGTCACAAACAATTTTTGATGTTATAATGGCATGTCTGATCTCAACTGTCAGTTCACAAGAAAGGTATGGGTACAAAAAGGGACTGTGATGTTGAAAAGGGTATGTTATTTTTCTAAGGAGCTAGGAGGTCATAATAGATTTGAGATGTCACAATGGAATCATGATGTCACAATGACAATGTTGTCACAAGGGGTTTGTTATGTCGTGGTAGTGATGATGTCAAAATGGGTTTGTGATGTCACAATGAGTTTGTCATACCACAATCAAATTTCCAATTTCAATTGCTACTAGTTCACGAGGATACTGTGATAATCAGCAGGGCCCGATAATCTATAGGGTCCGATAATGGGCATGAGCCCATCTCCTGGACAGCTGGAGAGGACAAAGAATGCCACCAAAGAAGGTGAGGCATCTTGTGGGAGGGACTGGTGCATTATTCACCACGTGTTGAGCTGTTAAGAAGTGATTGTGGGCAGTTTGGGATGTGATATTTGAAAACAGGCAGTTGGAGTGCAGAAGGGGTACAGACTTTATATGTGCTGCTTGTTCAGAGCAATAGAAAGTGAGAGAAAAAGAAAAAGTCCTGAAAGAAAGGAAGTGGTGTGATAGCATAAGGGGAAAGACCTGGGTGGAGAGGAAGTTGAGAGAGGGCAGAAGGTGAAGGATGGTAACTGATGAGCCTTGCAAAGCAGTTCAGGTCTGTGGAGAGTGGAGAATCCTAAAGAGAAGAAGGAACTGGTGGAAGGGAAAAAGGAAAAGACCTCGAAAGAAGTATTGTCTGTAGTGAAGGAGAGACAAAGAGAAGGGGAAAGAGGCTTTCCCTTTGATGTTTGGAGCTTTGGATATCATAATTTTGGGGGTTGGTGGTTGGGAGAACATTTATTATATAAAACGTGTCTCAATGGATTTTCTTGAAATATAGATGTCCTTATTTTTGAAGACTTCATCGAGATAATCCTTTTGGATTGCATCAGGCCTTGGCCCCAGGGAAAAATCCCCATAGGTGAGAGTGTCAGCCCTCAGGATTGAGAATCTACCTCGAGTGTTTGTCTCCGGAGGTCCAACATGGACAAAAGTCATTTATTTACCTCTAGAAGTGCACCTTGGCAAGCTTGCCAGCTTGTTTTGTACCCCTCTGGAAGCTATTTGTGGCTTCCTTGGGATGCCATCTGGAACCTACTTGAGAGATAATGTAGGGCTTCCGTGGGAAGCCATCTGGAACCTCATCAAGAGTACATCTGCGACTTCCTTGAGAAGCCATCTGAGACCTACACTGGAGGTCATCTGGGTCCTTCTCCAAGGGCCATCTTGGACTTTCTCCAGAGGTCACCTGTGGCTTCCTCAGGAGGCCACCTGAGACCTCTTCAAAAGTAGTCATTGGGGCTTTCTTAAGAGGTAATCTAGGACCACCTCCTGAGGTCATCTAGAGCCTCTTTGGGAGGTCACCTCAGGCTACCATGATGAGAAATCTATGACTGTCTTTGGCCTCATCTGGGACTTCCTTGAGAAGCTATATAAGACCTTCTCTGAAGTTCATCTGTCGCTTTCTCAAGAGGGTTATCTGGAACTTTCTCTGGAGTTCATGTGGCCTCCTTGAGTGGCCATCTGGGAGCTACTTGAGAGGTAATCTCTGCCTCATTGAAAGACATCTGGAAACTCCTTTGGAGGTCATCTGATACTTCCTTGGGAATACATTTGGAACCTCCATGAGAGGTCATCCAGGGTCTCCGAGCGAGGACATATGTGACAGCCTCCAGAGGTCATCTGTAGCCTCCTCAAGAGGCAAGCTGGGACGTTCTCTCTGTCATCTGAGAGCTCCTGTAGAGGTCAACATTGAGAGGTATGGGACATGTGGGTTAAGTGGCTGTGTATCTTGGTCTTTGTATGTATGCTGATAGTTCTATCTGTGTCCTGTATGCACCTGTTTACTCCTTTTCTCAGGATGGGAGAACAAGGCCTTAGGTTGTCATATCCAAAAAATATTCTCCCCCAGGTTTACAGAATCCCTCAGAAGAAGATGCACTGTTGTACTCTCTCTCCTATTCTTTGTCATCAGCAACTTTAATGAGTCCTCTCATACTAAAAGTGGTTACTTGTACCAGACTGAGGTGGTACAATGTGGTATTGTTACCCTTATTACCCTTGAGACAGGAACATTGAGGAGATGGTGAGCAGGACCCCTTTCTAATATTTGTTCCCTTTACAACTAGTGACCTGTATAATGGAAACAGCACAATCCATCCTTTTCAGAAAAAATAAAACCAGGGACTCATTACTTCATTAGAGACAGTAATTTTCACACACAAGCACATTTGGGATGAGTGTAAGAAAATTTTACAGGTGTGTTTCACCTGGTAGAAAAGGGAGTGAATCCCGCTCAGTGACTTAAAGGTGGTCCTTGGACCACAGAGTAGCCCCACTATTGAACTAGACTATTTGGAACAATTCTTTCCCCAGACTTACCCAAGCTGAGGCTTACAGCAGTCGAGGTATGGAGGTGTTTACCAATTATTTCCAGGTTCAGCTAGCAGGGATACCGCAGTGGCTAGAAAGCCAAGTCTTCAATCTAAGGTGAGTGAGATGGTACTGTTCCCCAGTGAGTACCCTAATGCTTTTTCTGGAACTTCTGCCGGAAGCCTATAGGACCTATAGGCTATAGATCTTTAAGTACTGGAGAATCAAAGAGCCCTAAATATGGCCTTTGTTACCCAGTCAGGCACGGATATTAGAAGAAAGCTAGAAAAGTTAGAAGGTTTTGAGGTAAAGTGGTTGCTCAGTTGGTGTTTGATAACAGAGACACCCTGAAAAAAAAACGAGTCTAAGAAAAGAGTTTGAGTTTTGATAGGAGCACCAGAATAGGGATCAAGAGACCTTTGACAAAGACAGTACAATTCATTTGCAAATGGCAGTACAGAACTTCTAGGACTAGATCAGTGAGCTTAATGCAAGCAAAATGGACATTAGGAAAAGGAATGTCCAAGGAGGAGAAAGATAGAAAATGTCAGGTTAAGTAATCACATTCACCACCTGGACAATGTAAATGACAGGATAAGTAATCACATTAACCACATAGAAAATGTGTTCATAGCTCTGGAGAAACATGCAAAGGACCTCTGAATTCCTTTAAGAAATTATGGCTATGAAAAAGGAGCTGGGGGGCTGGGAAGGTGGCTCAGTGTTAGAGTGCTTGTCTTGCATGCATGAGGCCCTGGGTTCGATTCCTCAGCACCACATAAGCAAAAAGAAAAAAGCCAGAAGTGGCAAAGTGGCTCAAGTGGTAGTGCACTAGCTTTGAGCTGAAGAGCTGAGGGACAGTGTCCTGGACAGAGTTCAGGCCCCACGCCCGGACCCAAAAGAAAAAGAAAAGAAAAAGAAAAGAGCTGGACCTGATATAAGAATATATCGATTATAAGCTTTGAAAAGTGTCACCAGAAATTCAAAGCAACAGAAAAAGTAGGAAAGAGTAGTTAGCAGAGAAGATGGGAAAGTGCTGTGTCATAGAAGATGAGGCCAAGAAAAGAGAACAGAAAAATATCATGCTCAAGAAAGAGATTGTTTCTCTTCAGAAATTGTTAAAGGACCACTTGCTTTGATAGACAATGCCATGGAAAGGGAAAGAGCATTAGGAAGAAAAGCAGAAATGCTAAACAAACAGTTGAATGATCTGTCACAAAAATACACTGAAGTGGAAAACTAGAAAGAGAAACTACTAGAGTAAAAGCCCCCAAAAACTGCTGAGATCTTCACCATAAATGTAATGCAGAAGCATCGTGTCTCAGTGGAACAGGTGGAGGTGGGAAAAATACCTCTCAATAGCACCTTTGTAAACCTAAGGGAGGAGCTGAAGAGCAAGCAATGGTGTTGTGAGAAGGAGCAGCACTTGGCCAGTCAAGGGAACTCTCCTGTGACCCTGCCAAAACACTTGCAGGTTAAGGATCACATTGAGAAGAAGAGTGAGATCATGAAAGCAAGTTTAAGATAAAAGGAGGAGAATAAAATGGAAGAAGTCTCCAAGGTTCCGAGTACTTTACAGGAGTTAAAAAAACTAGAGACCCTAAGATACAGGGAAACATCTGAGCTGATCAGGTAGCTTGGGAGAACACTCTAAAACTAGTTGGTTCTCTAGAAATACTGGTCATCAATATTAAAGGAAGAAGCAAAAACAGTGATAATAAGTGTGCAAATGTTGACACTGAACTTGTGAAAAATGCATACAGGCTCAAGCTTTCTATCAATTTACATGTAGATATTTGTAACCTGGTAAATTGCCCGAGGACACTGCCTAAAACTGTTCTGAAAACCGGTGGGGCCTCAGCCTGACAATACTTTGTAACGTGTGTAGGTAATTTCCAACAGGTAACTGCTGAATTGCTGAAAGATATGAAAATAAATCATATGTGAGGAACCTCAGATGTTGAATTTGGGAAAGTGGACTCCACAGAGGTAAGGGCTGGGAAGTATGGCTATTGGTATCTGTTAGTAATAGTGGACATTTTTTCAGGCTGAGCTGAGGCATGTAATGATACCTTGATTTTGCTTACCCTTAGCTGTGGGGTCCAAACATGGCCCTGCATTCATGGCCCAAGTTCTCAATTATTAACTAATGCCCTAGGAATAAATTGGAAGTTACAATCCATTTATAAGCCTTAGAGTTCAAGCATTAGAAAGAATGAATATGACCTTAAAGGAAACTTTAAATTAAATAGAGAGACTGGCCATAGTTAGGTAAGCCTCCTTCACTTCACTCTCTTTCGAGCAAGATGTAGCCCTTATGTTAAAGGATTCAATCCCTTTGAAATGCTTTAATGTAGAACACCCCCTTGGGTTCCTAAAATTAGGAAGGCTATATTAACAGAAGTGTCTAACTTCAATCTGCAAGCTTTACAACATATTTTTTTATGTCACTATCTTTTGGTAACCGAGGCCCACCGGCCGGATAAGAAAAACTCCACCTGAAGGGGAGGGACCAAGAAGGTGATGGAACAGCAGGGAAACACCACAGCTCTCTCCAACCAAATACAGAGTTTGGATTTCAATGCTCTGTTTCTCCAAGTGACCCACAAAAAAAGGCAATTACGCAGAGAGATAAACGAAGTGCAAAAAGAAAAGGGAAAAACCTACACAGACAGTAAGTGGAAAGACCCTTCCCCCACTCTTTGCTGGTGATGGGGCTCCATGTTGCGCAGCTTAAGTGACAGTATTTTATCCCAAACTGCTTAAGTGCCCAGGGTCTGAACCCTCTGAGGACCACATTCCTACAAGCATCCCAAGTCTCCAAGGAGACTCCCAAGAGCTGGGCCAACCCAGAATATACGAACAGAAATCTCAGAAGGCAGAGCTGGAACAAAGACTCCCCTCACCCTCCCTGGAACTGCACCTCTGCCTGGCTGGTACAAGTAGTCCAGCCCAGTCAGGAGCAGTAGCAGCTGTCAACAGTGGCAAACCATCCTAAACTCTCAAGGTGGCACCTTTGTCCTGCTGATGTAAATAGCCTAGCCTAACCTGGAACAGCAGCAGCAGCTGGCAGTGGTGGCAAACCACCCAGAATTGGGGCACATGGCCTCTTGGCACTTGCCCAGACCAGCCCAGGGTGGCAGCGGTGGCTGAGTTGGGGACAGCTGCAGTTAACAAGTCCAGACCCGGGGTGGTTTCTGCCTCTCCATACTGGCATACATAAGCAGCTCATGGTGGCAAAAGTGGTGAACAACCCCAGACTTGAGGCAGGGTGTGGTGCTGAGCAACCCCAGAAAATCCTCATGACCTTTGCTACCTGTGCTGGCTTTGAACTTAAATACACAGATCTGAGCCTCCTGAGTAGCTAGAATTACAGGTATTCACACCAGTAGGGTCTTCCTCTTCCAACTCCCCTAACTTTTTCTAAAATAGATAATTTCTTAGTTCATACATGGAATTTAATTAAATACAAGAGGATCAACATAATACTCTGTATTCTATCTGAGCATAGTGTAATCTAACTTGTTCTCAAGAACAAGGTATAAATAGAAAAAAAAGATATGGAAATTAAACAGCACTCTGTTGAACAATACATGGATCACAGAAGAAAATAAAGAAGAAATTAAAAAGTTCCTACAATTCAGTGAAAATGAAGATACATCACAAAGAAACCAATGGGACACAGTGAAAGCAGTCCTGAGGGGCAGATTTACTGCTCTCAGTGCACACATCAAGAAAACATAGAGGAGGGTTCCGGGAAGATGGTGGAGGAGAAGCTGGAATCTGAACAAGCTCTTGCATAGAAAACAGTTTCAGAGTTCCAGTGAACAGTCCCAAGCCAGAGAATCACACCAAGTGTGCCATCACAGGACAGAGAGTTAGCCAAGAGAGGGGAAGCCAAGCAGACACATCTGAGCGCCTGCCAGCAGCTGCTGCTGCGGCGGCAGGGTCGCAGCGGCGACCGCAGCCGCGGCCATACCTGAGCGCTCACACAGAGAGTCCAGGATGAAGGAGCCAGACGCAGCGGGCGAGCGGATTCTACTCAACACCAGCAAGAACCGACAAGGAGCGGACAACTTCATCCTGCACTTTGCAGACCAGAGACGACCCGGGATCCAAGACTCGGCGTGAGTAGCCCCACTTCCTCACTCCTTCCCAGGGAGCAGAGGAGGGAAGGCCACCCCTCCCCCCCCAGCACCGGTGATCTCCATCTTGGATACCGACAAAGCTCGGAGGAGCGGCTAGCTCCAGCTCAGGCCTTGGAATAAAACGAGCCATTTAGCAGGTCACAAGAACTTAATGGCGAAGTGACCTCACAGACTCAGTTCCATCCAGGGAAAAGTCACCCAGCTCAGGCGCCAGCCATTGGAGTGGCTCTCCTCACCGGGTAACCAGAGCCAGAAGCTGCCCCTCCCTCTAGCAGCCACCACAATCAATTGAAAAACAGAAACCCTGAGAATAGCTCCAGGCTGGGTGCTGTGAGCTTTTTTCACAAAATACTCTACCCAGAACCTAGCCTCATCACTGCATCCCCCTCTTTTGTGATTCTCAAAGCAGATCACCCTCCCAGTAAACTAACCTGGGAGGGGGAATCTCAAAATCTTGGGTAAAGCAGAGCATTTTTCTGCCTGTTCCAACAAACTGACTTAAGAAACCAATCAAGCCACAGGACCTCAAGCTGACCAGAGACTCCAACCACACTCTGGTTACAGACAAAAGGGAGATACAGGACTCTTCCCACCCCTCCCCCCCAAAAAAAAAAATCAAAGACTTTTTTTTTTTTCTTTTTTTCTTCTTCTTCTTTTCTTTTTTTCTTTTTTTTGTTTTGTTTTTTTTTCTTCGTTTTTTGTTACCTTATATATATAAAAAAAATTTTTTTGCTTTTCTAAAACTTTTATTAATCTTTAATTTTTGCCTCTTCTGAAAAAATAATTGTTTTCCATTAACTTTTATTTTTTCTTTTTTCCTCTTATAATTTTTATTTTAGGAATACGTGAATGTGTGTTTTCCTTTCTTTTCTTGTCTTCTTTCTCTTCTTCTTTCATTCTTAATTATCTTTTTGTTTTTTGTCTCGCTCTACTGAACTTCTGATCTTTTCTTCTCACTTTCCTATCCTTTCCATCTTTTCCTCTTTGTTCTTCTTTATGTGACTTAACTCTTGTCCTGCACATCCTCAGATAAACCCATAGTTAACCAGTAGACCCTACCCCCCATTGTGTACACACTTAACCCACAAACTTATTACTCAATTCAAAACCTCTGAGACTTAAATTCCTTAATAGCAGTACTACCTCTTTATACCTATATAATATTTTAAGCATTTTTTAAAGTTTTCCACATCTCCTCTATGTCCCTCCCTTTCTCTCAACATATTCATATTCCTCTATAAATAGATGGTCTTTTAATCTCTAAAATAACATTAATTTTTACGTTTCTACTTTTTTTTCTGGTCTCTTTTCATTCCCCTTTCCCTTTCTTCTTTCTCTCTCTCTCTCTACTTGCATCCTACCCAACCTATTTCCTGCACTGTGATTAGGACATAGTTAACTCTCCCTGTGCCTCCCCACACCAATCTATTCCTATTTTTTACCCACATCTCTCCCTAACCCTAATAATTTCTGGTTTTCCAAATTCTTCTCTGCGGTTCGAAGTCCTTTAACATATAGTTGTTTGATGTCGAATAGATGTATCTGTTGAACTAGATTGTATCTGTAAACTATTGACTGTACAAATGCAAACTTTGGTTGATGGTTGCCTTAAGATAGTGTTCTAGCACAAAACTGGTGCTATCTTCATCTCAAATGGGCAGAGTAAGCCAGAAAAACACAAGAAAAATGGCAAATTCGGGTATCTCAATTCCCAATCTTGATAATCAGGGGTTAGAACAGATAATGAATAATCCAGAGGAGAGTTCCCAAACAGCTCTACAAACACTGGTGGCAAACATGATAAATGAAAAGTTTGACAATGTACAAAGGACTCTGTATGAGAGTGACAGGGAGAGAGAGGAGGCATCCCAGAAGTTTATACAGGAATATCATAAGCGTGAGGAAGCTACTCAAAAACTGATACAGGAATTGCGTGAACAACTTGAGAATACTCAAAGAGAAAGGGAGGAATGGCGTGAGCAGGCTGAGAACACTCAAAGAGATCTGCAGGAATCCCACGAACGGGAGGAAGCTAATCAAAGAGTAATACAGGAATTGAGAGACCAGGTAGAGAACACACAAAGATCACTAAATGCATTCATGGAATCCATTAACAAAGAGCTGAAGGAAGTCAGGGAGACAACAAAGGGAATGCTGAATGGAACCCAACAGAAGGAATGGGAGCCCAAAGAAACCATAACCAATCAACTAAGTGATTTGAGGACAAACACTGAACACCAAATTAAGGAAGTAAAGAAATTCATACAAGACCTAAAACAGAGCTTCAACAAAGAACTTGAAGCCATCAAAGCTGACCAACTAGAAGGAAAAGAGATAAAAAACAAAGTAGAGAGTCTTGACAGCAGGTTAGACCATGCAGAAGATCGAAACTCAGGGATTGAAGACAGCCTAGATATTATAGAGAAAGAACATACAACCATCCAAGACAAGTCCAAGAAATATGATATATCTATCCAACACCTGGAAGACACCATCAGAAGGCCTAATCTAAGGATAATGGGTGTAGAGGAGCACCTAGAAACAGAAGTTAATGGTCTAGGAAATTTGTTTAACAGGATCCTAGCAGAGAACTTCCCAAACATGCAAAAAGATAGGCCTGTCCAGATACAAGAAGCCTTTAGAACCCCAAATAGACCAGACCAGAATAGGACATCCCACCGCCACATTATAATCCACACAGGATCAACTCAGAACAAGGAAAAGATCCTTAAAGCTGTCAGAGAGAAAAGGGTAATCACTTATAAAGGGAAACCAATTAGAATCACCTCACATTTCTCAGCAGAGATGATTAAAGCAAGAAGAGCTTGGAATGATGTATGCCATGCCCTAAAAACAAACAACTATCAACCAAGAATACTGTACCCAGCTAAACTCTCCTTCATAACCGAAGGCCAAATAAAAACCTTCCATAGCAAAGAAAAATTGAAACAATACATCTCCACCAAACCAGCCCTACAAAAGATTCTTAAAGATGTCCTACACATAGAAAACCAACAAGACCGCAATAAAGGCCAAGAAACTGCACCCAAACTGAGAATCCAAGAACCATAGTTTTCGCAGCCCCCAAAAAGGTAGATAACATGGCAGGAACTCCCAAATACCTCTCAGTCCTATCTCTTAATGTTAACGGACTGAACTCTCCAATTAAGCGACATAGACTGTCTAGTTGGATTAAAAAACAAGACCCTTCTATCTGCTGCCTGCAGGAGTCACATCTTACCCGTAAAAACAAACACATTTTCAATGTTAAAGGCTGGAACAAAATCTACCAAGCAAACGGACCGCATAAACAGGCGGGAGTTGCAATCCTAATATCAGATAAAATAGACTTCAAATTAAAATTCGTGAAAAGAGATAAAGAAGGTCACTACATACTAATTAAAGGATCTCTCCTTCAGGAGGATATTACAATTCTAAATATCTATTCACCAAACAATGGAGCACCCAAATTTATCAAAGAAACACTACTTTCCCTCAAATCCCATATAGATCCAAAGACATTAATAGTTGGGGATTTTAACACACCACTCTCCCCACTAGATAGATCAACTCGGCAAAAACTCAACAGAGAAACCACAGATCTAAACAGCTGCATAGATCAACTAGACTTAACAGACATTTACCGAACATTTCACCCAGCAGCATCAGAATACACGTTTTTCTCAGCAGCACATGGAACGTTTTCTAAAATAGACCACATTTTAGGCCACAAAGCAAACTTGTCTAAATTCAGAAACATTGAAGTTATACCTTGCATTCTCTCTGACCACAAGGGAATAAAATTAGAACTCAACACCAAAAGCCACCAAAGAAAGTCCGGTATCACATGGAGGCTGAACAACACACTGCTGAATCATGAGTGGGTCATGGAAGAGATTAGAAAGGAAATTCAAATGTTCATGCTATTCAACAAAAATGAACACACAAATTACCAGCTCCTCTGGGACACAGCAAAGGCAGTACTCAGAGGCAATTTTATAGCTCTGAGCTCCTACATCAACAAATTGGAGAGATCTGAAACTAGCAATTTAATGACGCATCTAAACCTCCTTGAAAAAGAGCAGCAAGATAAACCCCAATCCAGTAGACGGAAAGAAATAATCAAAATTAAATCAGAATTAAATGAATTAGAATCCAAAAAAACTATAGAAAGAATCAACAAAACAAAGAGTTGGTTCTTCGAAAAACTTAACAAAATTGACAGACCCTTAGCAAATCTTATCAGAAAAAGAAGAGAACACATCCAAATTAATAAACTCAGAGATGAGAATGGAAACATCACCACGGAAACAACGAAGATTCAGAACATTATAAGGGAATACTTCTCAAAACTGTATGCCAGTAAGTTTGAGAACTTGACAGAAATGGACCTCTTCCGAGCAAATATTGACATGCCAAAACTAAACCAAGATGAGTTAAACTATCTTAACAGGCCCATATCAAGCATTGAAATAGAAACAGCAATAAGAGACCTCCCAGCTAAGAAAAGTCCAGGACCAGATGGTTTTACAGCGGAATTTTACAAGGCCTTCAAAGCAGAGCTCACACCAATTCTCCTCCAACTCTTCAATGAAATTGAAAGAGAAAGCTCACTACCGAACACATTCTATGAAGCCATCATAACCCTCATCCCAAAACCAGGCAGGGACTCATCAAAGAAAGAGAACTATAGACCCATTTCTTTGATGAACATTGATGCAAAACTTCTCAACAAAATTTTGGCCAACCGACTTCAACAATTCATCCAAAAAATCATACACCACGATCAAACAGGATTCATTTCAGGGATGCAAAGCTGGTTCAATATACGCAAATCAATTAATATTATTCATCACATCAACAGGAGCAAGAATAAGAACCACATGGTTATCTCAATAGACGCAGAAAAAGCATTCGACAAGATCCAACACCCCTTTATGATGAAGGTTTTGGAAAAATTAGGAATCCATGGAACATTCCTCAGTACAATAAAGGCTGTATATGACAAACCTACAGCCAGCATTATACTCAATGGTGAAAAACTAAAGCCATTTCCTCTTAACTCAGGAACAAGACAAGGATGTGCACTTTCTCCACTTCTCTTCAATCTAGTGTTAGAATGCCTAGCTACAGCAATAAGACAAGATGCAGACATAAAGGGGATCCAAATAGGGAAAGAAGAAATAAAACTCTCCCTCTTTGCAGATGACATGATCTTGTGTTTAAAGAATCCCATAGACTCCACTCCCAAATTACTCAAGCTGATTCAAAACTTTGGCAAAGTAGCAGGTTATAAAATTAACCCCCAAAAATCCATGGCTTTTCTGTATGCCAACAATGAGAAAAGTGTGGCTGAAATTAGGAAAGCAACTCCATTTGTAATAGCCCCACAAAAAATAAAATACCTAGGAATTAACTTAACTAAAGAAGTGAAGAACCTCTATGATGAAAACTTTAAAATCTTGAAAAAGGAAATCAACACAGAACTTAAAAAATGGCAAAACCTCCCATGCTCCTGGATTGGAAATATTAACATTGTGAAAATGCCAATACTTCCCAAGGCTATCTACAAATTCAACGCAATACCTATCAAAATTCCACCCTCATTCTTCAAGGAAATAGAAGAGGCAATCCAAAAATTCATATGGAACAATAAAAGACCCCGAATAGCAAAAACGCTCCTCAACGGAAAGAACACTGCTGGAGGAATATCAATACCAAATTTCAAACTCTACTATAAAGCCATAGTAATCAAAACAGCTTGGTATTGGCATAAGAACAGACCTCAGGACCAATGGAATAGAATTGAAAACCCAGAAATGAACCTACAGACCTATAGCCATCTAATCTTCGATAAGGGAGCTAAAACAATAGAATGGAAGACAGACAGCCTCTTCAGTAAATGGTGCTGGCAAAACTGGTTAGCTACATGTAGAAAACTAAAGCTAGATCCTTATATATCACCCTGCACCAGAATCAACTCCAAATGGATCAAAGACCTTGAACTCAAAGCAGACACTCTGAAAACATTACAGGATGGAATAGGAGAAACCCTGGGTCTCCTCGGCTCAGGCCGAAATTTTCTGAATAGAGACCCTGAATAGAGACAAATCAAAGAAAGGTTGGACAAATGGGATTGTATAAGGTTGCAGAGCTTCTGCAGGGCAAATGACATAGCTAGCAAGATCAATAGAAAGCCCACGGATTGGGAGAAGATCTTTACTAGCCATACAACGGACAAGGGTCTCATATCTAAAATATACTTGGAACTCAAAAAATTAAACCACCCAACAACAAATCCCCAAAGAAACAACTGCCCAATAAGTAAGTGGGCGAAAGACCTACAGAGAAGCTTCTCTGAAGAAGAAAGAAGGATGGCCAATAGACACATGAAGAAATGTTCAACATCCCTAGCCATAAAAGAAATGCAAATCAAAACAACATTGAGATATCACCTCACTCCAGTTAGAACAGCAAAAATCAAGAACTCTAACAACAACAGATGCTGGAGGGGATGTGGACAGAAAGGAACCTTACTTCATTGTTGGTGGGAATGTAAACTTGTTCAACCACTTTGGAAAGCAGTATGGAGGTTCCTCAAAAGACTCCATATAGAGCTCCCCAATGACCCAGCAATCCCACTTTTGGGCATTTACCCAAATGACCACAAACAAGGCCACACTAAAGCTACCAGCACAACTATGTTTATTGCAGCATTATTTACCATAGCTAAGATATGGAACCAACCCAGATGCCCCTCAGTAGATGAATGGATCAAGAAGATGTGGTATATATACACAATGGAATTCTATGCCTCCATCAGAAAGAATGACATTGCCCCATTTGTTAGGAAATGGAAAGGCTTGGAAAAAATTATATTAAGTGAAGTAAGCCAGGCCCAAAGAAACATAGGTCCCATGGTTTCCCTTATTTGCAATATCTAGTATAGGTATGAGTCAAGCGGAAAAAGTCAGAGAATGTGATGTTAGGAAAACGAACCCTCAAATATGTATTTTAATGTTTTTGTTTCATTCATGCATGTGTTTCTAACGCGTTTATAATATTATTTCTTTGTTGCTTTGTATGTCCCTCCCCCACAGTGTAACCCCCGCTTTCACGATATTTGATGTCAGTATAACATGTGGAGGAGACGGGGACAAACAAGTCGTTTAAGGATTCAGGGGGACCTGTTGCAACAATGAGAAGTACAAAATGTCATGTCAAAACCAGCTTTACAATGTCGGTGGGGGGGAGGGAGGGGGGGTATGATTGGGTGGGGGGGAGGGGGGAGGCTGGGAAGGGAGGTGAAGGGTAAACAAAGGAGAAGGCTGCAATGCTTGGTAAGAAATGTATGCATTTTCCTGCCCATGTAATTGTAACCCCTCTGTACAGTATGTTTTCAAATAAAATAAAATAAAATAAAATAAATAAAAAAAAAAGAAAACATAGAACAACTAAACGATCTTATGATGCAACTTAAACTGCTAGAGAAACAAGAAAAAATTGAACCTAAAGTTGCTAGACAGAAAGAGAACCGAAATAATAGCTGAAATTAATGAGATAGAGACTATGAAAATTATGAATAAAATTAATTTTTATAAGCTGTTTAAAAAAAGACACTAAATCAGGGACCACTGGCAAAGAGTAACTAACAAAATAAGAGAGGAGACCCAAATCAATAATATCAGAGATACTACAGGAAAAATTAAAAAAACATTTAAGACATCAAAACAATCATAAAGAAATAATTCCAGACTCTACTCACAAAGGAAGGAAAACCTAGCAGAGATGGATGAATTTCTACAGAAGTACAAATTGCTCTCCCCCCACTTTCCTTTTCAGCCATTCTTCTCTACCATGTATGGTGGGGGCAGCAGTTCGGTAAATAAACTTCTTTTCATGCCTGAATGGCTGGCGTGTGGTGTTCTTTTCATGGGCTACTTAATGAAATCTACCTATTTCGTATACCTTACAAATGGTGCCATAACTGGGATGAGGTTTTTGAGTTGGAAATGCTAGAATTTCCTAACCACCCCTTTTCTGCAAACCAAACTGCCTTAAGACACCATGTGAAACTTTTCACCAATACCATGCCTGGCCTTCACATCCACGTCCACACCACTTCTCTACTCTGGTGAATGAAACTACTCTCCACGGCTCTCTGTTGCTCAATCTCTGCTCAGATGTGGCTCCATTCCACAGAGCTCCTACGGCCTTCAGCAGAAAGGATGGTCATCTCTGAAGCGGAGAATGCCTGGTTTGGGGGGCTTAGCCATTTCTCTCTATAAGGGTCTGGGACAAGCCGAGACACTGCTTCTTCCTGGTCAGCTCTCCGTCACTCACCAAACTGACTCTCTAACACATTTAATGGGGTCCTGTGAGTCATGCCAGAGCTGTGAAACCGCACTGACATGCCTCCTGCGCTCCCTGGATAGCCAGATGACCTAATATTTTTTGCTCTTCTCAGATTTAGACTATTCATGCCTCTGCAATGGTACATTAAGAGAAGTCTCTTTACCTTCAGGCTCTCTTTGCTCTCTACTATTCATGTCCAATTTTCTATATCTCTACCACATTTTGGATTGTGCCCTGAAGTGTGCAACATGGACTAGTTCCCGGAGACCCCCCTCTAGGTACCCTCTCAAAGGCTAGCCAAACTAGGCTTGATTTTTTGTTCAGGATGTCTTTGCATTTTTTTCAGAAATTTGCCATCTTGAGTTCGCATTCTTGGCCACATGGTGGGTTAAGTGTTTGGCCCCATCCAACCCTTACACTTCCACGAAGCTTGCTACTCCTCCGTCCATCTATTCTAATATGCATTGCTAACAAGTTGCTCTTTTCACAGACCCTGGTAACTGAGGTTCAACCATATGATGTGCTTTGTTAGCAAAGATGTCTCAATATTGTTATCAAAAATTTTAAATTTTGAGTTTTGCCTTTTTTGTTTTGTGTTGTGTAGTGTAGTACTGACTACGTGATTCTAACATATTGGGCATATCTGTGCTAAGATTCTCACATCTATCAAGTTTTGTCATTGCAGAATATTTGGTCAATTCTTGATAAGGACCAGGTAAGATCTACTTATTATATTTGATCTCCTTGTTGCTTTAATTGGAAATAACAAAGAACGTTTTTGGAAAAGATTGCAGTGCAAGCCAGCCTGGGCGGAAAAATCCCTCAAAATCCATATCCCAACTAACCTGCGAAGAGCCAGGCTGGAAGCATGGCTCGAACCTCTTACCTCTAACCAGCAAACATTACAAGTGGTACCATCACTCAAAATGGTAGTGTGCTAGCCTTGAGCAGAAGTCCTTAAGGCCTTGAGTTCAAGCCTCCTTGAATACCAACTGGGACTAACTATCCCAACAATGAGCACCTAGACTCAGCCAGTCTGGGGAACAAAGGAACATGGAGATGAGTAAGAGGAGATGATATCACATCAGCCACTTTGTGCCTGCCATATCAAAATTAACCAGAGCTGGGACGTGAATAGAAGTAAGAAGATCGCCCATCTAATGTCCATGCCTGTCTAACTTTCAACTGGACAGGAATTTATATTCCTGCCTTTGTTAATTGACTTCTCTATCTAGCCGCCAGGTGTCAGAAGAAGGTAGGGACATTTCTACCAACATTTTCAGCCCCAAGTCTTTCCTCTTGCCATTTATTTGCTCTCTAGTATTTTTTTTCAGTCCCTCAATGCATCATGAGACATATCCAGACTTCGTCCAAGAGACTTGCCTCCTCCCGACTTTATCTAAGGACTCAATGCCCAAGTAACAGCTGTTGGCCTCTGCCTTCTCCCAGATGAGACCACATATCAGCCTTTTACCCTTACTGTCAATGCAGCTTGCAAACAGGAAGTAGCCAGAGAGAATCTTCACCTTTTTTTTCATAATTATCAAATGGCTAGAATGTAAGTTCTGAACAGGGACACCTCCCTCCCTCTTGGCTAAGTTTACACCCAGTATCTGTTACATAGATAACTGGCAGACCTGGAAGCAATCACCTTCTCCTGCTAGGTCACATCCTAGGCCACCTCTGGTCACATGCCTCCCATCTGACCTTCGAAGGGTTCCAGACCCTGAGGTCACATCCAGATCCAATGTGGCCAAAATTTTCCAGCACCTGGCCACACCTCTTCCTGTCCCTGGCCTAGATAAGTCTTGATCAGAGGTGGGTCGACCCCCTTCCTTTTCAGTCATGCTTTTCCACCATGCATGGTGGGGGCAGCCTTTTGGTAAATAAACTACTTTTCCTGCATGAAAAAAAAGAAATACAAATTGCTCAAACAGAACCAAGAAGAAATAAATCAATTACAAATGTCAATAACCTACAATGAGATAAAGTAATAAGAAATCTTCCAACAAGAAAAGCCCAGGACCTGATGGATTCACTACAGAATTCTATAAGGCCTTTAAAGAGGAGCTAATACTCATACTCCTCAAGCTCTTCAGAGAAATAGAAACAGAGGAAGTAATCCCAAACTCATTCTATAAAGCCAATATTACATTCATCCCCAAACCAGGCAAAGACCCAACAAAAAAAGAACTACACACCAATCTCTTTGATTAAGACAGATGCAAAGCTCCTCAAGAAAATTGCAGCCAACAGAATCCAGAAACATATCAAAAAATCATACATTATGACCAAGTAGGCTTCATCCCAGAGATGCAGTCGGCTTTCTGTAAACCAACAAAGTACAAACAGAAATGGACATCAGGGAAAAAACCTCATTCACAATAACCTCAAAAAAAGTATTTAGGAAGTAACCTAATCAAAGTTGTAAAAGGCCTATTTCATGAAAACTATAAAAGACTAAAAAAAGGAATCTTAGAGGATACCAGGAAATGGAAAGACTTCCCATGTTCCTGGATAGGCAGAATTAATATGGTGTAAATGGCCATACTGCCAAAAATAATAAACACATTCAATGCAATTCCCATTAAAATTCCAACGACTTACTTTACTGAAATAGAGAAAATAGTCCAAAATTTCATATGGAACAACAAAAGCCCTAGCATAGCCAAAACAATTTTAGGCAAAAGAAAGGATGCAGAAGGGATCATGATACAGGACTTCAAGCTCTACTATAGAGCCATAATAACAAAGACAGCTTGGTACTGGCACAAAAAGAGACCCAAAAACAAATGAGACAGGTTAGAGGACCCAGAAATATAGCCGCATATGTACAGTCAGTTGATATTTGACAAAGGAGCCAAAGACATATGGTGGAAGAATCATAACCTCTTCAACTACTGGTGCTGGGAAAACTGGCCACATGCAGAAAACTAAAAGTGGACCTTAGCCTATCACCATACACTAACATCAACTCAAAATGGATTAAAGACCTTAACATCAAGCCTGAAACTCTGAAACTACTGCAGGACCAAGTATGAGAGAGACTTGGACTTATAGGCAAAGGAAGGAACTTCCAGAACAGATTCCCAAGGTCACAACAAATTGGAGAATGACTCGATAAATGGGACTACCTTAAAATAAATTTTCTGCACAGATAAAAAATAGTAACCAAACTAGAAAGAAAGCCAAATAATTGGTAAAAAAATATTTACCAGCAATATAACAGACAAGGGTCTAATATCCATTATATATGGTAAACTCAAGAAACTAACCCTTTACAAACCTAACAAACCAATTTTGAAATGGTCAAGGGAGCTAAAGAGAGTTCTCATAAGAAGAGGTAAAAACATCAAAGAAACATTGAGGAAATGTTCATTATCCCTGGCCGTAAAGGAAATGAAAATAAAAACAACTCTGAGATACCACCTTACCCCAGTCAGAATGGCCCATATCCTAAATTCAGCCAATGACAGATGCTGGAAGGGATGCAAAGAAAGCGAAGCATTACTTCATTGCTGGTGCAAATGTATACTAATACAACCACTTGGAAAGAAGTCTGGAGGTACCTCAGAAAGCTAAATATCGACCTGTCCTATGAACTGGCCATACCACTCCTAGGCATGTACTCAGAACAACAGGAACCAGTATACAAAGACACACACACCTTTATGATTATTGCAGCACTGTTCACAATAGCCAAGATTTGGAAACAACCCAGATGAGCCACTACTGCTAAGTGGATCCAAAAATTGTGGTACCTATATACAATGGAATACTATGCAGTGATTAGACATGATAAAATGATGGCATTTGTAGGGAAATGGATGGAACTAGACCAAATTATTTGAGTGAGGTAAGCCAAGAACAAAGAGACAAATAGCACAGGGTCTACCTGATATGTGGATTCTAAAGCCAAAATGCAAGAAGGCATGACAAAGTAAACAGGACTCGAGAAACAAAGGACAGCCACTCTTTTTGTTGTATCACCATTAATGACTCCATGTTCTTGTCTATGTAGATGGTAGAAATAGGCACACAATGGAGGGAAGCCAGGAGGAGGAACAGAATAAATCGGAAATGGAGCAACATACAATAAAGGTGTCCATCAGCTGCACTGGACATAGAAGAAAAATAACTAAGTAACCCAAACACACTGATAGGAAGGGAGGAATGAGAGGGAAAGAGGGAATAGCTTGCACTAAGCAAAAGGGAAAAAATGTAAATATCACCTGAGGAGGGAAAAATAATTTGGATTGTCGAAGCTCATAGAATTAACAAAATTTAGACCATGATAACGATAATTTGCCTTGTCAAGGTTAAAATGTGTTTGTGACTTTAACTAAGTATCACAATTCCACAATGTTGTGAAATATGTAAAATATATGTAATCACTTATCTCAATCTTTACAAAAAAGTGTGACAAGGGAAGGGTTATCAGGGATGGGTGACAATGTTGTCAGACACCTTGTATTCATGTACTGTTTTGTAGAATGGGAACTTCTTTCTACAACTACTTAAAAGTAATAATACAAAGTATTTAAAATATAAACAAACATGATGGCAACAGATAAGTTCAAATATAAAATAAGAAATTAAATCCAATTGGAAGGCAAATTTCTTTGGGGAGAGTAATGTAGTTTATTCTATAGCAAGTCTCCTTCAGCAATAAATTCAAAAACTAGACCTTAAGTAAGTGAAATAAGCTAAGAAATGGAGATGAAAAATAAAACTTCACCCACTCTTCTTGCCTGGACAGCTAGTGTAAAAATTCATCATGCTCTTGAATTAGAACCAAAGTGGCAAGGACCATATTTGGTGGTTCTAGGACCAATATACAGAGAATGCTGCAAGATGAACTCTTCAGAGACACTCAGATGATCCCTTAAGGATAAGACTTACTAAGTGTTAATTTCTGCTAACTAGTGTGTTTCTATAATTTACTTGTTTTCTATTAAAATTACATTTTAAGCCTGTTCATTGGGTGGAGAGAAGGGAATTTTTAGGAGTTGGTAAGAAGGAATCAAGGATTTGATTGGACATGAAAACCATTGGGGGGGTGTATAAAGCAGCGGGACCGTAATAATCACTAATCAATGTGGCCCCATGTCCTGGCCCACTGGAGTGCATGGTACATACCACCAAACAGTCAGGGTATGTTGTTGGAAGGGGTAGGATGTCATCCTCACATGATTAGCTGTGAAAAAGTGATTGGGGAATGGGCAGTTTTTGAAGTGATGGTTGAAAACTGTTAGGCAGGAGACCCACTGGAGTGATGGAGGTGTTCAACCTATGTATACGCTGCATGGTCAGAGAAATGGAATTGGAGAAAATCAAGGAAAGGAAGTGGTGAGACAGCAGGAGGGGAAAGACGGGAGAAGAGGTATTTGAGGGAGAGTAAGAGGGCAAGTATGCCAATTGGTCACCAGGTCAGAGAAGTGTAGGCCTGTGGAGAGTGGAGAGGCCTAAAGCGAAAAAGGAAGTGATGGAAGGGAAAAAGCGAAGTGAAGGAAAGTCTATAAAGAAGGAGGGAGTAAGGGAAAAGGACAAAGCCTTACCTATTGAAGTTTGGAGCTTTGGAGATGATAATTTGGGGAGTTGGTGCTTTGCAGACCAATTAACTATGTGTGGTTGCCCATTCACTGGAGGTCTGAGATTTCGTGGTTGGTGCTGGCTTGTCACTGAGTGTACAGACCAGGACAAGTTAAATGCAGGCCCATTTCGAGTGTAAAGTTATTTTCAATGTGCCTCATTGGATTGTCTTGTGTTTTATGCATTATAAGTATACTAGTTCACTTTAGCATTCTCAAAGGCCACAAAATTTGTAAAATGTTATGAGGTCATAATCCGTTTGCAAATCTGAATTGGACAGTGATGGCAATATGATGTCACAATATCAATTCATAATAATATTTTGATGTAATAATTAGTTGGTGATTCCATAATGGTGATGAGGTCACAATAGTTTTATGATGTCACAATTGGGTTGATAATGTCACAATGGCATGCTGGACTTCAATTTTCATTAACTCCCAATGAGAATATGATTTCAGAATGGGATTGTGAGATCTACAAAGTCATGCATTGGCCCAAATGTGATGAACTCCTAACAGTTATGTGATATCACAATGTAACACAATGCTCATGATAGCTGACAGTGATGACACAATTTTTATGATAGAGTGCATTTCTAATATCACACATCATAACTGAAATATGAAGTCAAAAACATTATGAGATCACAAAGGCCTATGTGTCACAAGGGCATCATGTCAAAGTTATGAGGAAAGGACCGGTTAATGATGTCACACTGGTGATCCTGCCTCCAAGGGTTTGTAATATTGCAATGGTATAATTGATCTTAATTGTTAGACCACAATGATTATATGGGTAAACAACTGAACTTTGATGTCACAAAGGCCATATGCTTTTTCAAATGAGCTAAGAGGTCATAACCGATTGAAATGTCACAATGTGATTGTGAGGTCACAATGGCAATGTGATGCTGCAATAGGTTTGTGATATCAGGTTGGTAATGAGGTCACCCATAGAATAGTGATGTCACTACTAGTTTGTAATATTAAAATCACATGTCTGATTTCAATTGCTACTAGTTTACAATGAGGACAAGAGTTCAAGGACGGAGCTAGAAGTCCTAAACCCATGACTTTTCTAACATGTGATGTCATAATAGGTTTATGAAAACAATGGCACAGTGATATCACAATGTCAATGTGATGTCACAATATCATGTCATAATAATGTGTTAAGGGAGTTCAGAAGAAGATAGCTGAGGAGAGGTTGGATACAAAACAAGTGCTCGCATAGAAAGCAGTATTAGTGTTCCTGTGAACAGTCCTAGGCTAGAGAATCATACCCAAGTGTGCCATCACAGTACAAAGAGTATGGCCAGAGAGGGAAAATCCAGGCAAGGAAAGAGATCTGAGCACTTGTCAGTAGCTGCGGCTGCAAGGGCTGTAGTGGCAGTGGTGGCAGCCATAGACACCATTCCCACAACCGAGAGTCCAGAACAAAGGAGCCAGACACAGTAGACTGGAGGATTCTACTCAACACCAGCAAGAACTGAGAAGGAACATATACCTTCGTCCTGCAGATTTCAGATCAGAGAGGGTCCAGGAACCAAGATTCTGGTGTGAGTAGAACCCTGACTTCCTCACTCCTTCTCAGGGAGCAGAGGTGGGAAGGCCACCCCTCCCCTCACCACCACCGGAGGTCTCCATCTTTGATACTGACAAAGGCCCAGTTGAGCAGATAGCTCTGACTCAGGCCTTGGAAAAAAAGCAAAAGAGTCATTTTGCAGGTCAGAGGAACTAGAACTGAACTGCCAGGCTCAGATCCACCCAGGGGAAAGTCATTCTGCCCAGGCAGAGTAAACTTCCCTCGGAGAAGAGACTTTCTTCACCGGATAAACAGAGCCAGAGGTTGCCCCAACCTACAGAAGCCTAAACAACAATTAAAATTCAGTAAACATAAACCCTGAGAATGGCTTCAAGCTGGGCTCTGTGAATGTCTCAGGAGCTAGCCCCTCAGGGAAAAGCTAGTGTTTGCTGAAAGGCTTCAACCCAACCAGAACCTAGCCTCATCACAGAATCTCCAAACTAGAGGAAACAGCCATCTCCCTCTTTTGTGATACTCAAAGATCTCCCTCCCACTGAACTAGCTTGGGAGGGGATCACAAAATCCTGCCTAACACCAGGCATTTTCTGCCTGACAAAATTGACTTAAGAAACCAATCAAGCCATAGGAAAACCAAACATCACAATCAGACCAGAGATTCCACCAAGACACTGGTTATAGACACAGGGGAGATACAGGCTCTTCCCATTCCCCCCTCCAAAAAAAACCCCAAAAACAAAGAACTCTTTTTTGAACATTTTTTTTAATTTTTAATTTTTTTAAAGTGTTTTCTGTTTATCTTTATTTTCTCATAATTTTTATTTTTGGCGTGTGTGTGTGTGTGTGTGTGTGTGTGTGTGTGTGTGTAATCTCTTTGACCATTTGGTCCTTTTTTATTGTTTTCATTTTTTCTCTCTTTCTTTATTTTTTGTATGACTTAATTGCTGTTCTGCTCAACTCCAGATACATACCTGTCGTCAATTGTTAGACCGTCTCTCCCATTATGTACATACTTAAGCTAGAAATTTGTTACTCAGTTCACAACCTCTTAGGCTTAACTTCGTTAATAGCAGTATTATCTCTTCATACCTATATAATTTTCAAGTAACTAATTTTAAAAATTTATTTTTTAGTTTTCACGTTTCCTTTCTATCCCTCCCCTCCTCTCATCCTATACTTTTCTTCTCTCAATATCATTTCTTTAAACTTTCATATTTTTTTTTGTCGGTCATGGGGCTTGAACTCTGGGCCAGGGCACTGTCCCTCAGCTCTTAAGCTAAGGCGAGTGCTCTAACACTTGAGCTACAGCACCACTTGCGGTTTTCTGGTGGTTTATTGGAGATAGGAGTCTCACGGTCTCTCCTCCCTGGGCTGGCTTTAAACCGCGATCCTCAAATCTCAGCCTCCTGAGTAGCTGGGATTACAGGCGTGAGCCACCAGCGCCCGGCTAAACTTAAATAATTTTTACGTGTTTCATTTCTTAAATTTAAATTTTTGTTTTTCCATTAAAAAAAATTCTCTCCTATGATTCTGTCCAATCCATTTTCCTCTCAGAGATTAGGAATTGGTTATATTTACTCTCATTTTACCTCTCCACATCCCTCTAGTCCTATTTTGACCCACATTTCTCCCTGAAGCTAATAATTTCTGGTTTGCCAAATCCTTCTTCGTTGTTCTTAACCCATTAATCCATGGTTGTTTGATTTAGAGTAGATGGTATCTGTTGAACTAGATTGCATCTGCAACCATTTTGGTTGTGCAACTGAAGGACTCTGGTTGATGCTTACCTTAAAATAGTGTTCTAGCACAAAATTGCTGTTACTTTCATACCAAATGGACATAAAAAGCCGGAAAAACACAAGAAAAATGGCAAGTCCAGGTATCTGAACTCCCACTAATGATAATCAGGTGACAGAATAGTTAATGATAATAATAATAAGAATAGTTAATTATAATAATAATAATTAATAGTTCCCCAAAAGCTCTACAAACACTACTGGTAAACATGGTGAATGACATGATTGAAAAATTGCAAAGGTGTCAGTGTAAGCGTGATAGGGACCAAGAGGAGGCAATCCAAAGAGTAGTACAGGAATCTTGTGAGCATTAGGAAGCTACTTAAAGATTAATACAGGAATTGCATAAGCAGGCTGAGAACAGTTATAGAGAATTACAGGAATTGTTTTAATGTGAGGAAACTAATCAAAGAGTAATACAGGAATTGCGAGAGCGTGATCAGAATAGACAGAGATAAATAGAGGCATTCAAAAAATCCATAAAGAGACAGCTGAAACAGTTCAGGGAGACCACAAAGGGAATGCAGAATAGAGCCTGCCAGAAGGAATGGGAGTCCAACGAAACCATAACCAATCAGCTAAGTGATCTGAGAATAAACAATTAAGGAAGTAAAGCTCATACAAGATCTAAACCAAAGCTCCAATAAAGAATTTGAAGCCATCAAAGCCGACCAACTAGTAGGAAAAGAAATTAAAAACAAATAGAAAGTCTCGACAGTAGTTTAGACCAGGTAGAAGATCAAATCTCGGGGATTGAAGACTGCCTAGATATTATAGAGAAATAACATACAACTATCCAATATAAATCAAATAAATATGATAGATCTATCCAATATTTGGAAGACACCATCAGAAGGCCTAATCTGAGGATAATGGGTATAGAGGAGCAACTAGAGACAGAAGTCAATGGTCTAGGAAATTTATTTAACAGAATCCTAGCAGAGAACTTCCCAAACATGCAAAAAGATAGGCCTATGTCCTATTCAGATACAAGAAGCTTTCAGAACCCCAAATAGACCAGAACAGAACAGGACATGTCACAGTCACATTATAATCTGCACAGTATCAATTCAGATCCTTAAAGCTGTCAAGGAGAAAAGACAAATCACCTATACAGGGAAACCAATTAGAATACCCTCAGATATCTCAGCAGAGATGATGAAAGCAAGAAGAGCCTCGAATGATGTATGCCATGCCCTAAAGAAAAACCACAACAAAGAATAGTGTACTCAGCTAAACTCTCCTTCATAACTGAAGGTCAAATAAAAATTGCCCATATCAAAGAAAAATTGAAACAATATATCTCCACAAAACCATCCCTACAAAGGTACTTAAAGATATCCTACAGCTAGAAAACTAACAAGACAAAGGCCAAGAAATGGCATCTAAGGGAATAGAATTAGAACTCCACATGAAAAGCGACCAAAGACAGTCCTGTAACACACGAAGGCTGAACAACACACTGTTGAGTCACCAGTGGGTCATGGAAGAGATTAGAAAGGAAATGCAAATGTTAATGATATTCTACAAAAATGAACACACAAATTACCAGCTCCTCTCGGAAACAGCAAAAACAGTACTCTGAGGCAAGTTTTTAGCTCTGAATTCCTACATCAACAAATTAGAGAGATCTGAAACCACAATTTAATAAGACATCTGAACCTCCTTTAAAAAGATCAGCAAAATAAACCCCAATCCAGTAGACAGAAAGAAATAATTAAAATTAAATTAGAATTAAGTAAATTAGAATCCAAAAACACCTGAAAAAGAATAAAAAAAACAAAGAGTTGGTTCTTCGAAAAAATTAACAAAATTGGGGCTGGGAAGGTGGCTCAGTGGTAGAGTGCTTGCCTTGCATGCATGATGCCCTCGGGTCGATTCCTCAACACCACATAAGCAAAAAGAAAAAAGCTGGAAGTGGCACTGTGGCTCAAGTGGTACAGCACTAGCCTTGAGCTGAAGAGCTGAGGGACAGCGCCCAGGCCCAGAGTTCAGGCCCCACGACCAGACCCCCCACCCCCCAAAAAATAACAAAATTGACAGACCCTTAGCAAATCTTATCAGAAAAAGAAGTGAACACACTCAAATAAACAAACTCAGAGACGAGAATGGGAACATCACCATCAGAACACTATAATGGAATACTTCTCAAAACTGTATGCTAATAAGTTTGAGACATGGCAGAAATTTTCTATCAAATATCGACATGCTGAAACTCAATCAAGAGTTAACAACTTAACATGCCCATATCAAGCATAGAAATAGAAACAGCAATAAGAGTCTTCACATCTAAGAAAAGCCCAGGACCAGATGGATTTGCAGTGAAATTCTACAAGGCATTCAAAGCAGGGCTCACACCAATCATCCTCCAACTATTCAATAAAATTGAAAGAGTAAGTTCACTACCTAATTCATTCTATGATGCCAACATAACTGTTATCCTAAACCAGGCAGGGACTCATCAAAGAAAGAGAACTATAGACCCATTTCTTTGATGAACATGGATGTTAAACACCTCAACAAAATTTTGGCCAATCGACTTCAACAATTCATCCAAAAAATCATACACAGGATCAAACAGGATTTATTTCAGGGATAAAAAGCTGGTTCAATATATGCAAATCAGTCAATATAATTCATCACATCAACAAAAGCAATGATGAACCACATGGATATATCAGTAGATGCAGAAAAAGCATTTCACAAGATCCAACACCCTTTATGATGAAGATTCTGGAAAAACTATGAATCCAGAGAATATACCTCAATACAATAAAGGCTGTATATGACAAACCTACAGCCAGCATTATGATTGATGGTGAAAATCGAAAGCCATTTCCTCTTAACTCAGGAACTCTCCCCACTTCTCTTCAATTTAGTATTAGAATGCCTACCGACAGCAATAAGACAAGATGCAAACATAAAAGGGATCCACATAGGGAAAGATGATGTAAAACTCTCCCTCTTTGCAGATGACATGGTCTTTTATTTAAAGAATCCCAGAGACTCCACTCCCGAATTACTCATGCTGATTCAAAACTTTGGCAAAGAAGCATAGTATAAATTAACTCTCAAAAATCAATGGCTTTTCTGCATGCCAAAAGGAGAAGTGTGGCTGAAATCAGGAAAGCAACTCCATTCATACTAGCCCCACAAAAAAAAAAAAATACCTAGGAATTAGCTTAATCAAAGAACTGAAGGAAAGTTATGATGAAAACTTTAAAAACCTGAAGAAGGAAGTGAAAACAGAACTTAGAAAATGGAAAAAACTCCCACGCTCCTGGATTGGAAGGATCAACATCGTGAAAATTGCAATACTTCCAAAGGCTGTCTACAAATTCAATGTGATACCTATCAATATTCCAAAATCATTCTTCAAGAAAACAGAAGAGGCAATCCAAAAATTCATATGGAACAATAGAAGACCCCGAATAGCAAAAATGATACTTAACAGAAAGAACAGTACTGAAGGAATATCAATACCAAATTCCAAACTCTACTACAAAGCCATAGTAATCAAAACAGCTTGGTACTGGCACAAGAACAGACCTCAGGACCAATGGAATAGAATTGAAAACCCAGAAATGAACCTACAGACCTATAACCACGTAAACTTCTATAAGAGAGCTTAAAACAATAAAATGAAAGAAAGACAGCCTGTTCAGTAAATAGTGCTGGCAAAATAGGTTAATCACATGTAGAAAATTAAACCTAGATCCTTATATATCACCCTGCACCAGAATCAACCCCAAATGGATCAAAGACCTCGGAGTCAAAGCAGACACCCTGAAAACATTACAGGATGGAATAGGAGAAACCCTAGGTCTCCTGGGCACAGGCCGAAATTTTCTTAATAGAGACCCCGAAACATGAAAAATCAAAAAAAGGTTGGACAAATGGGATTTCATGAAATTGCAGAACTTCTGACTGGCAAAGGACAAAGCTAGCAAGATCAATAGTAAGCCCACAGATTTGGAGAAGATCTTCACTAACCATACAACAGACAAGGGTCTCATATCTAAAATATACCTGGAACTCAAAAAATTATATCCTCCAACAACAAATCCTCAAAGAAAGAACTCCCCAATAAATAAGTGTGCTAAAGACTTACAGAGAAACTTCTCTGAAGAGGAAATAAGGATAGCGAATAGACACACGAAGAAATGCTCAAACTCCCTAACCATAAAAGAAATGCAGATTAAAACAGCATTGAGATACCACCTCACCCTAGTTAGAATGGCTATAATCAAGAACTCTAATAACAGAAGCTGGTGGGGATATTGGTGGGACTGTATACTTGTTCAACCACTTTGGAAAGCAGTATGGAGCTCCCTCAAAAGACTCTACATAGAGCTCTCTGATGACCCAGCACTCACACTTTTGGGCATTTAACCAAATGATTACAAACAATACCATACTAAATCTACCAACACAACTGTGTTTATTGCAGAATTATTTACCATAGCTAAGATACGGTACCTACCCAGATGCCCCTCAGTAGATGAATGGATCAAGAATATGCAGTTTATATACACAATGGAATTCTATGCGCCTATCAGAAAGAATGACATTGCCCCATTTGTTAGGAAATGGAAAGCCTTGGAAAAAATTATATTTAGTGAAGTAATCCAGGCCCAAAGAAACATAAGTGCCATGTTTTCTCTTATTTGCAATAACTAGTATATGTCTGAGACAAACAGAAACTGTCAGACAAGTTGATGGTAGGAGAAATGAACCCTAAGATAAGGATTCAAATTTTTTTTCGTTCTTGCTATTGTTTCTGCCATATTTATGACATGATTTATTTGTTGCTTTTTATGTCCCTCCCCCACTGTATAACCCCTGTTTTCACTGTATTTGATGTTCGTATAATTTGGGGATGGCAAGGGAAAAACTAATTGTTATACAGGTGAACTAATTACCACAATGACATGTACAAGACATTATGTTGAAAAACGAACTTTACAACTTTGGTGCAGAAGGGTTGGTGGAATGGTAGAAGGGGAGATAGGAAGGGATGGGAAGGGGAAACAAAGGAGGAGGCAAAAATGCATGATAAGAAATATACTCATTACCTTGTTCATGTAATTGTAAACCCTCTGTTTGTATTTTCACCATAAAAATCATAAAATAATAAAGTAAAATTCATGTCAATTTTGTTTTGTTGGTCGTAGGGCTCTAACTCTGGGCCTGAGCACTGTCTCTCCTCTCTTCCACTGAAGGATACCACTGTATCTCTTCAGCTACAGTGCCATTTCTAGTTTTCAAGAGATATCTTGGAGATAAGAGTCTCACAGGCTTTTCTGCCCAGGCTGACTTTGAACCACTATCCTCAGATCTCAGACTTTTGGGTAGCTAGGATTACAGGCATGAGCCAACAAAGCCCAGATCTAAGACAATTTTTTAAAAGTAAGCTTATTGAAACTTCTGGTTTTTCCAATAAACAATCTTTCTTTTTCAGCATTAGTTTATATCTATGATTTATTTTTAGATGTAACTGTGAGTTTTTTAATCGAATTATATATAAGTTTTACTATTACTCAATATCTCACAAAAATCCAGTTATTGACTTTCCCCAAAGTTAATTATTATATACTATATTACTTACTATTATTATTACACTCTATATTACATATAATGTGAAGTGAAAATAGTTTGGATTATTTTAGATAAATTAGTAGCTGCTATTTTAGCATTATAAATTCACATCTGTGATTTTAAACGAAGATTTAAAAGGAAAGATTTTTGAGTTAAAATGTAGTATGTCAGTATAACTTGTGGAGGAGATGGGGAAAAACCAGTTGTTTAAGGATACAGGTGGACCTGTTGCAACAATGAGAAGTACAAGTTGTCATGTCCAAAACGAGCTTTACAACGTCGGTGCGGGGGGGGGGGGGCGGGCGGGGGGAAGGGGGGGAAAGAGAAGGATTGGGATTGGGAGGGAAGGGGGAGGCTGGGAAGGGATGTGAAGGGTAAACAAAGGAGGAGGCTGCAATGCTTGGTAAGAAATGTACCCATTATCCTGCCCATGTAATTGTAACTCCTCTGTACAGTATGTTCACAAATAAAATAAAATTAAATTAAAAAATGAATTATGAATGTGTAGTGTGTCCCAATTGAAACAAAACTTCTGAATTCATACAGACAAAATTATTTTCTTTCAACTTATGACTTTGCAGTAATTCTATTGGAAATAGTGAGGCAAGAGGAGGAAGAATTCAATCTTTTTTTTTGTCAGTCGTGAGGCTTGAATCTGGGCTAGAGCCCTGTCCCTGTACTCTTCAGCTCAAGGCGAGTGCTCTATCGCTTGAGCTCCAGCTTCTGGTTTTCTAGTGGTTTATTGGAGATAAGAGTCCCACAGAGTTCCCTGCCCGGGCTGGCTTTGAACCGTGATCCTCAGGTCTCCGTGATCCTCCTGAGTAGCTAGGGAGCTAGGGTTACAGGCGTGAGCCACTGGTGCCCAGCAAGGAGGAAGAATTAAAATCATGTCAAACAATGTCTTTGTATGAAGACCTGCCTATTCCCAGTTGTCACAAAATTTCAAGTGTCTATCTTAGAATTCTATTTGGAAAAGTTCTAAATCACTGATTCTTTTTGTAGTTTTTGTTATAGGAAACAAAATATAGACACAAAACAATTGAAATAAAATACACACATATGTTGAAGTCACAACTGGAAAAATAACCAACAAAGTAGAACTCCCCCAGGAACAAAAGCATATTGTCCCCAGTTTTTTTTAAGCACAAAAACCTCAAATACGTGTTAACTTGGCATAAAGCCATAATGATAACTGTGTCTCAGAAATACGGTTGTGTTAATTTGTAATTAAATTCATCTAGATGAACCTAATACAGCAAAACCCTTGAATGGAACAAATTGTTTAAAACAAATGTGACTGTATGTGGCATGAGATCTGCACATATTTAAAAGAATAAAATAACAAAATCATGACATACTTAAAAAATTCAGAAATGTAATGAATAACTCCAATAGTATCCATATTGAGAACTAATTCCTACTGATTTAACAAGAAAAAATATGCAAATAGTAGAATCTGAGCATTGTACATGAGTGTACATAATTTTAAACTACTCCAAATTACACTTTGTAGAAGACTGAATGTGGCTTATCCAAAGGAAAGCATGAATACATGATATGAATGAAATTAAAAGTCTCATGAAAAGAGAGAAGTAGTTTCTGGAAAATAATAGTTTAATAAATAGTGGTCAAAATCTTTCTAGTACTGACAAAATTGAATATCTATTTATTTAGATCCAAAAAAGACCCAAGTTAATCGTGCAGATTTGAAACTTTGGCAAAGTATCAGTATACATCTGTAACTTTATTATGGGTATTGACTCTGGCAAGGAATTCACTTCCTCTTCGATCTGACAAATGAATATATGAAAGAACTTCTCCAACTAAATATCAAGACTTAACTAAACATATAACCAGAAAAGTCATCATGTAAGCCGTATTGCAACTGAGGTAAAAAGAAAAATCAGTCATACTGATTCTGTATTTATTGTAAATGTTGATTTTTTTCATAAATTATTTCCTTTAGCTTGCATTTTTAAAACATTGTGTAACATGATGTATATCTTAGTAACTAATTTTGGATGCCTCGTTAAATTTTGTTCTGAGTATAATGTCTCACTTCAGTTCCTAACCCATGAAATGATGTTGATTACAAAAATGAATTCTAATAACCACTGTTTATAATACACAAAATCGCATAAGCATGACACCAGTAAGCATTGGTTAACATTTTGATATCATGGTCTCATGACTGATGAGGCCTATCTGCATGAGTATCATTGTACCTAGATTCTTCAGCCTGAATTTTGCTACTGTTAAAAAATATTTATATCTTTATTTGTCACCGATAAGGGATTAAATCTGAGTTTAAAGCCTAAGGAAAATGATAAAGTAAGAATTTAGCTTTTCTGGATATAAAGTAAACAAATTTCAGCGAAAAAAATTCAGCATAGAGTAACTCACTGGTTTGAAGTCAAACAATTTCTCCAAAACATTCTAAGCATTTCCTTACAATGTATATTTTTCTCAAGAAGGGAATGGGTAATGTGAGAAGAGGACTAACCAAGCATTGTCTTTGAATATACATAATTTGGATTACCCTCTACATTTAGATATAAGCATTTCTGATAAAAACTGAATAATTGATTTTCAGGTCAAGTATAATATATCCTAGTTTCATATACCAAACTACATTCAGAAAAAGGTATATACCAATTAACAAAAGAAAGTCCTGGCAGAAAAATGGCATCTCTATACTATGTGATGCCCAATTCTTAGGTAATCATTATGCCTCCATTTAATGAATGTGATTGTTCAAATGATTCATGAAGTATTAATTAAAATTGATCAGTGTCCTATAATATAATTGTGTATAATTTTATCCTAGAATCATTCAAGAACGGCCCATTCAATTAAGACATACATCACATTCCACTGGTATTCACCCGGATAGGAATGAGTTTCTTAGGATCTTCTGCCATTTGGAGATGGCAGGACCAGGATTCGAACTATAGGCTCCAGCTCCCACCACTTAAACCTGAGGATAGAGAACTCACCGGTCTGTCCAAGAACATCAGCAAGACCAGTGATTAAGCAGTCACCAGTGGCTCTCAGCAGTCCTCCTTGATATTTACAAGGCTGTGATAGGAGGATCATAGTCAAAGTCACCCTAGGCAGGAAAGTCCTTGAGACCCCTGTCCACCTTCAGTGCCAACAAAGCCAGAAGTAGAGCCATATTGCTACAGTGGTAGATGGCTAGCCTTAAGCAAAAGCAGCTCATGGACTGTGCCCAGATCCTGAGTTCAAGGTTCGGGACTGGCAACAAACAGACATACACAACAATATGTGCAGCCATCCAGCTAAAGCAGGTCACTTTCTTGTCCCCAACTGGATTGGACAGTGTTCCCTGGGAAAGGGGCTGGGGGAGCCGCTATCATCTTGACTCCACCCATGCTGCCTGCATCACAGGATTCCGGCCAAACCCCCATTATTTCATGTTTCTTTCTGACCAATGGGATACAAGAATGGTTGCCACGTCCACATTCCATGATGCCCAGCACCAGGATTCCCTTTGATGGTTGACACTACCACCAGTAGTTGAGGAAGGGAGAGGTGGCTGAGTGATAAGCATGAGACATGAGGCGACTTTGGAGTAGAGTGGAAAATTGATGTCCTAGTCAGATAGTTAGAGAATAGAGGATTTCCCAGAGCCTGGGAACATGGCCAGCCCATCTTTCCCATCCTAGCGCTCAGATGTCTGATACAACAGGACTCCGTGAAAGACCTACAGGCAACAAACTATTTCCAGAACACCAGCAAAGGAATCCTCCCATCAGACATGCAAAATTCAAGAAAACAAAGAACACAAAAAAGGGAGGGATCCCTAAGACAAACACCACTGGGGAGCGTATTCAACAGAGGGTCTGGCCAAAGGTGATGCAGACCGTGGACCTTTCCTGCCTTTGGACACAGTCACAGCCACCAGGGGCCAGAGTGTCAAGGGTCCTGATACCATCAAGGATCTGCAGAGGTGCTAGTAACACGTGGTTCCTACCCTGGACTGCAGCAAAAGAAGAAACAAGACACTCAGTGCCAAGATTCCACAACTGAAGAAGGAGAAAACAGACCTGCAGGATCGACCAGAGAAAGAGAGGGAGAAGATAGCCCAGTTGCATGAAGCACCACAGAGCTAGAGATCCACAAGTCACCCATACAGAGGTTGGTTTCAGCAGAAAGAGATTTACAATCTTCACTGGCCCAAGTGAAGCAGGTGGCCAATGACAGATAAATGGAGCACGAAGCTCTTACCAGCCACCTGCAGGCCACAGAGCGTTGTATGGCAGAGCTGGATATGGTGGCTTCTGCCGTCACCGCTGCACAGAAGGAGACCGAAATGTTCTTTGAATGGCTGAATGATGTGACTCTTCAGCTTGAGGAAAAGACCAGAAGCTTCGATGACCTGCAGCAAGTGAACACAGAGTTTCAGGAGAAGCTGGATAATGCTGCATTCATTATTCTGGACAACATCTTCAGGTTGTTTGATGTTTTAATTTTTTGTTGTTGGTGGTGATGTTGTTGGTAGGGGGGCCTGAACTCTGGGTCTGGGTACTGTCCCTGAGCCATTCAGCTCAAGGCTAGCACACTGCCACTTTAGCCACAGTGCCACTGCCAGTTTTTTCTGCTTATGTGGTGCTGAGGAATTAAACCAGGACCTCATGTATACAAGACAAGCACTCTACCACAAGTCTTCTTCCAGCCCTAATGATTTAATTCTTTAAAATTTCTTTTTGTCACTCATGGGCCTTGAACTCAAGGCTTGGGTATTAACATATCCCAGAGTTCTTCAGCTCAAGGGAAGCCCTCTCCGAATTGAGCCACAGTGCCACTTCTTGTTTGGAGATAAGTGACACACAGACTTTCATGCCAGAATTTGGTTTGAACAGGTGAATTTTTAAATTATATTTCTTCTAGGTGTTTATTAATACATTACAGTTTTCTGGAATTTAAAATTTTCTGTAAACCTTTGTCTCCAAGTAATCCAACAGCATTAAATATTACATTTTGAAGCTATCCTTGAGCACATCCATTTTGAAATTATTATCTTAATATGAAATTCTAATTCTTTGTAGTAACAACCCATTAAGGTCCAAATGGGAAATATGCTAATTTCAGCAGCCTCTTTTTTTTTTCTCTCCAGTATCTTTTCTTGTTTTGGAACAAGTGTCATGGACTGTCCAACCATTAAAAAGGAAGCTTATCGGAAAAAGTCAGATAATGTGATGTTAGGAAAACGAAACCTCAAATATGTATTTTAATGTTTTTGTTTCTTTCATGCATGTGTTTCTAACGCATTTATAAGATTATTTCTTTGTTGCTTTGTATGTCCCTCCCCCACAGTGTAACCCCCGCTTTCACTATATTTGATGTCAGTATAACATGTGGAGGAGATGGGGACAAACAAGTCGTTTAAGGATTCAGGTGGACCTGTTGCAACAATGAGAAGTACAAAATGTCATGTCAAAACCAGCTTTACAATGTCGGTGGGGAGGGGGATAGGGTGGTATGATTGGGTGGGAGGGAGGGGGGAGGCTGGGAAGGGAGGTGAAGGGTAAACAAAGGAGGAGGCTGCAATGCTTGGTAAGAAATGTATGCATTATCCTGCCCATGTAATTGTAACCCCTCTGTACAGTATGTTCTCAAATAAAATAAAATTAAATTAAAAAAAAAAAAAAGGAAGCTTATTCCATTAATTTTAAAGGAAAGGAATCCAGCCTGCCTGCAACTCAAGGCAACTTTGAGTATAATGTTAATCTAATAATTCATGTCAGTGGATTTTCAGTCATTTTGATAATTTTTTTGTTTAACCATTTATTAAAGAGGACCCAAAAGCAAGAATCAAAAATCATGTTCTGCTTTCTAAGAATGTTTAAAAAGCTAGTGATTCAACAAGACACATTCTATTCTTCCAAGATTCCATGGTGAAGAATTTCTTTTGTCATAGCCCTTACCACAGACCCCTTCCCTTCAAACTTGTAGCTTTGTTCAGTTTTCTTGTTCCAGCTTTTATTTTGGTATTAGCCTCAGTAATATCCTTATAGTATTTGGCACTGAAATCCCATTTATTGTTAGAGAGCTCAATTCATATTGCCAAAGGCAGACTCATGAGCATATCATAACGCATAAACTATTGAGTATCATTAACAGGATCATATGCAAATATTCCATAAATTAAGTACCACATAAATGTGCATCTTCATATACTTTTTAAAATGCCAAGTAGTTACATATCTATATCATAAAATAATTCAGATCACTTGTAGAAAAGATTAAGCTAAACCTTTATTTATATCATCCCCAATATTTTTGTCAAATTTTCTTTTCCATTAACTTTCACCTTAGGGCCTGCTTTTCCTAGCAACAAGTTGTAAATTGATATCCTTGGATTTTAGTCCCCTCTGAGTAACCTCTTTTCTTCCCACCACTAGTTAGTTCCTCATGTTAAATACCTGAGGAATAATGTCCCATTGTGCCTGAAAGAGGAGTACCCAAGTCGACTGTCTGTGCCTACTCTTGCCTTGCTTTGTTTGTAAATGTAGTACTAGAGACAGGGATGTCAGGGTTCAGGTGGCTGGAACCATGGTGTTCAGAATTATGGGTAGCAAAATGAGTAGCAGAGAATAGGATACCAGGGAAAGGGTAATTGTGACTGTAATTGCTGAGTTGCAGTGGCAGGAAATTGGGTGGCAGTAACAGCTTTGCAAGGGTGGGGGTAGCTAATACAGGCATCCAGAGCAATTTACCAATGACAAGGAAGCATAGACAAAGTGAAACATAAAAGTTGTGAGGCATTATGGGAATTCTTTGTCTACCCATGCTAAAAACATGGAAGAGGGTTATTTTAAATTAAAACTACAAAAGATAATTTAAGGTCATGGTGCTAACAAATCTATCCAGGTGTTATTACATTAAACAGAGAATTCAAAATGGTTTTTCTTCATGAATACAGAAATCGAAGGTATTATAATCCTTATTTCAAAATGCAAACTGAAGGGGAAAATTAGTCAGGAGGTAAAATTCATATTGAATGTAAATATGTAAGAGAAAAAGAAGATCCTAGATGGCAGACTAAAGACAAAGCAATATCAGAGAATTATATGTTCAATAATAATTAAGGAACTTTAATAGAAAAATTGAGCTGGAATGTACACATCAGGCAAAGGCAAGCGATCAGAGCCTACCACCAACAAAGAAACACCATAATGTATATCTCAGAAAAAGGAACCAACTTCCTTATCCTTGAATTCAATGATACACATAACCCTCCTTAAACACACATACACACACACACACACAAATGCATGCAACAGCTCAATCTACTCACATCCACTCAACATAATCAAAGATCTTCAAACTTTAAAAGTTTGAAGTCTTACTCTGAAAACATTACAGGATGGAATAGAAGAAACCCTCGGTCTCCTTGGCACAGGCCAAAATTTTCTTAATAGAGACCCAGAAATACAAAAAAAAAATCAAAGACAAATGGGACAAATGGGATTGCTTGCAATGGCAAAGGACATAGCGAGCAAGATCACTAGAAAGCCCACGGATTGAGAGAAGATCTGCACTAGCCATACAACATACAAGAGTCTCATATCTAAAATATACCTGGAACTCAAAAAATTAAATCCCTCAACAAAAAATCTTCAAAGGAACAACTGCCATTAAATAAGTGGGCTAAAGACTTAAAGAGAAAGTTCACTGAAGAGGAAAGAAGGATGGCCAATAAACACATGAAGAAATGCTCAAACTCTCTAGCCATAAAAGATGTGCAAATAAAAACAACATTGAGGTACCACCTCACCACAGTTAGAATGGCAAAATCAAAAACTCTAATAACATCAGATGCTGGAGGGAATGTTGACAGAAGGGAAACTTACTACATTGTTGGTGGGAATGTAAATTTGTTCAACCACTGTGGAAAGGAGTATGGAGGTTCCTCAAAAGACTCCATATAGAACTCCCCTATGACCCAGCAATCCCAATTTTGGGCATTTACCCACATGATCACAAATAAGACCAAACTAAAGCTACCAGCACACTTATATTTATTGCAGAATTATTTACCATAGCTATGATATGGAACGAACCCAGATGCCCCTCAGTAGATGAATGGATCAAGAAAATGTGGTATATATACACAATGGAATTCTATGCCTCAATCAGAAAGAATAACATTGCCCCATTTGTTAGGAAATGGAAAGACTTGGAAAAAATTATATTAAGTGAAGTAATAAGCCAGACCCAAAGAAACATAGGTCCCATGGCTTCCCTTATTTGCAATGACTAGTATATGCTGAGTCAAGCAGAAAAGATCAGATAAATTGATGCTAGGGGAATGAACCCCAAGATAAGTATTCAATTTTTTTCTTTCATGCAGTTGTTTCTAACATATTTATAAGATGATTTCTACATTTCTTTTTTATGTCTCTCCCCCTGGTTTCACTGTATTTGATGTTGGTACAATTTGTGGAAGAGAAGAGCAAAAACAAATCGTTTAACTAGGGATACATGTGGACACATTGCAACAATGAGATATACAAGTCATTATGTCGAAAAATTAACTTTACAACTTTGGTGGGGAGAGGTGGGGTTTGGCCACCTACTTTCCAGTTGATCTATAGGTGTAGAAGCAAAACATAATACAAAGCAGTACAAACCAGTTCTTACTATAAAAATTTTTCTCTGAACATCTTAAAAATAAATTATGACAACATGAAATAAAAAATCCCTAATTTAAAACATTCTTCCAGACAAGTTAAAGAAAAACTGAGAACAAGTATTTTAAGAATAATTTCAGAGTGCTTGAACTCAGGGTCTGGGTTCTGTCTCTGAGATTTATTACTCAAGACTAGTGCTGCCACTTTGAGCCACAGTGCCACAGAAAAGTCTCACCAATTTTCCTCTCCAGACAGGCTTTGAACTAGGATCTAGAGGTTTCAGCTCTCTTTGAAGCTAGGATTATAGGCATGATCTCCTTGCACCTGGCTAGAATAATTGCTTACCTGAGACAGAGGCCAGTTAGTATTAAATGTCAATCATGTTTAAATTTGTAAAATAAAGTTTACTGAAATGTCTTCCACTAAAAATAAGGAATTAAATATGTAGGTGGGTTACAAAGTTCTTACCAAAAACCATATATTTTCCTTTTTTTTCTTCCAAAATTGTTTGCTTTCCAGAATCATACCTTATCTTTCCTTGCTGGTTTCTTTAGTTTATTTCATATATACCCACAGCTCCTTCAACTATCAATTCTTATGGAAGACCTTGCAAATATCTATTTTCAGTCCAAACTCCTTGTATGCACCTCATCCATATATTCAACTGACATAAAAACTTGTGAAACAGTAATCATCTCTTATCATTACTGGATATTAAAGTGTAAGTAAAATTTAAGAAAATAAAGAATAACATAAATAAATATAACATGATTTTAATAGTAATGCAAAACATAAATACCAAGTCGATTATTTTCCCCGAACAATTTAATAAAAACCTCAGAAAAGAAATCAACTTTTTTGAGGGCTTATTATGGTTTAAAATTAGGACCTTACCTTGTCACTTAGGCTTTTACCCTTAAGGGTGGTGCTCTGTATTTGAATGACAGCTCCCCTTCCAACTTTACTTGGGTGATTATATAGAGATAAGAAACTCATGGAATAAAAATCATTTGTGACCCTATCTTGGGGTTTATTTCATATAACATCCTCATATGATTACATGGTACCATGTACTAGTTTCACCAAGTAAGATTAACCACGGGACCTGTTGTCATTTGAGCCTGGCTTATTTCACATAGTACAATTGTTTCTGTGTCTTTCCTTTTCCTAGCAAATGAGGCTATGTCATTCTCTCTGATGGAGGAATAGAATTCCATTGTGTGTGTGTGTGTGTGTGTGTGTGTGTGTGTGTGTGTGTGTGTGTGTGTGTGTGTGTGTGTATCACCTTTTCTTGATCCATTCATCTACCGAGGGGTATCTGGGTTGGTTCCATATCTTAGCTATGGTAAATAATGCTTCAATAAACATAGTTGTACCAGTAGCTTAGTATGGTCTTGTTTGTGATCATTTGGGTAAATGCCCAAAAATGGGAACTGCTGGATCATAGGAGAGCTCTAAGTGAGGACTTAGAAAACATTATATCAAGTGAAGTAAGCCAAAACCAAAGAAACATTGGTCCTATAGTTTCCCTTATTTGCAATAACTATTATATGTCTAGGACAAATATAAAAGTTCAAAAGCTATGTACATACGCCCAGATAAGACGATGTTAAGCGAAATGAGCCCCAAGATAGGGTTTATAATCTACCATGTGTTTTTTTTCTTTTTATGTTCCTCCCCCATGCTTTACACTTGTGTTCACTATATTTATTGTTGGTGCCTTGCATCTTGTATACACCCTTCTCTAGCTTGGGGAGGGGAAGGGAAAAAAATAGATAAATAGTGTTACAGGCTGACCCATTGTAACAGTGAGATGCACAAGACACTATGTTGAGAAAGGATCTTTACAAGATAGGCGGGTAAGAAGGGAAGGGAGTACTGGGGAGTTTAGTTCCGGAGGTGGGAAAGGGGAAAAACAAAGGAGGAGGTAACAATGCTTGATAGAAAATGTACTCATTAACTTTCTCATGTAACTATAACCTCTCTACACAGCATTTTTCAATGAAAACCTCTTTTAAACAACAGAAGGTGTGCTGGACACCTGTGGCTGACCCCATTAATCCTAGTTACTCAGGATGCTGAGGTCTGAGAATCACGGTTCAAAGACAACCCACGAAAAAATCTGTGAGACTCTTATTTCCAATAAAACCACTAGAAAACCAATACTGGTGCTGTGGCTCAAGCGGTAGAGCTCTCCCCTTGAGCTGAAGAGTGCAGGGACAGCGCCCAAGCCCAGAGTTCAAGCCACACGACCGACAAAAAAAACCCCAGAAAGTTCCATGTACACCAAGTATAGTAGCCCCATATGTAATCCCAGCTGATTGGGAAGCAGACATGACAAGGATCTTGGTCTGAGGCAGGCCAAAGAAATAACTGCTAAGACAGCCATCTCAACAAATGAACTGGCCATAATGGTTCACATCTGTAATTCTAGCTAATTATGTTTTGAGGCATAGGTAGCAAAGTCTCAGTCAATCTAAGATCTGACCAGGGCAAAAGTTCAAGACCTCAAGTAAATAAAATGGACTAGAAGTGTGGCAAAAGTAGTTGAGATGCTTGGTGCTATACAAAGTCCTGTCTAGCAAGCAGAGAACCCCTGAATAGAAACCTAGTAATATTCCTTTCTTCCACCAAAAAGCCTAAATAACTTTGTCCTATTTGAACATCTAATTTCAAGGCCATTGACAGATCAGAGATGGTGAAATTATCTTAAAAATTAGGTATTCAAAAGAGACAAAGTGCTTTAGGTTTTGAAAAATTTGAAAAGGTAGGAGAATGCATGTGATTTTTGTTAGCTCCATAATTCTTGAAAACATAAAATGTACTCAAGTATTTAATATATATCAATATATGTGCATATATCCATGTATGTATATATACATATATATATGTGTGTGTGTGAGTGTGTGTGCGCGCGCGCGTGTATTACATTTACTTAATTCATTTCTCTCTTGGGGAGTAACTGTGCTGATTCAGTAAGCATGGTTGTGCTGAAACCGTTACTATATCCTGGTTGGTATTCTTTCGGGAAAATGCCCAGGAGTAGAGTTGCTGGATCATATGGAAATGGTTGTCAAAAGAGGAGTGGAGTGGGAAAAAGTGGAAGATTGAATAGGAGAAAAGTGGGAAAATGCAAAGAGGAATGCAGTAAATATCCTACAAAATTAAGAAGAGTGAAGGAAGAGGTGTGTAGGGGAGGGAATGTTGAAAGGGTTGGCATTGATCAAGGTATATTGTACGCATAAACTGCTTTCTTTAATGATAACTGCTTTGCTACTTAAAATAATAATTAAAAATCAGGTCCCTAAAATGATATGCAATTAGAAGCAAAGCATGAGAATCTGCTCAGATAATCTCTAGGGTCAATAAATCTTTTTTGGTTAGGAAAAGTTTTAGAACAACACTAATGATACATATCATTTGAAGAAAATTTAATGATTTCCAGCTATTTACAATAATCTTTTTTGAAGACATGGCTCAAGTGGCAGAGTGCTACTTAGTGAGCAAAGCGGTCAGATAATGAATTCAAATCTCAATCTCGAACAAAAGTAAAAACAATCAGTATAATTTAGGCACTTTCCCGGTCACTAGTACCTCATGCATTAATCCTACCTTAAATCACAAGGCAGAGATCTGGGGATCTCAGTTAAATGTCAGCTTAGATAGGAACGTCTGTGAGACTCGCATCTCCAATTCACTGTCAAAGAAAGCTGGAAGTGGACTCATGGCTCAAGTGGTAGAATGGTAGCCTACAGCAAAAAGCTCAGGGGCAGAACCCAACCCTTGAGTTCAAGCCTTAGAATAGTAAATATACATCACAATGAAAGTAAGTCACTCAATTTCTCAGCCTTCCATTTCCCTAATCCTAACTCTAATCTTGGATAGAATCCTAAGAGTAATCTTGAGGATAATAGTACCCCAATCCTAAAATTAATGGAAAATATTCGAGTTTAGACACATTCTAACAGATACTCATTGTCTTTGAAATGATTTGCAGTTTGCTCCAAATCCTACAGATTCCCTGACGTGGACTCTGAAATCATTCCCTATTATGAATCATTAACCTCAAATCTTCATATCATGAAAACTATCACAGATTCCACTGATCTTAACGTTTACTGAACTCCTATATCTCCAAATAGAACTTGCAGCTTTATAAGTCTAACCTGAACTAGAACAGTAACCCTAACCCTTGAACTAATAGCTTTTGGATTCTAAAAGCCATACAAATACATTAGTTTTTATTCATCCTAACTTTGATTCAACTCGTCTTTCTAAAAATAGTTTGTAGTTTTACTCAGTATCTTGCCATTTTTGTAACCAGAACCCTAACTGGAATATTGAGACCAACCTTCACATATATCATACCCTAATCTTAATATTATTAGCAGTTTCTTATTTCCCATTCATCCTATTTGTAAGTAGACTTGTTATTTGAAGATTTACTTTCAGTTTGACCCTAAACTTTCCATTTCCTTAATGCTAACTCTAACTCCAGCTGGAACTGTAACCTAACTTTCACTCTAATGATAGTCCAATTGTAATGTTTAAGAAAAAGACTCTAGTTTTTAATCATTCTAATGGATAGTACAGTTTTCACTCTGGAAATGAATTTCAATTTGCCCTAATTCCCACAAATTTTCTGATTCTATCTCTGAAGTTATCTTGTTCCCTAACATGAACCATTATATTATTTGTCCTCAAATTCTCTTATCAGGAAAAATACTGTAGTTTCCAATAATCCTACATTTCCATGAACTCCTGTACCCTAAAACAATTTCAGATTTACTTACCATGTAATCCATTACTTAACACTAACTCTCAAGCTAAACCTGGCTGGAAAACTCTCATTAATCATTACAAGAATGGTCACTGAGAAATAGATATAATGGTAATGCTCTAGTTACTATTGAATCTCACATTTTTGCTCCTACTTGTTAGTGAAAACTGAATTTTTTTTTTGGTCAGGCATGGGGCTTGAACTCTGGGCTTGGGCGCTCTCCCTCAGCTCTTCAGCTCAAGGCGAGCCCTCTACTGCTTGAGCTACAGCTCCACTTCCAGGTTTTTGAGTATTTAATTGGAGATAACGAGTTCTCATGCACTTTGCTGCCAAGGGTGGCATCCAACTGCAGTCCTCAGACCTCAGTCTCCTGAGAGTATAGGATGAAAGCATTGAAAAGTATGTTTTTCTGGGTGCCAATAGCTCATGGCTGCCATCCTAGGTGCGATCTGAGGATCACGGTTCAAAGCCAGAATGGGCAGGAAAGATCCTGAGACTCTTATCTCCAACAAACCACCAGAAAACTGGAAGGGGTCCTGTGACTCAAGTAGTAGAGTGCTTGCCTTGAGCTGAAGAGCTCAGGGACAGCACCCAGGCCCAGGGTTCAAGCCCACAATTGAAAAAATGAAAGAAAGTAAAACATCTTCGCTGCAAATATGTGGAGGTGTGTGTGGGAGGGTGCTGTGATTGAGAGACCAAGTGCTGGCCTCACTTTACAGACATTTCTGAGCACTCCCCATGTTTGCACCAGTTTGAAGCCACAGTAGAATGGATGGTGTCTTACCAAGAACTCAAGTGGTCGAGGCCTATAGCAGGCACGGAGTGGGCAAATGGGTACAGGGGTGGGATTTTTGTGTCTGTATTCTCCCTAATGAAGGATGGATTTCGATGCTGGGTGTCAAAGTCTGAAGTAAAGGGTTGCAAGAAGTTTGTGGCCTGATGAATTTGGTTACCTCTGGGTACATGAAGATGGATGAAGTCTGGCACCTCCAGTGGCTCACAACTGTCATCCTAGCTACTCATAAAGCTGAGATGTAAAGACCACTGTTCAAAGCAGCTTGGGCAGGAAAGTCTGTGGGTCTTGACATCCAATGAGCCAACAGAAAACAGGAAACGACACTGTGGCTCAAATTGTACAGTGCTCATCTTCAGCTGAAGAGCTGAAAGACAGCGCCCTGACCCACAGTTCAAACCTCATGACCAATATTAAACAAAGAGGTTGGCTGAGTTTTCGACATTGCAGTGTGTACGGTAGGAAATTCTATGCTGGGTTATGAGACATTCCAGATATGAGAGGCTCAATGCTGTGTCTACAGTTAGTCTTTGTATGATAGTGCCATCTTCTCACGGGTTGGATGTGATCTTAATAGAGGGAGTTCATGGTTTTCTTCTCAAGTACTGCTAAGGGCTTGGAATATCCATGTGTGTGTGTGTGTGTGTGTGTGTGTGTGTGTGTGTGTGTGTGTGTGTGTAATTTTCCCTCGTCTTTTTCTGTTCCCTTCCTGGTTGCTGGTCTGCCTCTTTCTGATCTCAGATGGTGCCTCTCCTTCACACCAACCTTGCCTTTAGCCCCTTATTAGGGTCTACAATGAGTCCAAATTGCCACAGGCCTGCATTCCAACTTTTCTCTGGGGCACAAGCCTGGCTGTCCCAATATTTGGCCGCCTCCAGTGGATTCTGGGTCAGTGATGCCAGCGGCCTGAGAGGGAGGGCCTCAGTAATGCGATGTCCTACCCTTTTCCTCAGCTGGGCCTCTGACTGCATATCCCTCTCAGCAGGCTGGCAGTGGAGTGACGAATGGAGGATTGCTGGTGGTTCTGGCTAACTCGAGCTTGAGAGCTGACTGAAGGCTGCCCAAGCAAGGAGGATCTAAGGCTACATGTGTTGTGAGGCCAAGGTGGCTTGGAAGTATATGTCAGTGTCTAGGAAATGTAAATGTATTTTATCACAGGACAGTCTATCTTCCAGCCCCAGCTGGGCCTCTCAGGTCCTTCTAGACAATTCCAGATGCTCAGAATACAGAGGCACAGACTTTAGATTCCAGAGCCAGGGAACTGGGGGATGAGAGATTGGTATGGCCAATACCTCATTTTTTTTGGGGGTATTAGTGTTGACCTGGCTATGCACCCCCTTGTTTACTTTCACTTTTTAACCCAGTGTTGGCCACACACCGGCCACTAGTGGCAATACTGTGTAAGTGGCAGGAGTGGAAGTGAGGTCTAGGATGACCAAAATCAGGATTTATGGCCTTTGGGAGTGGCAATGGATGTCTTTTTTAAAAATCTTAGAGCTGGAATTCAGGGCCTGGGAAATGTCCCTGAGCTTCCTTTGCTCAAAGCTAACATTCTACCACTTGAACCAGAGTTCAACTTTCATCTTTTTTTAGTAGTTTAGTGGAGATAAGAGTCTCAGGGACTTTCCTGCCTGTTCTGGCTTCAAGCTGCCATCCTAAGATCTCAGCTTCTTGAGTAGCTAGGATTGCTGGTATAAGCCACTGGCACCTGTTAAGGATGATAGTGTGTGTGTGTGTGTATGTTTACCGGGACTTGAACTCAGACCCTAGGTGCTATCCTTTAGCTTGTTTTCACAAGGTTGGTGCTGTACCACTTGAACGACAGTAGCTCTGATTCTCAGCTTTTTGGTGATTTATTGGACATAAGAGTCTGCCCAGGCTAGCTTTTAATTTTGATTGATCCTCAGGTCTCAGGCTTAAGTAGCTAGGATGACAGGCATGAGCCATCAGTGCCCAGCTGATAATGGCCTTTCTCCACAGTGGACTGGGATCTGCTGAAAACTTTCTTTATTTTTTTTTGTGCCATTACCGGGGCTTGAACTCAGGGTCTGGGATCTGGTCTCTTAACTTTTGTCCTCAAGGCTGTTACTCTACCACTTGAGCCACAGCTCCATTTCTGGATTTTGGTAGTTCATTGGCTGGAAAAGTATCACTAACTTTCCTCCGCAGAGCTGACTTTGACCAACGATCTATGATCTCAGAATTCTTAATAGCTAGGATTTACAGAGTTGAGCCACTGGAGGCATTGGGTAGAAGTTTTTCTTAAGCAAGAGTTCTTCCCTGCATTTGCCCTGACTCCTCCATGCAAAGGAGGCCTGCGAGTCAGGAGCTGTGAAAAACAGACTTCCAGCCACAAATTTGGCTGGGGTCTTTGGTAAAAAGTCAAGCTAATCTTCCCCCGAGCCCAATTCTGAGAACCCACGCTCTGCCCTACCTGTGACTCAAGTACAAATCTTAACCCAGCCTTCAGTGTTCTGCCAGACTTGTCTGAGGCCACAAAACCTTCATTCCACCCACACCACCTGCACTACACCACCCCTCAGGACCTTTTCACATGCTCTGTACCTTCTGCCCGAGGCCTTCTGTCCTGTTCCCCATCTTAGAACTCCTGTGGAATTTTGGCACTGTCATATCACCTCCTGGAGCAAGTCTTTCCTTCCCTTATCTCACTTTTTTTAAATACTGAGTTGCTAGAGATCGAACTTGTCCAGGCTGACTGTCAAATGCTCTATCTTGGTGTGTGTGTGTGTGTGTGTGTGTGTGTGTGTGTGTGTGTGTGTGTGTGTGTGTGTGTGCATGAGTGTGTGTGTGCCAGTCCTGGGGTTTGAATTCATGGCTTGGAGGTTATCCCTGAGTTTTTATGCTCAAAGCTATCATTCTACAACTTGTACCACAGCTCTGGTTTTTTGGTGCTTAATTGGAGAAAAGAGTCTCATATAGACTTTCCTGCCTGCACAGGCTTGCAGTTATAATCTTCAGAGCTCAACATCCTGAGTGCTATTATTACAGGGGTGAGCCACCACCACCTGCCCTCTACCTCTTACCTATAACCTCGGTCCTCCTCTGAGTCCCAGAAGAGCATGTCTTACCAAGCTCACATTTTTGCCAGCGTTGTGGCTTGACTCAGGGTCTAGGCATGTTCCTGAGCTGCTTTTGCTCACGGCTACATTCTATCACTTAAGCCACAGTGACACTTTTGGATTTTTCTGTTTGTGTGGTACTGAGGAATCCAACCCAGGGCTTCAAGCTTGCTTGGTAAGCACTCTACCACTTAGCCACATTCACAGCCCAAGGCTTACTTCTAACAGGAACTATGAGTGTGGAATTTACTGGCATATTCTTTTCAGCACAGAAATCGTTGGCCATTTCATATCTTTGCCAGGATTTGGGAACAGTGTGAGACTCGGCAATGAGGAATGATGAATGAGTGATAGCCACCAGACCCCAGAGATCTAGGCTCACGTCCTAAAGAGGGATAGGGAATATGGAGAAAGAATCTTCCACAACTCCTACATCCTAGGAACAGTGATCTCCCTGGAGGCAGAGGCTGGCTGCTAGATATCCCAATGTGACACCTTAGCCAGAACATAATGAACCCGTTGCATACACCAGCCAAGGCAAGCCTTCTGGGCTTCAGTTATTAAATGGCAGAGAAGGATGCTTTGTTCAAGCTACTGGCTCAGTCTTAGTACTTTCTCAGGGCTTGTCCCAGCTTGCCCAGGTTGGGTGTCTGGTCATGGGCAAACTGCTGAATGACCATCATCCATACATCATCCATAAATAAACAGAGACATGGAGTTACTGCCTTCTTTTTTCTTTCGCTGGTCTCAGGTTGAAATATGAGCCTAGACCCTATCCCTGATCACCTCTTTCTCAAGAGTAGTGCTCTGCCCTTGAGCCACAGACACAACCCATGGGGATATTTTCCTGTGATCTCTTAGAAATAAGAGTGTTGTGGACTTTCCTGCCCTGGCTGAATTTAAATTGCCAATCTCTACATCTCAGCCTCTTGAAGAGGTAGGATTACGTACAGGAGCCACTGACACTTGGCTTTGTTTTCTTCTTGTTGTTCTTTTTTTAATCGTGACAATCTGAAATCTTCAGTGTCATTCCAATGGTTTGCATTCAAAGTAAACTTCCCAGTCCTGGAGTTTGAATCCCAGGACTGCCACACACAAATGGAGGGAGATCCTGACAAACTCATTCCTATTTACGTGAATGCTAATGGAATGTTATAAAAGTAATTAAATTTGCAGTTAATTCATGATTCTATTTTAGAAAAGCACACAAAAAAATCATTGGATTTATATCTTCCATTCTAGCACCACGTTATGATTCCCCTAATGGAAGGATATTGATTAATTTTAATTAATGCTTTTATAAGTATTCAACCATAATACTTCATTAAATGGAGACATAAATTAATAACTAATTATTGGTAACTATATATATATATATATATAATTTAATAATATCGTCACATTCACTCTCTCTACATATATATATATATATATATATATATATATACAGCATATATATATATATATACAGCAATCTACACACACACACATATATACATATATAGATATAGATATAGATAGATATAGATTGGGCCCTACTGTGGCTTGATAATTGGTCGTCAGAAATTTCTGGCAGCTCAGTTTGCCAGAGGTTGGTGTGCTAAGACTTTGAACCCATTTATGGATTGGACATTGTAGGCCGTGAGTTGAAATCCCAGCATTGCCAAAAATTAATTCATGTAGTAAGAAGCCACTTTTGACACATTTTTTTCCTGAAAAAATGTCCTGGTTCTCAGTATGATGTATAATTCATATGCAAATATATCCTGTATGATCGGATGTAATAAATGAAATGTTATATGTGTATTAATACTAAATTGTCATACTCACTAAACTCGTGTGTATTTTTCCAGTGCTGGGGCTTCAATTCAGACCCTGGGAACTGGTCTGAATTTCTTGTCTTCAAGGACAGTGAGCTTCTCCTTCATCCGCAGTGCCACAGAGATACCCAGATGCTGAGTTCAAATCCCAGGCCTGCCAGAAAAATGGTGCAAATTCCAAGCATAGGCCTTATTTTATCATTTTTTTTTTTGCTAAGCACGAGGCTTGAACTCAGGTCTTGGCATCTCTGCCACAGCTGGCCCTGGGATTCTAGGACCCAAGTTCAAATCTCGGGGTTGGCAAGAAATAAAATAAAAAGGAAAAGGATAAAATGGAGAAATACAAGAAGGTGGTTTGACATTTTTTCCCTTTGCATTATGGCCATCCAGCGTGTAAATGACAAAGCCCAGAAAGTGTACATGGCATTGCATGCTGATGTATGGCTGGCTATTAGAGAAGCCATAACCAAAATCAAAACTTAGGCCTGGAGGTCGAATCCCAGGGCTGCCACTAAGTATTGGCGGGAGATTCTAAAAAAACCCATTTCCATGTATATCCATACGAATGGAATTTAATAAAAGTAACAAATTAGTAGTTAGTGTATGAGTATACTATAAAATTATACACAACAATTTGATTACATTGACTAATTTTCAATTAACACTTTATTATGTATTCAACCATGATACTTAAAAGTGGAAGAATAATTTGAATGTCAATAATAGGTTATAATATAATATATGTAATTTCATAATATACAGACATCTTTCTTTTGTTTTATACATATATATGTATATACATATATATATATATATATATATATACATATGCACATTTATCTGTTCATACACTTGTCACACCTGGGGCTTAGTGGTATAATGATGGCTAGTACATACAAAGCCCTGGATTTGATTCCTCACTACCACATGCACATAAAAATCCAGAAGTTGTGCTCTCGCTCAAGCAGTCGAGCATTAGCTTTGAGCATAAAATCTTAGGGACTGTGTCTAGACTCTTACTCAAATCCAGAATGGGCAGGAAAAAAATTTTGAATGTTGTGACTGCAACTCTATAAGGATAAGACTTCAAATACCTCATCACAGAGCAAGCCGGGAGTCTGGTGCTGACAGCTGCCATCTAAGCTGACTTAGTCAGAGGTATATGACTGCAACTCAGCCCCACAGAACCAGATGCTGCTGGCTTGCTCACCCCTGTCATCCAAGATACTCGGGGGCTGAAATCTGACACTGGGGGGTTTAAAATCCAGCCCTGGCGGGATATCTGTGAAACTCTGAGCTGTGGATCAAAGTGATAGATCTCTAGCCTTGAGCAAAAGATCTTAGGACCATACCTGCAACATTTTAGTGCAATCCCTGTGGCTGAATCCCCCCCCAAATAACACCCCTCTGAATCATTAGATGTGAACTTTGTGCAGTTTGTGATGTGTTTCTGAAAGAATGGTGTTATTGATGAAAGCACCCTAATACTAATGACAGCTTGTGGGATACATCTAAGTGATGAGTCCTTTCTGGGGTGCTAAGGATCTCACGGGGTGCTGTGTGCTGAATCCTGCACAGGATGCTATGTGCTGAGTTCTTCACAGGTGCAGTGTGCTGCGTCCTGCATTGGGTACTGGGTGTTGAGTCTTTCACAGGATGCTGTGTGCTGAGTCCTATAAAAAGGGTTATTTGTAGCCGGGCACCAGTGGCTCACGCCTGTAATCCTAACTAATCTGGAGGCTGAAGTTTGAGGATAGTCATTCAAAGCCAGCCCAGGCAGGAAAGTCGCTGAAAATCTGATCTCCAATAAACCACCAGACAACTGGAAGTGTCGCTGTAGCTCAAGTGGTATAGCACTAGCCTTGAGCTGAAGAGCTGAAGGACAGAGTGCAGGCCCAGATTTCAAGCACCATGAGGGACAAAAAAAAAAGAGAGTTATGTATTTTGTCCTTCAAAGGGTGCATTCTCTCATCTTGTCCTTGTAAGAACTCCACAACTGACATGACTATGCAGAAAAGAATATTGAGGTTCAGATCTGTCCCCATGGCAGGGACAAAATTATGTATTACTGAAGACTAGTGAGTTGTCTACAGGAGACAACTGTTTTGTCTTGTTTTTTCTAAGTCATGAAATTTGAACTCAGGGCCTAGGCACTGACCCATACCTCTTGGTCTCATGGCTAGCACTCCTCTACACAGAACCAAGGACCCCTCTGCAGCAGAGTGCCACAGCTTAGGGTTCTATAACCGAGGTCTGTCACCCTGCCTTATCAAGAAGCTGAGATCTGGGTTCCAAATTATCCCTGACACAAAAGGTACCATGAAACTATTATCTCCAATTCACCACTAAGAAACCTGAAGTGGAAGCTTGGTGCTTGTGGCTCATGCTAGTCATCCTAGCTACTCAGGATGATGAGATTTGAAGATCATGGTTCAAAGCTAGCATTGGCAGGAAAGTCCTTGAGACACTTAGCTCCAATAAACCACCAGAAAACCGGAAGTTACTCTGTGGCTCAAGTAGTAGAGCACAAGATTTGAGCTGAAGAGCTCAGGGACAGCACCCAGGCCCAGATTTCAACCCCTACAATGACAACAACAACAAAAAAGACAGAAACACACTAACAAACTTAAAGTAGAGGACTGGGAATGTGCCTTAGGGTTAGAGTGCTTTGCATATATGAAACCCTGGGCTTGATTTCTCAGAACCACATCAGTAGGAAAAACCTGAAGGGGCTTTGTGGTTCAAGTGGAATTGGGCAAACTTTGTACAAGAGAAACTAGGTACAGTGCTCATGTCTTGAGTTAAAGCTCCAGGACTAGTGTATGCACACACACATGCACGTACACACAGTGACACACAAAGAGAAAGCAGAAGTTAAGCTTGACAAAGTGATAAAGCACTAGACTTCAGCTCTGAGCTCATGGTCAGCACCCAGGCCCTATGTTCAACCCCAAAACCTAGCCACCCAGGGCCCAACTAGGAGAGGTCAAACGTTTCAAAACCTGATGGGCTTCACCAGTACTAGATGACAGGAAGCTTTGTGATGTCCAACATGTGCTTGGATTTCCCAAGCTTCTGGAAACCAAGGAGAGGCATTATTGGCCCATCATTGCCGGCACTGAAACGTTTCATTATGCTCAGTGCCCTAGTTTTCTGCCTGAAAGGCCTCCTGAATTATATTGAGCACTGTATCTGAACACCGGAATATAGTCTCATAAAAGCAGGATAAGAGCACAGAACTTGGCCTTCCATGGGAGGTGGCAAAATGAAAGTCTCCAGTTAAAACAGAGCACTAGGCAGAGAGATAGCTAAAGGTAAAAAGAGGCCTTTTTCTCCTGAGTTTCAGAGCCCGCCCACACATCCTCACTAATTGGCCCAGATGGAGTTATTTGGTACACAGCTGTACAGGAGTGAGGTCTTTTGTATTCCTGTCCAAACAATGAGGGAGACTTCTTCTAGCAGGCCTGGGATGCAGAGAAACCCTCAGGCTACATTGGGAGCAGTGAGGGGAGCCCTGGAACTTGCAATATCATAAAAGCAGTCTCTGTGTTATGAACTCATTGTATTGAATACAATTTTCCATGCTTGGTGCCATTCATCATAGCTACTCAGGAGTTTCACCTATAGAAATACATCCATACATACACAAATAAATTGAGGTACGGGTTTTATTTTTGAGGGTGCAGGTCCTGGGGATGATCTATGAGCCTAGGTGTGGTCCAAGAACTCTTTTTGCTCAAGGGTACTGCATTAAGCTTGAGTCACAGCCCCACTTCTGGGTTTTTCTGTGATCTCTTAGAAATAGCATTGTCAAGGACTTTCTTCCTCTGGTTTGTTTCACTCAAATTCTCTACATTTCAGTCTCCTGAGGAGCTAGGATTACAGTCAGCAGCCACTTTCACCTTTTTTCTATTCTTTGTTTTATAATCTGGACTGACTTCTTAATAGGGTCATTCCTATGGTTGGGACTTATAAGTAAACTACCCAATGTTCTTTATAGTTGCTTTCTCTGAGAGTGTTTTCTCTCTTCATCTTACCTTCTGGTCACAGGTTTGAAGACAAAAGTGAGAAATGAGTGTTACAGGATTTCGGAGTAAATGTCAACATGACATGCCAGTTCTGTCACTTATCATTGAGCTGCAGTGAAGTTACTGTCTCAGGATATGAGGACCGAAATCTGGAGCTATGCTCATAATATCTGCATTGGTCCATTTGCCTATAGAATGATAGAATAATTATGAGTGTTTTGTTTCTCCAACCTAGGACACACTATAAGCATGTTTCTGTATCTGTTTTTCTCTAGTACCTCTCGAGACTTAGACTAAAGGTTTGGGTGGGGCGGCTTCTAGGTGAATCCCTGAGGAAATCCATTTGAAGCCCCCTCAGGAGATCTCCATTCAAAGCCAGCCCTAGCAGGAAAGGTTTATTGTCTCCAATAAACCACCAGAAAACCAGAAGTGGAGCAGTGGCCTAGAGGGTAGAGCTCCAGCTTTGAGAGAGAAAGCCAAGCAGGAGATACAGGCCAGACCAGGCAGGAAAACCTGGGAGGCGCTTATGTCCATTGAACAACCAGATGGCTGGAAGTGGAGCTGTGGCAGTGGTCGAACCTCAGCCTTGTAAAAAACAGCTGAGGAATGCATCGTGTCCTCAGTTTAAGCTATGGGATGGCCACAAAAGAAAATTCAAAAAGAGAAGGCCAAGTTTATGTATCAGTGTCCTACTTACTTACATGTGTATATTACTTCCCTAAGTGCAAAGAGCTAGGGTGATGGGCAAGAGCTACTGGTGCTCTGCTAGGTTCAAACGTGTAATAACATTGACAATACAAGTCAACTGCTTATCACAGAGGGCTTGGGGAGCATATTAAGCCTTTCAACATTGGACCTTTCAGAACAATGTGGACACAAGGTTACAATGCTAGAGTCTGTAAGGCTGGGCATGTGGACCTGCTACACTTAAGCCTGGAGATCTGACTCCAATTCTTTTGTATATCAGAGTTGATTTTCCAGAGAATGTTCTCATAATTAGTGAATAGGAAAAGTACTTTGATTAACACTCAATTTTTTTCCAGTTGTGTGTCTTGTATCAACCCTGGGCACTGTCCCTGAGCAATTCAGTCAACGCTAACTCTCTACCACTTGAGCCACAGCTCCACATGCAATTTTTTAGTGGTTCATTGGAGATAAGAGTCTAACAGGCTGTCTTTGAACTGTGGTCTTCAAATCTCAGCCTCATGAGAAGGTAGTTTTCCAGGTGTGAGCCACCGGCATCTAGCCTATTGTTTTTGACTGTCCTGGATATTGTTTTTCTCCAGGCAAGCACTCTACCATTTGAGCCACTCCACTGCCTCTGGCTTTTTCTGAGTGTGTGGCACTGAGGATTAAAACCCTGGTATTCATGGATGTTGAGTGAGCTCTTTACCACTAAGCCACATTTTTAGCCTCCCCTTACAATTTTATCCCACAAATTGCCTGTCCTCAAGAAAAGGCTTCTCATCAGGGAGCAGAGGAGGGAAGGCCACCTCTCAACCCCCCAGTACCAGAGATCTCCATCTTGGATACTGACAAAGCTCGGCGGAAATGCTAGCATTTCAGGCCTTGGAAGAAAACTAGAGTCATTTAGCAGGTCACAAGAACCTAAACTGACCTGCCAGACTCAGCTCCACCCAGGGAAAAGTTACCCAGCTCGGGTGCCAGTCCCAGGAATGGCTTTCTTCACTGAGCAATCAGAGCCAGAGGCTGCCCCTCCCTTTGGCAGCCTTGACAATCAATTGAAATTCAATAAACAGAAACCCTGAGAGTGGCTCCATGAGTTTTTCACAAACTAGCCCCTAGAAAAAGCTACTGTTTGCTGAAAGGCCTCAACTCTACCCAGAACCTAGCATCATCACAGCATCTCCAAACTTGAGGGAAAAGCCATCTCCCTCTTTTGTGATAATCAAAGCAGATCTCCCTCCCATTGAACTAACCTGGGAGGAGGATCACAAAATCTTGGGTAAAGCAGAGCATTTTTCTGCCTGTTAAAACAAATTGACTTAAGAAACCAACCAAGCCACAGGAAAATCAAACACCACAAGCAGACCAGAGACTCCAACAAGAAGCTAGTTATGGACACAGTGAGATACAGGATTTTTCCCACACCTCCCAAAAAAATCAAAGAACATTTTTTCTATTTTTTGTACCTTTTATAAAAAATTTTTTTCTATAACTATTTGTTAATTTTAATTTTACGTTTTTTGAAAAAAATTCTTTCCTAGTAACTTTTTTTCCTCTTATAATTTTTATTTTAGGGATATATGTGTGTGTGCCTTTTCCTTTATTTTTTTTCTTTTTTAAAAATTGTTTTTTTTTTTTTTTTAGCTGTACTGAACTTCTGATGTTTTTTTCTTTCTTTCTTATCCTTTTCACCTTTTCTTCTCTTTCGTTCTTCTTTATGTGACATAATGGTTTTCCCTCACATCCTCAGAAAAACCCATAGTCGATAATTAAACCTTATCACCCACTGTGTACACACTTAATCCACAAATTTATTACTCAATTCAAAACCTCTTAGACTTAAATTCCTTAATAGCAGTACTACCTCTTTATATCTATATAATATTTTAAGTATTTTTATTTTAAGTTTTTCACGTATGCTTTATACCCCTCCCCTTCTCTCATTATATCCACGTTCTTCTCTGAATAGTTTGTTTTTATTTCTGCATAATATTTTTAGTTCTACTTTTCTATTTATTCTGGTATCTTTATTTTCTCTTTATCATTTTTCTTTTTTTTCTCTCTCCCTAAATTCATCCTATCAAACCTTTTTCCTGCTTTGAGATTAGGACTTAGTTAAGTTAACTCATCCTGTGCCTCCCCACATCACTTTATTCCTATTTTTTACACAAATCTCTCCCTAAACCTCATAATTTCTGGTTTACCAAATTCTTCTTTGTGTTTCGTATCCCATTAATATATAGTTGTTTGAAGTTGAATAGATGTATCTGTTGAACTAGATTGTATCTGCAGACTACTGACTGTGCTAATACAGACTTTGGTTGATAGTTGCCTTAAGATAGTGTTCTAGAACAAAACGTGTTATTTTCATCCCAAATGGGCAGAGTAAGCCGGAAAAACACAAGAGAAGTGGAAAGTCCAGGTAACTCAACTCCTACTCATGATAATCAGGGGACAGAACAGATAATGAATAACCCAGAGGAGAGTTTCCAAATGGGTCTACAAACACTGCTGGCAAACATATGAAGGATTCTGTATGAGCGTGATAAGGAGAGAGAGGAGGCAAACAAAAGGTCAATGGAGACAAACAAAAGGCCAATGAAGGAAAAGATTGAAAACCTACAAAGGACTCTGTATGAGCATGATAGCGAGATACAGGAGGCTATCCAAAGGTATATACAGGAATATCATGAGCGTGAGGAAGCTACTCAAAAACTGATACAGGATTTGTATGAGCAGTTTGAGAATACTCAAAGAGAAAGGCAGGAAAGGCATGAACAGGCTGAGAACACTCAAAGAGAACTACAGGAATGGCAGGAACTTGAGGAAGCTAAGCAAAGAGTAATACAGGAATTGAGAGAGCAGGATGAGAATACACAAAGATCACTAAAGGCATTCATGGAATCCATTAACAAAGAGCTGAAGGAAGTCAGGGAGCCCACAAAGGGAATGCTGAATGGACATCAACAGAAGGAATGGGAGTCCAAGGAAACCATAGCCAATCAAGTAAGTGATTTGAGAATAAACACTGAGCACCAAATTAAGGAAGTAAAAGTTCATAAAAGATCTAAAACAAAGCTTCAACAAAAAATTTGAAGCCATCAAAGCTGACCAATTAGGAGGAAAAGAAATAAAAAACAAAGTAGAAAGTCTTAACAGCAGGTTAGACCATGCAGAAGATCGAATCTCGGAGATTGAAGACAGCCTAGATATAGAGAAAGAACATACAACCTTCCCAGACAAGTCCAAGAAATATGATAGATCTATCCAACACTTGGAAGACACCATCAGAAGGCCTAATCTAAGGATAATGGGTGTAGAGTAGCACCTAGAAACAGAAGTTAATGGTCTAGGAAATTTGTTTAACAGGATCCCAGCAGAGAACTTCCCAAACATGCAAAAAGATATGCATATTCAGATACAAGAAGCTTTTAGAACTTCAAATAAACCCGACCTGAATAGGACATCCAACCGTCACATTACAATCCGCACAGGAACAATTCAGACCAAGGAAAAGATCCTTAAAGCTGTCAAGGAGAAAAGATTAATCACCTATAAAGAGAAACCAATTAGAATCACCTCATATTTCTCAGCAGAGATGATTAAAGCAAGAAGAGCTTGGAATGATGTATGCCATGCCCTAAAAACAAACAACTATCAACCAAGAATATTGTACCCAGCTAAACTCTCCTTCATACCTGAAGGCCAAATAAAAACCTTGCATAGCAAAGAAAAATTGAAACAATACATCTCCACCAAACCAGCCCAGCAAAAGATTGTTAAGGATGTCCTACACATAGAAAACCAACAAGACCGCAATAAAGGCCAAGAAACTGCACCCAAACTGAGAATCCAAGAACCATAGGAAGAACCCAGTTTTAGCAGCACCCAAGAAGGTGGATAACATGGCAGGAAATCTCAAATACCTCTCAGTCCTATCTCTTATTATTAACGGACTTAAATCTCCAATTAAGCGACAGAGACTGTCTAGTTGGATTGAAAAACAAGATCCTTCTATCTGCTGCCTTCAGGAGTCACATCATGCCCGTAAAAACAAACACATTTACAATGTTAAAGGCTGGAACAAAATCTACCAAGCAAACGGTCCCCATAAACAGGCAGGAGTTGCAATCCTAATATAAGATAAAATAGGCTGCAAATTAAAATTTGTGAAAAGAGATAAAGAAGGTCACTACATACTAATTAAGAGGAGGATATTACAATTCTAAATATCTATTCACAAAACAATGTAACATCCAAATTTATCCAAGAAACACTACTTTACCTCAAATCCCACATAGATCCAAAGACATTAATTTTTGGGGATTTTAACACACCACTCTCCACACTAGATAGATCAACTCAGCAAAAACTCAACAGAGAAAAGGCAGATCTAAACAACTGCATAGATCAACTAGATTTAACAGACATCTACCAAATATTTCACCCAATAGCATCAGTATACACAGTTTTATCAGCAGCACAAGGAACATTTTCTAAAATAGACCACATTTTAGGCCACAATGCAAACTTGTCCAAATTCAGAAACATTGAAATTATAACTTGCATTCTCTCAGACCACAAGGGAATAAAATTAGAACTCAAAACAAAAAGCCACCAAACAAAGTCTGGTAACACATGGAGGCTGAACAACACACTGCTGAATCTCGAGTGGGTCAAGGAAGAGATTAGAAATGAAATTCAAATGTTCATGCAATTCAACAAAAATGAGCACACACATTACGAGCTCCTCTGGGACACAGCAAAGGAAGTACTCAGAGGTAAGTTTATAGCTCTGAGTTCCTACATCAACAAATTGGAGAGATCTGAAACCACCAAGTTAATGAGACATTTGAACCTCCTTGAAAAAGAGCAGCAAGATAAACCCAATCCAGTAGACGGAAAGAAATAATTAAAATTAAATCAGAATTAAATGAACTAGAATCCAAAAAAAACTATAGTAACAATCAACAAAACGAAGAGTTGGTTCTTCGAAAAAATTAACAAAATTGACAAACCCTTAGCAAATCTTATCAGAAAAAGAATAGAACACACCCAAATACATAAACTCAGAGATGAGAATGGAAACATCACCATGGAAACAACCAAGATTCAAAACATTTTAAGTGAATACTTCTCAAAAAATTATGCTAATAAGTTTGAGAACTTGGCAGAAATGGACCTTTTCCTAGCAAATATTGACATGCCAAAACTAAATAAAGATGAGTTAAACCATCTTAACAGGCCCATATCAAGCATTGAAATAGAAACAGCAATAAGAGACCTCCCAGCTAAGGAAAGTCCAGGACCAGATGGTTTTACAGCGGAATTCTACAAGGCCTTCAAAGCAGAGCTCACACAAATACTCTCCAACTCTTCAATGAAATTGAAACAGAAAGTTCACTACCGAACACATTCTATGAAGCCATCATAACCCTCATCCCAAAACCAGGCAGGGACTCATCAAAGAAAGAGAATTATAGACCCATTTCTTTGATGAACATTGATGCTAAACTTCTCAACAAAATTTTGGCCAATTGACTTCAACAGTTCATCCAAAAAATCATATACCACGATCAAACAGGAATCATTTCAGGGATGCAAAGCTGGTTCAATATACGCAAATCAATTATTATTACTCACCGCATGAACAGGAGCAAGGATAAGAACCACATAGTTTTCTCAATAGATGTAGAGAAAGCATTCGACAGGATCCAACACCCCTTTATGATGAATGTTTTGGAAAAATTAGGAATCCTTGGAACATTCCTCAATACAATAATGGCTGTATATGACAAACCTACAGCCAGCATTATACTTAATGGTGCAAAACTAAAACCATTTCTTCTTAACTCAGGAACAAGCCAAGGATGTCCACTCTCTCCACTTCTCTTCAACCTAGTATTAGAATGCCTACCTACAGCAATAAGACAAGATGTAAACATAAAGGGGATCCAAAAAGGGAAGGAACAAATAAAACTCTCCATCTTTACAGATGACATGATCTTTTATTTAAAGAATCCTATAGACTCCTCTCCCAGATTACTCAAGCTGATTCAAACTTTGGCAAAGTAGCAGGGTATAAAATTAACCATCAAAATCAATGGCTTTTCTGTATGCCAACAATGAGAAATGTGTGCCTGAAATTAGGAAAGCAACTCCATTTGTAATAGCCCCACAAAATATAAAATACCTAGGAATTAACTTAACCAAAGAAGTGAAGGACCTCTATGAAGAAAACTTTAGAAACTTGAAAAAAGGAAATCTAAACAGAACTTAGAAAATGGGAAAAACTCCCATGCTCATGGATTGGAAAGGTTAACATCGTGAAAATGGCAATACTTCCCAAGGTTATGTACAAAGACAATGTGATACATATCAAAATTCTAATCTCAATATTCAAGGAAATAGAAAAGGCAATCCAAAAATTCATATGGAACAATAAAAGACCCCAAATAGCAAAAACGCTCCTCAATGGAAAGAACACTGCTGAAGGAAAATCAATAACAAATTTCAAACTCTACTATAAAGACATAGTAATCAAAACAGTAATCAAAACTGGCACAAGATCAGACCTCAGGACCAGTGGAATAGAATTGAAAACCCAGAAATGAACCTACAGACTTATAGCCATCTTATCTCTCATAAGGGAGCTAAGCAAAAGTGTGTCTGGAGAGCACGGCGGGGGCAAATGAGAACAGATGGGAAGGGGAAACAAAGGAGGAGGCTACAATGCTTGATAAGAAATGTACTCATTATCTTGCCCATGTAATTGTTACCCTTCTGTACAGTATTTTCACAATAAAATATATATTACATTTTTAAAAAAGGCTTCTCTGTATAAATCATGTAAAGACATCCCTATAGGAAGGTGTCCAAAGATAAATAAGACAAAGCTCATTCTTGGGAGAGACTCTACACATGAGAAGACTGTGAGAAATGCCTCCATTTAATTATGTATCATGTTTCAACGCAAAAAGTTTTAATGATAAATGAGTCATTGTCCTAAATTATTGTGCATAATTTTATAATAGATGGGCAAAATGTAAATGGGAATGATAATATAAATAAAATAAACATTAAAAGAATGAATCAAATTAAAATAAAAAAATACAAAATCAATATTGAGAATCATAACATATAATAAACATACATATGTAAGTATATATCATATATTACTCATGTATAGAAATATCTTTTCCATTGCAGGGCCTTCATTCAGGCCATGGAAACTCTAGCCTGAATTTCTTTTCCTCAATGACAGTAAATTTTTCCTTCACCCATGGTATAAAAGAGTTACCTGGACAGTGAGATCAAATCCCACCAATCGTATAAATAATGGTCCCAGTTCCAAGACAGTGACTTAATTTTTTTTTAATTTTAATTTTAATTTTTTGTGAATATAATGTACAGAGGGGTTCCAATTACATGGGCAAGATAGTGAGTACATTTCTTATCATCCTCCTTTGTTTACCCTTCACATCCCTTCCCAGCCTCCCCTCCCCATCTCCCTTCCCAATCTTCCCCTTCCCCCCTGCACCAAAGTTGTAAAGTTCGATTTCGACATGACAACTTGTACCTCTCATTGTTGCAACAGGTCCACCTGTATCCTTAAACGACTTGTTTTGCCCCATCTCCTCCACAAATTATACCGAGTGACTTCATTTTTTAATGGAAGCAGTTTATTCAGTTCCATACTGAACATTAAATAAAAAGCAGCGTAGAATTTTGTACATCTATTCAGACATTCTTCTCTTAACCAAAAAGTGCTTCTCGGAATACTACATTGTTTCTTTTTTTATTTGATTTTATTGTAAAAATGTTGTACAGAGTGCTCACAGTTACATGAGCAAGGTCATGAGTATATTTCCTATTGAGCATTGTTAACTCCTCCTTTGTTTTCCCCCTATCATTCCTTATCTCCCATCTTCACAACTACTCCCCCTGCCAATCTCATTGACTTAATTTTTTAGTTTTGTCTTGGCACGAGGTTTGAACTCAAGTAGTAGCAAATCTGCACTTTCCCTCACATTGCTACAAGTTCCTGAGTTCAAATCCCACTCTAGGAAAGAATACTGGTAGAAATTCAAAACCAGGGAGCTCTATTATTTTTAAATTTAGTTAAATAATCAATTTTTATCTTTTGTCTTTTGTCTTTTTTTTTTTTTTTGGCGAATTATAGGGCTTGAACTCATGTCGTGGCAATTCTGCCTCAGCATCGATCACCCTAGGCTGGGTGCAGCCTCGGGACCCATATCCAATCCTGGAATCCTAGTCCCAGAGGGCTTGCAGAAAGAAAAAAAAGTGAGCTAGCACAAAAAGTGGCAAGCTGCAGAGGGATGGGTGTTTAATTTTTTTTTCTTTGCATGGTCATCATCCTGGTTTTGAATTCCACGGGTGCAAAGTGGACCTGACCTGCCATTGCTGAAGGCTGGCGGGCTCGCAGGAAAGCCATAGGCCAAGCTGTCAACATAGGCCCTGGATTCAAATCCAGGTCCTGACAACTACCAATGGCAGAATATCACAGGACACTCATTCCTATGCATAGGAATACCAATTGAACGAGAAGTTTGTGCATTGTTCGAGACTAAAATTGGACGAAATAATCCTAGGACAATGATTGATCTTAATTTCATGCTTTATTAAGGATGAAAAAGATAGTATGGTATAATAAATATGGTATAATAAATTATGGTAGTTGGTAGGAATGTGGTATATGTTGGTAGGAATGTGGTATATGTCATTCCATCATACATAGGTGGCTATGGTGCTTTATACCAACATATATTTTTTTTTATAATACTCTCTGCCTATCCTTGTATCGCTGCTTTGGCCAATCCTGGGTCACGATCTCAGCAGCTGGGAACCACCTCACAGCTTCATTGGCTAGAGGCTGTTGTGCTCACATTCACCCATTCATGAATTGTACCTGCTAGGCCCTGATTTCAGATCCTAGCACTGCTAAAAATTTAATCTTGGAGTATGAAGCCAAGTGTGACACCTGTTTTCCTTTTCTGGGAGAGTCCTGGGTGTCAGGCATAATGGAAAACACATCTACAATCTAGATGGTATGTGATAGGATGTAAACAATGTAATACATAGTTAGGATTCATCACAGTCAATAAAATAAATGGTAAATTAATGAAAAATATAAAAAAGTACAATGAATAATCTCACCACACATCATATAGACTGAACATTTGTATGGAAGTTTAATCCTATCTTTAAAATGTATATAAGGAGTACGTTTTCCAGATCTGGGGCTTGAATTCAGGCCTAGGGAACAGGCCTGACTTACTGGTCTTCAAGCACGGTGACCTTCCCCTTCCCCCAAAGTGCAACAGAGTTACCCAGACCGCGGGTTCAAATTCCAGGACTTGCAGACAATAAAAAATGGCACATATTCCAAGCCAGGGAGCTTCATTAGCATTTTAATATTTTTTTAAGTTCACTTCACCTTTATTTGATACTTATTGATTTTATAATATGAGAGTTTTTCAAAAAAGGCGTTTAAACTTTTACATTTCAGCATAGCACATTGGTATTTCTATTTTGACCATCTGCCCTGAAGAGTGAGAATGAAAATAAGGACATCATTTCGCCCTAGAATGTTGGGAAAGTTGAATTTATTTCTATTTAGAGTTATTTCTACAATTATAAACTCTCTACATTTGTGTCATATGAGTTTTCCTCAGTGCCTACCACGAAATACACTAGGGGAGTCCTCATAGCACAAAAGGTTGGGTTTCTGAATAAAACCTCACTTCTGTGAGGACAGTAGGTACTTCTTAGCATTTTAGGAATAAACTGGATTGTAAAATGAAAAACAAAAACAATGGGACTGTGATGTATCTCAGTAGTGGAGTACTTGCCTAAAGAGCATAAGACCCTGGCAGAAAAGTTTTCTAAAGCTCAGAATGTTAGAATTTTATGATCTGCATGAACAAACTTCGTTTTTTATTTATTTTTTGCTCCTGGGGCTTGAACTCAGGGGTTATCCCTGTGCTCTTCAGCTCAAGGCGAGTGATCTATACTTGAGTCACAGTGCCACCTCGGTTTTCTTGTGGTTTATTGGAGATAAGAGTCTCTAGGACTTTCCTGCCTGGGCTGATCTTGAACCACCAACCTCAGATCACAGCTTCCTGAGTAGCTAAGATTATAGGCATGAGTCACTGGTGCCAGGAACATGAACAAATTTCTTAAAGATTGATTCTGAAAAAAGAAACTTGGAATACACTTTTAGTATAAATAATTTATAATGCCATGGTTAAGGTACTAATTCAGAAGTATTTATTCATTGGCTGGTTTCTTAGTTTATTTAAAGATATATATATATATATATATATATATATGCATTATTAATATATATACATATATATTTTGAAAAACATAGCTTAGAAGTGCACCTAAGACCTTATGTGCTCATGTAAAGTTATGCAACTGCACAAACTTCATTTTTTTTCAGTTTGGTTGGTACCTTAAATTAGGTGGGATTTGTGTATTGTCGTTTTGCTGTCTGTTTTTGGAGGATTTCTCTCCCTTTTGTCTCCCTACCTCCTCTCCTCACATTTGACGTCAGCTTGCTCTTTCTTGGCTTCGTTGTTCATAGCTGATTTTCTACCACTCCAGCTATATCTGTAGTCTGGCATTTGCCAGTTAATTGGAGATGATATCTCTCAGGCTTTTCTGCATTCATTGGCTTTGAAATTTCATCTTCCAGTTCTCAGCCTCCTGAGTACCTTACAGATGTGAGCCACCGTGGTGCCTAGGGATAAATTAGACTTTGGTTGGTGTATTCTTTCTGTTTTTCTAAGTTTTCTATTATAGTATTTCTGTGAATGTCCTAGGTCTGAAGTAAGATATAATACATATGCAAATCTGTATAACTTTCATAAAATGTAGTAAATTTAATATATGTTATAAGTATAATAATAGTCAATATATATAATGAATAAATAATACAAAAAGCAATATGAAGTAAACATAAGTATGTAGATATTAATCATTTCAAATGTGGATGAAAATTAATTTACAGGGCTGGGGATTGAATTGAGGCTTAGGGAGCAAGGCTGAATTGCTTGTTTTCAAGAGGGTGAGTTTCCTCATTCCCCACAGTGCATTAGAGTTTCCCAAACTCCAAGTTCAAATCCCAGGCCTGGAAGAAAAAAAAAATGAGCACGCATTCCAAGCCAGGGAGCCCCATTAGTATTTTTAATATTTTTAAATTTTTAAATTTATTTTAATTTATTTTCTATATATTTTAACATTTTACTTATATGTTTATATATATATTAATTAATTAATTTATACAAGCACGGAGCTTGAAGTTAGGTCGTGGCAACTATGCCTTAGCTTCCATCACCCTAGCCTGGGTTGGTGCAGCCTCTGGACCCACAGCCCTTCCTGGGATCCTAGGCTTCAGGGGCTAACAGGAAAAAAAAAGTGAAAATGGCAAGGAAAAATAGCCATGAATTGTGAACAGTTAGAGGTTTCTCGGTTTTCCTTCCTTGCATGGTTACCATCCCGGGTCCAAATGACACAACTGCAACCTGTAGGTAACCTGGCATTGCTGTCAGCTGGCTGTCAGCGAAGCCATAGGCTTCTGTGTACTTAGGCCCTGAGTTTGAATCCTGGTCATGACATTTACAAAGGGCTGGAGAGCCTAAGAAACTATTGCCTGTCCATAGGAACACCAGAGGAATGTGGTCAATGTCATGGTTGGATGCGTAGTTTCTCAATCAGTCTAGCAAAAATTAAATCCAGTATTCACAAGATGTGGATTGATTTTAATTTATAGTTTATAATGCATTAAATGGATACATTGTGTGTGTGTGTGTGTGTGTGTGTGTGTGTGTGTGTGTGTTTAGTGTCAGTAGTGGGGATTGAACTCTGGGCCTGGGCGTTGTCCCTCATCTTTTCAGCTCAGGGTTAGGGTGGGGCCATGTGAGACAAAGTGCCATTGCCTGCTTTTTTTTTTTTTTAACAATGTGTTGCTGAGGAATCGAATCCGGGACTCTTGCATGCAAGATAAGCACTCTCCCAATGAGCCACCTTCCCATCCCCTAAAAGAATACTATTGATTAAATGGAGTCCTCACTAAATACCTGAGAATCATTAGGAAGGTAGTATATGTCATTGAATACTAGATAGACATCACTGGCAGTTTCTAAAATATCTAAATTATTTGTATACCACCATCTACATAGAAAGGTATTGCTATTTCAGCCAAACAGGTGTCTCCGTCCTAGGTCCTGGTATCCACCTGGCACCTGAATGTGCTAGAGGTTGCCGTGCTGACACTCACCCATTCGTGAATTGGGCTTCTAGGCCCTCAGTTCAGGTCCCAGCATTGCTAAAAATGTCTTCCTGGAGTAAGATTGCATGTGTAATACCTGTTTTCCTTTTCTCTGCAAGTGCTGGGTGTCAGGTATGATGTTTATAATATGTCTGCAAAGCTACATGCTATGGAATAGATTTGAATGAATGTAATAAATGTAATAGGTGCACTCACAGTCTATAAAATAAATGGTAAACAAATAAACATATAATAAAATATAATGAATCATTCCAACAAACAAGATATAGACTGAATGTATGGGTGTAAGTGAAAATGATATAATAAAAATGTGTATAAATGTTATGTTCTCCAAGGCTGGGGCTTGAATTCAGGCTTAGGGAACAGGCCTGAATTCCTTGTCTTCAAGGGAGGAGAGCTTCTCTTTTCTCCCACCCCCTGCCCCAAGTGCATCAGAGTTACCCAGATCCCAAGGTGACATCCCTGGCCTGGTAGACAACAAAATCACACAAAATCCAAGACAGGGAGCTTCAATAGTGGTGTTAATTGAACTCAGGTTGTGGCAACTCTGCCTCAGTTTCCATCAACCTAGGCTGAGATGGTGCAGCCTCTGGACTCACAGCTCATCCTGGGGTCATAGGCCTCAGGGGCTCACAGGAAAAGAAACTGAAAACAGCACCGAAAAAAAGCCCCAAACCGCGAATGGTCAGCAGTTTCTGTTTTCCTTCCTTGCACGTTGACCATCCTGGGTGTGAATGACATGGCTGCAACCTGTAGTTCACCTGGCATTCCTGAAGGCTGGCACTATCAGTGAAGCCATAGGCCAACGTGGACAGTAAGCCCTGAGTTCGAATCCCGGTCATGCCACTTAGAAGGGCCTGAAGTGTCTAAGAAACTATTGCTTGTCCATAGGAACACAAGAGGAAGGTGATTAATGTCATGGTTGGAAGAGTAGTCCGTCAATCAGTCCTGCATAAAATTAGACCCAATAATCACTGGACAGGGATTGAATTTAATTCATAGTTTATTATTCATTAAAAGAATACTGTTGATTTAATGGAGTCCTCATTAAATACACGAGAATCTGTAGGAAGGTAATATATGTCATTGACTACTAGATAGTCACCTCTAGCAGTACCTAGATATCTAAATTTGTATTTGGGCTGGGAAAGTGGCTCAGTGGTAGAGCGCTTGCTTTGCATGCCTGAGGCCCTGGGTTCGATTCTTCAGTACCACATAAGCAAAAAGAAAATAGCTGGAAGTGGCACTGTGGCTCAAGTGGTAGAGTGCTAGCATTGAGCTGAAGAGCTAAGGGACAAGCTCCAGGCCCAGAGTTAAGGCCCCACCACCGAACCCCAAAATAAATAAATAAATAAATAAATAAATATACCCCCATCGTCATAGAAAGTTACTGTATTTTAGCCAAACCTGGGGCTTGCTCCCAGGTCCTGAGATCCACTTGGCAGCTGAATGGGCTAGAGGCTGTGGGGCTGACACTCACTCATTCATGAATTGGGCCTCTCAGGCCTTCACATCAGGTCCCATCATTACCAAAAATTTCTTCCTGGTGTAAGATTTCAAGGGTGACACCTATTTTCCTTTTCTGTACAAGTTCATAAAATGTCTGCAAAGCTACATGCTATAGAATAGAATAGATGCTATAGAATAAATGTAATAAATGTTATAGGGGCACTCATGGTCCATAAAATAAATGCTAAATAAATGATAAAAATATAATGCATCACTCCAAAAAACATGATATAGACTGAATATATTGATGTAAGTATAAATCATATATTTAACATGTCTATAAATGTAAGTTGCTTGAATTCAGGCCTAGGGAAGAGTTTAGTTCATGTATGATTTTCATAGGAAATGATAGGCAAGATGTATGGCACAACAATTAGTTTTAATTAAGAGTTCATGAAGTGTGACAATAAGAATCACATTCAGGAATTGGAGCCATTGAGAAAGATCCAAGTCAAATCATAGATAGGATATGAACACAGCTCACTACATCTCCTACTCTATCCAAATAGGTAATTAGCATACTAGCTTCAGCTTATGAATGGATGAATATTGTGCCCCATCCCCATCCTGGGGCTCGATCTCAGGTCCTGGGTATGGCCTAGCTCCTTACTGGCTCACAAGCTGATGGGCTCATGTGGACCTATTTGGCTGTTGGGCTTCCTATACTCCAAGTTCAAATCCCAGCACTACCAAAAAGGTTATCCTGATGTGAGAAGCCAATCCTTGCACATGTTTCCCTGTACTGTGCAAGTGCTGGGTCACAGCAAGAATCAAGAAAGCATAGGCAACTCTAGACCCGTGGGAATAGGTTGTCATCAATGTCAACACAGTTTTATATGTCATTCTATGCTCAATAAAATACACAATACATCCTTGAAAAAGACACAAAATAAAAAGAATAACTATACTGAATGCAAGATGCATACCACACCTGTATGTAAATAGAGATCCTATGTTTAAAAGAGCTGGGCTTCTTATTTTGTCCAGTGCTGGGGCTTCAAATCAGGCCCTGGGCCAGGCCTGACATTCTAGTCTTTAAGGATGGTGTGCCTCCCCTTCACCCACAGTACAACAGAGTTACCCAGACCTGAGTTCAAATCCCAGCACTGACAAAAGTTTCATCCTGATGCCAGAAGCCAATCGTTGCACCTGTTTTCCTCTCCTATGAAAGTCCTGGGTCTCAGCTAGGATGGAGAATGAATGCATACGCAACCCTACAACCATGGGAACAGGTTGTCATACATGTCAACACAGTTATAACTGTCACCATACTCAGTAAAATACACAATACCTCCATGAATTAGACACAAATTAAGGAGAAGTGCATCAAATGCAAGATGCTGTCCGCACATGTATGTCAATATAGAGCCTGTGTTTAAACTATGAATTTAGGACTATACTGTCCTCTGCTACAATCACCTCAGGGTGGCTGGCTGCCATGGGACCATAGCCAATCCTGGGATCCTAGGCCCTGAAGTCTTGCAGGAAACACACACACACACACACACACACACACACACACACACACAGAGAGAGAGAGAGAGAGAGAGAGAGAGAGAGAGAGAGAGAGAGAGAGAGAGAGAAAGCCACGGGATGGATTTTTAACAATGGTTTCCTTGCACGGTGATTTTCCTGGATCTGAATGACATGCCTACAAAGGGTACTTCACCTTGCGTTGGCATAGACTAGTGGGCTATCAGGGAAGCCATAGGCCCTTGCAGCAATGTTGGCACTGAGTTCAAGTGCTGGTCCTGACACCAACCAATCGGGGTAATTTCCCAAATGTCTCATTCCTATGCATCAGAATACCGATGGAATGTAAGCAAACTCATCATTGAGAAGTTTCTCCATGGATCGGTCTAGTCTAAAATTAGACACAATGATCCTAGTATGCTGACTGATCTTATTGAATAGTTTATTAAGCATGAAAAGAATCCTATTCAATCAATGGCGCATAATAACTACCTAAGAGTTGGTAGGAACGTAGTTGATGTCATTGAACCCTAGGTAGATATCTCTAGCACTCTATACAAATATATACTTATTGGTATACTACCACCTGCCTATCCATGTATGGCTATTTTGTCCACCCCTGTGGCTCAATGTCAGGGTCTTGGAACTGCTTGGCCGTTTCCTGGGCTAGTGGTTGCCATTTTGTCACACTCATTTATGAATTGGGACTGCTGGGCCCTGAGTTCAGATCCCAGCACTGCCAACAATTGGATTATGGAATAAGAAGCCGAGTGTGACACCTGTTTTCCTTTGCCCTCAGCATTCTGGGTGTCAGACATGATGGAGAACACGTCTACAAATCTAGACACTATGTCATCAAAATAATGAATGGAATGTGTGTTACCACAGTCAATAAAATAAATGTAAATAAATCAATAAAATAGAAATACAATAAATAACCACAACAAAGAGGATATGTACTGAACATCTGTAAGTACATATCCTATTATTACAATGTATATAAATAATATGTTTCCCAGGGCTGGGGCTTGAATTCAAGCCTAAGGACTAGGCCTGACTTTCTTGTTTTCAAGTACGGTGAGCTTCCCCTTTGTCCACAGTGTTGAAAAGTTACCCAGACCCTGAGTTCAAATCCAAACTCTGGCAGAAAAAACGACACCAATTGCAAGCCAGGGAGATAATTTTGTTGTTGTTGTTGTTGTTGTTGTTTGCGAAGCCAAGTCTTGAACTCAGGTACGGCAACTCTTCCTCGGCTTCCTTCACCCTAGTCTGGGGTGCAGCCACTAGAACCACAGGAGATCCTGGGATCCTAGACCTCCAGGCCTTGTGTGGGGGGAACTCATAGAGAAGAAGTGGTGAGATGAAGTTTTAACATTTTGCACCATGACCATTTGGGTCTGAATGACATGGCTCCAAAGGGTACTTCACCTTGTATTGCTGAAGGCTGGCAGGGTACTGGGGAAGACATAGTCCTGAAGGGCAATATAAGCCTAGAGTTGAATCCCAGTCATGTCACTTCCGAATTGTGGGAGATCCTAAGAGACTCATTCCTGTTTATTGGAATAATGATTGAATGTTGTAAGTGTTACGTTTGAATGAGTTGCTCATTAAAATACAACTATTTCTTACAGGGACACAATAATTTCAGTACACTGATTTACTTAATACTTTATTAAGGAAGAAAACAATAATATTAATTATATGGAGGCATAATAAATACCCAAGAATTGTTAGGAATGTAGTCTATATAACTGAATAATGGATAGACATCTCTGGCACGCTATATATATATATATATATATATATATATATATATATATATATATATATATATATGTATATATATATATATATTAGCATACTACCATGTGCATGCCAATCTGTTCTTATTTTGTCAACCCCAGGGGCTCAATCTCAGGTCCTGGGAAATGCCTATCAGCTCAGTTTGCCCCAGTATGGCATGTTGACATGGAATCATTCATGAATTTGGCCCTGTAGGCCATGAGTTCAGATGCCAGCACTCCCAAACAATGAATCGTGGATTAAGAAGCAGATGGTGACACATGTTTTCCTTTTCTGTGAAAGTCCTGCGTGTCAAGTATGAAGTGGAATACATATGCAGACCTATATCCTATGTAATCAATGTAATCAATATTCTATGTGACATAATAGTCAATAAAATAAATGGTTACTACATGAACAAAATAAAATGTAAAATGAATAACTACATTGAATGCAATATCGAGTCAATATATGTATGTAAATATAAATCATATATTTAAAATGTACAAAATAGGAGGTTTTCTAGGGGTGGGGATTGATTTCAGGCCTAAGGAACAGACTTGAATTTCTTGACTTCAAGAAAGCAATCTTCACCTTCCTACACAGTGCAACAGAGTTACCCAGACCATGAGTTGCAATCCCAGTCCTGGCAGGAAAAAATGGCATGTCTATGCTATGTGACAACCAATTCTTAAGTATTTCATTATTTCTCCTTTTAATGAATGTAATTTTTTAAACGCTTCACAAAGTATTGATTAAATTCAATCAGTATCCTAGAATATAATTGTGTATAATTTTATCCTAGAATCATTCAAAAACTGCCCATTCAATCATGACATACATCACATTCCATTGGTATTCATATGGATAAAAATGAGTTTCTTAATATCTCCTGCCGTTTGGAGGTGGCAGGACCAGGTTTCGAATTGTGGGCTCTAGCTCCCACCACTTAAACCCGAAGATAGGGAACTCACCAGTATGTCCAAGAACATCAGCAAGACCAATAATTAAGCAGGCACCAGCGGCTCTCAGCAGTCCTCCATGATACTTACAAGGCTGTGAAAGGAGATTCGTGGTCAAAGTCACCCTAGGCTGGAAAGTACTTGAGACCTCTGTCCAAATTCAGTGTCAACAAACTAGAAATTGAGCCGTGTGCCTCCAGTGGTAGAGGGGTAGCTTTGAGCAAAAGCAGCTCATGGACTGTGCCTAGCTCCTTAGTTCAATGTTCTGGACTGGCAACAAACAGACATACACAACAATCTGTGCAGCCTCCAGCGTCTGTTGGTTGACACCACTACCAGCAGTTGAGGAAGGTAGAGGTAACTGAATGGTAAGCAAGAGTCTCGAGGTGAATTTGGAGTACAATAGGAAATTGACGACCTAGCCAGTGAGTGGGAGAATAGAGGATTTTCCAGAGCCTGGGAATGTGGCCAGCCCATCTTTCCCATCAAAGTGCTCAGATGTCTGAAACAACAATACTCTGAGACAGAGCTGCTGGCAACGAACTACTGCCAGAACACCAGTAGAACAATCCTCTCGTCAGACCTTCAACATTCAAGAAAACAAAGAATACAAAAAAGGGAAGCATCCCAAAGACAAACTCCACTAGGGAGGGTAATTCAATGGAGGGTTTGGCCAAAGGTGATGCCTACCACAGGCCTCCCCTGCCTTTGGACACAGTCACAGATACCAGGGTCCAGAGTGTCAAGGGTCCTGATACCACCAAGAATCTGCAGAGGTGCTACCGACATGTGGTGCCTGCCCTGTACTGCAGCAAAAGAAGAAACCAGGTGCCCTGTGACAAGATCCAACCACTGAAACAGGAAAAAACAGACCTGTATGATTTACAAGAGAAAGAGAAGGAGAAGGTAGACCAAGTGCACAAAGCACCGAAAACAGAGCTAGACACCCACAAGCTACCCATACAGAGGTTGGTTTTGGCAGAAATGATTTACAATCGGCACCAGCGCACATGCAGCTCATGGCCAATGACAGAGAAATGGAGCACGAAGCTCTCACCAGCTGCCTACAGGCCACAGAGCAGTGTATGGGGGAGTTGGAGATGGTGGTTTCTCTGGTTACTACTTACAGAAGGAGACTGAAATGTTGTTCGAACAGCTGCATGTTTTAACACTTCAGCTCAAGGAAAAGACCAGAAGCTTCTATGGCCTGGAGCAAGTGAACACAAAGTTTTAGGAGAAGCTGGAAGCACTCTGGACTTAGAGGAGCAACAGGAAGAACAGAATCTGCAAGTTCCAACAAGTGCTGCAGAGACGTGATGTACCAAAGAGACTACAGGAAAACCTGAGCTGAATGGTGACTGCAGGAATCTGGAGACAGACACCTTCTCGCAGAACCTGAGCATTGAGAGGTCCATGCAGAAGGAGGAGGCCTGATGGCTGACCGAGCAGATAAACCAACTGACAGAGGAGAAGGAGTGAGGATCGAGGTAGGTGCTGCACCTAGAGAATAGCTGGGGGAACTGAGAACGAAGCTGGCAGAGTCATGGCCCCCTGAGCGTCCATCTCAGGAGGAGCAGCAACTGCAGGCCTAGGCCTACCTCATGCAGATAAGGTTGAAAAGCCTGGAGGAACCATTTCACATCTAGGTCCAGGAAAACCAGAGGCTCTGTCTCCAGATTGCGGAGCAGAGGGAGCAACTGGGAAGACTAGAGGAGAAAACCAAGGATAGGCAGGAGATCCCCGAGACCCCACGATGTGCATGTGTGTGCAACCCACAGCTGGAGGAACAGCTGGCCTTGCTGCAGGACGCTCCCACAGGGTGAGCAGTGAGAAGGAGGATCTCACCAGCATCATGGACTCAGAGCAACAGGTGAAGAAACACCGGCGGGAAGAGTTGGACTGCTCAGAGGAGAAGATAGAGGAAGGGAAAGAGGTATGTGAGAGAGAGAGCCAAGCGGCTCAGGAGCTGCAGGAGTAGCAGGAGCAGTCCCTGGCCTAGCTGCAGGAGCTCAGAGCCACCTGTGCAAGAGCACTTCACTTCCAATGAGCAGCTGTGCTCATTGTAGTAGGTCCTGCAGTAGCACCTGCAGAAGCAGACTCAGCTGTTGGAGTAGCTGAAACAAGTGCAGGGTCTGACTAAATGGGGGGACTAGGTGGTGCCCCCAAAGTGGCAGGACAGTTTCAAGTGACTGGAAGTGACCAGTCCACAGGAGGTGCACCTGCAGGCCCAGGTGAGCTTCCTGGCTTTTCTTGGGGAAGGGGAAGATGTGAACCCTGGAGAAGCAAAAGCTGAGGAAGCGACTCTCCTCGATGTGCCCATGGCAGAAGATGGAGATGTCCCCCAAACTGAGAGAGATATGGCTCTGTTAGCACTCTCGGAGGCTGAGATCCACAGGGGGAAGTCCTGCCGGACTGCTGCAAGCAGTCTCTCTATCCTGGACAGCTCAGTGCCAGATAGAGCTGGAGCCACAGGTCCCCCGCACCGTGAGCTGCCACCACAACTTGTGAGAGAATGGGAAGTGGGACATGTGGGCATCTGTAAAGAAAATCTGCTTCATCCACAACCTGCCTGATGAGGTGGACTTCCAATGTCCTGCAGATGAGCTCCACCATTGATGCAACCAGCTGTCGGCACACATCCGCACCGTCCAGGAATCCCTCCTGGCATGTAAAGGACAGATGTTCATTCTGGATCAGCTGTGTCAGGAGAAAGCCGAGTGCATGTGCTGGCTGTCCCAGGAGAAGATGAAGAGTAGATTGCTGCAGGAGCTGCTGTCGCCCCTAGACGGGGTTCCAATGCTGACACAGGCTGAGCTCCCCACCAGTGCAGCTGCTTCAGAGGCCTCAGACTCCTGGGTGGTCAAAATGAGGGAGAAGCAGAAAGGATTTGAAGAATTTTAATTTCAGGATAGTGTGGAAACTGCAAGAGGAGAGGTCAAGGTTCCCTGCCCCGTACAGGACTCCCCCACAGAGCATGTCCTGCTGCAGATCCCCACATCCAGAACTTCCCACAGCTGGTGCACTCAGGCTTGCAGTGATCCATCCCTTTTTTTCTGTAGAGAGAAAGGGATGATGACTCCCTATGCGACATAGTGAGTCCCCAAATCTTCAGCAGCCACCAGAACTAGGTGGCCAGGTGGGCTTCTCTAGGACTCCGTTTGCCAGGTGATAAGAAGAATAAACTGTGGGCTGAGTAGAGCAGAGACTGCAGGGAGGAGGCCCAAATTCCAGGGACATCTAATGGCCCATTGGTGGCCAGAGAAGAGGCCCATGTTATGCTTATCACAAGGAATAAATTGTTTCCAAAGGGAAAATAAAGCCTCCACAAAGATTTGTTCTTCCGGTTATGGGGCTTGAACTCAGGGCCTGACCACTCTCCTTGAGCTCTATTTGATCAAGTCTGGAGGTCTACAAGTTGAGCCCCATCTCCCCTTCCAGCTTTTTCTTTGTGGAATCGAACCCAAGGCTTCAGGCATGCTAGGCGACCACTCTATCACTGAACCACATTCTCAGCTAGTATGATCCCCCACCCCCATACCCATATGGCCAATCCTCAGATAAATAGGAATTAGGGGCTAGGATGAATATGAAGCACAAGTCTGGTTCACACAGAAATACTTCCCTGCCCCCTCTTTGACACACTTATTTAAAGTTTCTCTTTTACTATTGAGGGATGGGAGAGGGAGTGGGACGTCCAGGAGAGGAGTACCAAGAACAGTGGCCCCCTGAGTCCCACAGCGTCCCCCACACAAGTGGTCCTACAGATTCCCATCTTATCTGTCTCAATGTTGTGTCTACACTCTCTCCCTACCCCTGCAAGGCTCAGAATGAAATAAATGTCAGCCCTGGCCTCAGCCCACACCCAGAGTAGAAGCTCCTAGTCCCAGGCTGACTTCCACCTCTGACTTCCCCTAGTTAGGCTGGACCCACCACTCACCACTGTGTTTGTGTCAATGATCTCATGGATGGATTTCAGGAAGAAGGTCTATGGCAAAGATCAGAAGCAGCAGTGTAAGCAGGGAGGAAGGAGCCAGGGCAATTGTTCTGGGATCTTCTTCCTTGGAGCCTTCAGGTCAAGCCAGAGCCATTCTGACCTGAAGCACGGCCAAGGCCAGGGGGTGGACAAGATAGAGGAGCACGGGACTAAAGTAGGTACTGTTTTATGTTGGCACACTTGAAATTTCCAATATTTGGCCCATGCCAATCCCAAAACCAACATGCAATGCCTCTCCTTGTTGTTGTTGTCCATGAGCTGTTGTGCCTGAGCTCTTTTTCTCAAGGCTTGCACTCTACCAATTGAGCCACAGGGACACTTCTTGTTTTCAGCCAAAGCTGGCTTGGAAGCCAGATCTCACCTTCCTGCGTAGGTAGGATGACAGGCATGAGCCACCAGTGCCCAGCATGTGAAGCCTTTTTAAAGGATCTTGGCAAGTCTGTAAAAGGAATCCCAAAGGGTCTGGATAGACCATGACCCAATCAAGGAGCTGGGGGTTGAGGAAGGCAGACGTTATAGCCATTCTGTTCCCCAAAATTATAGATGTCAGGTGGTGTTGGATGCATCGAACTCTTAGGCCAACAACCACCAGATTTAGTGGGGAAAAAGGTAGAGAATACCCAAAGGTAACAGTGTAGAAATCTCTGATTTTGCATGCATATGGTGTGTGTGTGTGTGTGTGTGTGTGTGTGTGTGTGTGTGTGTGTGTGTGTGTGTGTGTGTTTTCCAATGCTTGAAGAGCCTAGGTGGTAACCTTTAGATTGTTTGCACGAGTTTGGTGCTCTAACATTTGAATTATAGTATTTCTTCTTCCCAGCTTTTTGGTGATTCATTGGAGATAAGAGTATTCCCAGGCTAGCTTTGAATCTTGATTGATCCTGCAGTGTCAGCCTTGAGTAGCTAGGATTATAGGCATGAGCCACTGCCATGCAGCTGCACGGATGTCTTTTCATACTTTCTGTTCTAACAGCTGTCTAATTGCCCTGGCCTTGATCTCTGACCTCTACATCAGCTCCCAGCAGCCCCTGACTGTGTGGAGAATATAATGCTCTAACCAGTCCGTGCATCCTGTTTCTTTGTCCTCAGGGGAGGGTATGTTTCTTCTGAAGCACGGAGGGTTAGGGGAAGGGGCAGGAGGGATAGCTGTAGATGGGTGCTCGGCTAGGAAATAGGTATTCTGTTTTATCCAAGAAGGAAAGCGTGGCCAGATCCTAATGGCTCATGGTCTCTTATTCCTAGCTCGATCAGCAGGCTGATCTCGTAGGACTGACATTCAGATGCAGCCCAACAAGAAATGTCTGTGAGACTCTCCTCTCCCAAGAACCACCTGAAAGCTAGAAGAAAACTGTGGCTCCAGTGGTAGAGTGCTATCCTTGAATGAAAAAACTGAGGGACAGAGCATGGGCCCTGAATTCAAGACCTACTACCGAGATGCACTCATGCACATGCACGTGCATGCACACACACACACACACACACACACACACACACACACAGAGAAAGGTATTAATGATAAGCTGAGCTAGAACTGGGAGCAGTCCTGAGGCATAATCATAGTAAACTCTCAAGCTACATCAGTTGTTTCTCCTTAAGTCTTTCTTGGGCTGAAGAGTCTGGCCTATGACAGTAAGTTCCATGGAACCTGCCCTTCCATCCCAGCACAGGGCCATAAAACCAAGGGAAGGACACTATGGATCCTCCTTTGTAGTTGCCCATAATTGCAGACCTTCATCGGCTCCTGAGCACTGGTGAGTTAAACAGGGCTCTGAGCCCTGGGACTCCTAGGATATAGTGACTGCTACAAGCACCAGCCAGCCTGCTTTGGATTCCTCAGCCTACAAGTTTCACATGAGCCCAACTCAAAACCTGTCCAAGGTGTGCCTGAAAAATTCACATTCTTGTGATTCCCTTGTGAGCCGGTGTTAACTGGTCTACCCCTTCTGGCCCAGAACTGTGGTCTTAGACATCGATTTAGTACTCAGATCCACACTGCACTCATGAAGATGCCCTTCTGATGACCCAGCCGATGACCTCCATACCACAAGGCTTGTTCCTGATCTTGTACTGTGTCCCGCTCTGTAGGCAAAGGCCTTCAAGGAGGCTGCTCTCTAGACTTGTAGGACACATAGACATTGGAAGACCATCAGGAGCCCACTGGAAAGTACTCTGCCTAGAGCCACAGCATGAGGTCAAAGCAGGCCAGGTATTGGTCATGGGGCTCTAACTCTGGGGCTGGGCACCGTCTCTCAGCTCTTCAGGTTTGCACTTCAGCCACATCACCACTTCTGGTTTTCTGGTGGATCATTGGAGATCAGAGTCTCCAGGACATTCCTGCCCAGGCTGGCTTTGAACGGCAATCCTCACATCTCAGCCTCCTGAGGAGCTAGGAGAACCAACATAAGCCACCCATGCCTGGCTGATCTGGCCTTTCACCACAGTGGACTAGGAGCTCCTGAAAGCTTTCCTTTATTTTTTAGGTGCCAGTACTGGGGCCTGAACTCAGGGTCTGACCTGTAGTCTCTTAACGTTTCTCTCAATGTGGACATTCTACCACTTGAGCCACAGCTCCATTTCTGGCTTTTGTTAGTTCATGAGCAAGAAAGTCTTAGTAACTTTCCTCCCCTGAGATGGCTTTGACCCATGATCTCTGATCTCAGTCTCCTGAATAGCAAGGATTTACAGGGGTTGAGCCACTGGTGGGATTGAGCTAGAAGCTTTTCTTAAGCAAGAGTTCTTCCCTGCATTTGCCCTGACTCCTCCATGCAAAGAGGGCCTGAGGGTCAGGAGCTGTGAAAAATAGGCTTCCAGCCACAGAAATTGGCTGGGGTGTTTGGTGAAAAGTCAAGATAATCTTTCCCTGGGCCTCATTCTGGGACCCCACCCTCTTCCCCACCTGTGAATCAAGTACAAAACTTGTCCCAACTTTCAGTGTTCAGCCAGACTTGTCTGAAGCCACAGAAACTTCATTCCATCCACACCACCTGCTCTACACCACACCTCAATACCTTTGCCCATGCTGTACCTTTTGCCTGAGGCTCTCTGTCCTGTTGCACATCTTAGAAATCCTGTGGAATTTTGGCACTGATTATATCACCTCCTGGAACAAGTCTTAACTTCCCTCCTCCCTCTTTTTTTTTAAATACTGAGTTTCTAGAGGTGGAATTTGTGCAGGCTGACTGTCAAATTCTCTATCTTGGTGTGTGTATATGTGTGTGTGTGTGTGTGTGTGTGTGTGTGTGTGTGTTTGTGTGTGTGTGTGTGCGTGTGTGCATGTGCCAGTCCCGGGGTTTGAATTCAGGGCCTGGACGATATCCCTGATCTTTTGTGCTCAAGACTAGCACTCTATTACTTCAACCATAGCTATACTTCTGGCTTTTTGGGAGTTTAATTGGAGAAAAGAGTCTCATATAGATTTTCCTACTTGCATTTGGGATCCTCAGATCTCAGCCTCCTGAGTAGCTATGGTTACAGGAGTGAGCCAACAGCACCTGCCCTCTACCTGTTACCCATAACCTCAACCCTCTTCTAAGTCCCATTAGAAAATGTCTCACTATGCTCACTTTTTTTTTTTTTGGCCAGTCTTGGGGCTTGAACACAGGGTCTAGGCATGTTCCTGAGCTTCTTTTGCTCAACGTTAGCACTTTTATTGCTTAAACCACAGTGTCACTTTTGGCTTTTTCTGTTTCTGTGGTAGGGAGGAATCGAACTCAGGGCTTCATGTGTGCTAAGTAAGCACTCTACCAGTAAGCCATATTTGAAACCCAAGGCTTACTTCTAACGGGAGTTATGACCCTGGGATTTATTGGATTACCCATTTTGGCACAGAAATTGCTAGCTATTTTCTATCTTTCCCAGGATTTGGGACCAGCCTGAGACTCGGCAATGAGGAATGATTAATGAGTTATGGCACAAGCCCCCAGAGGCCTAGGCTCACATCCTACAGAGGGATAGAGGATATGAAGCCACAACCTTTGACAACTCCTACAGCCTAAGAATTGTGGTTTCTCTTGACAAGTGCCAGGGCATAATTCACCCGTTTTACACACCAGTTGCACACAGCAGCCCACGCAAAGCTTTCCTGGCTTTAGTTCTTAAACTGCAGTGAAGGACGCTTGTTCAAGCTGCCTGCTCAGACTTAGTACTCTCTGAGGGCTTGTTCCAGCTTGCCCAGTTTGGGGAGCTGGGCATGGGCAACCTGCTGAATGCCCATGATCAGGCCCTGTCCCTGAGCCCTTTTGCTCAAGGGTAGTGCTCTGCAACTTGAGCCATGGGGCCACTCACGTTTTTTTTTTGTTGTTGTTATTATTTTCTTTTGATTTCCTGTGATCTCTTAAGATATATGAATGTCGCAGTCTTTCTTACCCAGGCTGAATCCAAATTGGCATCTCAGCCTCCTGAGGATCTAGTATTACAGGCAAGAGCTACTGACACCTGGCTTCCTTTTCTTCTTGTTGTTCTTTTTTTCGTGACAACCTGAAATCTTCACAGTGTCATTCCAATGGTTTGCATTTGAAGTAAACGTCCCAGGCCTGGAATTCGAATGCTAGGACAGCCACACCCAAATGGAGGGAGATCCTCACTAACGCATTTCTCTTCATGTGAATGCTAATGAAATGTTATAAAAATAATAATTAAATCTGCAGTTAATTCATGACTCTATTTTAGAATGTCACATAAAAATTATTGAATTTATATCTTCCATTCTAGCACCATGATATGATTAAGGATAATATTGACTGATTTTTTATTAATGATTTTATAAGTATTAGATGATGATACTTCATTAAATGGAAGCATAATTTAATAACTAATAATTTGTAAAAATATATAATTTAATAATATCCTCACATTCCCTCTGTCAGTATATATATATATATATATATATATATATATATATATATATATATATATATATATATATATATATGGCACTACTGTGGATTGATCACAGGTCCTCAGAACTTCCTGGCAGCTCAGTTTTCTGGAGGCTGGTGTGCTAAGACTGTGATCCCATTTATGGATTGGGCACTGTAGGCCGTGAGTTGAAATCCCAGCATGGCCAATAATGTACTCATGGAGTAAGAAGCCAATTTTGACACATTTTTTCCTTCTCTGTGAAAGTCCTGGGTCTCAGTAGATGTGATATGCCCTAATAAAGTAAATGTTTTATGTGTAATAATACTAAATAAATAAGGGTAATAAATGTCATGTGGAATAAACTCATGTATGTAAATAGATCTCATATGTGAGTATTATTTTTTCCAGTACTGGGACTTCAATTCAGGCCCTTGGAATTTTTCTGAACTTCTTGTCTTCAAGGACAGTGATCTTCCCCTTAACCCACAGTGCCACAGAGTTACCCAAACCCTGATTTTAAATGCCAGGCCTGCCAGTGAAATGGTGCAAATTCCAAGACAGGGCCTTAATACTATTATTATTGTTGTTATTGTTATTGCTATTGTTATCATTATTATTATTATTTGGTTTTAGGTCAAGCACCAGGCTTGAACTCATGTCTTGGCATCTCTGCCAAAGCCGATCCTGGGAGCCTAGATCCTGAGTTCAAATCTCAGGGCTGGCAAAAAAAATAAAAAGGAAAAGGATAAAACTGAGAAGTTCAATCAGGTGGTTGTACTTTTTTTTCCCTCTGTATTGTACCATCCTGGGTCTAAATAACAATGCCCAGACAATATACATGACCTTACATTGCTGATGTTTGGAGGGCTCTTAGGGAAGCCAAGCAGAAATCATCAACTTCAGCCTGAAGTTTGAATCCCAGGACACCTACTAATGAATGGCTGGCTGGAGATTCTAAGAAACGCTTTCCAGGGCTGGGAAGGTGGCTCAGTGGTAGAGCGCTTGCCTTGCATGCTAGAGCCCTGGGTTCGATTCCTCAGCACCACATAAGCAAAAAGAAAAATGCCGGAAATGAAACTCAGAGAAACTCTGAGCTGTGGCTTAAAGTGGTAGAGTTCTAGGCTGATCAAAAGACCTTAAGACAGTACCCCCAACATTTCAGTGCAATCCCCTTGGCTGACTCCCCCACCAAAAAAACTCACCCCTCTAAAATCTAAATTTGGACTGTTTGTGGTGCGTTTCTGAAAGAATGGTGATACTGATGAAAGCACCCTAATTCTAATGACATTATGTGGGTTACAGCTATGTGATGAGTCTTTCATGAGTTGTTGTGTGCTGAGTCCTTCATGGGGTGCATTTTTTCATTTTTTCATCTGGTTCTTGTAAGAGCTACACAAGTAAGATGATTGTGCAGATGAGAAACTTGTGGCTCAGATATGTCCCCATGTCAGGTCCAAAATTATGAATGTATCTAACTCTAGTGAGTTGTCTCCTGCAGACAATTGTTTTGTTTTATTTTTCTTGATCATGAACCTTGAACTCAGGGCCTAGCCACTGACACTTACCAGTGGGGATCATGGGTAGCGCCGTACCACATGGAGCCAAGGACCTCCTTGCAACAGAGTGTTACAGACTAGGTGTAGTAGCTAAGGTCTGTCATCCTGCCTACTCAGGAAGCTGAGATCTGAAGATCTGGGTTCAAAACTATCCCAGACATAAAAGGTCCCATGAGACTATTATCTCTTATTCACCACTTAGAAACTTGAAGTGGAATTTAGTCGCTGCTGACTCGTGTCTGTCATCCTAGGTACTCAGGACGCTGAGAGCTGAGGATCACGGTCCAAAGGCAGCCTGGGCAGAAAATTCCTTGAGACGCTTCTCTCCAGTGACCCACCAAAAACCTCAAGGAGTGCTGTTGCTCAAGTGGTAGAGCCATTGGCTTTAGCTAAAGAGCTCAAGGACAGCACACAGGCCTAGACTTAAATTCCTCCAACTTCCAACAAAAGAAAGAAAGAAACCTGAAGTAGAGTGCTGGGAATGTGTCTTAGGAGTAGAGTGCTTTGCATGTATGAATCCCTGGGTTTCATTCCTTAGTACTACATCACTAGAAAAAAAGCCTGAAGTGGCTGTGTGCCTCAAGTGGTAGAGTGCTATCCTTGTACAGAGTCAACTCAGGTACAGTGTCAGGTCTGAGGTGAAGCTCCAGGACAAGTATATGAACATACATACACACACAGATACCAGAAGTGAAACTGTGACACCAAATGATAAAGAACTGAGCTTCTGCTCTGAGCTCGTGGTCAGTACCCAGGTCCTGTGTTCAACTCTGAAACACAGCCACCCAGGGCTCAATTAGGATAGGTCAAAGTTTCAAAATCTGATGAGTTTCACCAGCCCTAGATGACAAGAAGCATAGTGATATTACACATGTGCTTTGATTTAGCAAGTTTCTGGAAACCCAAGGAGGCATCATTGCCAACAATGAATCATTTCATTAGGTTCAGCTCGCTAGGTGTCTGCCAGAAGGATCCTTGAATAAATTGTAGCTGGTTATTTCAACACTGGAACATAGTCTAACAAAGACAGGATAAGTGCAGGGAATTTGGGCATGGGAGGTGCACAAATGAAGTCTTCCTATCACAACAGAGCTCTCGGCAGAGAGATAGCTTGAGGTACATAGAGGCCTTTTTCTCCTGGACTTCAGAGCCCACCCACACTCCTCACTAATTGGCCTAGAAGTAGTTTTTTTATCACTCAGCTGTACAGGAGTGAGGCCTGTTCCAACAATGAGGAAGACTTCTTCCAGCAGTCCCCGATGTAGAGAAAACCTCAGGCTACAATGGGAACAGTGAGAGGAGCCCCGGAAGATGCACTGTCTTGAAAACTCTCTCTGTTCTATGAACTCATTCTATTCAAAGCAAATTTCCTAGCTGGATACCTTCCATCATAGGAACTCTAGACCTTCACCAATAGAAATACATGCATACATACATGGGGAGACATGTTGTTACTGGCTTTTTTTTTTGGCAGGTCTGGGGGTTTTACTAAGAGCCTAGGCAATGTTCCTGAGCTCTTTTACTCAAGGGTAGCGCTCTGCCCTTGAGTCATAGCCCCATTCATGGGAATTTTTTATTTCTGTAATCCCTCAGAAATAAGAGTGTGGTGGAATTTGCTGTCCTGGCTGAATTCAAACTGGTATTCTCTACCTCTCTATCCTCTTGAAGAGCTAGGATTACAGGTAGGATCCACTGACACTTGGCTTTCTTTCCTTCTCATTTTTTTCTTTCATCCTGATAGTCTGAAATCTTCACAGTGTCATTCCAATGGTTTGCATTTTGAAGTAAAATACCCAGGCCTGGAGTTGAAGTGCCTGGACTACCACCTATAAATGGAGGGAGATCTTGAGAAAATCATTCCTATCCATGGGAATGCCTAATGGAATGTTATAAAAGTAACAATTAAATTTGCAGTTAGTTCATGATTCCCTTATAGAATGCCACACAAAAAGTATTGGATAATGCCTTCCATTCTGGCACCGTGGTATGATTCTCCAAATTAAGGAATACTGACTACTTTTAAATTAACGCTTTAATAAGTATTCAACCATGATACTTCATTTCATTAAAAGGAGGCATAATTTAATAACTAATAATTCATAGTATATATAATTTAATATCCTCACATTCTCTCTCTCATATACAAAGCAAACTACACACCTATCTATCTATCGATCTATCTATCTATCCATCCATCCATCTATCTATCTGTCTATCTATCTATCTATCTATCTATCTATCTATCTATCTATCTATCTATCTATCTATCTATCGATCGATCTATCTATCGATCTATCTATCGATCTATCTATCGATCAATCTATCTATCTATCTATCCGCCACTACTATTGCTTGATCACAAGTCCTCAGAAATGGCTGGCAGTTCAGTTTGCCAAAGGGTTTTGTTTTACAACTGACCCATTTATGATTTGTGCATTGTGAGCTATGAGTTCAAATCCCAGCATGGCCAAAATTTTATATGTGGAGTCAGAAGCCAATTTTGACCCATTTTTTTCCTTCTCTGTGAAAGTCCTGGGTCTATGTACGATGTATAATCTATATGCAAGTAAATCCATGTCATAAGATGTAATAAATGAAATAAATGTTATATATGTAATAATACTAAATAAAATAAATAAAAAATAAATAAAGGTAATAAATGTCATATGGAGTAAACACATGTATGTAAAGAGATCTCATGTATGAATATTATATTTTCCAGCGCTGGGGTTTGAATTCAGGCCCTGGAATCTGGTCTGAAATTCTTGTCTTCAACAATGGTGGGTTTCCCCTCCCCCACAGTGCCAGAGAGTTAATCAGACCCTGAGTTGAAATCCCAGGCCTGTCAGAAAAATGGTGCAAATTCCAAGCCAGGGTCTTAAATTTTTTTTGACCAGGAACATGCACTGTCTTGAAAGCACTCTCTGTGCTATGACATCATTCTATTCAAAGCAAATTTGTTAGCTGGGTGCTATTTTTCATAACGACTATGGATGTTCACTGAAAGATATACATGCAAATATACACAGACACATGCAGTTAATGGCTCTTATTTTTTTAGTGCAGATCCTGAGGCTTGAACTATGAGCCTAGAAATTGTCCCTGAGCTCCATTTACACAAGGAAGCACTTTATTGTGCCTTAATCCATGATACTTCATTAAATGGAGGCATAATTTAATACCGAATAATTATTAGTAATATATTACATGTAATTTAACAATATATAGACATCTCACATTCTATAAATATATCTATATTTAAATGTACAGTGGAATACACATATACATCTCTTTCTTTCTCTCTCTCTATATATATTTATATACACGTATTTGTAGCAATTTACACATATATCTATTTATGTATTGGCAGCTCCTGGGGATAGAACTCAGGTCCTGTGAACTGCCGGGTATTGAATTTGTTTGAGGCTGCTGTGCTTAAACTGACCCCTTGATGAATTAGACATTCCAGGTCCTGAGTTCAAATCCCAGGAGTGCTAAAGTCAATAGGTGGAGTAAGAAGCCAATGTTGACCTGATTTCCTTTCCATGGAAATATTGTGCCCTAGGTACAATATGTAATATCTATGCAAATACATATATATGATATATATATATATATACATGTATATAAATATTATTTTTGCCAGTTCTAGGGCTGGAATTCACACACTGGGAAATGCTCCGGATTTTTTTTCTTCTAGGTTAGCTTTCACTTCACCCAGAGCACAATAGTGTTACCCAGTCCCTGAGTTCAAATTCCAGGTATGGCAGATAAAATGGCCCAAACTGCTAGCCAGGACCTTAACTTTTTTGGGGGTGGCAGGCAAGGGGTTTGAACTCAGGTCGCTACAACTCTGACTCAGCCTTGATTACGCTAGGCTGGGGTGCAGCTTTTACACCCACAGATGATCCTAGAACCCGAGTTCAACTCCCAGCTCTGGCAAAAAAATAATCCAACCAAGATGGAGCAGGAAAAACCAGGAAGTTTTAGACAACAGTTTTACCTTTGTTTCCTTTGAACTGTGACCATCCTGGCTCTCAATGACTTGGCTTGAAAACTGTACATGTCCTTGCATGGCCGAAGGCTGCGGGATGTCAGTGAAGCCTGAGCCCAACCAAGACACCTAGGCCCTGAGTTTGATGCTGGGACTTCCACCTACTCGTTCCTATCTGTAGGAACAATAACAGAATCTTTGTAATATACCAATTGAACTACTAATTAGCTAGTCATTGTAGTATAAGGTTGTACGCAATAAATTTAGGTCATTGATTAATTTAATTAACACTTTATTAAGTCTCCTACCATGATTAATTAATGGAGGCATAATTTTAGACCAAATAATTCATAGTAATAGAATATATAAAATAAGATATAGGTCATCATTCTTTATATAGAGTTATACATTAGAATCTTCATAAATGTCTTTCCCTCTATATAACTTTATTTATAGATTCATATACATATATAAATACACACACTCTGCAATTTACACATCTATCTGTTTTTATATTGGCCACTCCTAGGGCTTCATTTCAGGTCCTCAAATTTGCCTGACAACTTCACTTGCGTCAGACTGTTGTGATAACATTTACCCATTCATGAAGTGGGCCTTCTAGGCCCAGAGTTCAAATCACAGAACTGCCAAAAACTTAATCCCGCTGGAAGAAGGCAATTGTCCCACTTGTTTTCCTTATCAGTGAAAGTCCTCAATCTCAGGAATAATGTATAATACATAGGCAAATCTATGTTCTGTGTAATAGGATGTAAAAAATGTTATACATGTAATCATACTTTCTAAAATATATAATAAATTAATAAGAAACAAAATAAAATGAATAACTATGCTAACTGCAATATGCAGTAAACAAGTGTATGTATTTTAAATGTGTATGTATTTTAAATATATCGAATATTATTTTTGCGAGTACAAGGAACAGGCCTGTCTTTCTTGTCTTCCAGCATTGTGAGCTTTCTCTTCACCCACAGTACTACAGATTTACTCAGACCCTGAGTTCAAATCCCAGGCCAGGTAGAAAAAATGGGGTGAATACAACGCCAAGTAGCCTAATACTTGTTTAAATATTTTTAATGTCTATATGTACATATGCATGTATATATTACGTATTTTTATTTTGTCAAGCACAGGACTTGAACTCAGGGCATGGCAACTCTGCCTCAGCTTTGATCACTCTAGGCTGGGTTGCAGCCACTGGACCCACAGCTGAACCTAGGTTCCTGGGCCTCAAAGGCTGACAGGAAAAATAAATAAATAAAACCACATAGAAAAAAAACCCAGTAACTTGCAGATGGCTGACAGTTTTACATTTGTTTTCTTTTCAAGGTGACCATCCTGGGTCTAAATGACAGGGCTGAAAAGTGTTAGTAACCTGGCATTGATGAAGGCTGTCAAGCTTCCAGAGAAGCTATGGGCCAACACGACAACATAGGCCCTGTGTTCGAAGCTGGGTCCTGACCCTTACCAATGGAGTCTCGTTCCTATTCATAGGAATACCAATGGAAAGTTATGAATATCAAGGTTGAATTACTTGTTCCTGAATGATACTAGCATAAAATTAGAGAGTGATTTTAGGAGGCCGATGGATTTTAATGAATATTGTTGACACATTAAAAGAATACTATTAATTACATGGACACTATAGTTTCAGGACAGTGGTCGATATAATTAATAATCCATTAAGGATGAAAACAGTAATATTAATTACATGGAGGCATAATAAATACCCAAGAATTGGTAGGAATGTAGCCTATATAACTGAATAATGTATAGACACCTCTGGCACTCTATAAAGATCTATATTTGTTTGTGTACTACCATCTGCATGTCCATCTGTTCTTGTTTTGTCAACCCCTGGGCCTCAATCTCAGGTTCTGAGAACTGCTTGTCGGCTCCATATGCCCCAGGTTGGTGTGCTGACACTCACCCATTCATGAATTGGACCTTGTAGGCTGTGAGTTCATATGCCAGCACTCACAAAAATTGAATCATGCAGTAAGACTCAGGGTGACACTTGTTTCTATTTCTGTGAAAGTCCTGGGTGTCAGGTGTGAAGTTTCATACATATGTAATTCTATATTCTATTTAACAAATGAAGTAAATATTCCATGTGTTATAGCAGTCAATAAAATATATGGTAAATGAATAAAAAAATAAAATGAATAACTACACTAAGCACAATTTGGAGTCAACATACGGGGCTCAATCTCAGGGCCTGGGCACTACTTCGCAGCTGAATTGCCTAGTGGCTTCTGTGCTGGCAGTCCCCCATTCATGAACTGAGCCTTTTTTGCAATGAGTGTAGATCCCAGCACTCCCAAAAATGTAATCTTGGAGTGAGAAACCAAGCATGACACATGTTTTCCTTTTCTGTGAAAGTGCTCACTGTCAGGTAAGATGTATAATTTGGATGCAAATCTCTATGCTATGTAATAGGATGTAATAAAGGTAAAAAACATCATAGGTAGAAGAATTGCCACTACAGTAAATGATAAACAGATTGAATTAGTAGTGAATCATTCTAGGATAAAATTAGATGCAATAAGTGTAGTATGTGCACTAAGTATAATTAATATTTTATTAAACATTAACAGAATAAAAATTACATGGAGACATAATTAAATAACTAATAATTGGGAATAACACACGATGCATAATTTAATAATATATAGACATTGGTCTCATTCTATGAAATATCTAATTGTATGTATAGATATATGTACATATATGATAAACAATTATAGGATATTGAGTAATTATTAATTAATGCTTTATTAATTGTTAACTGGGACATATAATTAAATGGAGACATAATTTAATACCTAAGATTTGGTAGCAATATTATCTATAATTTAATAATATACAGAAATCTCTTTTTCTGTATATAATATTTTTATACAGGACTCTCTATCTATTTATACCTAATTTACTCCTGAGGCTCGGGGGTTGAGTGCTCTCATAGTAAGCACAAAGACCAGGGTTCGATTCCTCAGTGCCACAAAACAAAAAACTCAGAAGTTCTTCTGTCTTTCAATCAATTGAGTGTTAGCCTTGAGCACAAACGTTTAGGGACAGTGTGTAAGCTCTTACTCAAGCCACAGCTTTGATGCCAGAAAAAGGTAGGATATTCTAACTGCAATTATAGAAGGGCAGAACTTCAAATAACTCATTAACAGAGCAAGCTAGGAGTCTGGTGCTGACAGCTGCCACCTAACCTGACTTAGCCAGATGTAAACCGCTGCAAGCCAGCTCCACGGGTTACCCATGTCATCCTGACTTACGCCCGTCATCCTTGCTGCTCAAGGGCTTTAAAACCCAGTCCTAGCAGGAAGCCTGAGAGACACCTCAAAATGTGGCTCCAAGTGGTAGAGCTTTGAGTTCAAGCCCCATGGCTAACACACCCTCCCCAGAAAAACACCCCACTAAACCATTAGATGTGAACTTGTATGGTTTGTAAAATTTTCCTCAAAGAATGTTGATACTGATGAAAGCACCCTAATTCTAATGACAGCTTGTGGAATGGAGCTATGTGCTGAGTCCTCCATAGGGTGCTCTGTTCTGAGTCCTGCACAGGGTGCTATGTGCTGAGTCTTTCACAGGATGCAGTGTGCTGAGTCTTGCATTGGGAGCTGGGTGCTGAGTCTTTCACAGGATGTTGTGTGCTGAGCGGTGCAAAGAGTGCCATGTGCTATGTCCTTAACCGGGTGCATTCTTATATCTTGTCTATGTAAGAGTTCCATAACTTAGATGATTATACAGACAAGAATATTGAGGCTCAAATAGGTCTTCATGTCAGGGACAAAATTATGTATTACTGAAGACTCATGAGTTGTCTACAGCAGACAATGGTTTGGTTTGTTTTTTCCTTGGTCATGAGCCTTGAACTTGGGGCGAAGGCACTGACTCTTACCTCTTGGGCTCATGGCTAGCACTCCACCACGTGTAGCCATGGACCCCCTTGCAGCAGAGGCCATGTCCAAGGGCTCAGTAGCTGAAGACTGTCATCCTGCCTTCTTGGGAAGCTGAGTTCTAAAAATCTGGGTTCAAAAATATACCAGACACAAAAGGTACCATGAGACTATTATCTACAATTCACTACTAAGAACCTGAAGGGGAAGCTGGGTGCTTGAGGCCGTGTAGGTTATCCTACCTACTCAGGAGGATGAGATCTGAGGATCATGGTTCAAAACTAGCCTAGGCAGGAAAGTGCTTGAGATACTTAGCTCCAATGAACCACCAGAAAACCGGAAGTAGTTCTGTGGCTCAAGTGGTAGAGCACAAGACTTGAGCTGAAGACGTCAGGGACAGCACCAAGGCCAAGACTTCAACTCCTTCAATCAACAACAACAACAATAAAAAAAAGACAGAAATAAAGTAAAAAAGCTGAAGTAGAGGGCTGGGAAAGTTCCTTAGTTGTAGAAGTCTTTGTATATATGAAAAATTGTGGGCTTCATTTCTGAGGACCACATCACTAGGACAAAGCCTGAAGTGGGTCTGTTGATCAAGTGTGAGAGGGATGTCATTATACAAGAGAAACTAGATACAGTGCTCAGGTCCTGAGGTCAAGCTTCAGGACTTATGTATATGTGTGCATGCACACACACCCGTGCACACACACACCGTGGTGTGCACACATACACACTGACCCATACATCACAGACAAGAAGTGATGTTGTTACACAAAATGGTAAAGCACTGGGATTCTGTACTGAGCTCATGGTCAGCACCCAGCCCTGTGTTCAACCCCAAAACCTAGCCACCCTGCGCCCAACTAGGAGAAGTCAAAGGTTTCAAAACCTGATGAGCTTCACCAGTCATACATGACAGGAAGCTTTGTGATATCCAACATGTGCTTGGATTTCCCAAGCTTCTGGAAGCATAGGAGAGGCATCATAGGCCCAACATTGCCTGCAATGAATCGAATCATTATGTTCAGTGCCATAGTTGTCTGCCTGAAGGACTCCTGAATTGTATTGAGCACTGTAACTGAACACCAGAATATAGCCTCACAAAGGCAGGATAAGCACACAGAACTTGGCCTGCCATGGGAGGTGGCACAAATGAAAGTCTCCTGTTAAAACAGAGCACTGGGAAGAGAGATAGCTAAGGGTACAAAGAGGGATTATTTTTCGTGACCTTCAGAGCCCGCCCACACTCATCCTCACTAACTGGCCCAGATGGAGTTGTTACCCAGCTGTACAGGAGTGAGGGCTTTTGTGTGCCTGTCCAGAAAATGAGAGAATCTTCCTCCAGCAGGCTTGTGATGTAGCGAAACCCTTAGGTAACACTGTGAACAGTGAAGGGAGCCCCGGAACATGCACTATCTTGAAAGAAGTCTCTCTGTTATGAACTCATTGTACTGAATACAAATTTCCTAGGTTGGTGCCATTCATCAGAGCTCCTCGGAAATTTCACCTATAAGAATACAATACATAGACAAAGACATGGAAGTACAGATTCTTTTTGAGAGGCAGGTCCTGGGGTGGAAATATGAGCCTATGCATGGTCCCTGAGGTCCTTTTGCTCAAGGGTACTGCATTAAGCTTGAGTCACAGGTACACTTCTGGGAATTTCTGTGATCTCTTAGAAATAACTTTGTCATGGACTTTCCTACACTGGCTGGATTCAAACTAAGTTTCTCTATATCTCAGCCTCCTGAGGACCTGGGATTACAGAAAGCAGCCACTGGCACCTTATTTCTTCTCTCCTTCATTTTTTAATCTGGACAATCTGACTTCTTAAGAGGGTCATTCCCAAGGTTTTAATTTATAAGTAAACTACCCAATGTTCTTTATAGCTGCCCTGAGAAGGATTTTCTCTCCTCATCTTCCCCTCTGGTCACAGGTTTGAGGCCAAAATTGAGAAAGGAGTGTCACAAGATTTTAAAGCAAATATCCACAGTACATGCCAGTTCTGTCACTTAGCATTGAGCTGCTGTGAATTTACTGTCTCAGGATATGAGGACCAAAAGCTGGAGTGATCCTCATACAGTCTGCATTGCTCCTTTTGCCTATAAAATGATCTAATAATTATGAGTGTTTTGTGTCTCCATCACTAAGTGTCTAGAACACACTAGTAGCATCTTCATGTGAAGGGTTAAAGTTTTGAGGCAGTGATCTCAAAACTTGCTTGTTTCTAGCAGAGCAACACGTGGTGGTAATCCAAACACCTCGTTGGTTGTGTGCCTCTAAAAACCCTGCAAATTTTTAGCTCGGGGTTCTCCTCCTAAGCTCTGCTGTGTTGGAGTGTAGGATGAGACCCGAGCTGCAGCCTGTTTAATTAAAACCTTAAAACAGCTGTAAAGTGTGACTCTCGATGGTCTTGTTAGTGGGGATCCTGCGATCTGGGTATAACATATTAGTGGGGGCTCGTCCGGGATCCCTCCAAAGACCCCCAAGATATCAAACTCCAAAGGTAATATAGCACTGTCTTTGTTAATTTGTCTGGTCCTGTCATTTGTCTGTTTTACTTTCATTTTCCTTTGTGAGGATGGCCACTCTGATTCGTAAAGGGTTGTTGAATCAGGCACCCTTGCACCACAACCCTGGAGGAACTGGGAGATATCCTAGATCCTCTTGTGGGGTGGGGGTCCTTGGAACCCTGCCATGTGGGGTGGGGGTCCTTGGATCCGGCTGTGTGGGGCAGGGGAGGGGTAGTCCTTGGAACACCGCCATGTGAATTGTGGAGTGGTTTTCGGTTCAGTGTTGGGCCAGAACTGACCAAGAGGGCCTCCTAACAGAGGCCCAACTCGCCCACTGTGGCTCTGCTCCTTCTGCTGTGTGGCGTGGGTGTGGAACCCCATCGTGACTGTAGTCAGTGGACTAATTTGGGAGATCTCCACTTTGTAAGCATTTTTGTAACTGTCAGGCCTGCATGTTTTGTTTGTACTCTTTATAGTTTTTTGGCTGTACGTCTGATGGGACTGGAAACCATAGGCACCACTCCATCTAGCCCCCTAGACTTACAAAAAGAAACTGAGACTGAGGGAAAGAAAAGGTAGCCCCCAGTTTTTCAGGGAGATAACTTGAAAGAAGAAATGTTTCCTCCCCCTATTCTCTTTCCAGGTTCCATTTGCAGAACCTGAGAATGATCAAGAGGACGAGGGAGCTATAGAACACTCGGAATCTGCCCTTAAAGTTTCTGAGGAGCCAGTCAGTCGAAGATACCGTGGGATCAACCCCCCTTCTAATACAGCTGTTTTTCCCTTATGTGACATAGGTCCTGTGGATGCGGATGACTAACAGCAACTCCAATATTGGCCATTTTCGACCAGTTACCTATTCAATTGGCACACCCAAAATTCCCCCTTTTCTGAGAAACCCTAGGATTTAATTCGTTTGCTTGAAATTGTTCTCTTTACCCATCAGCCCACTTGGGATGATTTTAGTCAGCTTTTATAGGTCCTTTTTACCACCAAAGAGAGAGACTGTATCCAAAAGGCAGCCCAGAAATATATCCTTGGCCCCACAAGAGCACCTATCACAGATCCTGCCATGATCACTGCCTATTTTCCTGAGATCCGACCAACATGGGACTACAATACAGCTGAAAGTAGGGAGTGACCCCTCGGCTCTGTTGGCAGGTCTCAAGGCAGAGGCTTGCAAACCTACTAATATGGCCAAAGTTTATAATGTTAGACAGGGAGGAAGTGAAAGTCCCGCAGCATATCTTGAGCAGCTCAGGGAAGCTTTTAGGCAATATATCCATATGATTTTGAGACCCAGGAGTCTGCTCAGATGATTATGTTTGCCTATATGAATCAAGCTACACCAGACATAAAGCAGAAGTTGCAGGCTCTAGACAGACTTGGTGAAAAGTCTATTAGGGATCTAGTAGCTGCAGCGTAAAAGGTTTACAATAGGAGAGAGAGAGTACCAAAGACAGGAAAGGAAGGACAGAGAACGTGAAATTGAGTGTGAAAAGAGCGACCAGGCCAAAGAAAAGAGGACAGACTTGTTGGACTCGCCACTATCGCAGATCAAGCATACCTGGTTCACAGACAGCAGCAGTTTCATTTGAGATGGAAAAAGGTACACGGGTACAGTAGTCACCATGGACACTGAGATAGTGTGGGCAGAAGCACTTCTCCAGGGAATATCTGCACAAAGAGAAGAACTAGTGGCACTAACAAAAGCCCTACAGATGAGAAAAGGGAAGACACTAAACATTTACACGGACAGTCGGTATGCTTTTGCCACTGTGCATGTCCATGGAGCCATTCACCAAGAGAGGGGGCTGTTGACAGCTGAGGGAAAGGCTACTAAAAACGAACAAGAAATTTTAAGCCTCATCTGGGCCTTATGGGAAAGCAAATATTGCCATTATGCACTGTCCTGGCCATCGAAAGGTAACTGATTCAATAACCAAAGAAAATAACTTGGCCGATCAGGCAGCTAAGGAGATGGATCTCCAGCCCAGAACGGAAGTAGCCCCAGGGCCACAAGCTTTGCCTCCTGAGCCTCAGTATTCCCAAGAAGACTTGGAGTGGATAAAGAAAATTTCCATGGCCTATGAACAACCAAACAGAGAAAGAAATAAAGACTGGAGGAATACTGGTGATGGGAAACTTACCTTGCCACAAAGATTGAGCAAGAGGATTCTAATGAGAATCCATCGGGTCTCTCACATGGGAACCCGAAGAATGGAGGACTTGCTCCTACACTCAGAAGTAAAAAACAGGGAAGGAAATCAACTCATTGAGGACATTGTTAAAATTTTTAAAGCCTGTCAGCTCACTAATGCCCCTAATCAACTGGTTACAAAAGGAGCTCGCCTCCATGAAGATAGGCCAGGTGTGTATTGGGAAGTAGACTTCACAGAAATTAAAACTGGAAAATTTGGATATAAATATTTGCTAGTTTTTGTAGACACCTTTTCAGGATGGGTTAAAGCCTACCCAACAAAGCATGAGACTGCAAACCTCATATCTAAGAAGATCCTGGAAGAAATCCTACCCAGGTATGGCTTCCCATCCACCATCGGGTAGGACAATGAACCAGCCTTCATCTCAAAAGTAAGTCAGGGAATAGCCACGGCACTGGGGACGGATTGGAAATTGCACAATGCTTATAGACCCCAGAGTTCAGGGCAGGTAGAAAGAATGAATCAGACTCTAAAAGAGACCTTAACTAAATTGGCCTTGTTGACTGGCCCAGACTGGGTATCACTCCTTCCTTTTGCCCTGCTTAGAGTAAGAAATTCACCCTATCAGCTTGGCTTTACTCCTTTTGAAATAATGTATGGACACCCTCCACCCATTTTCCCTAGCCTTCAGACTGAATTGCTTGCTGATTTGGATGATATTGAATTTCTGTGTACGCTTGACTATTTACAGCTGGTGCATAAGAGGATGTGGCCCCAGCTTAGAGCATTATAGGATTCTGCTTCTACTCCTACCCCCCATTTGTTTAAACCAGGGCACTGGGTGTTTGTGCGAAGGCACCACCTGAGATCTCTGGAGCCACGGTGTAAGAGACCTTACATGGTTCCATCCTTACATGGTGCTACTGGTGTTTAGCTCTGCTTAAGAGTGTGCTACTGCTCTTAAGGTGGATGGCATTGCTGCTTGGATCCACTGCTCCCACGCCAGACTGGCTGACCCCTTTGCCCTGGACAACCGTGCGGAAACATGGGAAGTCTCCAAGCATCCTACCCAACCACTCTGCATACACCTCAAGAAAAGAAAAATGAACTGACTGTTATTGGTATTGTTGTGTAATAGTATGGCTATACCGTTCAAGATCAAGAATTGTTGGAGTTTTGTTTGAGGCTGGAGCCACAAGATTGTGTCTCAGGACCATAAGTCAAGGGGGGGTAATGAAGGGTTAAAGTTTTGAGGCAGAGACCACTTGTTGCTTGTTTCTAGCAGAGCAACACGTGGTGGTAATCCAAACACCTGGTTGGTTGTGTGACTTTATATACCCTGCAAATCTTTACCTTTGGGCTCTTATCCTAGGTGCTACTGTGTCAGAGTGTAGGACAAGGCCTGAGATGCAGCCCGTTTAAATAAAACCTTAAAACAGATGTAAAGTCTGACTCTCGGTGGTCTTTTTGGTGGGGGTCCAGCAACTGAGGTATAACAATGTTTCCATTTTTCTCTAGTACTCCTCGAGATTTAGACTAAGGGTATGTGTGGAGAGGCTCCTCGGTGAATCCCTGAGGAAACCACTTGAAGCCTCCTCAGGAGAAAGCCATTCAAGCCAGCTGAGCAGGAGAGTCTCTGAGACTATTTTGTCCAATAAACCACCAGAGAACCAGAAGTGGAGCAGTGGCCCAGAGGGTAGAGCTCCAGCTTTGAGAGAGAAAACTGAGCAGGAGATACAATCCAGACAGGCAGGAAAGTCTGGGAATTGCTTATGTCCAATTAACTACCAGCTGGCAGGAAGTGCAGCTGTAGTGGTGGTCAGCCTCAGCCTTCAGCAAATCAGCTCAGGAACACATCGGTCCCCGAGTTTAAGCCCTGGGATGGACACAAAAAAATTCAAAAGAGAAGGCCAAATATATGTATCAGTGTCCTACCTACTTATGTGTGTATGTATATTACCTCCCATGGTGCAAACCCTGCTTTTATTTACTGGTTTATTTTTCAGATATGCTAGTTGTGCATACTGAATCATTCTCTTCATTTCAGGCGCATTGATTTTCTCTTCCAGGGTTCTAGGCCTGTGTCTTTATATGATGCACACTGAAGGTCTCAGCAGCCTTTATTTACATTTTATTATGAGGGCAATGCAGGAACAATCACAAATCAGGCAGGGAAAGAGAAGATCATATTTCTTAGAAGTAACTGGTATTCAGAAAATTAAACTTAAGAACATAAAATTGTAGCATACTTATGTAAAAACTACCATTAAGAAAAAAATAAAGGGGCTAGGAATATGGATTGATGACAGAGTGCTTGCCTAGCATGCAAAAAGCCCTGGGTTCGATTCTTCAGGCACCCGTACACAGACAAAGCCAGAATATGTGCTGTGGCTCAAGTAGCAGAGTGCTAGAGACAGTGCCCAGGCCTTGAGTTCAACCCAACAACTGGCAAAGATATAGCTACCTAGGTAGGAAGGTAGGTAGATAGAAAGAAAAAAGAGAAAGAAAGAGAGAAAGAAAGAAAGAAAGAAAGAAAGAAAGAAAGAAAGAAAGAAAGAAAGAAAGAAAGAAAGAAAGAAAGAAAGAAAGAAAGAAAGAAAGAAAGAAAGAAAGAAAGAAAGAAAGAGAGAAAGAGAGAAAGAGAGAGAGAGAGAAAGAAAGAAAGAAAGAAAGGAAAGAAAGAAAGAAAGAAAGAGAGAAAGAGAGAAAGAAAGAAAGAAAGAAAGGAAAAGAAAGAAAGAAAGAAAGAAAGAAGGAAAGAAAGAAAGAAAGAAAGAAAGAAAGAAAGAAAGAAAGAAAGAAAGAAAGAAAGAAAGAAAGAAAGAAAGAAAGAAGGAAAGAAGGAAAGAAGGAAAGAAAGAAAGAAAGAAGGAAAGAAGGAAAGAAGGAAAGAAAGAAAGAAAGAAAGAAAGAAAGGAAGGAAGGAAGGAAGGAAGGAAGGAAGGAAGGAAGGAAGGAAGGAAGGAAGGAAGGAAGGAAGGAAGGAAGGAAGGAAATAAGGAAGAAAAAAAGAAGAAAAGAAGGAACAAAGAAAGTTGGTAGATGAATCTGTTTTTGCCGTCAGAAGGAAAGAAGGGAACACTTCCCAGTCATGAGGCTTTCTGCAGTGTGCCAGGACACCAGCATCACCTTCACACAAACACAGAGCAGTATGACTGTCTCTGTCCCACTTCTCAGGCAGCCAAATACCCCAGAGTAAAGAGGGCAGAGCCAGGTTTTAACTCAGATGCTTGGAGACAGAAGAGAAATGGCCCTGCCCCTCCTTGGACTGGGGATTTGCATTAATGATGTGGAGAATGTAGTAAGAAGAATGGACTGGCAGAGATAGAAGGGCCTTCAAACCTGACAAACGGAGAGTCAAAAACCCACACCTTAAGACCAGAGAGCAGGGATTTTCTACTCTGTTCCTCCCCTCTCCCCCACTAAACTGGCTCTCTATAGGTAACCTAAAGATAGCCTGAGGCTCCCTTCACCTGAGGGAGGAAGTTTGATTAGTCATCATTTGAAGAGACTGAGAAAAGCCAGACCCTGCTGTAACTCTAACAAATGTTTCAGGTTTCCCCCATTGCTGGCTGTGCCTGGAATGAATGAAGTGGTTTTGCAGCTCACATCCCTGTTGAGTGTGTACATTCTGCCTCCTAATCCTGCAGGCCTAGTTCTCTGCACCTAGCCTGGCTTTTGAAACTGTTTTCTGTCCTTCAAATACAGTGTTCCACTGGAGTTCTTCCTTCTAACATAGCTAGGGCTTGGATCCTGAGAACTTCATTTGAACCCCGAATGGGTCAATAATATTTCTTTCCTTCTTCTGTAACTCAAGAACTCCAAGAACATTTAGAGTGCAAGTAACTTCTCATCACCAAGGGAAACACAGGAATTTCTTGAGCATCTGACCTTTCAGAACAGGCTTTCTTTCCTTAGGCTGTCTTCAAACTGCGATCTTAAGATCTCAGCCTCCTGAGAAAGTAGGTTTCCAGAACCACTGGAATCTGGCATATTGTTTTTGCCAGACCTGGGGCTTGAAATTAGGGCCTGTGTACTGCTTTGAGCTTCTTTTTCTCAATGCTACCACTCTAGCACTTGAACCACACCACAGCTTCTGGCTTATTCTGAGTATGTGGCACTCAGGATTCAAACCCTAGCATTCAGGCATGCTAAGCAATCTCTTTGCCACTAAGCCACATTCCCAGCCCCAACCTTACGATTTTATCCCTCAACTTGCCTATCCACAAGAAAAAGCTTCTGAGTATAAATCATCGAAACAAATCCCTATAGGAAGTTGTCCAAAGATAAATAAGACAAAGCTCATACTAGGGACAGACTCTAACCATGTGATGACTTGACAAATGCCTCCATTTTATTATGTATCATGTTTCAACACTTAATAAAGTATTAATGAAAATGAGTGAATGTACTGAATTATTGTGTATAATTTTATAATATATGTACACAACTTAAATATTATGTGTATAATAATAATAAATAAATAAATAAAATGAATAAAATAAAAATTAAATACAAAATCAATAATAATAATCATAATATAAAATAAACATACACATGTACATATATATATCTTATATTACACATGTATACATATATTTTTTCTATTGCAGGGCCTTAATTCAGGCCCTGGGAACTCTAGCTTGAAAATCTTTTCCTCAAGGACAAGGAGCTTAGCCTTCTCCCAAGGTGCAAAAGAGTTACTTGGACAGTGAGCTTAAATCCCAGACATGGCAGAAATACTGGCCCCAGTTCTAAGACAGTGACTTAACATTTGTAACAGAAACAGTTATGTTTATTCAGTTCCATACTGAACACTGAAAAAAATCAGTGCACAATTTTGTACAGCTATTCAGACATCCATCCCTTACCCCCAAAGTGCTTCTTGAGCACTACATAATTTTTGTACGTTTTTTTACTGTAAAAATGTTGTACAGAGGGGTCACGGTTACATGAACAAAGTAATGAGTACATTTCCTATTGAGCATTGTTGCCTCCTCGTTTGTTTTTCCCCTAACATCCCTTCCCTCCTATTTTTACAATTAACTTCCCTGCTGAGGTCAGTGACTTAATTATTTTTGGCTTGGCATGGGGTTTGAACTCAAGTACTGGCAACTCTGCGCCTTCCATCACATTGCTACGGATTCATCAAGACTCTGAGTTCAAATCCCAGGCTAGGAAAGAAAACTGGCAGAAATTCCAAACCAAGGAGCTTTATAATTTCAATTTAGTTAGTTAGTTAATGAATTAATTAGTTAATTAATTTTGCCAACCACAGGGCTTGAACTCAGGTCATGGCAACTCTGACTCAGCTTCACTCTCCCTAGGATGGGGTGCAGCCTCGGGACCCAAAGCTGATCCTGGGACCCAAGGCCCAGAGGGCCTGCAGGAAGAAAAAAAAAACAGAACAGCATAAAACGTGGGGAGCTGTAGAGGGCTCAGGGTTTTACAAGATTTTTTTTTGCATGGTGACCATCCTGTGTCTGAATGACATGGTTTCAAAGTGGACCTGGCCTGCCATTGCTGATGGCTGGCAGGCTATCAGGGAAGCCGTAAGCCAACATATCAACATAGGCCCTGGGTTCAAATCCTAATCCTTACACTTACCAATGGCAGGAGATCACAAGAGACCCATTCCTATGCATAAGAATACAGATTGAAAGAGTAGTCCATGCATTTGTTTAGTCTAAAATTGGATGCAATAATCCTAGGATGCTGATTGACCTTAATTAATAGTTTATTAAGCATGAAAAGAATAATATTGTTTCAATGGAGATATAATAAATACCTAAGAGTTGGTAGCAACGTAGTAGATGTCATTCAGTCATAGATAGACAGCTCTGGAACTCTTTAACAATATATGTTTATTTGTATACCACCCTCTGCCTATCCATGTATTACGGTTTTAGCCAAACTTGGGGCTTGATTTAGTGCCTGGGAACCACCTGACAGCTTCATTGGCTAGAGGCTTCTGTGCTCACACTCATCCACTCATGAATTGGGCCTGCTAGGCCATGAGTTCAGATCCCAGCACTGCCAAAAATTTAATCTTTGAGTAAGAAGCCAAGTGTGACATATGTTTTCCTTTTCTGAGAGAGTTCAGGGTGTCAGGCATGATTGAGAACATATCTACAAATCTAGATGGTATGTGATATGATGTAAACAATGTAATAAATGGTATAGTTGTCATGAAAGTCAATGAAATAAATCGTAAATAAATGAATAAAAAAAAAAAGAAATAAAATGAATAACCACACTGAACGTGATATGGACTGAATATCTGTATGGAAGTATAAATCCTACCACACCAAACACGGTATCTACTGAACATCTGTATGGAAGTATAAATCCTATGTTTAAAATGTATATAAGGAGTATGTTTTCCATGCCTGAGGCTTGAATTCAGCCCAACCCCATGAGAAAGCAATGGCGGGAAATCCTGAGATACTCGTTTCTGGACCAGGAAAAGTCATGGAATGTGACCGATCTCATTGAATAAGTAGTTCATGCATGATGTGACTAGGAAATGATAAGCAAGACTCATGGGTATTTCTTATTTGTAAAGCAGTGTTGATTAAGCGTGACAATAATCATCACAGTCATGAAATGAAGGCATCTGGAAAGATCCAAGAATCAGTAGACACATGGTAGATTGGATTCCATCACAGGTTATCGTCTCTCCTACTCCATACAAATGTGTACTTATTTGCATACTACCTTCTACTTATGAATGGATGACTGCTGTGTGCCCTCCTCCCACACCCTCACCTGGGAGTCCATCTCAGGTCCTAGGAATGGCCTTACTACTTAGTGACTCACAGGCTGGTTTGCTCACATGGACCCATTCATCAATTGGGTCTGCTGGTCCCCGAGTTCAAATCCCAGCAGTGCCAAAAGATTCATTTTGATATCAGAAGCCAATTGTTGCACCTGTGTTCCTTTCCTATGCAAGTCCTGGGTCTCAGCTAAGATGAAGAATGCATGGGCCACCCTGTGGCCATGGGAATAGGTTGTTATCATGTGAGTCCAGTTATACCTGTCATCATATACTGAAGAAAATACACAATACATCCATGAATAGCATACAAAATAAAATAACTACACTAAATGCACATATACATCCCATGTTTAAATGATGCATTCCGGACAATTGTGGCCCCCCTGGTGCTCGATCTCTGTTCCTGGGAACTGACCACCTCCTTAGTGGCTCACAGTCTGGTGTGATCACGTGGACCCATTGAGCAGTTGGGCCTCCTAGGCCCAAAGTTCAAATCCAAGCACTGCCAAAATTCACCCTCATGTGAGAAGCCAGTCATTGCACCAGTTTTCCTGTTCTGTGCAAGTCCTGGGTCTCAGCTAGGGTGGAGAATGCATAGGCAACTCTATACTCATGGGAATAGGTTGTCATCCAGGTCACCACAGTTATATCTGTCATCCTATACTCAAGAAAATACACAATATATCAATGAATAAGACAAAAAATAAAAGAATGACTACACCGAATGCAAGATGCTGCCCATCCATGTATGGAAATATAGATCCTCCGTTAAATGATGAATTTATGACTATATTGTCTCCCACCAGGGCGTCATCTCAGGTCCTTGGAATGGCTTATCTCCTTAGTGCCTCACAGACTGGTGTGTTCACCATGACCCATTCACCAATTGGGCCTGCTAGGCCTTGAGTTCAAATCCCAACACTGCCAAATGATTCACCTTGATTTGAGAACCAATCACTCCACCTGTTTTTCTGTCCAATGAAAGTCCTGGGTCTCAGTGAGGATGGAGAATTCTATATAGACAACTCTATAACCATTCAAATGGGTTGTTATCCATGTCAGCATGGTTATATCTATCACCATACTCAATAAAATACACATTACATCCATGAATAACACACAAAATAAAAAGAATAACTACACTGAATGCAAGATGCATACCAGACTTGTAGGTAAAGGGAGATCCTATGTTTTAGAAAGGTGGGCTTGTTATTTTGTCCAGTGCTGGGGCTTCAAATTAGGCCCTGGACCAGGCCTGACATTCTAGTCTTCAAGGACGGTGAGATTTCTCTTCCCCCAAAGTGCAATAGAGCTACCCAGACCTGAGTTCAAATCCCAGCACTGACAAAAGATTCATTCAGTTGTCAGAAGCCAATCATTGAACATGTTTTCCTCTCCTATGAATGTCCCGGGCTTCCACTAGGATGTAGAATGCATAGGCAACCCTATAACTATGGAAACAGGTTGTCATCCATGTCAGCACAGTTATTCATGTCACCATACTCAGTAAAATACACAATAACTCCATGAATTAGACACAAATTAAGGAGAAGTGCACGAAATGCAAGATGCTTTCCACACATGTATGTAAATATAGACCCTATGTTTAAATTATGAATGATTACTATCTGGACCTCCCTGGGACTCAACGTCAGGTCCTTGGAATGGCCTATCTCCTTCGGTGCTCACAGGCTGGTGTCCTCACCTTGACCCTTTCCCCAATTGGGCCTGATAGGCTCTGAGTTCAAATCCCAACACTGCCAAAAGATGAATCCTCTTGTGAGAAGCCCACCGATTCACCTATTTTCCTGTCCTGTGAGAGTCCTGGGTCTCAGCTTGGTTGGAGAATACATAGGAAACCCTATAGCCAAGGCAATAGGTAGTCTTCCATTTAAGCAATGTTATATCCGTTACCTTACTCATTAAATACACAATACTTACATAAGACAGAAATTAAGGAGAAAAAGTACTCCAAAGGCAAGATGCTGTCCACACATATATGTAAATATTGATCCTATGTTTTAGTTATTAATTTATGACTATCGTGGCCCATCCTGGGGATCAATGTCAGATCCAGGGAATGGCCTAACTCCTTTGTCGCTCACAGGCTGGTGTGGTCACCTTGAACTATTCACCAATTAGTCGTGCTAGGCCCTGAGTTCAGATCCCAGCATTACTAACAATTGGATCATGCAGTAAGAAGCCAAGTGTGAAACTTTTTTCCTTTTCTCTGAGAGTCTTGGGTGTCAGGCATGATGGAGAAGAGGTCTACAAATGTAGATTCCACGTGATAGGATGTCATCAATGTAATAAAGGGAATGGGTGTCATCATAGTAAAATCAACGGTAAATAAATGAATAAAACAAAAAGTACAAGGAACAACCACACCAAACATGTATGGATTGAACATCCATAGGTAAGTACAAATCATGTATTTACAATGTATATAAATAGTATGTTTTCCAAGGCTAGGGCTTGAATTTTGGCTTACAGTTCAGGCCTGACTTTCTTATCTTCAAATACGGTGAGCTTCCCCTTCTTCCACAGTGCTGCAGATTTACCCAGACTCTGAGTTCAAATCCAAAGCCTGGCAGAATAAATGGGGTGAATTGCAAGCCAGGGAGCTAACCTCTTTTAATTATTTTTTGCTCAGCAGGGGGCTTAAACTCAGGTTGTGGTAACTCTGCCTCAGCTTTGATCACCCTGTGCTGGGGTGCAACCATTGGACCCACAGTAAATCCTGGGATCCTAGACCCCCAGGCCTTGTGTGGCAAAATTGTACAGAAAAAATGCAGCGAGATGGCCTTTTTATGTTTTCTTCCTTTGCGCGGTGACCCTCCTGGGTCTGAATGACACTGGTGCAAAGGGTACTTCATCTTGCGTTGCTGAAGTTTGTCAGACTATTGAGGAAGTCATAGGTCCACATGGCAATGTAGGCCTTGACTTCGAATCCCAGTCCTGACACCAATCAATGGCAGGAGATACTAAGATACTCGTTCCCATCCATGGGAATAACAAGGTAATATTATCAATGTCACAGTTGAATGAGCTGATGGTGAATGATGCTCCTATAAAATTACACAGCATCCTTTCAGGAGACTGATTTTATTTAATATTTATGAAGCATTAAAAGAATACTATTACTTACAGAATCCAATAATTTCAGGATATTGATTGATTTACTTAATAGTTTGTTAAGAATGAAAACAATAACATTAATTACATGTAGCATTATAAATACCCAAGAATTGGTAGGAATGTAGTTTATATAACTGAATAATGTATAGACATCTCTGGCACTCTATAAATATATATATATTTATTAGTGTACTACCATCTGAATGTCAATCTGTTCTTATTTTGTCAACCACTGGGGCTCAATCTCAGGTACTCGGAACTGCCTGTCAGCTCAATTTGCCACAGGATGGCTGGCTGACACTCACCCATTCATGAATTGGGCCTTGTAGGCTGTGAGTTCAGATGCCAGCACTCCCAAAAAATGAATCGTGTAGTAAGAAGCTGATGGTGACACATGTTTTCCTTTTCTGTGAACGTCCTGGGTGTCAGGAAGGATGTGCAATACATATGCAAACTTATATCCTATGTAATCAATGTAATCACTGTTCTATGTGTCATAATAGTCAATACAATGAGTAGTCAATACATGAATAAAACAAAAAATAAAATAAATAACTACACTGAATGCAATATGGAATCAACGGATGTATATAAATATAAATCATATATTTAAAATGTACACAAATAGGATGTTTTCTAGTGGTGGGCATCGATTTCAAGCCAAAGGAACAGACTTGAATTTCTTGAATTCAAGGAGGCAAGCTTCCCCTTCCCACACAGTAAAACAGCAGGGTTACCTAGACCATGAGTTCATATCCCAGTCTTGGCAGAAAAAAAAATGGCATCTCCATGCTATGTGATGCCCAACTCGTAGGTATTTCAGTTGGCCTCCATTTAATGTGATTGTTAAAATGCTTCATAAAGTATCAATTAATATCAACCAGTGTCTTATAATGTAATTGTGTATAATTTTATCCTCGAATCATTCAAATACTGCCCATTTAATCATGACATACATCACATTCCTTTGGTAATTATATGAATAAGAATGAGTTTCATAGGATCTCTTGCCATTGTTGGAGGCAGGACCAGGATTCAAACTGTGGGCTCCAGCTCCTACCACTTAAAGCTGAGGATAGGGAACTCACAGGTCTGTCCAAGAACATCAGCAAAACCATTGATTATCCAGGCATCAGTGGCTCTCATCAGTCCTCCTTAAAACTTACAAGGCTGTGAAAGGAGGATTATGGTCAAAGTCACCCTAGGCAGGAAAGTCCTTGAGACTCTTCAACTTGTGCCAACAAAGCCAGAAGTAAAGCCATGTGGCTCCAGTGGTAGAGAGCTAGCCTTAATCAAAAGCAATTCACAGATTGTGCCCAGATTCTGAGTTCAAGGTCTGGGAACAAACAGACATACACAACAATCTGAGCAGCCATCCCGCTAAAGCAGGTCACCCACTTGTCCCCAACTGGCTTGGACAGAGTTCCGGGGGAAAGGGGCTGCCGTCATTTTGACTCCGCCCATTCTGCCTGCATCACAGGATTCCAGCCAAACCCCCATTGTTTCATGGTTCTTTCTGACCAATGGGATACAAGAATGGTGGCCACGCCCACATTCCATGCTGCCCAGTAGCACCTTGATTCCCTCTGTTTGTTGACACCACTACCAGCAGTTGAGGAAGGTAGAGGTGGCTGAGTGGTGAGCAAGAGAGTCGAGGCCTAGGAGTAAAGGAGTTCCTCAGGCCCATCATGTGCCTGCCTGAGCCCCGGCCCCCTCTCCCCCTTCCCCATGGAGCAGCATTTCAAACCTGGTGCTGCGGGCTCAGAACCATGGTTTCCTCAGGCAATAGTGCAATGGTGTGCCACGAGCCAGCTTGTGGCCCTGACCTGGTCCTGGCTGCCCTGTTCAGGGCCTGAGTGTCTGTTATGCCTCTGCCATTGCTGCTTGCCCCACCTGGAGCTGCTGCCAACAGCTTCTGCCAGCAATACATGTGAGGCTGCCACACAGCCCCACAACCTGCGACCCCATATCCCCTCCCCTCCGACCCTGACCGGCGTCTCCCTGTGCCCCACAGTCTGGCCCACGCGGTGCCACAAATGTGCCCCAGGTGTGGGGCTGGGTGTTGACCCAAGGATCCCACCCCCATCCCCAGCGGCTAGTGTCCCAGGAAACGGGGAGATGCACGGTTGGTGAGGAGTGGGCTCCACAGATCCCCTGGCCTGGAGCAGTGGGAGCCACACTGCCGCACATCTGCGCCCTTCCTCTCCCTGGTGGAAACCCGGTGGATTTAGAGGTGGGGAGCAGCATGTCTACACCTACCTTCCGGGGTCTTTTTCTTTTTTTCTGGGGATGGGAGGTGTTGGATGCAGAAGATAGACACCCTTACTGTGTGAGCCCTTGTGTTCTGTGCTCGGTCAACTTTTCTCCTGAAAATAGAGAGAGACATAGAGAGACAGAGAGATCATCTTTTTCCTTGTGCAGCCTGACTGTGCTCAGGTGAGTGATCAGTTGGCAAATTGCAGGTGCTGCATGGATGAGTCTTCTGTCACCGTTCTGGATGTGTGTGTGTGTGTGTGTGTGTGTGTGTGTGTGTGTGTGTGTGTGTGTGTGTTTGTGTGTGTGTGTGTAGAAGTGAATTGTAACAAGGAGGCTGAATGCTTTGGTAACTTCTACCTGCTAACATTGGGGCATGTATGGGCTTCACAGCTTAAGTCTGGGGGCCTGGAAGGGTGAGAGGATTGAAGGGGACACAGCACTGCTTAATTACAAGAACAAGGGATCTGTGTGCAATGGAACTGTGTACTCCCTTGGGCCAGGTTGGTGGCAGTGGGAGCTTGGGAAGACCTGGGAATGCGGCCTACAGGAGATGGCTTCCCAGTGGGACAGAGAGCATGACCAACACTTAGTAAAGATATGAGATCTGCTAGTATGGAGCCCAACAGCATAGGTCAGACTCTGGGTCTTCTCATCATGAAGTCTTACGGGTGAGGCCAAACCTATTTTAAATCTTGTGCTGTGATCTTCAGATCTCAGCCTCCTGAGTACTTAGGATTATAGGCGTGAGCCTCTGGCACTGGAACGCTGGTTCTTTTTGGTATATTAGGGTTTGACCTCAAGGCCTTAGGCTTGCCAGTCAGGTCTTCTACCATGTGAGTCAAGCTTTTCTGTCTTGGGCAATTCTGAGATGGAGAATTAATATATGCTCAGGTTGGGCTGGATCATGGTTCTCCTATCTGTGACAGGCATGAGCCACCAGGCCTTTGTCTTCTGTAGTTGGGATGGTAGACATGTAGCGCCACGCTCAGTCATTGGTTTAGATGGATTGTCCCAAACTCAGTCCAGGGCAGCCGATTCTTGACCAGAGGTGAAGCTCTGGGTTGGACCTCGACCATTGGACTTCAATCTCCTCATGTGACAGTTGTGAGGAAACAAGGGATTAATACAGAGGGATTTCTGGAGCAGGGAAAGGCACAGAGGGAAGGGCCATTTGATACTGTTCTTGGCAATTCTGTGAGCATATGATAGGAAGATACCCAGAAAGATCTCAGATGGTGTGTGTTATTAATGGTGCAACAGGTATGGGATTGTGAAACAAAACATGGCTCTCTTTCTTTATTACCCTATCCCCATGAGTAACGTGATCCTTCACTTTGTTCAGTTTTGAAGATGGTGAAACTGAGGCATAGAGAAGCCAGGTAACCTACTAATGACTCCCAGCTGACAGGAAGTTCGTCCTGACATCTCTGGCATGCTCCCTAGGACAATGGGTGCTATTCAGTCCACTTCTGGTGGTGGGAAATCCACTTATTTCAATTCATGTGGCTTGAACTTTGGGCCTGAGGCAGCTCCCCGAGCTCCTCAGCTCAAAGCTAGCACTCTACCACTTGAGTCACAGCACCATTTCCAGTTTTCTGGTGGTTCTTTGGAGATGAGTCTCACAGGTGTTCCTTCTTGGGCTGGCTATGAACCACGATCTTCATATCTCAGCCTCCATTGTACTTAGGATTATAGGCCTGAGCCACAGGCACCTGGCTTAAGTGTAATTCTGACCTTCTTTCTTTCTCTGTCTCTCTTAGGAACTGATTCAATGCGTGCTGGAGGAGGTGGCCCAGCATCCACATGTGTTTGGAACCAAGGTGGCCCTCTCATTCTGGAGGTAGGCTGTGGGTCAGGAGCTCTCTCGCTCAGTCTATTGTACCAGCTCCATGAGGTAAGTCACTCTGTGCCCTGGCTACACTGTGACAGTTATCCATTGTCCATCTAGCCTTACTGGACTCAGTACTGTGTTCAATGCTCTTTTCTACCAAAAATTTTTGGTTAAAATTATGATACATAGTTACAGGATGAAAATGTAATGCCATCTTAAGAAAGTCATTTAGGGTTCTGGGAATGTGGCTTCATGGTATGGTGATTGCCTAGCACGCATGAAACCCTGGGTTCAATTCCTCAGTACCACATAAATTGAAAAAGAAACACTGGAAATGGTCCTGTGCCTCAAACGGTGGAGGGTTAGCCTCGAGGGAAAAAAAAAGCTGAGGAATAATTCCCAAGCGCTGAGTTTCAGCCCCAGGACTGCCAAAACAACAACAGCAACAACAACAACAACAATGAACATTTAGTAAGTGCAAAATAAAGAGCCCATACTTGGAATATATAATTGCTCCTTCCATACTGATACCTGACAATAGTCCCTAATTCATGTACTTTACCTGTGTTAGGATACTGTGTTGAAAAATTGTTTTGTTCATTATGTCACGGCAATTAATGCCAGGAATGTGCTTAGAAGTCAAGTGAAGATTAATTCTGGAAATTCAAAGATTCCAAGCTTTTGAGTGTGGTCACTGCTAATCACAATGAGAAGTGTAGTGTAAGTGAGATTTGGAAACTCTTTTGGCAAGTAATCACACCAAAAGGCAGAGGTTAATTAACAGTTGTGACAGAAGAGAAGGAATAATTCCAGATGGAACGAAAAAATGAGAGTAACTAAAGTATAGCAGAAACCGTTCTAGGGAACTATTTTTGGTTATTGAAGGACTAGTTATCAACTAGGCTTATTCCTCATTGCCTTTAGCATTCAAAATCTCCTAGGCTAGTTCTTAATCTCTGTGTGATAAATGTATCTCCTTCTATGCTGTTCTTTCATACCTGGTCTCCTTTGCTTTCTAAAAATCTGTCTTCCTATATTTCTCTATGAACATTTTCTGACACTAAATGCACCTACAAAGATGAAAGAGGATGCTAATGAAAGAGACCCATAGCTCATGAGTCATTAATGTAACAAAATGGGAAAGGAGGACATATTTATTGCTACCTCAATTCGGAAAAGATTCAATGTCACATCATTTGGTTCAGATTTCCATTCTTTGTCTACATAGTGACATTAAGTGCACATAAATGCAAATATGAGCCAGGTGCTGGTGGTTCATGCATGTAATCCTAGCTACTCTGGAGGTTGAAACCAGAGGATTATGGTTCAAAGCCAGCCTGGTCAGGAAAGTCCATGAAACAATTTAGTAGTGCACCGACTTTTGCTGAGTTATTTGTTATGGATTCTTTGCTAAACATATTCGCTCGTTAAAAATTGTCAAGTAGTAGCTTTATAATAAACTTCATCTAATATTTCTTGGTTCAAAAAGAAGTCCATACAGTTGTCACTGGGCTTTCTTACTGTCTTAGTTCAAAGCCAACCCAGGCAAGAGAGTCTGTCAAACTCTTATCTGTAATTAAATACCAAAAAAGCCAGAAGTGGAGTTTTGGCTCAAGCAGTGGAATAATAGCTTTGGGCCAGGTGGGAAAGAAATACAACTGTTCAGGGACATGGGCAACTCTCTAAGTTCAAGCCCCAGAACCAGCACAAACTAAACAAACAAGCAAACAAAACAAACCCTGGGTATTTCTTTGGGACTCTCCTTAAAATAGTGGCAGTCCGAGAAGATCCTGCTTTTGCTGATCATACTCACTGGATCCTGATTTTTTGGAATCCTTATCGCTATGGAAAACTCAGGACCAGACTAAAGGAATTGATAACTGATTCTTGCAACAAGAGAATCATCTCAGGAGTGAAACATACATCCATAATACACTTTAAAACCTCCATATCTTTCCTTCTTTGCAGTAGAACATTTTTAAAACAAAGTTACTTTCTTTTGTTCTATTGTTCTATACTGGCCTTCAAATGACATATTGTTTTCTTTTGTAATACTCTGAACCAGAAGTTTACAGACAAGTTTTATATGAGTAAAGGACACACTCAAAAAAGTCAGGGACAGAGTTTCCTTCCAGCCTTGGATCCTTTTCTTGTACAGTAAAAAGGGAAGAAATAGTTAACTTGAACTTTGTCATTTCTCTATGTTCAATTCCTCTCCTGGGATCAGTTTCCACATCCAGTAACAGTTACTTCCACTTACTTCCAGTAACAATCTATGGTGCATATCCAGAAAAAAATGAATGCTTTCTGGCTTCACTGAAATAGCACAAGGACACTTTTGGACATGAGGTAACACGTGTTTCAGAGACAACTTATTAAAGAGAAATGAAATTTAAATTGCTTATAAATACATTATCCATGAGGACATTTTGTTCAAACTTCTTATGTGCTCTGTAAATTAAGGTGAATTTTAAATGGGAAGCAGGTCCTCAGATCATTTTTTGTGAGTCTATGTGCTGTACATTAATTTCCCAAGTTTACATGAGTTAACAGTAAGAGAAACAATAGCAATTATAGGAGAAAAAGAAGTTCTGTGTTTATTTATAAGTGTTCAATACAATATAGAAGACTCTACAAATAAGAAAACATTGATACAATAAAGCAAAGTCCAGTATGTAGATTTATGGGAGTGATATAGAGAAAGCGTTACTGCTAAGTGGAACATGAAACAAGAGACCACCCCCTTTCTAAATCACGCTTGCTAATCATGTAAATGTGCAAAAAGGAGAATGGAAGAATGGTTCTGTTTCCAATGCAAGTCAGATATAGAATAGACTTAACTGGAAAAAAAGAGTCCATCTTGAGAGAATAGGAATTATACTAGCAATGAACCTGGTGGCTAAGATCACATTTCTTTTTCTTTCCTTTACTTATATTCCTTTTTGTTGTTGTTGTTGTTCATGGCACTTGAAATATGGGAAAGGGTGCTGTCCCTCTGAAACGCAGCCCAAGGCTATTGCTCTTCCACTTGAGCCACAGTGTCACTTCCAGTTTTCTGGTAATTATTGGAGAAAAGAGCCTCCAGGACTTTCCTACCCGAGATGGCTATAAACCCCAATCCTCAGATCTCAAAACAACTTGGTTTATGATCACATTTCTAACAGTGTACACTCAGGATATGTAATGTATATGTTCTTCTATCTTTATATGAATTCTTGAGTTAAAAATCTGGGCTACAGGTTAGACTTTACACTCACAAAAGTGTTTGAAGTTTAAAAGTTGATACTCCTGGAAAAATAAAACCGAAGAATGTAAAGGAGTCTGGGAAGTTCAATTTGCATCCAGCTTAGACAGTATAGGCTTTGAGACACTACCTATAGTTAACCAGCCAAAACCTGGAATACCAGTCACGAGCAAGATTGCTGAATAACAGCTTTAGGTTTTTGCATACATACAGACAGACATACACATACACACAGAGGCACTTATAGGTGCACACAAAAATACACAAATGAAACAACTCTCAGAATATGTAGAAAACTTAAAACAATAGAAAATAGGTCCTGAGTAAGACTAGAATCAAGTGATAATTTTTAATATTAGAAAGCCTTCAAGTGAACTTTCCCCCAGAAGTTGAGAATTTTACAAAGGTAGTGACCAGAGATAGTAAGAGTCAAGCAATCATTTTTTTTTTCTGGTTGAGATACTTTTTTAAAAAATTTTTTGTGAACATACAGTACAGAGGGGTTACAATTACATGGGCAAGATAATGAGTACATGTCTTATCAAGCATTGCAGCCTCCTCCTTTGTTTACCCTTCACATCCCTTCCCAAGCAATCATTATTAACGGTTTAGGGTCCATGGTGTATTGAATCAGGGAACCCTGCAGGTGCATCTGAAAATGTTCAAATCCTGTGTCAAATGTTAAAACATCTTTGAAAATAGTACATAAACAGTCTGAGCATTCAGTCTAGTGGATAAGATCATAGGAGAAGTTCAGAATTGCTAGTCTGATTCTAGATTAAATAAAAAACTATGGGAGGGCAAGGTGCTACAAGCCTGGAATTCTAGCACTCAGACAGGTTAGAGAGTGGAATTAAATAACGATACCTTCCATGGACCAAGTAGAATAATTTTGTCTCAGTAAAACAAACCAAACAACAAGAAAGGAATACACAGTTAGAAGTTTGTGCTGATTTTGTCATTGTTTTGAGAAGTCAAGTTTCCTATTGAATACAAATCATATATATCCTCACTTGTGTTTTAAATGCTCTCATCATTGCAGAACATTCCTAGATGCAAAATAGTTCATGATTCCCACCCAAAAATTTGGGCAAGTAAGTAAGCCTCATTCTGTTGGATTCCAAATAAATGTTGAAGGATTATAATAGCTTAAGTCTGGAGAAATAGCAAAGTTCGTCTAATGTAGGACTTTGTAGACCTTGTTAAATTAGAATTTACATTTAAAATATATTTTTTGGTTTTGTTTGTAATTTCATATTCTATAGGATACTACAAAATTCTTTTTAAGTAGAGGGATTAATTGAAAGATTCACAAATGATTCTGACATTCTATTTGCCTAGATATTCTTTCAAGAGTGTTATAATTAGAAAATAGCTAAAAGATAAATCCCATAGTTCATGTATACCATGTTAATGTGAATAATCTAGACAGAGTTGCCAAAAATGGATGACATTAATTTATACATTTAGAAAAACCAATTTTTTAAAGGTTTGGTTTAATATGGTATGAAGAGAGTAATTGTGTGACATCTACTTTCTTCTAATGATATGTAACACAGGAAGCGATTTCCTTATTTACGTGCCTCTGTATACATGTAGAAAAATGCTAGGTTTGGGGTTTGTTTTCAATTTTGTTTTTGTTTTATTGGTTCGTTCCAGAGCTTGAACTCTTGGCCTGGACAGTGTCTCTGAGCCTGTTTATGATCAAGGCTCGTTTCCTACCACTTCAACCACAGTGCCACTTGAGTCTGGTTTTGTGGAGAAGTTTTTTTGGGATAAGATTATAAGAAACCTTCCTGCCTGGGTGGGATTTGAACCATAATTTTCCTATCTTAGCATCCTCAATATCTATGATGGTTAAAAAAGTATGAATATAAATAATATTTGCAAGTTTTCTGATATCAAGAATACCAGTGGAGGAAAAATGATGCAGCTCAGTTTATTGAGGTGTTCTTTTCAGAACAAGGAGGGCCTCACATTAGCAGAGGTGTAGTATTCATGATGTGGATTAAGGAATTTTAGGTGCCCCTTACAAGTTGGAAACTGTTGGGCTAGGATGACTTTATGGCATAAATCTTGAGATTGACGGTCATAGAAATAATAGCTTACTCTGATAAACAATTGTTTACTCTTGAAGAATTAATTATTGCACATGCTTCATAGTTTTATACTCTACCAGAATGTGGCTATTGTTCTGTTGACTTCTAAATCTGTAACACCCCATTGGAAACTGCATCTATTGCAGAATTATATAACATGCAAACAAGTACTGTTTTGAATCTCTCAGGAATGGTGAGAATTTAAAAATGAGTAGTTATTAGTCATACGAATTTTGAAGAACACATATATTCTGTCCTCTTAACAACTTAGTTAGTTTAAAAGTTATGGGTTTCCATAGCATTAAAATGTTTTCTGTGAAGTACTAAATTTATGCTTTTTTGAAAAATTTGGCAAGTATATTGTGAAAATATCGTCTAGTTGCATAACATTCAAGTTGCTGACCCTCTGATAAAGCAGGGGTAACTAATTCAAATTAGATGCCAAAGGGTATTGATTTTTCAAATATTACTACATAAAGAGTATTATTTATGGTGCCAATACAGTGAAATTATATTTTACGCAGCTTAATTTTTCAATTTTATTATCAAAGTGATGTACAGTGGGGTTACAGTTATTATAAGGTATAAATCATAACTTTTCAAACTTGTTAACACTCTCTCATTTTTCTCACAGTTTTCCTTCATCCCTTCACGCCTCACAAGTTGTAATGTACATTTCCAACACATTGTCTTGTGAATATTGCTACTGCATTGGTTTGCCTTTTGTCTTTGGCTCACCATTTTGCTTTTCCCCTTCCCTTCGCTAATTAAGGTAAATGTATATACAATACAAAATGATATACAGCAGGGATAACCATAGGGGGAAAACCCAAAGAAAACAGAAATCACATAGTTCATCAAAAACAAAAACCACAAATGAAAAAATCTGGTTCCATATCTTGGAATTCATTTTGCTTAGCATCAGCTAATATGGTTATATATACCCATAACAAAGCGACTGGAAAATAATTGCATGGATACTATATTATGACAACAGCATGTTTACTTTTTGATGGTAAAGGTGGAATTAAGATCGATGAATTCACGGTTCTGATAAAGGATTTTCAAGAGTTTTAAAGTTATAACAGGTAAATTTTAATTGTTCAAAATTTTAACAACTTAGGCTATTAAGAAAATTTTAAATTTCCTGGAAGAATAGGCTTTCATGCAAAGAAATCCAAGGAGACTTAGTAGAGAGGGAGCAATGTGGATGAAGATGGCTCTTTTTCACACTAAAAAAACAAACCTGAGAAACCTTGCTGTAAATCCTGTAGGTTCCCTTGGAATTGTCCTTACCCAGGAACTATATTCTCACTGTTTGAAACATGGTTGTATTGGAATTTAAATTCAAAGTTCTTAAAAAAAATAAGGCATCAAAATTTGTGAATTTACCTTTAATTACCAAACAGTAATTCTCTAAAAAGATAATTTGAGTCAAAATATTTAGGGAGAAAGTGCCCTTCACAATGAAAGAAGGTGTTGGGATTACACATTTTTGTTTTTAACACTTTCCACAATGTCTTTGGATGTGAAGCAATGAAACACAGAAAAAAATCTGATTGGATACTTCAAACGAATGATTTCACATTTCTAAGTGGCTCATAAAAAATAATATCCTTATTCATATGAGATAGTGAAGATTTCTGTTCTTACATATGCCAAAAAGTTCAGAAAAGAATTGAACAAATGGAAAAGTTAATTAAAAAAAGTTTTCTTAGAAGAAAACTTAGCTAAGCGTATTGTGTTTAGCAGTGAAGAGAGGCCAAAACTTTTTTATATGAATTGTGTTAGTATTTTTACTCCCTAAAGTGAGTTTACAGAGCCCATTTGGCTCATTACAATGCAGGACTGATTGAATGAAGACATGAAAATAAATTCCACATCCAAATGAGGCAATTAAAGAGTTTTAAAAGAGAAATAATGAAGATGTACCAGTGGTGGAGCCCGTTTAGTCCTTCAGGTTCACTAGACATGAAGCCAAGGAGCTGTGATTAATTGGAACTTCAGCAAGAGCTAAGAGGAGGACATAGAAGTAGGACATAGAAGCATTGTCCTTTTGTAACAGACACTGTCTTCCAAGGTATGGGTGATTTAACTCTATTCTCCTCCATACATCTTGGTGAAGAAATGCAAGACCAAGAGAAAAGTAATCGATTGAAATAATTTTGCATAGAATAACTTCACTGTTCCTGATATGGTATCTAAGGAGAATCTTAAGAGAGAGGATGAAAGTGCAGTATTTTTTTGTTTCTTATAAGCATCTTGTTAGCAAAATATATCTTTGAGGTTAGATAAATCTGATTGAACCTACAAGTGATGGAGTACTTATTTTTGTGGGCACTTTAGACACAAGAAGTCTTTCAAGGTAAAAGAAAAAAATATAGCCAAATGTTTGTGATCACAGCTTCTTGGACTTTTTTCTGGAGACAATGTTTTACATTAGATTTCTCCTCATTAATATAGATGTTGTTTCATGGCAACCAAATGCAACAGGGAAGTTTAATGGACTCACTTGGCCAATTAAACAGCATAAAAGAAGAAAATGGCAAATAATATTTAATGAATTACTTTGCCAGAAGAAAGGAGGAAAAATATAATTCAAAATCAATTGACTTAAAAGTATGAAGAAAGAGTAGTGAAGAGAGATTAGTGAAAATAAAGAGTATTGTTTGCTCTCCAGTGGAGTAATGGGTTCTTGATCTTGTTTCTTCCATTCTATCCTCACAAGCTACCAAGTGTGTCTCAGGACTGGATTATCCAGTTCAGACAGAAAACTCATAGAAGAAACATACTATTTGCAGCAGATGTAGGTGATTTATAACCTTAGACAATCTATTTAATTCTGTTCAAAATTCTCCCCTATCCCAAACTTCCCTCTTTGAACAGCTTTGTTTGCTTTTCCCAAGACTGCCCTTCATTAACTGATTAAAATTTTGAGAGGTCATATTCATACTTTCTGGAGATTGCTGTTTGGTTGTGATTTTTGAGTGTTTTTTGTTCTTGTTGTGTTTTTGAACTGAATTTTAAAAGGTTGTGCAATTGTTTTACAATTAAATATATCCATCTAATTGTCCAATGCTCCTAGATTGGAGTCACTCCTTCCATCATTCTCAACTAACCCTTTCTCCAAGATTTATTTTCAATTTACCACTTCCTTTATCATATGTGTATATTGAGTATTCTAGCTGTACTTGACCTTTGTTCATTTTTCATTCATTCTATGTCTTTACCATAATTCCTCTTCCCCTTGTTCATTTTTCATTCATTCTATGTCTTTACTATAATTCCTCTCTGGTTTCAACTTCCTCATAGTCATTCTGTTAAACTGTCTATTAATACTTTGAAAGGTTTATTTACATTCTATGGACTTTCAATCCTGCATATTCTTGAACTGATGTCAACTTATATTTCCATAATTCATTCATCTGCAGCAACAATTTACAAGACTGGAGACGTGAAGCACCTAAACATGATTTTATTCTCATCCATTTGGAAGATTAATCTTTAGTCAAAAAGAAAGTTAAAAATAGCTTAGAATGTATTCCTAACTACAAATTTTTATAAATGGCTTTGTACAATGGTGTGATTCTTTTATTTTACATGGAATAATATTTTCTACTACCTATAAGTTTTGGAAAAAGGAAAATTAAAATTTATTCCAGGAGGAATATGATAGAAATCGAACACAGATATTATGTTTGTCATATCTCTGATGAGTACCCATATTCAAGACTTAAAGTTATATTTCTTACTATGTTAGACAGAGGGAAAACATAAAATAACATATGATAAGGAAACTATTTGTGACTTTTTAAAATGTACCTTATTAAATGATGAAATTTATTAGCTAACGTTTGGGTTTGAAATTTAGGAGGCTGTTCTATTTAACACATTTCTGGAAGGCCCTTACTGAAAAACACAAATTGTGGGTGGTACTATTTCTACACTTTAATGAATGGTTGAACGTGTTTGGCATTAGTGCTGTGTAAATAATTCAACTCTATTGTAGCTTGCTCCCTACACTTGACAAACTTGTAATGTCACTAAGCATCATCAACTTTTCAAATGTTATTTTGGCAAATGTGATTTTGAAAAGTTTATTAGAAAAGGAATACACTTTCAGGAGATTCAATGTAGATTATCATTGGTTTGAGAGTGACATTTTTATACCACAGAACCATGTTGTACTGAAGTCCCAGTGTTTTGAAGCACACCTTAGTTCTTCAAATGTTTTTCTGAATTACATTTGACCTCTAAGTCAAGTTTTCCGGGCTTTTGTAGACCAATTATGGAACTATCCTTCAAGGAACTATTTTTTGGCCCACTTATGTTGGAATAAAATCTTTCATTAATCATAGGAGAGGGGTATTAAATATAATCTTATGACACTTTGTGAACTTGTTCACTCATATGGGCTGGTCATCTATAAGTTGAATGTTTGAATTACAGTACTTTCTCTCAAATTTTGTTATCTCATCCTACATTTTAAGTTGCCTTGCATTTCACAATTGCTTACTGCTAATTCCTGCATCGCAAGGAATTGGGGCCCTGAAATATAGGAAATGAGAAATTGAGATGGGTCTTCAATTACTTTGTATTGACATGTTGCATGGGCCTTGGTGAGAAGTCTTGCCCCTGTTATCTGATGATGCAGGTAACTGGGACCTGGGATCCTAGGACCCATGGGTTCTGCAGAAGAATAATGTTTTTTAGACATCTTAGCAAAATTTGCGTATAATCAGTAGGAATGCTTCAGAAATATGGAGAAAAAATTTGGGACAAGCGAGTTAAAGCAATAAACAGAGCAGCAGAGTAAAAACCATTACAGATTAGAGGAAAACATTGTTTTTTTGCCATGTGGATTCAGAAGACCAAGAACAGAATGTATCACAAGTTTATACTAAAGATATTGCATAGATACTTTTTATATTCTAAGATATATATTAAACCTAATTATTTTTATTCCAATTCTATTTATTGGAATAAATAAATATCAATTTATTTGTCAAATTATCAACTAATTCTAGTAAGTTTCATTGTGTGAAATATAAAATCAGCACATATAAATATAAAATATATAACTATATATACTCTAATTAAAAGGCACACGTTTTGCCTTGTTCTCTTGTAGTTACTGTATCAAAGGCAAATCTGTTTTAAAGTATTAATCCATTATCTCTACCTCAGTGTTTGATAGAGTTAGACCTAAAGCTTTACCATTTGTAGATTTACAGCATGGAGGCAATAGGAAACACTGATTAAAACATTGTCAATTTAATGCCTAATAATGAGGAGAAACATATGGACTTCTCCTGCAACTATGAAAATATTAGGTGATAAAAAGGCAGTAGTGTAAGTTCCTGCCTGGTTGGATGGTAGACAGACCAAGACATTAAGTAATCATGCATACCAACACTTTTTCACCTTCGTGGCTTCAGCTACTTTTGAAATGGAAGGTATAATAAACAATTATATTTTGATAAAATACCTTCTAGTCTGAACAGTTCTGTTTGAACTATTCATCTCTCTATGATCCCTTGTAACCAAGATTAGTTTTGTTCCAATAAGACAATCTATGCTGTCATGGTAAGATATTCTGGTTGGCCTGTTCCCACATGGAAGAAGGGTAAAGGCTCAGGTAGACATTTGTGCCAGTAGCACCTCATGCGGGAAAATGTCAGCTGAAAAAGTTTAGAAGTAGCTCTTAAGCAATGCTTACTTCGAATCCATTAGGTCCACAGAGCTAACACAGTTGGATAAATAAGTACTTGAAAAAGCCATCACCTTTGGACCTATCTATAAATTATTGAGAGTACGATCAAATTCCAAATCAAAAAACTTAATAGTCATTGACAAAAAAAAATTTGCAAATGTGAGCAATCGATTGATCAATATAAATTTTTTCCACTATTCACAGAATTTTAGGGAAATAAGATTGATAGCATTGTTAGGAACAATAAGGTTTCCTTGTTAGTAGTAGGCACCCATAGATATAAGCCTGTATAAAGATTGCATCATTAACTACTTAAATTTAGAGGATACTACATGTTTCAGCAACACGTATACTGAAATTACAATGTAGAGATTAACATGGCACTTGCACAAGGATAATATGAAAATTTGAGAAGTAGTCCATATTTTTCATTCTTCAGATGCAAGAAATGAAAAACAGTTATTAAAAAGTTGATTACCAAATTACAAGTATAACAATACACGCAATTCATATAATTAAATTTAGTTTGACATCAGTGTATTAAATCTTCACCTCAGAAAGTCGTTTACATAGCATAATCTTTACAAAACTTTTCAAATTGGACAACATTGTCATTTTCTCCCAAAGAAAAATATTAAGACCTAGAAAAAAAGGAATCAAACTGTTTCTATATGGAATGCAATCGGAAAGGACACATTAATGAACCTATATATTATAAAATAATGTAGAATACGAAGTATATCTAAGAGAAAATAAAATAAATTATGAATATTATGCAAACATAGTATATAGAATATTTTAAAATATATTTTTTCAGACAAGCACCAGAAATATTTTAGTTTCTGTACTACTCATTTCAACAGGTAAGTTAAAATTATTTCTGATTAAAAAATCACAAACTCTGAAGAAATCATTATACATGTATACAAAAACTATTGAATACATTTTGACATCCAATTCAGGCAATTCACGTGGAAGAATTCCACGGACTCCATTAATTTTTACAGTAAAATATTAGTGTTGCCGGGCACTGGTGGCTCATGCCTCTAATCCTAGCTTCACAGGAGGCTGAGATCTGAGGGTCAGGGTTCAAATCCAGCCTGGGAAGGAAAGTCTGTGGTACTCTTATCTCCAATAAACAACTAGAACACTGGAAATGGAGCTGTGGCTCAATTGGTAGAGCGCTCAGCTTGAGCTGAAGAGCACAGGGACAGCTCCTAGGGCGAGAGTTCAAGCCCCATGACAGACCAAAAAATAAAAAAGATATTGCTTTTATTTGGATTGTGAAAATATTTTGTATGGACACAAAAGATGGACTTGCATTTTTGAAATTTAAGAAACTTAACCCTACCATTAGGACTTAGGTGAACAATTTGTACAGCCTTCCACAACATCATAGAGGTAGTGATACATACTTATCCTTTTGGCAATATCAAATGCAGTTTCTTCTATGTTGTTCTTCAGGCCTGGTTTTATATAATGGTTCAACAGAAGGAGATCCAGCATATCTTTGCTATCTCAATTCTCAGCAGCAAGATGTAAGGGGGTCAAGAGGCCTTTAGTTTGGGCATTGGTATCTGTATCATGATGAAGTAAAAAAGAAGCCACTCTGATATTATTCCACATATATGTACTGTGCAGGGGTGTCCAGTCATCTACAGTTATTGCATGTGCCACTTGAGACACCAACTCACTGACAATGTCTAAGTGTCCACTGTAGGCTTCTCGATCAGGAGGGGTATACTTATTGTCATCCCTACTATTAACATGAGTGGCCTTTTGGGAAAGTAGTCTTCGCACTGTAGTAAGCCAAATATTTTTGGCAGCCCAATGAAGAATTTTGCTTGGATCATTCTCCACTTTTTTTCTTGCAATTGATACCATTCCTCGCTTTTTTAATCTTGTTCTTCATATTCCTAAGAATTGCCTAACCAGAGACTTTGAGTGCCAGTGGGAATGGGGTGTCCATGTATTTCCCTAATAGTTCACATTGTTTGAACTGGTCAGAAATATTGGGTGAATTTTCTGCATCTGTATATTCACCATGATTTATTTTCTCTTTTTATAATTTTACTATTCAAAATTATTCTAACTGGAGAGTAGGGAATTGATGGAGAGCAGAGGAAAGATGTTCCTCCGTATTCAAATGTACATACTGAAAATGAGGGCCACTGATGTCTTCATGTGCAGCTTATTCTAGGAATGAGAAAATAGGAAATAACACCTTCTATATAAATGATTTGGGAAATGGCAGAGCAAAAAGTGAAATGATGCAACCAAAAATATAAAAGCAAAATAAATTAGGATAATTATGGAGCAATCGTATGATCTATGAGAACCAAGAAAGGGAGAGACAAAGAGAGAGACAGATGTGTAATGACCTAGCTTGCCACAAAATCCGTTCCTCTGATCAATTAATAGAGCAAGCAAAATATTATTTTTTAAAAAAGATGGGAGTTCCAGGGAGATGGTGGAGGAGAAGCTGGAGGCTAAACAAGCTCTCACATAGGAAGCAGTTTTAGAGTTACAGTGAACAGTCCTGAGGCAGAGAATCACACCAAGTGTGCCTTCACAGGACAGAGAGTTAGGCCAGAGAGAGAAAATACAGGCAAGGAGACAGCTCTTAGCACTTGCCAGCAGCTGCTGCGGCAGTGGCAACGGTGGTGGCGGCGACTACAGCCGCCATACCTGAATCACAGTGAGTCCAGGATGAAGGAGCCAGAAGGGGCAGGCGAGCAGATTCTCCTCAACACCAGCAAGAACCGACAAGGAGAAGACCAATTCATCAAGCAGTTCGCAGACCAGTGAGGATCCAGTAACCAAGAATGGGCATGAGTAGAAGCCTAACATCCTCACTCCTTCTCAGGGAGCAGAGGAGGGAAGGCCACCCCACCCCCTCCCCAGTACCGGAGATCACAATCTTGGATACCGACAAAGCTCGGAGGAGCTGCTAGCTCCAACTCAGGCCTTGGAATAAATCTAGAGGCATCTAGCAGGTCACAAGAGCCTAAACTGACCTGCCAGACTCAGCTCCACCCAGGGAAAAGTCACCCAGCTCGGGCGCCAGACCCAGGAGTGGCTTTCTCCACCGGGTAATCAGAGCAAGAGGCTGCCCCTCCCTTTATCAGGTTCAACAATCAATTGACATTCAGTAAAGAGAAACCCTGAGAGTGGCTTCAGGCTGGGATCTGTGAGTTTCTCACAAACCAGCCCCTGGGAAAAGCTACTGCTTGCTGAAAGGCCTCAACTCTACCCAGAACCTAGCCTCATCACAGCATCTCCAAACTCTAGGAAAAAGCCATCTCCCGCTTTTGTGATACTCAAAGCAGATCTCCCTCCCATTGAATTAATCAGGGAGGAGGATCGCAAAACATTGGGGAAAGCACAGCATTTTTCTGCCGGTTCAAAGGAATTGAATTAAGTAACCAACCAAGCCACAGGAACACAAGCAGACCAGAGACTCAAACAAGAGGCTGGGTACAGACACAAAGGAGATACAGGATTTTTCCCACCCCGCAAAAAAAATCAAATAACTTTTATTTGTATCTTTTATTAAAAGTATTTCTTCCTAAAAATTTCTTTAATTTTTACCTTTTTTGAAAAAAAATTGTTTTCAAAAAATTTTTTTTCCTCTTAGAATTTTATTTTAGGGGTATAAGTGTGTGTGCGTTTTCTTTCTTTTTTTGTTTTTGTTTTTGTTTTGTTTTGTTTTTTGTTTAGCTCTACTGAACTCCTGATCTTTTTTCTTACCTTCTTCTTCTTTTCTCCTGTTCTTCTCTTTCGTTCTTCTTTATGTGACTTAATTGCTGTTCTGCACATTCTAAGATAAACCCGTAGTCAGATATTAGACCTTATCCCCCATTGTGTACACACTTAATCCACAAATTTATTACTCAATTCAAAACCTCTTAGACTTACATTCCTTAATAGCAGTACTACCTCTTTACACCTATATTTTAAGTATTTTTATTTTTACGTTTTTCACATCTCCTTTATATCCCTCCCCTTCTCTCATTATATTCACGTTCTTCTCTGGATAGTTGGTTTTTCAATCTGAATAATATTTTTAATTTTTTACCTTTCTATTTTTTTCTGGTCTCTTTTTGTTCCCTTTCTCTTTCTTCTTTTTTTATCTCTCTCTACTTTCATATTATACAACCTATATCCTGCTTTGAGATTAGGACATAGTTAACACTCCCTGTGCCTTCCTACATCACTCTATTCCTATTTTTTACCCACATCTCTTCCTAAACCTAATAATTTCTGGTTTACCAAATTCTATGGCGTTCGTAGCACATTAATATACAGTTGTTTGATATTAAATAGATGTATCTGTTGAACTAGATTGTATCTGCAGACTACTGACTGTGCAAATACAGACTTTGGTTGATGCTTACCTTAAGGTAGTGTTCTAGCACAAAACTGGTGTTAATTTCATCCCAAATGGGCAGAGTAAGCCGGAAAAACACAAGAAAAATGGAAAGTCCGGGTATCTCAAATCCCACTCATGATAATCAGGGGACAGAACAGATAATTAATAAAACAGAGGAGAGTTCCAAATTGGCTCTACAAACACTGCTGGCAAACATGATAAATGAAAAGACTGAAAAGATACAAAGGACTCTGTATGAGTGTGATAGGGAGAGAGAGGAGGCAATCCAAAAGTTTATACAGGAATATAATGAGCGTGAGGAAGCTACTCAAAAACTGATACAGGATTTACATGAGCAGCTTCAGAATACACAAAGAGAAAGGCAGGAATGGCGTGAGCAGGCTGAGAACACTCAAAGAGAACTACAGGAATGGCATAAACATGAGGAAGCTAAGCAAAGAGTAATACAGAAACTGAGAGAGCAGGATGAGAATACACAAAGATCACTAAAAGCATTCACGGAATCCATTAACAAAGAGCTGAAGGAAGTCAGGGAGACCACCAAAGGAATACTGAATGGAACCCAAAAGAAGGAATGAGAGTTCAAGGAAACCATAACCTATCAACTAAGTGATTTGAGAATAAACACTGAACACCAAATTAAGGAAGTAAAGAAGTTCATACAAGATCTAAAACAAAGCTTCAACAAAGAATTTGAAGCCATCAAAGCTGACCAACTAGAAGCAAAAGAAATAAAAAACAAAGTAGAAAGTCTCGATAGCAGGTTAGACCATGCAGAAGATCGAATCTCTGGGATTGAAGACAGCCTAGACATTATAGAGAAAGAACATACAACCATCCAAGACAAGTCCAAGAAATATGATAGATCTATCCAACACTAGTCCATACTAGAATAGGACATAGCAACATTACATTATAATACACACAGGATCAATTCAGACAGGGGAAAAGATCCTTAAGGCTGTCAAGGAGAAAAGGTTAATCACCAATAAAGGGAAAACAATTAGAATCACCTCAGATTTCTCAGCACAGACAATCAAAGAAAGAAGAGCCTGGAATGATGTATGCCATGCACTACAAACAAACAAGTATCAAGCAAGAATACTGTACCCAGGTAAACTCTCCTTCATAACTGAAGGCCAAATAAAAACCTTCCATAGCAAACAAAAATTGAAACAATACATCTCTACCAAACCAGCCCTACAAATGATTCTTAAAGATATCCTACACATAGAAAACCAATAAGACCACAATAAAGGCCAAGAAACTGCACCCAAACTGAGAATCCAAGAACCATAGGAAGAACCCAGTTTTCGCAGCCCCCAAGAAGGTAGATAACATGGCAGGAACACCCAGATACCTCTCAGTCCTATCTCTTATTATTAACGGACTTAACTCTCCAATTAAGCAACATAGACTCTCTAGTTGGATTTAAAAACAAGATCCTTCTATCTGCTGCCTTCAGGAATCACATCTTGCCCATAAAAACAAACACATCTTCAATGTTAAAGGCTGGAACAAAATCTACCAAGCAAACGGCCCCCATAAATAGGCGGGAGTTGCAAACCTAATATCAGATAAAATAGTCTTCAAATTAAAATTTGTGATAAGAGATAAAGAAGGTCACTACATACTAATTAAGGGAGCTCTCCTTCAGGAGGATATTACAATTCTAAATATCTATTCTCAAAACAATGGAACATCCAAATTTATCCAAGAAACACTACTTTCCCTCAAATCCCATATAGATCCAAAGACATTAATTGTTGGGGATTTTAACACACCACTCTCCACACTAGATAGATCAACTCAGCAAAAACTCAACAGAGAAACCGCAGATTTAAACAACTGCATAGACCAACTAGATTTAACAGACATCTACTGAATATTTCACCCAACAGCATCAGAATACACGTTTTTCTCAGCAGCACAAGGAACATTTTCTAAAATAGACCACATTTTAGGCCACAAAGCAAACTTGTCTAAATTCAGAAACATTGAAGTTATACCTTGCATTCTCTCAGACCACAAGGGAATAAAATTAGAACTCACCACCAAAAGCCACCAAACGAAGTCCGGTAACACATAGAGGCTGAAGAACACATTGCTGAATCATGAGTGGGTCAAGGAAGGGATTAGAAAGGAAATTCAAATATTTAAGCTATTCAACAAAACTGAGCAAACAAATTACCAGCTACTCTGGGACAAAGGAAAGGCAGTACTCAGAGGCAAGTTTATACCTCTGAGTTCCAACATCAACAAATTTGAGAGATCTGAAACCAACAGTTTAATGAGATATCTGAACCCCCTTGAAAAAGAGCAGCAAGATAAACCCCCATCAAGTAGATGGAAAGAAATAATTAAAATTAAATCACAATTAAATGAATTAGAATCCAAAAAAAAAACTATAGAAAGAATCAACAAAACAAAGAGTTGGTTCCTCGAAAAAATTAAGAAAATTGACAGACCCTTAGCAAATCTTATCAGAAAAAGAAGAGAACACACCCAAATAAATAAACTCAGAGAGGAAAATGGAAACATCACCATGGAAACAACCAAGATTCAGAACATTTTAAGTGAATACTTCTCAAAACTTTATGCTAATATGTTTGAGAACTTGGCAGAAATGTACCTTTTCCTGGCAAATATTGACATGCCGAAAGTAAACCAAGATGGGTTAAACTATCTTAACAGGCCCAAGCATTGAAATAGAAGCAGCAATAAGAGACCTCCCAGCTAAGAAAAGTCCAGGACCAGATGGTTTTACAGCAGAATTCTACAAGGCCTTCAAATCAGAGCACACCCCAATACTCTCCAACTCTTGAAAGGAAAAGTTCACTTCCGAACACATTCTATGAAGCCATCATAACCCTCATCCAAAAATCAGGCAGGGACTCATCAAAGAAAGAGAACTATAGACCCATTTCTTTGTTGAACATTGATTCAAAACTTCTCAACCAAAGTTTGGCCAATCGACTTCAACAATTCATCCAAAAAATCACACACCACAATCAAACAGGAATCATTTCAGGGATGCAAAGCTGGTTCAATATACGCAAATCAAATAATATTACTCACCGCATGAACAGGAGCAAGGATAAGAACCACATGGTGTTCTCAATAGAAGCAGAGAAAGCATGCGACAGGACCCAACACCCCTTTATGATATGGTATTGGAAAAATTAGGAATCCTTGGAACAATCCTCAATACAATAATGGCTGTATATGACAACTCTACAGCCAGCATTATACTCAATGGTGAAAAATTAAGCCATTTCCTCTTAACTCAGGAACAAGATAAGGATGTCCACTCTCTCCACTTCTCTTCAATCTAGTATTAGAATGCCTAGCTACAGCAATAAGACAAGATTCAGACATAAAGGGGATCCAAATATGGAAAGAAGAAATAAAACTCTCCCTCTTTGCAGATGACAAGATCTTGTACTTAAAGAATCCCATAGACTCCACTCCCAAATTACTAAAGCTGATTCAAATCTTTGGCAATGTAGCACGGTATAAAATTAACCCTCAAAAATCAACGGCTTTTCTGTATGCCAACAATGATAAAAGTATGGTTGAAATTAGGAAAGCAACTCCATTTATAATAGCCCCACAAAAAATAAAATACATAGGAATTAACATAACCAAAGAAGTGAAGGTCCTCTATGATGAAAACTGTAAAAACTTGAAAGAGGAAATCAAAACAGAACTTAGAAAATGGGAAATACTCCCATGCTCATGGATTGGAAAGCTCAACATCGTGAAAATTGCAATACTTCCCAAGGCTATCTACAAATTTAATGCGATACCTATCAAAATTCCAACCTTATTCTTCATGGAAATAAAGAGGCAATCCAAAAATTCATATGGAACGATAAAATACCCCAAATAGCAAAAATGCTCCTCAACCTAAAGAACCCTGCTGGAGGAATATCAATAACAAATTTCAAACTTTTCTAGAGTTGCTAGGAAGGTGGCTCAATGGTAGAGCGCTTGCCATGCATGCTCAAGGCCCTGGGTTCGATTCCTCAGCACCACATAAGCAGAAGAAAAAAAGCCAGAAGTGGCGCTATGGCTCAAGTGGTAGAGGGCTAGCCTTGAGCTGAAGAGCTGAGGGACAGCGCCCAGGCCCAGAGTTCAGGCCCCACGACTGGACCCAAAAAAAAAAAAAGAAAAAAGAACAAACTCTTCTAGAAAGCCATAGTAATCAAAACAGCTTGGTACTGGCACAAGAACAGACTTCAGGACCAATCGAATAGAATTGAAAACCCAGAAACGAACCTACAGGCCTATAGCCATCTAATCTTTGATAAGGGAGCTAAAAAAATAGAATGTAAGAAAGACAGTCTCTTCAGTAAATGGTGCTGGCAAAATTAGTTAACTACTTGTAGAAAACTGAAGCTAGATTCTTATATATCACCCTGCACCAGAATCAACTCCAAATGGATTAAAGACCTCGGAGACAAAGCAGACTTTCTGAAAACGTTAAAGGAAGGAATAGAAGAAACCCTAGGTTTCCTTGGCACAGGCCGAAATTTTCTTAATAAAGATCCGGAAACACAACAAATCAAAGAAAGGTTGGACAAATTGGATTGAATGAAGTTGCAGAGCTTCTTCAGGGCAAATGACATAGCTACCAAGATCAACAGAAAGCCCACAGATTGGGAGAAGATCTTCACTAGCCATACAATGGACAATGGTCTCATATCTACAATATACTTGGAACTCAAAAAATTAAATCCCCCAACAACAAATCCTCAAAGAAACAACTGCCCAATAAATAAGTGGGCTAATGATTTAAAGAGAAACTTCTCTGAAGAAGAAAGAAGGATGGCCAATAGACACATGAAGAAATGCTCAACCTCTCGAGCCAAATAAGAAATGCAAATCAAAACAACATTGAGATACCACCTCACCCCAGTTAGACTGGCAAAAATCAAGAAATCTAATAACAACAGATGCTGAAGGGGATGTGGACAGAAGGGAACATTACTTCATTGGTTTTGGGAGTGTAAACTTGTTCAACCACTTTGCAAAGTAGTATTGAGGTTCCTCAAAAGACTCCACATAGAGCTCCCCTATGACTCAGCAGTCCCACTTTTGGGCATTTACCCAAATGTTCACAAACAAGACCACACTAAAGATACCAGCATAACTATGTTTATTGCAGCATTATTTACCATAGCTAAGATCTGGAAAACCAATTAGAATCACCTCAGATTTCTCAACAGAGAAAATTAAAGCAAGAAGATCCTGGAATGACGTATGCCATACACTAAAGACAAACAACTATCAACCAAGAAGAGACAAAGAAGGTTACTACATACTAATTAAGGGATCTCCCAGGAGGATATTAAAATTCTAAATATTTGCAAAACAATAGTGCACCCAAATTTATCCAAGAAATACAACTTTAAATCTCACATAGATCCAAAGACATTAATTGTTGGGGACTTTAACACACCACAATCCCCACTAAAAAGATCAACTCGGCAAAAACTCAACAGAGAAACCGCCTATGTAAACAAATGCATACATCAACTGATTTAGCAGACATCTAGCAAATATTCATCCAGCAGCATCAGAGTACACTTTTTACTCAGCAGCACATGGAACATATTCCAAAATACACCACATTTTAAGTCACAAATGAAACATGTCAAAATTCAGAAACATTGAATTCGTATCTGGCATTCTCTCAGACCAAAAGGGAATAAATTTAGAACTCAACACAAAAAGCCACCAAAGAAAGTCCAGTAACACATGGAGGCTGAAAAACACACTGTTGAAACACCAGTGTGTCATGGAAGAGCTTAGAAACGAAGATCAAATGTTCATAATATTCAACAAAAATTAACACAGAGATTATCTCCTCCACTGGGACACAGCAAAGGCACGATTCAGAGGCAAGTTTATAGCTCTGAGTTCCTACATCAACAAATTGGAGAGATCTGAAACAACAATTTAATGAGATCTGACACTCCTTGAGAAAGAGCATCAAAATAAACCCCCATCCAGTTGATGGAAAGAAATAATTAAAATTAAATCAGAATTAAATGAATTAGAATCCAAAAAAAAAAAAAAAAAACCATAGGAAGAATCAACAAAATGACAAGGTTCTTCAAAAAAATTAACGAAATTGACAGTCACTTTAAAAATCTTATCAGAAAAAGAAGAGAACACACCCAAGTAATAAACTGAGAGAAGAGAATGGAAACATCACTACAGAAACAACCAAGATTCAGAACATTATAAAGGAATACTGCTCAAAACTTTCTGCTAATATGTTTGAGAACTTGGCAGAAATGTACCTTTTCCTGGCAAATATTGACATGCCGAAAGTAAACCAAGATGGGTTAAACTATCTTAACAGGCCCATATCAAGCATTGAAATAGAAGCAGCAATAAGAGACCTCCCATCTAAGAAAATCCCAGGAACAGATGGTTTTACAGCAGAATTCTACAAGGCCTTCAAATCAGAGCTCACACCAATACTCCTCCAACTTCACTATCGAACGCTTTCTATAAAGCCATCATAACCCTCATCCCAAAAACCCTCATCAAAGAAAGAGCACTATAGACCCATTTCTTTGAGGAACATTGATGCAAAGCCCCTCAACAAGATTTTGGCTAATTGATTTCAACAATTCATTCTAAAAATCATACACCACGAGCAAACAGGATTCATTTAAGGGATGCAATGCTGCTTCAATATACGCAAATCAAATAACATAATTCATCACATCAAAAAGAGCAAGGATAATAACCACATGGTTATCTCAATAGATGCAGAAAAAGCCTTTGACAAGATCAAATACCCCTTTATGGTGAAGGTCCTGGAAAAATTAGGAATCCATGGAACATTCCTTAATACAATAAAGGCTGTGTATGACAAAACTACAGAAAGCATTATACTCAATAGTGAAAAACTAACGCTATTTCCTCTAAACTCAGGAACAACACAAGGATGCCCACTCTCTCGACTGCTCTTCAATCTAGTATTAGAATGCCTATCTACAGCAACAACACAAAATGCCAACATAAAGGGTATCTCAATAGGGAAAGAAGAAGTAAAACTCTCCCTCTTTGCAGATGACATGATCATGTATTTAAAGACTCCACTCCCAAGTTACTCAAGGTGACTCAAACTTTGACAAAGTAGCAGGGTATGAAATTAACCCTCAAAAATCAATGGCTTCTCTGTATGCCAACAATGAGAAAATTGTGGCTGAAATTAGGAAAGCAACTCCATTTGTAATAGCCCCACAAAAAATAAAATTCCTAGGAATTAACTTAACCAAAGGAGTGAAGGACCGCTATGATGAAAACTTTAAATACCTGAAAAAGAAAATGAAAACAGACTTAGAAAGTGACAAAAACTTCCATGTTCCTAGATTGGAAAGATCAACACCATGAAAATGGCAATACTTCCCAACGCTATCTATAAATTGAATGTGATACCTATCAATATTCCAACCTCATTCTTCAAGGAAATAGAAAAGGCAATCCAAAAATTCATATGGAACAATAAAAGACCCCGTATAGCAAAAATGATACTTAACAGAAAGAACAGTGCTGGAGGAAAATCAATACCAAATTTCAAACTCTTCTAGAAAGCCATAACAATCAAAACAGCTTGGTACTGGCACAAGAACAGACCTCAGGACCAATGGAATAGAGTTGAAAACCCAGAAATAAACCTACAGACCTACAGCAAATTAATCTTTGATAAGGGAGCTAAAAAAATAGAATGGAAGAAAGACAGCCTATTCAGTAAATGGTGCTCTCAAAATTGGTTAACTACTTGTAGAAAACTAAATCTAGATCCTTACATATCACCCTGTACCAGAATCAACCCCAAATTGATCAAAGACCTTGGATTCATGAAGACACTCTGAAAACATTACAGGATGGAATAGGAAAAACCCTACATCTCCTTGGCACAGGCCGAAACTTTCTTAATAGAGACCCAGAAATACAAAATATCATAGAAAGTTTGGACAAATGGAATTGCATGAAATTGCAGAGCTTCTGCATGGCAAAGGGCATAGTTAGCAAGATCCATAAAAAGACCGCGAATTGGGAGAAGATTTTCACTAGCCATACAATGGACCAGGGTTTCATATCTAAAATATATCTGGAACTCCAAAAAATTAAATCCCCCAACAACAAATCCTCAAAGAAACAACTGGATAATAAATAAGTGGGCTAAAGACTTAAAGAGGAACTTCTCTGAATAGGAACGAAAGATGGCCAATAGACACATGAAGAAATGCTCAACCTCCCTAGCCATAAAAAATGCAAATCAAAACAACATTGAGATACCTCCTCACCCCAATTAGAATGGCTGTAATCAAGAACTCTAATAACAACAGATGCAGGAGTAGATGAGGATAGGGGAACCTTACTGCATTGTTGGTGGTAGTGTAAACTTGGTCAACCACTTTGGAAAGTGGTATGAAAGTTTTTCAAAAGACTCTACATAGAGCTCCCCTATGACCCAGCAATCCCACTTTTGGGCATTTACCCAAATGATCCCAAAGAAGACCCAACTAAAGCTCCCAGCACAACTATGTTTATGGCAACATTATTTACCATAGCTAAGCTTGCAACCAACCCAGATGCCCCTCAGTAGATGTATGGATCAAGAAATTGTGGTATGTATACACAAAGGAATTCCTTGCATCCATTAGAAGGAATGACATTTCCCGATTGTTGGAAAAAAATTATATTAAGTGAAGTAAGCCCCATGGTTTCCCTTATTGACAATAAAGAGTATATGTCTGAGATAAGCAGAAAAGGTAAGATTCGTTAATGTTATGTTAAATGTACCCCAAGCTAAGTATTCAAATATTTTTTTTCTTTCATGCGGTTGTTTCTAACATATTTATAAGATGAATTTTTGTTACTTTGTATGTCCCTCCCCCACGATATAACTTTGTTTTCACTGTATTTTACGTTAGTATAATTTGTGGAGGGGAAGGGAAAAATCAAATCATTTAAAAAGGAATAGAGTTGGACCCATTATAACAATGAGATGTACAAGATGTTATGTCGAAAAACAAACTTTAAAACTTTCACAAGGAGGGGTATAATGCGGGGGAGGGGGCAGGAGCGGTGAGATGGAAAGGGATAGAAAGGGGAAACAAAGGAGGAGGCAACAATGCTTGATAAGAAATATACTCATTATATTGCCCATGTAATTGTAACTCCTCTGAATGGTATTTTCAGAATAATAAAAGAAACCTTCATACCTATTAATGGTATACGAATTCTGTGTGCTTAGAAAGGTCTTTTTATTTTCACAGCCGTCTTTGGCATACACATGGATCATGGATTATATGAAGATAATAAATTTCCAGATGCTTGCCAGGAGGAGTAAAACCTATAGTTTTTTTCCCTCAGAGGCTTCCCTTTTCATGAAAGAAATATGCTGCTTGATGCAGGATTTCATAAAATTACATTGCTAGGAAGAACTTAAACAATCATAGAACATTACAGAGTTGAGGGAGATGAATTGATCTCCTGAAAACTTTACTTTTGTGTCAAATAAATGCAGGCTGCCATAAAGAGAGTAGACTTTAGAGAAACATGGTGAGTTGTATGTAAATAGGTAATTAGTGGATTTTGTTAATCTGTGAAGTAATACAGGGAAATAAAGTACAGCAAGGTAAAAAACTAAAGAACTCTGCAATGAAATACTCATTTGTGTGTGTGCACACACCTGCCTGTACACACACGTGCATGTTCATGTGCTCATGCATGCATTCATCATTCCTGCTCTAAGCATCTGTGCCCAAGGATAGTGGTCTACCACTTGAGCCACTGCTGCACTTCTGTTTTTTTGGAGATAATCACATGTTTTTCATGATTGGACTGGCTTTGAACAGTGGTCATCAGATCTCGGCCTCCCGAGTAGCTAGCTAAGCTAATTCACCCTCTGAGTAGCTAGATAAATTCTGTCTGTCCTCTATGCTTCACTGCTCTTTTATTCTTTTTCTGAGGCAATCACAAGCCTGTCATATATATGTCTAGTTGCTTTAAAAATACTGTTACTGCTTGGCACCATGGGCTCCAATCTGTACTCTTAACTACTTAGGAGCCTTGAGAACAAAAACCAGGACAAATTTTGGGGGAGTTCCTTCTCAATCTATACCTGGGTGCATTGGATCATTTCCACCATCATGCACGATCTAGAGACTAATATTGGAAGGACTGCAGGATCCAGGAAGCTAGATAAGTTTGTGTGCAACTCTGATGCCATTGATGATGGGAAGGATAAAAGGACAGAGCAGGTGCATGTTCTTGTGGAAAGGGAACCCCTATCCTAAAATTAACCACTGATATAATGCCAGCCTAGCAAGAACAATGCCCCAAGTTGAAATCCTCACAATTTTCCAAAACCAAAATAAGTACATACATTAACATCCCAAAACTTAGTAAAATCTGTTCTTTGCTCTAATATCATATTTATCTGATTATCATATGATGTGACAGAATAGTTTCTTAATTAAACATGATATATTTTAAAAGACCTAGAAAATTCTTTCTCACTTATTAAGTGCAAACGAATGGCATATTGCCTCTTTTCTTACATATTGACTGCAACTAAAAATTCATCCAATGATTATTACAGTAATATATTCTGATTTATCACTTTATTTGTAATAGATTTTAAACATTTTACTTTTCTGCTGAAGTTTAAGTATTTAAATAGTATCATTAAATTAAATTCCTTGGTTACTTGGGGCAGATTTTTTAGAAAGTTTTTAACTAATGGCTTCTAAGTATTCTTAATTATTATATTATTTATTTTATTTTTAATTTCAATATAATGTTATTGTAAAGGTAAAGTACAGAGGGGTTACACTTACATAAATAAGGTAATCAATACATTTCTTCTGGAAGGAACATGGTTATCCCCTCCATGGATTTTTTTTGTATACTCAAACAATTACTGATGCTTTTGCTGTTGTTATTGTTCAAATGTACTTTTGCTTTCTTTGTTCATGCATTTTTTATTATACAATTGATATAAAAGTGTTTACAGTTACTTAAGTAAATTAAATTGTACACTTGATTTTATTTTCTATATTTCAAATTTTGATGTTAATTACTTATTTTTGTTTTTTAAGATAATACATTTTTCAGAGTTGTAGGATTAGTTAATTTAATTTTGCATGATTTTCACACATGTAAATTATTCACATATATGTTACTTTTTTAAATTTTATTTCTAAACAAATTGTACAGAGGAGTTACAATTACATGGGCAGGATAATGCATACATTTCTTACCAAGCATTGCAGGCTCCTCCTTTGTTTACCCTTCACATCCCTTCCCAGCCTCACCCCTCCCCCCCAAAACCTTCCCCCCTTCCACACTAAGGTTGTAAGGCTCATTTTCGACATGACAACTTGTAGTTCTCATTGTTGCAACAGGTCCACCTGTATCCTTAAACGACTTGTTTTTCCCCATCTTTTCCACAAGTTATACTGACATCAAATATAGTGAAAGCAGGGGTTATACTGTGGGGGAGGGACATACAAAGCAACAAAGAGATAATCTTATAAATACTTTAGAAACACATGCATGAAAGAAAGAAAAGAAAACATTAAAATACATATCTAAGGGTTCATTTTCCTAACATCACATTATCTGACATTTTCCGCTTAACTCATACATATACTAGATATTGCAAAGAAGGGAAACCATGGGACCTATGTTTCTTTGGGCCTGGCTTACTTCACTTAATATAATTTTTTCCAAGTCTTTCCATTTCCTAACAAATGGGGCAATGTCATTCTTTCTGATGGAGGCATAGAATTCCATTGTGTATATATACCACATCTTCTTGATCCATTCATCTACTGAGGGGCATCTGGGTTGGTTCCATATCTTAGCTATGGTAAATAATGCTGCAATAAACATAGTTGTGCTGGTAGCTTTAGTGTGGCCTTGTTTGTGGTCATTTGGGTAAATGCCCAAAAGTGGGATTGCTGGGTCATAGGGGAGCTCTATGTGAAGTCTTTTGAGGAACCTCCATACTGCTTTCCAAAGTGGTTGAACAAGTTTACATTCCCACCAACAATGAAGTAAGATACCCGACTGTTCACATCCCCTCCAGCATCTGTTGTTGTTAGAGTTCTTGATTTTTGCCATTCTAACTGGAGTGAGGTGGTATCTCAATGTTGTTTTGATTTGCATTTCTTTTATGGTTAGGAATGATGAGCATTTCTTCATGTGTTTAATGGCCATCCTTCTTTCTTCTTCAGAGAAGTTTCTCTTTAAGTCTTTAGCCCACTTATTTATTGGGCAGTTGTTTCTTTGAGGATTTGTTGTTGGGGGATTTAATTTTTTGAGTTCCAAGTATATTTTAGATATGAGACACTTGTCCGTTGTATGGCTAGTGAACATCTTCTCCAAATCCGTGGGCTTTCTATTGATGTTGCTAGCTATGTCCTTTGCCATGCAGAAGCTTTGCAACTTCATGCAATCCCATTTGTCCAACCTTTCTTTAATTTGTTGTGTTTCCGGGTCTCTATTAAGAAAATTTCAGCCGGAGCCAAGGAGACCTAGGGTTTCTCCTATTCCATCCTGTAATGTTTTCAGAGTTTCTGCTTTGACTTCGAGGTCTTTGATCCATTTGGAGTTGATTCTGGTGCAGGGTGATATATAAGGATCTAGCTTTAGTTTTCTACACGTAGTTAACCAATTTTGCCAGCACCATTTAATGAAGAGGCTGTCTTTCTTCCATTCTATTGTTTTAGCTCCCTTATTGAAGATTAGATGGCTATAGGTCTGTAGATTCATTTCTGGGTTTTCAATTCTATTCTATTGGTCCTGAGGTCTGTTCTTATGCCAATACCAAGCTGTTTTGATTACTATGGCTTTATAGTAGAGTTTGAAATTTGGTATTGATATTCCTCCAGAAGTGTTCTTTCCATTGAGGAGCGTTTTTGTATTCGGTGTCTTTTATTGTTCCATATGAATTTTTGGATTGCCTCTTCTATTTCCTTGAAGGATGAGGTTGGAATTTTGATAGGTATCGCGTCCTGCAGTTCTCTTTGAGTGTTCTCAGCCTGCTCACGCCACTCCTGCCTTTCTCTTTGAGTATTCTCATGCTGCTCTCGCAAATGCTGTATCAGTTTGTGAGTAGCTTCCTCAAGCTTATGATATTCCTGTATAAACTTTTGGATTGCTTCCTCTCTCTCCCTATCACGCTCAAAAATGTCTATCTCAAAAAGAACACTATCTTAAAGCAAACATCAACCAAAGTCTGAATTTGTACAGTCAATAGTCTACAGATACAATCTAGTTCAACAGATACATCTATTCAACATTAAACAACTCTATGTTAATGGGCTTTGAACCGCAGAGAAGAATTTGGAAAACCAGAAATTATTAGGGTTAGGAGAGATGTGGGTTAAAAATAGGAATAGATTGGTGTGGGGAGGCACAGGGAGAGTTAACTAAGTCCTAATCTCAATGCAGGAAATAGGTTGGGTTGGATGAAAGTAGAGAGAGAGAAAAAAAGAAGAAAGGGAAAGGGAAAAGAAAAGAGACCAGAAAAAATAGAAAAGTAAAAATTATTAATATTATGGAGAACCAAAAACAATCTATTTAGAGAAGAATGTGAATATATTGAGAGTGGTGGAGGGACATAGAGGAGATGTGAAAAACTTAAAAATGCTTAAAATATTATATGGGTATAATGAGGTAGTACTGCTATTAAGGAATTTAAGTCTCAGAGGTTTTGAATTGAGTAATAAATTTGTGGATTCAGTGTGTACACAATGGGGGATAGGGTCTATTAGTTAACTACGGGTTTATCTGAGGATGTGCAGGACAAAAGTTAAGTCACATAAAGAAGAACAAAAGAGAGGAAAATGTGAAAAGGATAAGAAAGGAAGAAAAAAAGATCAGAAGTTCAGTAGAGCTAAACAAAAAACAAAAACGTAATTAAAAAAGAAAAAAAAGAGAAAGAAGACAAAAAAAGAAAGAAAAATGCACATTCACGTATTCCTAAAATAAAAATTATAGGGGGAAAAAAGTTACTGGAAAACAATTTTTTTTCAAAAAAGGCAAAAATTAAAGATTAAAAAAAGTTTTAGAAAAGAAAAAAAATTTTTATATAAGGTACCAAAAAAAAAAAGTTCTTTGATTTTTTTGGGGGGGGAGGGGTGGGAAAAATCCTGTATCTCCCTAGTGTCTGTAACCAGCTTCTTTTTGGAGTCTCTGGTCTGCTTGTGGTCCTGTGGCTTGGTTGGTTTCTTAAGTCAGTTTGTTCAAACAGGCAAAAAAATGCCAGGATTTTGAGATCCTCCTCCCAGGTTAGTTTAATGGGAGGCTGTTCTGCTTTGAGATTCACAAAAGAGGGGGATGCAGTGATGAGGCTAGGTTCTGGGTAGAGTTGAGGCCTTTCAACAAACAGTAGCTTTTCCCAGGGACTATTTTGTGAAAAACTCACAGACCCCAGCCTGGAGCCATTCTCAGGTTTTCTGTTTACTGATTTTCAATTGATTGTTGAGGCTGCTAGAGGGAGGGGCAGCCTCTGGCTCTGATTACCCAGTGAAGAAAGCCATTCCTAGGGGTGGCGCCCGAGCTGGGTGACTTTTCCCTGGGTGGAGCTGAGTCTGGCAGGTCATGCCACCTTTAAGTTCTTGTGACCTGCTAAATGACTCGTTTTATTCCAAGGCCTGAGTTGGAGCTAGCAGCTCCGCCGAGCTTTGTCGGTATCCAAGCTGGAGATCTCCGGTACTGGGGGAGGGAGGGGTGGCCTTCCTTCCTCTGCTCCCTGAGAAGGAGTGAGGACGTCCGGCTTCTACTCATGCCAAGTCTTGGTTCCTGGGTTGTCTCTGGTGTGTGAACTGCAGGATGAAGATGTCCGCTCCTTGTCGGTTCTTGCTGGTGTTGAGTAGAATCCGCTTGCCCGCCTCGCCTGGCTCCTTCGTCCTGGACTGTCTGTGGCTCAGGTATGGTGTCCTGCAGTCGCCACCACCACCGCTGGTGCCACGGCGGCGGCTGCTGGCAGGCGCTCATATGTGTCTCATTGGCTGGATTTTCCCTCTCTGGCCTGTCTCTCTGCTCTGTGATGGCACACTTGGTGTGATTCTCTGGTTTAGGACTGTTCACTGAAACTCTAAAACTGTTTTCTATGCGAGAGCTTGTTCAGATTCCAGCTTCTCCTCTGCCATCTACCCAGAACACCTATATGTTACTTTTAAAATATTTAACATGTGAACATTTAAAATTATTTTCTTAATTTTTATATGGTTGGTGAATTTAAATAAATTGATTTTCTTATAGTTCTAAACATATTTTTCCAGGTAACAAATAATTACTGTATTTTCTAGAAGCACATACTCTATTAAGAAAGGCTTCATTTCCTGGTCAGTTTTTTGTAAATATTTGAATTAAAAAACACTTGAAAATTAAAAAAAAATACTTGTAAATACTTGAATTAAAAAAAAGTTTGAGCTGGGCATGGTGATTTGTCGCTTCCATTTTCTACCTATGGTAGGAACTGCAAATAGAGTTTGTAATTCGGGAGAACCTGAAAAACTATGATACTTTATCATAAAAATATCCAGAGTGAAATGATTAGAGATATAGCCACCCATTACGAGATATAGAGCACCTGGTTATCATATTCTAAATCTTGAGGTTTAAACACCAGTAACATTAACCTTTTGTCAAAATTAAATGATACATGTTTCAAAATGTTTATTATTTAAAACTTATTTGCAAAGGTTCTCATGTCTTCTATTTCTTAACTTTCAATTTACTTAATCTATAAGAATCCAAGTATATTGTGACTATTTTATTTCTACTAAACGTTTAAATAGTACGAGCAATGCTATAATTTCATATTTTAACCTATTTTTATTATTTGTGATAATTTCCTCTATTTAATATTATAATATCAATATTCCAAATGTGAGTATGTAGTATGCGTGTGTATGTGTGTGTGTGTGTGTGTGTGTGTGTGTGTGTGTTTATGAGGTTTTTGTGTGTGTGTGCTTTGTGTGTACTTTGTAATGCTTGGGAAATCACACCATTATTTCACATATGCTAGGCCAAGATTTTACCATTGAACTATACTGTGTAGTTATAATGTAAATAGTGTTTTAAATTATTACTTTCAAATATTCATTCCTAGTATGTTTTTTTCAAAATTATATATGATTAAATGTAATCTATTTTCTATCCACGTTAGCAATTTTTATTGTTATTTTATTGTTATTTAGAACATTTCCACTGCTTTTTCACTTCCAAATTCTTGTGTTTTTTATTGATAAAGGTTTTACTTTCCTTCTTTTCTCTCTTCATTCTTTTTGCTTTTAGAGTTTAGCTATTGTTTCCTTTATTTCTTTGGAAATTAATTATCATATTCCTATTACAATTTATTTACATTGTAAGAGGTCTATACAATGCTTTATTTCTATTTTATTTTTCCCATCTTCTCTGACTCTCAGTCCACACTATTAGGTGGATTAAAAAGAAACTTGATTAAGGACACTTTGATTATTTTCCCCCTTCTCTTCTCTGAAGTCTTTCTGTTTTTGAAACACAGTAACAATGACATAGAGCTCATAGGTGGTTCATCATTCTATCCCCTCTCACTCTCCTCTGTAGTACAGCTCAAGTCATTATCATTCAACTTTATTTTGCTATTGTGTTATCTAAATCTTAACTCATTCCTAAATTAATTTTAGTTGTTTAAAGCATTCCCTAAAGTCATTTTTCCCTATATAATATCTGGGGTCTTGTGTTTTCACAAGGAGCAAAATATGAGTGACTATCAAGCATCTAGATATCTGTAGAATATTGGTCCACCTGCTAAATAAACTTGTATGTAAATTCAAGGAATACAGGTCAGTCAGAACAATCTTGTAAAATGGTGTAGCTTGAGCCCTCATAATAGATTTGAATCTTATTACCATGTTTATTAGTGAAAGAACCGACACATAGAATAATGTAACAGTTTTACCAAAATAAACTCTTAGTTTTATTGTCAATAGATTTTGAAAAGGATGCCATGACTTAATGGAATAAAAATAGAATCTTAAAGGGGTGTATTGGCACTATTGCCTCTGTAGTTTTAAAGAACTATCTTAGACTACTACCTCAAACCTTATACAAAAATTTAAATTAAAAAATGATTATCAACTAAATGTGAGTTGTAAAAACCTACAAAACATAAATGTAAAAATTCATGACAATGGATCAGTAAAGGTTTCCAAAAATTTGACATGAAAGCATTAGTGGCCAAAGAAAAGCAAGAATAAACTACTGATAACCTTTCTTAATTCTATGAAAGTAGTGAAAACATATTCAACAGATAGAGGGCACATATTTGTTAATGCTACAATGTTAATGCTACAATGATCCTGAATCTTAAGTACTTTTATATCTTCCAATTCTGTATAAATTTTTCCCAAACAGGATACTTATATAAAGAACATATGTAAATTATTAGGCAATAGGAGGAGCATATGAATTAAGCTCCTCTTTAGTATCTAAGAAAAAAGAAAAAGAAAACTCACTAGTATGACCATAATATAAAAAGATGACACAAAATATAGTAATGCATTTGTGGAGAAATTTGTATACTCCGCATAGCAGAATGATTTGTGTAATACTGAAGTCATTTTAGCAAGCATGTGTTCAAGTCTTCAAAAGGTCAAAGAGAATTATATATTTTCTAGCCATTACACTTCTATGTATGTATTAAAGAGAAGTAAAAAACTTGTAGGGATCGGGAATGTAGTTCATTGACAATGCACTTGGACAGTATGAGTGAGAACCTGGAAATAATTCCCCAAAACAAATTTTGAAAAGACACCCTATACAAGATGTATGCAGGACAAATTCCTGTAACTCAATTTTATATCTATTTTAATATCTGTTCTAAAATTTATAGCATTTCTATTTGAAGAAATCCAAGTTTGTGAAAATTAGGCTTGGAAAACCTATGATTGTACAATTCACTTCCAAAGCACTAAAATGTGTACAATAAAAGGAGTTAATATATTGAATGTGAATTTCATGTCAGCAAAAAAATAAAACCATAGTTAAAAATTATTCACACAAAATGCAAAATACCTAAATAGATGTTTTTGGTGTTGGCTAAAAATTCTTTGTAAACTACAGCTTCTAAAACAAAGATGTGATTTCTGTTTATTTTTTGTTTTTTTTTGGCTGTTTTTTGAGTTTATGCAGAGATAACCCAATCAAAAAATGTATGTGTTAACTGGAATATCTAGGAATTATACACCACTTATACGTAATTGATAAACTTTTCTGGAAGAAACTTCTAGCAAATGATAGAAAACACAAATCTATGCATCTGCATTTTCTGATAGCCATATGTTACTTGCTCAATCCAACTGCTTTTCTCTACTTTGCTAGAAAAAAAGTATTCTCAGGATAAGAGTCAATAACGTGAAAAGAAAGAAAATACACAATCATCTTGATTTATTTGTGAGAAAAACAAATGAAATAAAACAATTCCACTTAAGCGACTCCATTATTAGTATTTATGAAGATGATCCTGAAGGCCAACATCCATTGAATTTTAATTTCTACGAACATATGAAAATTAGAATAAGAAAACAAATATAGTCTTAGAGCAAACCAGCCTTGGAATAATTTTCTTAATTGTTTTGAAACTACAAAAGAATACCATTAAAGTTATCCTTTCTTATGGAAGTCATTTAAAAATGTTTATCACTTATTATAATTCAAATACTAAGCAAGAGTAATTTTAAAGAATAATTACAAATATCATTTTATTACTATCAAAAAATAGAATAAAAACCAGTCCCAATATATTATCATTATTCTTAATTTCGAATCATTACCTAAATATCTTAAACAATCTAAACAGTCATTTCTTTAACATAGACATAAATATTCTATACGTTTTTACCTAACATTTTCCATGGGCATGTATTCATGTTTCTAAGAAATGTTCACAGCAGGTAAAAGATGCTTCTGTGAAATTAATATGATGTATTTTGTTGTTGCTCTTGATGTTGTATACAAGGTTAGGCATTGTGCCTAAACCATTTTGTGCTCAAAGCCTGCACTCTACAACTTGAGGCATAGAGCTAATTCCTGTTTTTAGTGGTTAATTGGAGATAAGAATCTAACAAGTACTTTTCTGTCTGGGCTAGTTTCGAACACAATTCTAAGACCTCATTACCCAGAATAACTCAAATTATAGGTGTGAGTCACTGGCACTTGGTTTAATGTATTTTTTTAATTTTAATTATGTTTCAAGAGTTTTGTTTCACTATAATGTACATCGTTCTACACATAAATTTAGATATATGTATATATTTCTGATGACAAATAATCTCTAAAAATGTATGTCGTTCTACATATAATATATATATACAAATATATTTCTGAAGACAGACTCCCTCTAAAATTTTTTATGCTACTATTTTCTACCTTTTTATTTCAAAGATATACAGTCTATTTTTCCAAAAGTTTCCTAGAATAAAATAAATAATATTTCAATAAAATATAGCGTTTATTACTTTTAAGGGAATTTTAGATATACACATGATATTGTATTAATATTTATAGTATATTACTTGAAATAATTCTGTTCAAACTCTTAAATATTTGTGTGTAGTGGTGGGGCGAGAGGAAGTTAATTCATACTGGTTAGGAAATTGCAATACTTCAAAAATCTATTACATAATTTGTTATAAGCACATAGTCAAGCTACCTGTTATGGTTTAGTTTTTTTGTTTCTTTGTTCAAAATTTTAATATGGATGCATGCACAGTGGTAATATTAAAATTATTAATCAAAAGACAAATAATCACAAAATTGTAGCTACATATCAGAGTTTCAATAGCACTTATGATGCTAATAATAATTTTGATGAGGATGATGATGACCACAGTGTACCCTGATAATGACAATATTGTGATTGAAAAGGAAAAAAACTTTGTACATTTTTGAAGCTATATTTCCCACATTGAATATATAGTGCTAAATAGTATTGAATAACATAAAATAAGACTATCAAGAGGAGAGTTTCAATATCAAGAAATACTATCACATAAACAGGTAGATACAGTAAAAACCCTAATGTTATTCCTGCAGTCTCTCTAATGTATACACACTTTTCTTGGTGGCATTATTTTCTTATAAAAATTATATATTTCCACATTTTGATGGACGAAGATGTAGTTTTTAGTTTAGTGTGATTAGTTCCAAAATATTCTCATATAGATACTATTCAATAACCAATGTTTCCCATGATATATTAAGGATATGCTCTTCAATATATATGAAAAAACATGACACTGTTTACATAGTACCATTTACATATCTGCACTTACCTTAAAAGGACATAGACCTTAGATCCAGGAGGTGATATTTATTTTTATTTCTGCAGGAAACAATTTGTGACTTTATACCAACAAACTGAATTTGACTATTTCCTTATTTGTAAGGTAAGGTGGAAAATCTAAGGACTCTTTACTTTTCTTTATTCTTGCTCTAGAAGTCAACACATATATTCTTCATTATTTCTGGTAGATTACATCCATTTATAGATGAGAAATGTAAGGCCAACAGTCAAGGTAGTGAGTAAATACTGATACCAGAATTTGTGTCTGAGCTCTTCACTCTGTGTGCTTACAAAGAGAGTAATTTGGTGATGGAGAGGACCAATATGAAAAGACCATGGAGAAAAAGCATAGTTTGGAAATGTTTGTTTTAGGACTAGGTGGCAGTGTTGAGTAAATGAAACAGGCTGGTGTCAGGGGCATAAAAAGGAGTATATAAAAAGCATTTGAGTGGAGGCTGGGAAGGTGGCTCAGTGGTAGAGCGCTTGCCTTGCATGCAAGAGGCCCTGGGTTCGATTTCTCAGCACCACATAAGCAGAGAAAAAAAGCCGTAAGTGGTGCTGTGGCTCAAGTAGTAGAGTGCTAGTCTTGAGCTGAAGAACTGAGGGACAGAGCCCAGGCCCGTAGTTCAGTCCCCATGACCAGACCCACCCAAAAAATAGAAATCATTTGAGTGACAGAAACTGAGAAAATCTTGATCATTCATCTTATCTAATGGGCGGGGGTAGGGTAAGAAGAAATCTAATGTGCTTCCACATGTTTGGCTTTCAACTGTGTTAGTGCTACTCTTAGTTAAAAGGACCACAGGTGGAAATGATGGATTTGGGGAACAAATCTGATAGTTCTAAAGTTTAGATGCAAAGATGGGTCCGTTTAGAAATCATCAAAATATCCACGACCATGAATATGAAAAAGAATAATGATATTGGGGGCATTATTGAAGGGGAAAGGAAAAGGAAAGCTCTGAGTAATGTGGGCACCACTGTAGACAAGATTGGAAGATTGGAAGAAAGAGATAAATAAGGAAATAAAAAACTAATAAACACAAATTTACAGAAGTAAAGGAAGGAATTTGCAAGAAGATATTGAAAGAAATATGCTATTTGGATTTGAAAAGTAAAAGGACATAGACAAGTTCAATAAGAACATTGTTTTGGTCAAAGTCATATTGATAAAATTTTGGGATATGAATATGAAGACATAAAATTCTGGATCCATAAATTCAACAGGTCCTATTGATTTTAAATGTTGGGAACCAATGCTTTTATCCTGACCTTAGAAGAAATATACAGATATAACTGTCATGAACTTTACTCATAGGTATTGTGTGAATATTTTTGAAGACTTTGTTTATTCAGGAGTTTATAGATTGAACTACAGCACAGACAACCCTAATTTGTCCTACAGTTCCAGTGTGTGGCCCATGTATCCACATCATTTTGAGGTTTTATTGAAATATCTTTAGATATATTTGGATGTCTTATCAGCCTATTCATTATAAACGTAGGACAAGTAACACCAAGTATTAGGTTGAACATACAGCGTTACTGATGTGACTAAAGACTTCTCGAATTGATTCTTCTTTAGAATAGAAAAATGCCTCAATAGCCATTGACACATCATAGCTGCCATATACTCTATTTAACTCTAGTTCTTGTTAGGGATATCTCCATGGTGAAATAACCCTGTCAATCAACCTGCCACAAATTCTTATATGTAGGGAATGCTTTTATAAACTTCAAGCTTTTATTGAATGGAAGAGTTCAGACTTTACCCTCACCAGTACGACTGAATGCCTAAAAATATAAGACATTTTGCTTTAATGCCTTTATTTCATTTTTTCATACCCATTGGCAAGTAGGGAAGGATTCTGATGTAACAATAATACAATGGTGACTTGTACTAACACAACATCTAGGATCTAGTGTTAATTTGGATACTTACTAATTAGCTTTAGATTTTGTGGCTATTTATATTTCTCATGGGAAAACTAATGAGCTCCATGGAAACTGACCTAAGGTGACTTTCAATTCTAACACCAGTTTGTCTCAAATGCTTTAAATTGTACATCATCTAATATGGGCATAGGGTTACACAGTGGAACTTTTCTCCTCAAAGAGTGAATACTACCCTATTGCTTAATATGGACAAAGTATTTTCATACATAGACTGGTCTTGTGCAAACAAGAAGTGGTAGTTGAACAATGTTCTTAGCAGTTTGTATAGATGAAATGGAAAGAGAGCAACTATGAACTCAAAAGGAATGTGCAAAAAAGCGAAAGGCACAAAGTAGAATGTGCCAAGGAAATGCTGAAGTATTATTTCAAATTATGTGCTCAGGTGTGTGGGTGTGTTCAAAGTACAGCTTAAGAAAATGTAGTTGGGTATCTTGGGGAAAAAACTGCTTTAAACTCTTCTGGGATAAGTGTACAAGTAGAAGCCCCTAACTCTGACTCTAATCAGCCACATCATCATCAACTTAGGGACTATTTTCCAAATGCAAAATGAGAAAAAGAGGGCTCATCACAGTTAGTGTTCAGGTTGAAGTAATGGAAATAACATAATTTTTCTTATAAGACTTCACTTATTTTGGAGGGTTACAGTAGGAAAAACCCAAGTAAATATTTTTCATGTACCTAAATTAAGTGGGACATAGTATACTCTCTTTTTAACAGGGAAATTGTAGATTATGTCTTTTTATACTTTAACTTGGGACAATGATCTGCTGTCAGTCATTTTCTTCCCCCTCCCCATCTTTTGCCCTGACAATTACATAATTTTTATTTAAAGAGACATACTTGAGCTTGCATTTCTAAATCCTTCAAAATTATCTGAAATAATTCATACATCTGGAAGCCTCCTATATATTTCTCAAGGGAATATTTTGTCACTACCATTTTAACCCATATGATATTGGATATCTTCCTGCCTAATTCAGTGCAAGATATACATTAGACTCATCCAGATATCTCAACACCTGTACCAACATGAAAACCTATCTTCATAAAAACCATGATTTTAGAATATCTGGGGAGGTGGCATCTGTCATTTTTGAATGACCCTAAGTGATACTTACATGTAATCATGTTTTAAATCTATATTCCTCTCAGTAGATGAACGAATTGTCAAAATGTGATATATATATATATATATATATATATATATATATATATATATATATATCCACTGTGGAATTCTATGCTTCCAATTCATACGGAAATGGAAAAAAATTTACTAAGTAAAATAAACAAGACACAAAAAAAGAGATCCCATGGTTTCCCTAATTACCATTTTCAAAGAAGTTCTAACATTTGACACTGGATATGAACATTTTCAGATGCACCTGCAGGGTTCTCTGATTCATTCTTCCATGGATTTGATCCCTTTAATAATGATTACTTGATTTTCTTAATATCTCTGCTCCCTATCTTTGTAATATTCTCAAGGATTTTTTGGGAAAGTTCACTTGAGGACTTTCTAATATTAAAATTATCACTTGTTGTAGTCTTACTCATGACATATTGTCTATTATTTTCCAACTTTTTCTACACATTCTGCAAGTTGTTTCATATGTGTGTTTACACATATAAATGCCTCTGTGTATGTGCATGCTTGCGTGTATGTATACCAAAACCTCAAGCTCTTATTTAGCAGTCTTGCTCATACCTAGTATTCCATCACTTCAGCCATTCTTACAATGCAGGTTTAGGTTGGTTAATTATAGGTATTGTCGCAAATACTTTTTTTCCCCAGGCTGGATGCAAACTGAACTTCCCAGAATCCTTTACATTCTTAGGTTTTATCTTTCCAGGAGTATCAATTTTTTAAACTTGAAACAGTTTTGTGAGTGTAAAGTCTAATCTGTATCCCAGATTTTTAACTTAAGAATTCATATAAAGATAGATGAACATACACATTATATATAATGAGTGTACACTGCTAGATATGTGATCTTAAGCCAGATGACAGTGGCTCACGCCTATAATCCTAACTACTCAGGAGGCTGAGATCTGAGGATTGCAGTTCAAATCCAGTGCAAGTAGGTAAGTTTCTGAAACATTTATGTCCAATTAACAACCAGAAAACTGGAAGTGGCACTGTGGATCAAGTGTTAGACTGCTACCCTTAAGCTGAAAAGTAGAGGAAGAGTGCCCAGGCCCAGACTTCTAGCTCCACAAATACCAAAGAAAAAGAAAAGGAAGGAAATAAAAAGATATGTGAACTTAGCCACAATTTCATTGCTAGTATAATTCCTGCTCTCTCAACATGGCTTTTTTTCCCAGTCCATGCACTTATATCTGACTTGGTTTGAAACTAGAATTATTCTTCCATTCTAGTTTTTACAAATTTGCATGATTAGTTGCCATGATTTAGAGCTAGAAGAAGAAACAGAGTGGCCTCATCCTTCATGTTCCACTTAGTAGTAATGCTTTCTCGATATCACTCTTGTAGATCAACATACTGGCCATGGCTTTATTGTTTCAAATTTGTCTGATTTGCAGAGTCTACTATACTGTATTAAACAACCATACGTAAACACAGAACTTCTTTTTCTCCTATTATTCATATTGTTTCTCCTACTGTGTTAACTTATGTACACTTGTGAAATAATGAACAACACACACACGCACAAATATTTCTGAGAACCTTCTTCTCACTTAAAATTGGTCATTATTTATAGAGCACTTAGGAAATTTGAACTTAATGTAATCCAGGATAATGTTTTTTTCATTTTTTTATTGTAAAAATATTGCACAGAAGGGTTAGAGTTATATATGTAAGTTAATTAGTACATAATCTATCAAGCATTGTTACCTCTTCTTTTGTGTTTCCCCTGCCTTCCTTTTCATCCTCGCGACCCCAAATCCCTCTCCCCTCCCCAAGTTGTAACGTTCATTTTCTACATTGTGTCTTGTAGAACTCATTGTTACAATGAGTCATACTGTATCCTTGATTCAGCACTTTGTTATTTCCCTTCCCCTCCCCACATTAGAAAAAGGTATACGCAAGATGCAGATCACCGACATTAAATACAGTAAAAACAGGGGTTATACTGTGGAGATAGAAAATAGAAGAGAAACAAAAATATCACATAATACCTGTTAGGTAACAATAAAGAAAAATCAAGTTGTGTCCTATCTTGGAGTCCATTTCACCTAACATCATTTTATATGGCCATATGTACATGTATAATGTTTTATAAGCGATATAAATTCTGTATTTTCTCATGAGTAAGCTGTTTCTGAAACACATGTTACCTCATGTACAAAGATGTACTTTTGCTATTTCAGTGAAGCCACAAAACGTTCATTTTACCTAGAGCAGCACCATGGATTGTTACTTGAAGTAACTGGAAGGAATTGTTACTGGAAGTGGAAACTGATTCCAAGAGAGGAATTGAACATAGAGAAATGACAAGTTCAACTAGATTTGTGCGCTAGTTTTACTGTACAAGAAAAGAATTCAAAGCTTGAAGGAAACTCTGTCCCTGATTTTTCGAGTGGGTTCTTTACTCACATAAAACTTGTCTGTAAATTTCTAGTTGAGAGTATTACAAAAGGAAACAATATGCCATTTGAAGGCCAACATAGATAAAAAGGAAATAACGTTGTTGTAAAAGTGGTCTACTGCAAAGAAACAACGACATGTAGGTTTAAAGGTACCTTATGCCTAGATATTTCACTCCTGATATGATTGTCTTGTTGCAGGAGTCAGTTATCCATTACTTTAATCTGGTCCTGAGTTCACCATAGCAATAAGGATTCCAAAAAGCATGATCCAGTAAGTATTATGAGCAAAAGAAGGCTCTTTTCAAACCACTGCTTTAAGAATGGTCCAAAAGAAATATGTGGGTTTTTTTCTTGCATGTTTGTTTAGTTTGTGCTGGTTCTGGGGCTTGAACTCAGAGTCTGGACCCTGTCCCTGAACAGTTGTCTTTCTTGTCCTCCTGCCACCATAGGTAGTACTCTACTGCTTGAGCCAAAACTCCACTTCTGGCTTTTTTGGTGTTTAATTACAGATAAGAGTTTGACAGACTCTTCTGCCTGTTGGCTTTGTGATTATAATAAATCCAAGTGACATCAACTGTATGGATTTCTCTTTTGAACCAAGACATGTTAGATGAAGTTTATTATACAGCTAGTATTTGCCAATTTTTTAAAAGAAGAGAATATGTTCAGCAAAGAAACCATAACTTAACTCAGCAAAAGTGGGTGCACTGAATTATTTTGGAATTATGTTCTCTGCTTAGGAAGATTAGTATTGACTAAGTCAATCTTTTTGAGGAAATTCTCTGTTGGTCATGGGGCTTGAACACTGATTCTAGGCGCTGTCCCTCAGCATTTCAGCTCAAGTTCGGTGCTCTAACACTTTAGTTACAGCACCACTTCTGGGTTTCTGGTGGTAATTGAAGATAAGATTCTCATGGATTTTCCTGACCAAGCAAGATTTGAACCACAATCCTCTGGTTTCAACCTCCTGAGTAGCTAGTATTACAAATATGAGTCACCAGCACCCAGCTCATATTTGCATTTATGTGCACTTAATGACACTATGTTGACAAAGAATGGAAATTTGAATCAAATGGTGTGACATTGCAGCTTTTCAATAAAATGGAGGTAGCAATAAATATGTCCTCCTTTTCCATGTTCTTACATTAATGACTGATGAGCTATGGGACTCTTACATTAGCATCCTCTGTTGTCTGCGTATGTGGACTTAGTATCAGAAATTGTTCATAGAGAAATAGAGAAAGACAGATTTGTAGAAAGCAAAGGAGATCAGATATGAAAGAGCATCATAGAAGTATATACAACTTATCACACAGAGATTACAAACTAGCCTAAGTTATTTTGTTATTGATAATCAAAAATGGTTCTCTAGAACAGTTTATGGTATAACTTAGTTATTATTATCATTTATTCCTTCCATCTAGAGTTATTCCTTCTGTCAAAACTATTAATTAACCTCTGCCTTTTTGGTGCCATAACTTACCAAAAAGATTTCCAAATCTCACTTATACTACCCTTCTGATTGTGATTAGTAGTGGCCACTCAAGAGCCTGGAATCTTTGAATTTCCAGGATTAATCTTCACTGATATCTAAGCACATTCTTGGTATTAATTGCCATGACCTATTAACAAAACGTATTTTTTTGTTCAACACAGTATTCTAATATAGGTAAAGTACATGAATTAAGGACTATTGATAGGTATCAGTTGTAAGTAGCAATTATATATTCCAAATATGGGTTCTTTATTTTGCATTTCCTAGCTAAATGACTCTTTTGCCAGTCCTGGGGCTTGAACTCGGGGCCAGGGAACTGTTCCTGAGCTTCTTCTTCTTTTTTTTTTTTTTTTTGATTGAGAGTAGCACTATGCCACTTGAGGCAAAACACAACTTCCATTGTTTCTTTTTCTGTTTATGTGGTATGAGTAATTGAACCCAGGGTTTCATGCATGCTAAGCAATAACTGTTCCATGAAACCACATTCCCAGAGCCCTAAATGACTTTCTTTTTTATATTAATAAGTTTTTTTGTGAAAATACAGTACAGAGGGGTTATAATTACATGAGCAGGGTAATGAGTACATTTCTTATCAAGCATTTTTGCCTCTTCCTTTGTTTCTCCTTACCATCTTTGCCCACCGATGACCCCGCCCCCCCACCGCCAAAGTTGTAAAGTTCTTTTTTTGACATAATGTCTTGTTGCAATGGGCATTACTTAAGATGGCATTACTTTTTCATTCCGTTAATATGTATTACAATTTAGGCCAGGTGGTAGAAAAGGAAGTAGAAAACAATACTAAGTCCAGTAAGGCTGAAATTCCTATCACATCACTAAGGAAGTAGTGTTAAGACCAGCAGGACTCTTAGGGCTGTTGTATGTGACAATATTATGTAAAACACTATTAACTGTCATCCCTGACATCCATAAGATTCTGCTTCCACTTTCCAGTTCAAGAACCAAATATCTACAACATTTTATTGATTGGGTGTGTTTCCTAGGAATGAAGAAGGAGGATGTAGTAGGTGATGGTGGAAAAATATGTATATTGGCTCCCTGTACACATTTTTTGCATTTTTAAAAAGTGCTACTGATGAACTCCCACTTACATCTAATTGACTTGCTGTTTGCACAAGATGCAGATAAATGAAGACATTTATTCTGGTGGATAGTCACATATATTAACAAAATCCATTTCTGGAAAAATAAGATACTAGGTAAGAAATTATAAATTATTGTCTATGAAATGGTTTCTTTTCTTGGAGAACAAAAGGTAGTATTGAAATGATTACTCCAACTTTCTTTGAGATTTTATGTTGTCTCAGTATCAAAATGTTCTCTAATTTCTGTAACATCCAAACATAAAAGACATATTTTGAAGATCTCAGTCGTTTTAGAAAATAAGGAACGTAATAGCATCCTTCCTGCAGAGACATGTGATGGCAAGTATGATTGATTGTATTATGGTTCTCTTTTTTTTCCTCTTTATCTCAAGTGTTGCATATCTTGGCATATTACTCTATGTCCTGAATCAGCTTCCTGTAGGTGAGATTTACCTCTACTCTTCAGTGTCAAGATGGGTCATGTGACTTACTTCCGCTTACAAAAGTGAACCAAAAGTGGAGAAAGGCTATTTCTAGGGGAAGATTTCTATCTTATTATCTGTGTCTTTTTCTCCTTAGCTATAAAAATAGCATATTTACAAAGGGAGTCTTCTTACAACTTATATGTTGTAAGAGTATAAGATGTGAAATTGAGGCAAAACTCAAATACATTCTCATACATATAACACAGGCAGAACTAAGCTAATATTAGAATATGATGCTAGTTTCTTACTATTCTTTTATATCTTTATGATAGCTGACTATAGCACACCAGAATTTAACAAATCCTAAACAAGAACTAAACAAATTGATAACATTTCCTATTGGAAGATATTCCATTTTTTTTCAGGTAAGGGGTAGGTTTATTCAGTAGACCTGCTGAGACCAGGCAAGGTTGGCACTCCACGTGGCTGGGAAAGGCCTGAGAAAGAGCGAGAGCTGGGAAAGAGAGGAAAGAGAGAGGAAAGAGAGAGGAAAGAGCAGAAAGAGAGCGTGTCTGGGAAAGATGGGAAAGAGAGAGATCTAGGAAAGAGAAGGGAGCTAGAAAAAAGTGAGGAAAGAGCTAGAAAAGAGCAGAGAGCAGAGAGAGCTAGAAAAGAGCAGAGTGAGCAGAGAGAGTGCAGAGAGAGAGAGCAGAGAGAGCTAGAAAAGAGCAGAGAGATAGCAGAGAGCAGAGAGAGCTAGAAAAGAGCAGAGAGAGAGAGCAGAGTGCAGAGAGAGGTAGAAAAGAGCAGAGAGATAGCGTCTGGGCCTGAACTAGGCCTTACGGGAGGAGAAAGGTATGGCCACATCAAATTCAAATGTGACCTCTTCCAGGTGTCCCAGTTGCCTAGGTAACGCAGGTACTGGGTAGAGCATTCCGGCTGGCACCAGGCCATCTTGGTCCTCCATGCGGTGGGGAAAGGCCTGGGAAAGAGAGCTCAGAGAGCTGGGAAAGAGAGAGAGCTGGGTAAGACAAAGAGAAGATCTAGAAAAGAACAGAGAGAGAGGAGAGAGCAGAAAGAGCTAGAAAACAGCAAAGAGAGAGCAGAGAGAGCTAGAAAACAGCAGAGAGCAGAGAGAGCTAGAAAAGAGCAGAGAGAGCAGAGAGAGCTACAGCAGAGAGAGAGCAGAGAGCAGAGAGAGCTACAAAAGAGCAGAGAGCGATATTACAATTTTTTATAAATAAGCATTCTCCATGTGATCACTTGTGGGATTATCTATTTCTATATTTGTGTTTAATCACTCTATAGTACTGTATCTAATATCCACAATCATTATCCAGACCTTGTGATTGAGATGAGGAAGAAAAAAATATAGATTTCTCCTCCTCTTTTCCTCTTCTCCTTTTTCTAGTGTGGATTCTCATCTTTTCTCCAAATTCTCCTATTAATAAAGGAAGAATGACACATTGTGGATATGAAGCAAAAAGCTTCAAAGCCAGAATTTTATTCTTTCAGAAATAGATGAAGTAAATCATAGTGGCTCAAGGAAGAATAAAAACATGATTTTTTTCCCCTTTCTGGATTTCACCATAGACTCTAAACATGAATATAAATAGCTAGTGAACCATTTGTCTTGGCTAACATTTTTTTTTAATTTTTTAAAATTTTTTATTGTGAAAATACTGTACAGAGGGGTTACAATGACATGGGCAAGATAATGAGTACATTTCTTATCAAGCATTGTTGCCTCCTCCTTTGTTTCCCCTTCCCATCCCTTCCCAGCCTCCCGTCGCCCCCCGACCCACTCCCCACTCCCCCACCAAAGTTGTAAAGTTCGTTTTCGACATGACAACTTGTACTTCTCATTGTTGCAACGGGTGCACCTGTATCCTGATTTAAATAACTTGTTTTTCCCCTTCCCCTCCACAAATTATACGACATCAAATAGATAACTGCATAGGACCATATATAATGAAATGTATCAACATTAACTCCAAGAATTGTAAACAAGAGGTTCTTATGTCCTGTATGTAGTTATTATTTTTTCTATTTATTCTTTTTCTGTTTTTTTTCTTTTTAATAAAGATAAAAAATAAAAATAGTAGATTAAAAGTCAATATTAAAAATGAAATTGAAATCTGAAAAAAATGTTAAAATAGTGTGCTTGGTCAACATTCCTGCATATAGTTCACTGCCTTAAAATATATATTAGTTCCTAGAATCAAAATAGATTTTTCTTGTATTCTTTTTTTATTTTTTCCAGTCTAATATTTATTTATTTTTCTTTTTTTATTGTGAAAACACTGTACAGAGGGGTTACAATTACATGGGCAAGATAGTGAGTATATTTCTTATCAAGCATTGTAGCCTCCTCCTTTGTTTACCCTTCCCATCCCTTCCCATCCTTCCCCCAACCCAATCCTCCCCGCCCCCAAGTAGTAAAGTTCGTTTTTGACAGGACAATTCGTACTTCTCATTGTTGCAACAGGTCCACCTGTATCCTTATTTAAACGACTGGTTTTTCCCCTTCCCCTCCACAAATTATACAGGCATCAAATACACTGAAAGCAGGAGTTATACTGTGGGGGATGGACAAACAAAGCAACAAAGAAATAATTTTATAATTGCATTAGAAACAAATGCATGAAAGAAAAAAAAACATTTAAAATACATATCTTAGGGTACATTTTCCTAACATCACCTTATTTGACCTTTCTGCTTGACTCATACATATACTAGATATTGCAAATAAGGGAAATATTGGGACCTATGTTTCTTTGGGCCTGGCTTAATTCACTTAATATAATTTTTTCCAAGTCTTTCCATTTCCTAACAAATGGGGCAATGTCATTCTTCCTGATGGAGACATAAAATTCCATTGTGTATATATACCACATTTTCTTGATCCATTCATTTACTGAAGGGCATTTGGGTTGGTTCCAGATCTTAGCTATGCTGCAATAAACATAGTTGTGCTGGTATATTTATTGTGGTCTTGTTTGTAAACATTTGGATAAATGCCCAAAAGTGGGACTGCTGGGTCATAGGAGAGCTCTATGTGGAGTCTTTTGAGGAACCTCCATACAACTTTCCAAAGTGGTTGAACAAGTTTACACTTGCACCAAGAATGAAGTAAGGTTCCCTTCTGTCTACATCCCCTCCAGCATCTGTTGTTAGTAGAGTTCTTGATTTTTGCCATTCTAACTGGTGTGAGGTGGTATCTCAATGTGGTTTTGATTTGCATTACTTTTATGGCTAGGGAGGTTGAGCATTTCTTCATGTGTCTATTGGCCATCCTTCTTTCTTCTTCAGAGAAGTTTCTCTTTAAATATTTAGCCCACTTATTTATTGGGCAGTTGTTTCTTTGAGGATTTGTTGTTGGGGATTTAATTTTTTGAGTTCCAAGTATATTGTAGATATGAGACCGTTGTCCATTGTATGGTTAATGAAGAACTTCTCCCAATCTGTGGGCTTTCTATTGACCTTGGTAGCTATGTCCTTTGCCATGCAGAAGCTCTGCAACTTCATGCAATCCCATTTGTCCCACCTTTCTTTGATTTGTTGTGTTTCTGCGTCTCTATTAAGAAAATTTCTGCCTGCGCCAAGGAGACCTAGGGTTTCCCCTATTCCATTCTGTAATGTTTTCAGAGTGTTTGCTTTGACTCCGAGGTCTTTGATCAATTTGGAGTTGATTCTGGTGCAGGGTGATATATAAGGATCTAGCTTTAGTTTTTGACAAGTAGTTAAATAATTTTGAAAGCACCATTTATTGAAGAGGCTGTAATCTTCCATTCTATTGTTTTAGCTCCCTTATCAAAGATTAGATGGCTCAAGGTTTGTAGGTTCATTTTTGGGTTTTCAATTCTAATCCATTGGTCCTGAGGTTTGTCTTGTGCCAACACCAAGCTGTTTTGATTACTATGGCTTTCTAGAAGAGTTTGAAATTTGGCATTGATATTAATCCACCAGTGTTCTTTCTGTTGAGGAGAGTTTTTGCTATTCAGAGTCTTTTATTGTTCCATATGAATTTTTGGATTGCCTCTTCTATTTCTTTGAAGAATGAGGTTGTAATTTTGATGGGTATCGCATTAAATTTTTAGATAGCCTTGGGAAGTACTGCCATTTTCACGATGTTAATATTTCCAATCCATGAGCATGGGAGTTTTTCCCATTTTCTAAGTTCTGTTTTGATTTCCTTTTTCAAGTTTTTAAAGTTTTCATCATAGAGAACCTTCACTTCCCTGTTAAGTTAATTGCTAGGTATTTTATTTTTTGTGGGGCTATTACAAATGGAATTGCTTTAGTAATTTCAGCCACACTTTTCTCATTGTTGGCATTGAAAAAAGTCATTGATTTTTGAGGGTAAATTTTATGCCCTGTTACTTTGCCAAAGTTTGAATCAGCTTGAGTAATTTGGGAGCGGAGTCTATGGGATTCTTTAAGTACAAGATCATATCATTTGCAAAGAGGGAAAGTTTTATATCTTCTTTCCCTATTTGGATCCCCTTTATGTCCGCATCTTGACTTATTGCTGTAGCTAGGCATTCTAATACTAGGTTGAAAAGAAGTGGAGAGAGTGGACATCCTTGTCTTGTTCCTGAGTTAAGAGGAACTGGCTTTAGTTTTTCACCAATAAGTATATTGCTGACTGTAGATTTGTCATATACAGCCTTTATTGTATTGAGGAATGTTCCATGGATTCCTAATTTTTCCAAAACGTTCATCATAAAAGGGTGTTGGATCTTGTTGAATGCTTTTTCTGCATCTATTGAGATAAACATGTGTTTCTTAATCTTGCTCCTGTTGATTTGATGAATAATATTAATTGATTTGCGTATATTGAACCAGTTTTGCATCCCTGAAATGAATCCTGTTTGATCAGGGTATATGATATTTTGGAAGAATTGTTAAAGTCGATCGGCCAAAATTTTGTTGAAAAGTTTTACATCAATGTTCATCAAAGAAATGGGTCTATAGTTCTCTTTCTTTGCTGAGTCCCTGCCTGGTTTTGGGATCAGAGTTATTATGGCTTCATAGAATGTTTTCGGTAGTGAAGTTTCTCTTTTAATTTCATTGAAGAGTTGGAGGAGTATTGGTGTGAGCTCTGCTTTGAAGGCCTTGTAGAATTCCGCTGTAAAACCATGTGGTCCTGGACTTTACTTAGCTAGGAAGTCTCTTATTGCTGTTTCTATTTCAATGCTTGATATGCACCTGTTAAAATGATTTATCTCATCTTGGTTTAATTTTGGCATGTCAATATTTGCTAGGCAAAGGTCCATTTCTGCCAGGTCTCAAGCTTATTAGCATAAAGTTTTGAGAAGTATTCACTTAAAATGTTCTGAATCGTGGTTGGTTCCATGGTGATGTTTCCATTCTCCTACCTTAGTTTATTTATTTATCTTCTTTTTCTGATAAGAATTGCTAACAGTCTGTCAATTTTCTTAATTTTTTCGAAGAACCAACTCTTTGTTTTGTTGATACTTTATATAGTTTTTTTGGATTCTAATTCATTTAATTCTCATTTAATTTTAATTATTTCTTTCTGTCTACTGGATTGGGGTTTATCTTGCTGCTCTTTTTCAAGGAGGTTCAGATGTGTCATTAAATTGTTGGTTTTAGATCTCTCCAATTTGTTGATGTAGGAGCTCAGAGCTATAAACTTGCCTCTGAGTATTGCCTTTGCTGTGTTCCAGAGGAGCTGGTAATTTGTGTTTTCACTTTTGTTGAATATCATGTACATTTGAATTTCCTTTCTATTCTCCTCCATGACCCCCTCGTGATTCAGCAGTGTGTTGTTCAGCCTCCATGTGATACTGGACTTTCTTTGGTGGCTTTTGGTGTTGAGTTCTAATTTTATTCCCTTGTGGTTTGAGAGAATGCAAGGTATAACTTCAATGTTTCTAAATTTAGACAAGTTTGTTTTGTGGCCTAAAATGTGGTCTATTTTAGAAAATGTTCCATGAGCTGCTGAGAAAAACGTGTATTCTGATGTTGCTGGGTGAAATGTTCGGTAGATGTTTGTTAAATCTAGTTGATCTTTGCAGCTGTTTAGATCTGCATTTTCTCTGTTGAGTTTTTGCCGAGTTGATCTATCTAGTGTGGAGAGTGGTGTGTGAAAATCCCCAACAATTTATGTCTTTGGATCTATGTGGGATTTAAGGGAAAGTAGTGTTTCTTGGATAAATTTGGTTGCTCTGTTGTTTGCTGAATAGATATTTAGAACTGTAATATCCTCCTGATGGAGAGATCCCTTAATTAGTATGTAGGGACCTTTTTTATCTCTTCTCACAAATTTTAATTTGAACTCTATTTTATCTGATATTATGATTGCAACTCCTGCCTGTTTATGGGGGCAGTTTGCTTGGTAGATTTTGCTCCAGCCTTTAACATTGAAAATGTGTTTGTTTTTATGGGCAAGATGTGACTCCTGAAGGCAGCACATAGAAGGATCTTGTTTTTTAATCCAACTAGACAGTGTATGTCGCTTAATTGGAGGGTTAAGTCCGTTAGTGTTAAGAGATAGGACTGAGAGGTATTTGGGAGTTCCTGCCATGTTATCTACCTTCTTGGGGGCTGCGAAAACTGGGTTCTTCCTATCTTTCTTGGATTCTCAGTTTGGGTGCAGTTTCTTGGCCTTTATTGTGGTCTTCTTGGTTTTCTTTCTTTTTGCTTTTTTAATTTACTTTTTGTGAACAGACTGTACAGAGCAGTTACATTACATAGGCAGGTTAATGCGTACATTCTTTTCAAGCATTGCAGCCTCCTCTTTTTTTTACCCTTCATGTACCTTCCCAGTCTCTCCCTCCACACCCCCACAATATCCTACCCGGTTCCCCCTCCCAGCACCACCATTGTAAAGCTCGTTTTCGACATGGCAACTTGTACTTCTCATTGTTGCAACAGGTCCACCTGTATCCTTAAACGTCTTGTTTTTCCCCATCTCCTCTAAAAGTTATACTGGCATCAATCATTGTGAAAGCAGGGGTTATACTGTGAGGGAGGGACATACAAAGCTACAAAGAGATGATCTTATGTGTTAGAAACTAATGCATGAAAGGAAAAAAAAACATTAAAATATATATCTAAGGATTCATTTTCCTAACACCACGTTATCTGATCTTTTCCGCTTGATTCATACATATACTAAATATTTCAAATAAGAGAAATCATGGCACCTATGTTTCTTTGGGCCTGGCTTACTTCACTTAATATAATTTTTTCCAAGTGTTTCCATTTCCTAACAAATGGGGCAATGTCATTCTTTCTGATGGAGGCATAGAATTCCATTGTGTATATATACCCCATTTTCTTGATCCATTCATCTACTGAAGGGCATCTGGGATGGTTCCATATGTTAGCTATGGTTAATAATGCTGGAATAAACATAGTTGTGCTGGTAGCTTTAGTGTGGTCTTGTTTGTAAACATGTGGATAAATGACCAAAAGTGGGATTGCTGGGTCATAGGGGAGCTCTATGTGAAGTCTTTTGAGGAACCTCCATACTGCTTTCCAAAGTGGTTGAACAAGTTTACATTCCCACCAACAATGAAGTAAGGTCCTTTCTGTCCACATCCTCTCCAGCATCTGTTGTTGTTAGAGTTCTTGATTTTTGCCATTCTAACTGGAGTGAGGTGGTATCTCAATGTTGTTTTGATTTGCATTTGTTTTATGGCTAGTGATGTTGAGCATTTCTTCATGTGTCTATTGGCCATCCTTCTTTCTTCTTCAGAGAAGTTTCTCTTTAAGCCTTTATCCCACTTATTTATTGGGCAGTTGTTTCTTTGAGGATTTGTTGTTGGGGGATTTAATTTTATGAGTTCCAAGTATATTTTAGATATGAGACCCTTGTCTGCAGTATGGCTAGTGAAGAACTTCTCCCAATATCTGGGCTTTCTATTGATCTTGGTAGGTATGTCCTTTGCCATGCAGAAGCTCTGCAACTTCATGCAATCCCATTAGTCCAACCTTTCTTTGATTTGTTGTGTTTCCAGGTCTTTATTCAGAAATTTTCGGCCTGAGTCGAGGAGACCTAGGGTTTCTCCTATTCCATTCTGTAATGTTTTCAGAGTGTCTGCTTTGACTTCGAGGTCTTTGATCCATTTGGAGTTGATTCTGCTGCAGGTGATATATGAGGATCTAGCTTTAGTTTTCTACAAGTAGTTAACCAATTTTTCTAGCACCATTTACTGAAGAGGCTGTCTTTCTTCCATTCCATTGTTTTAGCTCCCATATCGAAGATTAGATGGCTATAGGTCTGTAGGTTCATTTCTGGGTTTTCAATTTTATTCCATTGGTCCTGAGGTCAGTTCTTATGCCAATATCATGGTTTTTGATTACTATGGCTTTATAGTAGAGTTGAAATTTGGTATTGATATTCCTCCAGCAGGGTTCTATCTGTTGAGGAGCGATTTTGCTACTCGGGGTCTTTTATTGTTCCATATGAATTTTTGGATTGCCTCTTCTATTTCCTTGAAGAATGAGGTTAGAATTTTGATGGGTAATGCATTAAATTTGTAGATAGCCTTGGGAAGTACTGCTATTTTCACGACGTTAATCTTTCCAATCCATGAGCGTGGGAGTTTTTCCCATTTTCTAAGTTCTGTTTTAATTTCCTTTTTCACGATTGTAAAATTTTCATCATAGAGGTCCTTCACTTCTTTGGTTAAGTTTATTCATAGGTATTTTATTTTTTGTGGGGCGATTACAAATGGAGTTGTTTTCCTAATTTCAGCCACACTTTTCTCCTTGTTGCCATACAGAAAAGCCATTGATTTTGGGGGGTTAATTTTATACCCTGCTAATTTGTAAAAGTTTTGAATCAGCTTGAGTAATTTGGGAGTGTAGTCTATGGGGTTCTTTAAATACAAGAACATGTCATCTGCAAAGAGGGAGAGTTTTATTTCTTCTTTCCCTATTTGGATCCCCTTTATGTCTGCATCTTGACTTATTGCTGTAGCTAGGCATTCTAATACTAGATTGAAGAGAAGTGGAGAGAGTGGACATCCTTGTTTTGTTCCTGAGTTAAGAGGAAATGGCTTCAGTTTTTCACCATTAAATATAATGCTGGATGTAGGTTTGTCATGTACAGCCTTTATAGTATTGAGAAATGTTCCATGGATTCCTAATTTTTCCAAAACCTTTATCATAAAGGGGTGTTGAATCTTGTCGAATGCTTTTTCTGCATCTATTGAGATAACCATGTTGTTCTTATTCCTGCTCCTGTTGATGTGATGAATAATGTTAATTGATTTGCGTATATTGAACGAGCTTTGCATTCCTGAAATGAATCCTGTTTGATCGTGGTGTATGATTGTTTGGATGAATTTTTGAAGTCAATTGGCCAAAATTTTGTTGAGAAGTTTTGCAACAATGTTCAACAAAGAAATGGGTCTATAGTTCTCTTTCTTTGATGAGTCCCTGCCTGGTTTGGCGATGAGGTTTATGATGGCTTCATACAATGTGTTCGGTAGTGAACTTTCTCTTTCAATTTCATTGAAGATTTGGAGGAGTATTGGTGTGAGCTCTGCTTTGAAGGCCTTGTAGAATTCTGCTGTAAAACCATCTGGTCCTGGACTTTTCTTAGCTGGGAGGTCTCTTATTGCTGTTTCTATTTCAATGCTTGGTATGGTCCTGTTATGATGGTATAACTCATCTTGGTTCAGTATTAGCAGGTCAATATTTGCTAGGAAAAGGTCCATTTCTGTCAAGTTCTCAAACTTTTTAGCATAAAGTTTTGAGAAGTATTCCCTTATCATGTTCTGAGTGTTGGTTGTTTCCGTAGTGATGTTTCCATTCTCATCTCTGAGTTTATTTATATGGGTGTGTTCTCTTCTTTTTCTGATAAGATATGATAAGGGTCTGTCAATTTTGTCTATTTTTTCGAAGAACCAACTCTTTGTTTTCTTGATACTTTATATAGTTTTTTGGATTCTAATTCATTTAATTCTGATTTAATTTTAATTATTTCTTTCCATCTACTGGATTAGGGTTTATCTTGCTGCTCTTTTTCAAGGAGGTTCAGATGTGTCATTAAATTGTTGTTTTCAGATCTCTCCAATGTGTTGATGTAGGAGCTCAGAGCTATAAACTTGCCTCTGAGTACTGCCTTTGCTGTGTTCAAGAGGAGCTGGTAATTTGTGTTTTCATTTTTGTTGAATAGCATGAACATTTGAATTTCCTTTCTATTCTCCTCCATGACCCCCTCGTGATTCAGCAGTGTGTTGTTCAGCCTCCATGTGATACTGGACTTTCTTTGGTGGCTTTTGGTGTTGAGTCCTAATTTTATTCCCTTGTGGTCTGAGAGAATGCAAGGTATAACTTCAATGTTTCTGAATTTAGACAAGTTTGTTTTGTGGCCAAAATGTGGTCTATTTTAGAAAATGTTCCATGAGCTGCTGAGAAAAACGTGTATTCTGATGCTGCTGGGTGAAATGTTCGGTAGATGTTTGTTAAATCTAGTTGATCTTTGCAGCTGTTTAGATCTGCAGTTTCTCTGTTGAGTTTTTGCCGAGTTGATCTATGTAGTGGGGAGAATGGTGTCTTAAAATCCCCAACAATTAATGTCTTTGGATCTGTATGGGTTTTGAGGTAAAGTAGTGTTTCTTGGATAAATTTCAGTGCTCCGTTGTTTGCTGAATAGATATTTAGAACTGTAATATCCTCCTGAAGGAGAGATCCCTTAATTAGTATGTAGCGACCTTGTTTATCTCTCCGCATGATTTTTAATTTGAAGTCTATTTTACCTGATATTAGTATTGCAACTCCAACCTGTTTATGGGGGTCGTTTGCTTGCTAGATTTTGATCCAGCCTTTAACATTAAAGATGTGTTTGTTTTTATGGGCAAGATGTGACTCCTGAAGGCAGTAGATAGAAGGGTCTTGCTTTTTAATCCAACTAGACAGTGTATGTCGCTTAATTGGAGAGTTAAGTCCGTTAGCGTTAAGAGATAGGACTGAGAGGTATTTGGGAGTTTCCTGCCATGTTATCCACCTTCTTGGGGGCTGCGAAAACTGGGTTCTTCCTATGGTTCTTGGATTCTCAGTTTGGGTGCAGTTTCTTGGCCTTTATTGTGTTCTTGTTGGTTTTCTATGTGTAGGACATCTTTAAGAAGGTTTTGTAGGGCTGGTTTGGTGGAGATCTATTGTTTCAATTTTTCTTTGCTATGGAAGGTTTTAATATGGTCTTCAGTTATGAAGGAAATTTAGCCGGATACAGTATTCTTGGTTGATAGTTGTTTGTTTTTAGGGCATGGCATACATCATTTCAGGACCTTCTTTCTTTGATTGTCTGTGCTGAGAAATCTGAGGTGATTCTAATTGGTTTCAATTTATAGGTGATTAATCTTTTCTCCTTGACAGCTTTAAGGATCTTTTCCTTGGTCTGAGCTGATTCTGTGTGGATTATAATGTGACAGTGGGTCTGGTCTATTTGGGTTCTAAAAGGTTCTTGTATTTAAATAAGCCTATCTTTTTTCATGTTTGTGAAGTTCTCTGATAGGATCCTGTTAAACAAATTTCCTAGACAATTAACTTCTGTTTCTAGGTGCTCTGCTACATTCATTATCCTTAGATTAGGCGTTCTGATGGTGTCTTCCAAGTGTTGGATAGATCTATCATATTTCTTGGACTTGTCTTGGATGGTTGTATATTCTTTCTCTATAATGTCTATGCTGTCTTCAATCCCCGAGATTCGATCTTCTGCATAATCTGACCTGCTGTTGAGACTTTCTCCTTTGTTTTTTATTTCTTTTGCTTCTAGTTGGTCAGATTTGGTGGCTTCAAATTCTTTGTTGAAGCTTTGTTTTAGATCTTGTATGAACTTCTTTACTTCCTTAATTTGGTGTTCAGTGTTTATTCTCAAGTCACTTAGTTGATTGGTTATGGTTTCCTTGGACTCCCTTTCCTTCTGTTGATGTCCATTCAGCATTCCCTTTGTGGGTCTCTCTGACTTCCTTCAGCTCTTTGTTAATGGATTCCATGAATGCCTTTAGTGATCTTTGTGTATTCTCATCCTGCTCTCTCAATTCCTGTATTACTCTTTGCTTAGCTTCCTCATGTTTGTGCCATTCCTGTAGTTCTCTTTGAGTGTTCTCAGCCTGCTCACGCCATTCTTGCCTTTCTCTTTGTGTATTGACAAGCTGCTCACGCAAACCCTGTATCAGTTTTTGAGTTACTTCCTCACCCTCATGATATTCCTGTATAAACTTTTGGATTGCCTCCTCTCTCTCCCTATCACGGTCATACAGAGTCCTTTGTATGTTTTCAGTCTTTTCATTTATCATGTTTGCCAGCAGTGTTTGTAGAGACAATTTTGGAACTGTTTTATTCATTATCTGTTCTGTCCCCTGATTATCATGAGTGGGAGTTGAGATACCCGGACTTTCCATTTTTCTTGTGTTTTTCCGGCTTACTCTGCCCATTTGGGATGAAATTATCACCAGTTTTGTGCTAGAACACTACCTTAGGGCAAGCATCAACCAAAGTCTGTATTTGCACAGTCAATAGTCTGCAGATACAATCTAGTTCAACAGATACATCTATTCAATATCAAACAACTGTATATTAATGTGCTATGTACCCCATAAAAGAATTTGTAAACCAGAAATTATTAGGTTTAAGAAGAGATGTGGGTAAAAAAGAGGAATAGAGTGATGTGGGAAGGCACAGGGAGTGTTAACTAAGTCCTAATCTCAAAGCAGGAAATAGGTTGGATAATATGAAAGTAGAGAGAGATAAAAAAAGAAGAAAGAGAAAGGGAACAAAAGAGACCAGAAAAAAATAGAAAGGTAAAAAATTAAAAATATTATTCAGATTGAAAAACCAACTTTCCAGAGAAGAACATGAATATAATGAGAGAAGGGGAGGGATATAAAGGAGATGTGAAAAACGTAAAAATAAAAATACTTAAAATATTATGAAGGTATAAAGAGGTAGTACTGCTATTAAGGAATTTAAGTCTAAGAGGTTTTGAATTGAGTAATAAATTTGTGGATTAAGTGTGTCCACAATGGGACATAAGGTCTAATAATTGATTACGGGTTTATCTGAGGATGTGCAGAACCGCATTTAAGTCACATAAAGAATGGAAAAGAAGAACAGGTGAAAAAGCTAAGAAAGAAAAAAAAAAGATCAGAAGTTCAGTAGAGCTAAACAAAAAACAAAACAAAGCAAAACAAAAAACAAAAAAAGGGAGAAAAACACACACACACTTATATCCCTAAAATAAAATTCTAAGAGGAAAAAAAATTACTAGAAAACAATTCTTTTTTCAAAAAAGGTAAAAATTAAAGATTAAAAACATTAGAAAAAATAATTTTTTTATAAAAGGTACAACAAAATAAAATTTCTTTGATTTTTTTGGGAGGTTTGGGAATAATCCTGTGTCTCCCTTGTGTCCATAACCAGCCTCTTGTTGGAGTCTCTGGTCTGCTTGTGTTCCTGTGGCTTGGTTGGTTACTTAAGTCAGTTTCTTTGAACAGGTAGAAAAATGCTCTGCAATCTTCCTCCCAGGTTAGTTCATTGGGAGATGTCTTTTTCCTCGAGTTTGGAGATGCTTTGATGAGGCTAGGTTCTGGGTAGAGTTGAGGCCTTTCAGCAAACAGTAGCTTTTCCCAGGGGCTGGTTTGTGAGAAACTCACAGAACCCAGCCTGGAGCCACTCTCAGGGTTTCTGTTTACTGACTTTCAGTTGATTGTCAAGGCTGCTAAAGGGAGGGGCAGCCTCTGGCTCTGATTACCCGGTGAAGAAAGCCACTCCTGGGGCTGGCACCCAAGCTGTGTGACTTTTCCCTGGGTGGAGCTGAGTCTGGCAGGTCAGGTTAGGCTTTTGTGACCTGCTAGATGACACTAGATTTATTCCAGTGTCTGAGTTGGAGCTAGCAGATCCGCCGAGCTTTGTTGGTATCCAAGATGGAGATCTCCAGTACTGGGTGGAGAAAGGCTGGCCTTCCCTCCTATGCTCGCTGAGAAGGAGTGAGGATGACAGGCTTCTACTCATGCCGAGTCTTGGTTCCTGGGTCATCTCTGGTCTGCGAACTGCAGGATTAAGATGTCCGCTCCTTGCCAGTTCTTGCTGGTGTTGAGTGGAATCCACTCACCCGCTGCATCTGGCTCCTTCTTCCCGGACTCTCTGTGATTCAGGTATGGTGGTTGCAGTCACCGCCGCCGCCACCGCTGCCGCCCTAGCAAGTGCTCAGGGCTGTCTTCTTGCCTGTATTTTCTCTCTCTGGGCTAACTCTCTGTCCTGTGAAGGCACACTTGGTGTGATTCTCTGGCTTAGGAAGGTTCACTGGAACTCTAAAACTGCTTTCTATGTGAGAGCTTGTTTAGCCTCCAGCTTCTCCTCCACCATCTTCCTGCCTTTACTTCTGTCTTGGCTAACTTTTTTAAAATATAGTTTTTTTAAAAAAAGATAATTAAAAAAATTAAAAATAATTTTAAAATGAATAGTATTTTCTTGTTTGCTTTTGGGAGGCATGAAATAAGACTGCATTAACATTGTGTGAGTTGAGAGGCTAAATTTTATCAGAATATAAAGATAATGAAAAATAGATGATTTTAAGATAAATAGCTTGTAGGTACATTTTTACCTTGACATACGCACAGAGACATATTTTTTTCTTCTTTTCCTCTCCACGCTGAATCAACTTCAATAAGCAGTTAATGTAATTCAAATGGCTGTGTTTCTTTCCAAAATAGAATAGACCCAAAAAAGTTAGAAAATGAGAACCAGTATTGGGTGATGCATTCTTTAACAATAACATCAAATAAATATTAACCATATTTCCAAAATAATAACAATCAAGTGCTCTTGAAAAGAGAAGACTATAAGCAGAATATACAAAAAGTGATAGTGCCACAACTACTTCAAGAGCTGCTCTCTGGCATTTAGGATTTCTAGTACATGACAATGTTTTAATCAGGATTAATTGCTTTTCAGGACTAAGTTTTTTTTTTAGATATATTTCATTGAAGAAATATGTTGTTCAAAATGAATGAAAGGATAACAGTTTATAGTAGAAAGAATACTACACACTCATTTTACATAGCAAAATACCTTTCCATAATATCTGTCTGCCCAAAATAACTAATCCCTCAAATGTACATTTGCATTATTTGTATATAAGTTTGTAAAATAATCACCTTTCATAATCCAATGAACACAAATATGAAAAATTATCAGATGGGGGAAATATCTTCAAATGGGTACTTTAAAGTCCCAGGTGTAGTTTGAAAGGACATGATGAGGTTAGAACCATCAGAGACATGTAAAGATGCTACATTAGAAAATAAAGAAAACAACAACAACCCAGATTCTGAATTTCTGGAAAGCAGAACAGCAAGTAAATGCTTTTTCCACTAGAATCATTTAAAAAATATTTTAGCTCTGTAGGTGGCTCGATTTTAATCTAGTGAGGCTTCTTTTAAATTTCTGTCCTTTAGAACTGCAAAATGATAAATACGGATTATTCAAGCCAACTAACGCATAGAAATATTTTACAGCAGATTTAGATTAGTAAACTAATTCAACTACAGCCTTTTCCTGGTGCAACTACAGGGACACCACATTTCCTAGTTTTTGAGAATAAGAAAAGGTTGCCACTGGCTTTGTACACATGTATGATGTGCATACTACTTACAGGCCTTACATAAAGAAGACTTGAAATTCTAAATAATATTTTAATAAGAGGTTTCCTATCTTTATTTTCACATTTGGGGATCACTAAGTACCAAAATTATGTAGAAGGCTAGGGTAAGAATATGGAAATTAAATCTGTCTCCTAATATTATAAAGATAATTTATGTCATTTTGAGTTACAGTGTCTAAAGTAATAAAAAATAAGTAAAACATAAAAAACTCACTTTTCTCTCCTTCCTAACTTTCCAACAGCAATTAGAGAATCCAGTAAATGTACAGCCATCCCAGGATGGTATAAGATGTTATAGGATCACTAGATGGTCCAAAAGAAGATAACAAAAATGGTTCCCTGGAACAATGGGAAACAAAATCTACATCTACAGATTGTGATATAGCTAAAAAATAGTTTCCACTATTCTAAGTCTCTGATATTTTAGGTTTGTTTGCACAGCATCTTTCCACTCTTAAGAAATGACCCTTTATTAATACTCAAGTGTTTACAGCTTATAACCCAGAAACAAACAATGCTTCTGAATGTAAAGAAGAATGATATTAATAGTAATTAAGGCTACTTCTATAGCTATAGCTGATAAATAATAATGATATTGGGGAATAGTCTAATAATGTTGAACGTTTTCATAACTTTACTCTTCTCCAACACGAGAAGTCCTAATCAAAATATGATAAATATTAATAGAGATTTATATATTTTTTATTGTTCACACCAAAGCAAACACACTTTCCTCTTTGCAAGCCTGACTTTGAAAGAGTCAGACCCTCAAAATTATATTATAGACAAATGTTTATTGCTTTGACTTAGGTGTTTTCCTGGCTTTCGGTGTTGCTCTCTATTATTTTGGCAACTGCATAGAAAAACAAGATAAATCCATTATGCTTGGGTTGAATTGTTCAAAGTCAAGCTGTCTTCAAACAAAGTTTTCTGTTCCCTTCTTCACTGCTAATTAGTTTAATTATTGCTCTTTAAATGCAACAAACGTGATACTTTCACGTACATTTTCATTGAAATTGAAGAAAACAGGAGTGTCTGTGATTGCTTTTTTTAATAGTTTTCAAGTACTTTCCTTGGCTATTTTCATTATTGCCTTTGTTCCTGTCTTCTAATCATGAACAGAGGGTTACCCAAAAATATCTTCCTAAGATATAGGATGTTGGGTGGATGTTAAATATTTTCATTTCTTTAAAGACTGAAAAGCTCTCTCTCTCTCCGTTCATTTCTAGCTCTCTGCTCTCTCACTGCTCTATTCTAGCTCTCTCTGCTACCTATCTCCCTCTCTCTGCTACCTATCTCCCTCTCTGTTTTTTTCTAGCTCTCCCTGCTCTCTCTGCTCTCTCCCTCTCTCTCTTTTCTCTCTCTCCCCTCTCCCCTTTCTCTGCTGCTCTTTCCTCTCTCTTTCCTCTCTTTCCCAGCTCTCTCTCATTTCCAGGCCTTTCCCACCCAAGTGGAGTGCCAACCTTGCCTGCTCCCAGCAGGTCTACTGAATAAACCTTCCCCTTACTGAATACCACGTGTGTGCTGGTGCTGTTCTTACTTGGATACCTCTTTTTAAAAACCTAACACCTCCCTCTTGGCTAAGTTTCCGCCCAGTATCTGTTACCTAGGTAACTGGCAGACCTGGAAGCAATCACCTTCCCCTCCTACTAGGGCACATCCTGGGCCACCTCTGGTCCAGTGTCCTAGATCCTGAGGTCACACCCAGTCCCAGTGTGACCATATCTTTCCACCTGGCAAACCTCTTCCTGTCCCTGGCCTAGATTCAACTTGCCTCTCCACCATGCATGGCGGGGGCAGCAGTTCAGTAAATAAACTTCTTTACCTGCCTTGAAAAAAAAAAAGACTGAAAAGCTCAGAAGACATTTTGCTACTACTGGCATAGTTAAGATGACTTGAATGTTTTGGTTCTTAAACTAAGTGAAATTCATGTGAAATGTTACTTGTTCCAACAATGATTATGGCTTATACTTTTCTGCTCCAATGAGATGAATCGTCTGACTATTTTGGAGGCGATATTGATTTTAGGGTAGGAGGCTTAATTATAGAAAGCCAAGGGAGATGCCTAAAACAGGATTGCCTTTCACATATCACTTAATTATACTTAAAGTATATAAGTATAGAAATATACAAATATGAATTGAGTGACAAATGTGTGATTTGCAAAATTGATTCAATGTCAACTAATCCAGAAAGCAATTCTCTATATTTATACAAACTAGTATACCTAGTAAAGATTTAAATATTCTTAGAATATATTTTTTAACATTTATGTCAAAATATTTGTTTATTTGTAACTGTTTATTTTTAATTTTTGTTAGTCGTGGGTCTTGAAATCTGGGCCTAGACATTGTCCCTCAGCTCTTCAGCTCAAGATTAGTGCTCTACCACTTGAGCCACTGCCAGTTTTCTGGTGGCTCATTGGAAATAAGAGTCTCACGGACTTTCCTGCCTAGGCTGGCTTTGAACTATGAGTCTCAGCTCTCAGCCTTCTTAGTAGCTAGGGTTATAAGCATGAGCCACTGGCTCCTAGCTACACAATTATTTTTTACATAGCTATGAAATATTCATTTATATGTTTTGTAATGATAAAGCTACATCATATCCATTAATTTCCGCATGTAACATTTCTTTATAGTGAGAATGCTCAGAAACCTATCTTCTCGCTAGGATGGAATATCTATTCTTAAGTATAATCACTTTGCTTCTTGTGATATACAATTAATATGTTTAGTTTTAGTTCTGGAAGTCTGCTAATTGAAGTTACATAAAACATGAATTGTAAAGTGAAAGAAATTCATGGTTCCATTACTTGTTTTAAGAAAACAATTATGCTTTTTTTTCCAATTATATTTCTGTGGGAATGTGTAATATTCATTGATTTAATTGTTAAAATTTATAACTGTTACATTATATCAAGTTGATTCAAACTTGTTTGGTCCTGGGGCTTGAACTCAGGGTCCCTGAGATTTGTTGAAATTTTTTAACAATTTACCTGTAGTTTTAATGCCAAATTTAAGACTGCTTCATCTCAAAATTTTCAAAACATCTTTCTTTGTTATACATCTCTTTTTTTGTTTTATATGCCATGTTTTAATCCTGCTTGAAGTTAACATTTGAATAAATTGTTATGTTTAAGTCAATGTTCAATTTTTAATTTTCCCAAATACTGCCTAACTTATCTATTAAACAGAACGTCATTCCACAAATGTTTGGTTTTACACCTTATTAAATATTCCTTTATAATATTTATGTGGATCTAATCTGGTGCCCTACAGACCCATTGAGCTGTATAATCTTTCCTCTACAAATATAACAATATTACACTAATATTGGACAGAGAAATATATTCCAGTTTATTTTACTTTGTCAATTACTCAAAGAGTGCTAGTCAGGTGTTTTTAGAAATTGTCATAAACATAAATAAAACTGTGAAGCTGAGCGCTGTTGGATCATGCTTGTAATCATAGCTGCATAGGAGGCTGAGATCTGAGGATTATGGTTGAAATCTAGCAGGAGTGGGAATGTCCGTAAGACTCTTATGTCCAATTAACCACCAGAAAACCAGAAGTGGCACAGTTGCTCAATGAGTAGAGCATTCACTTTGAAATGAAGAGCAGAAGGACAGCACCAAGATCAGATTTCAAGCCCTATGAATGACCAAAAAAAGAGGAAGAGACAATTTATATCTTTTCTCAATTGTATCCTCCAATCGACAAAAATTATGTCTCCATATATTTAGATTTTTGCTTTTATATTCAGCATTGCATAATTTTCAATTACGGTGAGTAAATAGCACTTTAATATATTTTGACAATGTGTGAAGGTAGCACAAAGGAATTCACAGAAAACAGTTGAAATATAAAGGGTAATGGGAATGGAGAATGCCAGAAATGGGTTAATCACCCCCTTCATCAATATGTGAGAGTGTAAGATATTTCAACAAGATTACTTAATATAATTAATATACAGCAATTAATAACTATCTTCATACACCAATTAATAACTATCTTCCAAAGGCTTTGGTATTCAAGAATGACATAAAGGATAAATACACATTCTGTGGTGAAATGAAAGAAAGATAGATAAGAAAATGCATACTTATAATGATTGTGTAAATAAACTAAGAAATTCAGTCAACATTCTGAGGGCTCATGGCTCATTGGACGCGAAGGTTACTGGTATCTAAGATAACTCTAAAATGTTAGACTTGATACTATGTTTAAGTCTGCTTAATACTATTGTTTTTTGAGTCAGTATTCTTTTTCTTGTTGCTAGTTTTGGTGGTGGTTCTGGGCCTTGAACCCTGGGCCTGGGCCCTGTCTCTCAGCTCTTGAACTCAAGTCTAGAGCTCTACCACTTGAGCCATAGTACCACCTCCGGCTTTCTGGTGGTTTATTGGAGATAAGAGTCTCATGGACTTTTCCTGCACAGGCTGGCTTTGAACCATGATCCTGAGATCTCAGCCTTCTGAGTGCCAAGGATTACAGGTGTGAGCCACCAGCGCCTGGCTCCTCTTCACAATATCTTAAACATAAAATAAAATAAAGTAAAATCAATAAAGGGCATGTTTGACAAATACGATAACTTACAGACAAATGAAAATAACACTATATGTATATATTTATATACATGTATGTACACATCTGTATATTCTCATATATGTATACATATATAGGTATTTGAATATATACACATATAAATATGAATATATGCATATGTACATGTAGTGTGTACACATATATATTTATTTAAATAGACTTGAATCAGAAATATATTAAAAGCATATTAATGCCAATGAAATACTTTAACCATCCTGAAAAAGTTATTCAAAAATCCAAATACATATCTCTATAGTAATATAACAATAATCAAGGAACACATGGAAAGATCATAACATACCTAGACAATGCATACATATAGAGATTAGTGGAAATAGAAACAATAAGATAGCCCTGCACAACCATTATGTAGAAATTGCAATCCTTATACATTGGTGCTTGGCACTTAAAATGATATAGTCAGTTTCTTAAACATACTGGAAATCTTTAAGACATTACACATAGAATTGTCTCTATGATCCAGCATTTTGAATTATAATTATATATACAAAATAGATTCCAACATATGTCCAATGAGACACATGTACAAGAATATACATAGCAAAACCCTTCATAATAATATATAATTAAACATTGAAATGTCCATTGAGGATGTTTTTCCAATATACACATGCATAAAAAACAATATGCTCTATCCATGAATAAAATTTACAGGGACTTACTTTGGAAACAGTGATATTACATGGGAGAAATGTATAAAATAGACTACATTTTCTAATTATATGAGGTTTTTAAAATTGGCACATCTGTAGAGGTAGAATATGAAATAATAGCTGCTCAAGGGGAGAGTAGGTGGAAAGGATGATAGGAAATGACTATTAATAAATATTTGAGTATTTTGAGAGGGTAGTAATGATAAAATGTTCCTGAACTGAAGGTGATATTCTTACTCCAACTCTTTAACATTCTAAGAATCATTGTACTTTATTGAAGAATTACAGATTGCATTTCCATTAACCTTAGAAAAATTGTTAGAATAGTAGTGGGTTAATCTGAGTGATAATTTAAAATTTAAAATCACAGAATTCTATAATGCACAACTTTAGTATGTTGATGAATAAGACTATCATGAATATATGTTCTGTGATATATCCTCTGAGTGACTATACATGACATTAAGAGCCAGTGAATATTCTACAAATTCGTGTAAATTGAGCTATGAGATAGGATTGAGAAGGATGAGGGATAATGATCATCAAGATGCATTGTATTGGCCATGGAATGTGGCTTAGTGGTAGATGCTTGCCTTGCATGTGTGAAGCCCTGGCTTTGATTTCTCAGTACTACATAAACAAAAAATCAGGAACTGGCACTATGAAACAAGTAATACAGTACTAGCATGAGGAAAAGAATCTCAAGGACATTTCCAAGGCGTGAATTCAAGCCCCCAGGACTAGGCCAAAAAAAAAAAAAAAAGGTGCATTGTATTAACCTGGGCACTAGCAGCTCACGGCTGTAATCCTAGATAATCAGGAGGCAGAAGAGGTTTGAAGCCAGCCCAGGGAAGAAAGTCTGTGTAATTCTTTTTTTTTAAATTTAATTTTATTTTATTTATGAACATACTGTACAGAGGGGTTACAATTACATGGGCAGGATAATGCGTACATTTCTTACCAACCATTGCAGCCTCCTCCTTTGTTTACCCTTCTCATCCCTTCCCAGCCTCCCCCCTCCCCCCCAATCCCAATCCTTCTCCCCCACCCCGCACCGACGTTGTAAAGCTAGTTTTGGACATGACAACTTGTACTTCTCATTGTTGCAACAGGTCCATCTGTATCCTTAAACGACTTGTTTTTCCCCATCTCCTCCACAAGTAATACTGACATCAAATATAGTGAAAGCAGGGGTTATACTGTGTGGGAGGGACATACAAAGCAAGAAAGAAATAATCTTTTTTTTTAATTTAATTTTATTATATTTGAGAACATACTGTACAGAGGGGTTACAATTACATGGGCAGGATAATGCATACATTTCTTACCAAGCATTGCAGCCTCCTCCTTTGTTTACCCTTCACCTCCCTTCCCAGCCTGCCCCCTCCCCCCCACCCAATCCTTACCCCCCTCCCCCCCACACCGACATTGTAAAGCTCATTTTTGACATGACATTTTGTACTTCTCATTGTTGCAACAGGTCCACCTGAATCCTTAAACGACTTGTTTGTCCCCATCTCCTCCACAAGTTATACTGACATCAAATATAGTGAAAGCGGGGGTTACACTGTGGAGGAGGGACATACAAAGCAACAAAGAAATAATCTTATAAATGCGTTAGAAACACATGCATGAAAGAAAAAAAACATTAAAATACATATTTAAGGGATCGTTTTCTTAACATCACATTATCTGACCTTTTCCCCTTGACTCATACATATACTAGATATTGCATATAAGGGAAACCATGGGACCTATGTTTCTTTGGGCCTGGCTTACTTCACTTAATATAACTTTTTCCAAGCCTTTCCATTTCCTAACAAATGGGGCAATGTCATTCTTTCTGATGGAGGCAATAGTATTCCATTGTGTATATATACCACATTTTCTTGATCCATTCATCTACTGAGGTGCATCTGGGTTGGTTCCATATCGTAGCTATGGTAAATAATGCTGCAATAAACATAGTTGTGCTGGTACCTTTAGTGTGGTCTTGTTTGTAAACATTTGAGTAAATGCCCAAAAGTGGGATTTCTGGGTGTGATATTCTTATCTCTAATTAAATCTCAGAAAAATCAAAAAGTGCTGCTGTTCCTCAAGTGATTGAGTCCTAGCATTCATTCAAAGGAGCTCAGGGACAGCCCCTAGACCCAGAGTTCAAACTTCAGGAGAGGAAAAAGAAAAAAAAAACCTCAGTATACACTGTTAATATACTGCTTTGTCAAACAGCAAGTCCCACACAACTACTTAAAGTTAATTTAAAAAATGATAAAAATACAAGTCATTTTGGAAACCAGACAAAGATAGAATACACGGGACAAAGTAAATGTTATATCATGCAGTTTGAGTTGAAATTTGTTCTATAGTCTTCTTAAATCACTTATGAAATTGACAATACTGCCAATTATAGGTCAATTTCCTTGAGGAACAGTTTGTATTCGCTGTCTTGTATATGAAATCATAGAGGTGATTTTTTGCCATGTATTGAGCTATATCCGATATTTTAAAGTAGATTTGTCCTAATATAATATTAATTTAATCAATCATTTCATTAGGGTGATGTTGGTTAGATTTTTTTCAGTAAATCTTATCCCCTATAATAAATGAGAGTATGCTATGACAGTCTCCTATTAATATGAAAATATACCTTATAAAATCAACTTAAAAGGGGGAAAGATTAAACTTGACTTCTGATTTTATACATTTCAGATTATGTTTCTTATCCTCATTGACTGGGTTGGTGGTGGGACAGTACCCCATGTCAAGAACATGTGTTGGAAAATGTGTATTCATGGAAGCCAGGAAGTAAAGAAGAAGAATAGGAGTGGGAGAGGGAGAAGGAGGAAGAGGGAAGAGAGCGAGGGAGAAGGAAAAGAAGAAGGAGAAGGAGACAGAGAAGAAAAAGAAGGAAGAGGAGGAAAGGACTTTGATCTTAACACCTTTGATCACAAGTTCTCAGTGACCAAATCTCTACAACTGTGCCCACATGAAAGGTTTCACCTCTTTATGGCAACTTAGTGAACGCTAATTATTAATCTCAATCTTTTATGATTTCAGATTTAATTTCTAGAGTGGTGGGTAGATATTTCTATACATTGTGATAACTTCTGTTCCTAAATATTTAATTGAATTAATCAAAGAAGCTATTTGGCATGGAGGTGGTTTGGTTATACCATTGCTGGAGAAATATTTTCAGTGCAAATACATTTTATTTAACAGATAAGGAAGCTTCAGGGATTTCATTTTGTGACCTTCAAAAATGACTATTTCATCTAACTCAAAATGACTTTAATTTTTCATAATTTTATGACATTTCTATTCAAGTTTTTGTCATCAATAGTTAGATTCTTTCTTTGTAGTTGAAGGAAAAATAAATACTATTACAATCATTTCTTTCTTAATTATTCTGTAGAGTAGGAATAATATGAATTTCCTACCATTCAAAAATAAGTTATTTTCAAGTCTATAGGAATAATTGCATAAGTCATGGATTATCTTGATTTATCTCATATGGAGATTGATTCAATTTTTAAAAATCACTGTTGACATAAAATACATGAAATTCCGTGTTTCTCTGAAATGTCTCAGTACTCAAACCTCAGAAATATATAACCAGTAATTAAGATTTTTATATACTCAAAAAATTATGAATCTATATTTTATGTCAAAAATTTAGGTTTAAAAGAAGAGAAAATCATGTGACCACAGTAGATAATATTTAATTTAATGAAAAATTACTTCATTCACCCTGACACAGCCTATTGCTTTTAGCTTACATGAGAAATTTGATTAACGATCCCTTAATCACTTTTGAATATTAGAGTATTTCAATTTGTGCAAAGATTCTGTCATTTAAACCTTTGTGTGTATATTTTTTCATAAAAATGAAAACTTTCTTTCACACTGCAGGTTCAGATTCACTAACTAAATAAATATCTAAATGTTAATTTGTTAAATTGAGCCTCTAGAATTCAAATGATAAGAAATTTATTTTATTCTTACATATATTATATGAGTGCTGAATATGGGTAACTCAAGATTTTAGTCCTCACTACTCAGGAAGCTGGGGTTCAAAGCCAGCCTTGACAACAAAGATATCATCTTATAAATATGTTAGAAACAATTACAAGAATAAAACATTTGAATACTTATTTTGGGGTCCATTTCAACTAACATCAACTTATCTGACCTTTGCTGCTTGTCTCAGACATGTCCCTCCCCCACTGCTTTCATTGTATTTGATGTTGGTATAATTTGTGGAGGGGAAGGGAAAAAACAAATGGTTTAAATAAGGATAGAGGTGGACCCATTGCAAGTATGAGGTGTAAAAGTCGTTATGTTGAAAAACGAGCTTTACAACTTTGGTGGGGTGAGGGGCGGAAGGGGGTTGATGGGAAGGGTTGGGAAGGGGAAACAAAGTAGGAGGCAACAATGCTTGATAAGAAATGTACTCATTACCTTGCTCATGTAATTATAACCCTTCTGTACGGTATTTTCACAATAAAAAAATAAAAATAAATCTAAAAAAGCCAGACTTGGAAAGTTTGTGAGTCGCATCTCAATTAATCAGACACACACACATCAAAAGACATACACACACACATCAAAAGACACGCACACATACACAAAGCCGAAGTGGAGTTATGGCTCAAATGTTAGAGCAATGTCCTTGCTAGAAAAAACATCAAGTGATAGGTCTGGAGTTCAAATCACAAGAACAACACACACAAAATATTATGTATAAATTCTTATTTTAGTTGGAAGAAATAGACAATATCATGGAAAGTAATATTTGTTACGTATCCTGAAATTTTGTAAAGATGTTTTTATTACAATTTGTCTTAAGATATAACTTAGGTTATTAAACTTAATACTAATATAGCATATTTATAATTACTCATAACACCTTGGAGTATAACAGTTGGTAATTTTTCTATAGCCATAAGAAATAGTCTGAGTAAAAGAAAGAAAGGAAGAAAGGAACAAAAAGAATGAAAGAAAGAAGGAAATAAAAGGAAGGAAGAGAGAAAAAGAGAGAGGGGTAGGTATGGAGGGAAGGAGGGAAAAAGGAAAGAAGAAAAGAAGGAAGGAAGGAAAAAAAGGAAGGAATTAAGGAATTAATGAACAAAGAAACGAAGGAAGGGAGGGAGGAAGGAAGGGACAAAAAAATTTAATTTATAAAATGTGCTATTTAGCCCAACATAAACTTGTAATTAACCCTTTAGTAAATGCAAGTTTGCAATTTTCATTTCTCTGCATGTTCCCCATGCATGAATGAAACCAACAAATGAAGGTTCGGAAATAACCAGGTGAATCTGTTTGCATCTGTAGTAAATTTATGCAAATCTTTTTCTCATTTTCCATATATCATCAAATAATTATTTGCAAATGATTTACATTTAGTTATAAATATTCTAAAAATTGAGGTGATCAAGGGATGTCAATACATTATATAATGTGAATACTAGTAATTGTAATGCTATTAATATTAGTCTTAATGTTATATTCATTGTAATATTTTTATTATGTATTTTATCAGAGAAATTAGCATACTCTGATTTTGGTGTTTGTGGGAGTCCTAATAGCGGACAGTAATTAAAATGAAAGGAGATCTGTATTTGTTGGCACAAATGAATATTTCTGAAAGCAATTAACTCATTGGAGATTGTTCAAATACATCAGAAGGGCCTTTGAAAGGCTGTACCACATTAACATGGTTACCTATGATGTGATTCAAGAGCCACTAAACAATCATACTTCATTTTGCCGTCACTATAATTATTCCCATTGTAAGAAGAATATTTCACATAATTTACATGATATAATCTTGTCCTTAAGTTATTATGTTCTATGAAATAATATCCAAATGATACACTACACAGAGTTAAAGAAAAAGTTGCAAAATGTGTTGGACATTGTAACTCCTTCCGATTACACGTATTGAAATTTTATTCCCCTGTCTGATGACATTAGAATCAGTCTTTCAGAGATGACCCTGCAATAACGATCCTGATAAAAGAAGCCCAATATAACTAGTCTGACATGTGAATGTCCAGCAAACAGATTATAATGAACCAGAAAGTAGACCCCCATAAGACAAAGATTTGCTTTGAATAACCATTTTTAAAATCAATGTTTAAGCTTCTGGAGTATGAATAATATACTCCTGATGTTTTTCAGCCACTTACTTTGAAATATTTTAACATCCCAATGACTAAAAAAAAGCAATGTTTTGATTTAAATTTCACAAATTCTGATAAAAAAGCTTAATAAGGTTTTATTATTTGAATTTTATTCTCCAAGATTCCGGGTTTTTAATGGGAATTGAATTGAGGTTCAACTCTCTATTCAACTATCATAATTAATTTTTTGAATATTTTTATTATCTTTAGTTGTACAAAGGTGTTGCCATTCACTGAAACATATGGATACAGTGCATCTTGATCAATGTCACCCCTTTCAACACTCTCACCCATCCCTACCAATCAGCCCCAATCCTTAAGTATCTCAATATTATGTTATGGAATTTCTTGCCATTTAACAAAGCAGTTTATGTGTACAATGCACCTGGAATTGTGTTACCACTTCAACATCTTCAACCCCATTTCACACTATCCCTTGCTTTGTATATTTCAATTCTGGGAAGTATACAATGGATTCTTGCCTTTATTCTATCCTTTTCCCCTTCAATTTCCTACCCCTCTCACATTGCACCCCACTATCCTCTCTTGCACTGCACACTTAATGATATTTATTTTGTTGGGCTTTGACTTAGCCTTTTAAGAGAATTATAGTATTTTCACTCTGACACCTCAGATAATTCATTTGTACCTCCTTGAATACCATGCAGTGTGTTTACTTTTACATTTATAGACACTCCTATCTACCACAAGTGAGGAAAGTCATGCAAACTAAGTTTCTCTGGGTCTGCTTTATTTCACATAATATTATTTCTAAGTGTTTCATTTTTCCTTTAGAATGGTGCAATATTATTCTTTCTGATGAATGAACAGAATTCCATTATGTATGTATTTATATGTTTGTATATATATGTATATATGTTTGTAAACATACATTTATATACGTACATATATACTTGTAAATTGGGACCAATAAAATTAGATATATATATATATATATATATAAGATATATATACATATATAATTCTTGATCTCTTTTTACAATGAGAGGCATCTGGGCTGATTCCATGTTGGCTACAGAAAATAATGCAATAAAGAAAATGGTTATGCTGGCACCTTCAGTGTGGCCTTGTTTCTGCTCTACCGGATAAATGACCATAAGTGGAATTGCTGGATCAAAGGTAGGTAGCTCTCTATTCAGTTATGTGAGCAATTTACATAGTGTTTTCCAAAGTGATTGAACAAGATTACATTCCCACCAACAGTGCAATAGAGTTTCCTTTGGGCCACATCCCTATGACTATCTGTGATAGTTCGTTTTTTCATAATGACATTGTAAGAGGGGTGAGATGAATCTCAGTGTTGTTTGGATTTGCATTTCTTTTATGGAGAGAGATGCATCTATTTGTAATTCTTGCTTCTTCTTCTAAGAAGTTATCTTTAAGTCTTTATCCCATATATTAATTGGGTTCTTGTTTATTTGAGGGTTTATTTTTGTTGGGTTTAACTTTTTGATCTCTAAATATGGGTTAGTTATGAAAACACTTGTCTAATGCTTAGCTAGTAAAAATCTTCTTCCATTCTGTTCTCTTTCTATATATCCTGATAACTTTTTCCATTGCCATGTAGAAACTCCTCAGGATGCTGCAAATCTATTGATCCAGAAAGAATGATACTACACCATTCATAAGGAAATGTAAAGACTTGGAACAAAGTTATACTAAGTGAAGAAAGACAGACTCAAAGAAACATAGGTTGGCTAATTTCCCTCATTTGTTGTAGTAGAATGTGCCTCTAATTCTACAAGTAAACAAAATTGGATGGTAAAAGAGAAAACATTACACTTGGACATGATCAATTTTATGGGATTTTAAACATTTATACAGTGAGATCAAAGGAGGATGCCCTTTGGAGAGGATCACAAAAGATCAATAGCTGTACGAATATTATCATATAAAATAATGTTCATTAAAATGATCTCCAATAAATGATTATGAGAGCTTCTTTATTATTTTGCTTTTTCCTTCAGTGTTCTGATGCCGTTTTTTTTTTTTAATTTCTACATCTTTGGTCTTATATGTACGTTTGGATAGGGCAACGGGTAATACAGAAATGGTGGGACAAAGGCTTAAATGCAGCAGTCCTACTCAATGGACACTACATTGTAAATGAAATATACAACTTATGCGAGAAGGAGGTTGAAATGGAAAAACTGGGAGAACATTTGTGAAGAGGTTACACTGTTCAAAAAGAAATGTGCTCATCATCTGACTTATGTTAATTGTAACCCTTCTGTACATCATCTTTAAAATTAAAAATGGACCTCATAAACAGGCTAGAGTAGCTATACTAATATTAGTTAAAATTGGCTTTAAAATAAAAGTGGCATGAAAGTAAAAAGAGACAAAGAAGGACATTAAATATTGACAAAGAAAACTCTCCATCTGAGGGATATAACAATTCTAAATATCAATGTCCTGAATCCTAGAGCTCACAATTCATCAGAGAAATACTACTTACCTTAAACATGCATATATCCAAATAAATTGTTGTTTGCTTGAACAAATCATTCTTACCTCTGGAAAGGCCATCCACATAAAAACTTAGCAAAAATTTTTAGAGCTAAATAACTGTACTGATAAGCTATACCTAACAGATATCTACAGAGTATTTCACCTACCAGTGTCGCAATATATATTCCACTCAGCAGCCCATGGAATGTTCTCCAAAGTAGATCATATCTTAGATCACAAGGAAAATCTTTCAAAATTCAAAAATAAAAATGAAATAACTCTTTGTATCCTGTCAGACCATGATGGGACCAAATTAGATCTCGACATCAAAAGGCATCTCATAACATTCTGAAACTCACAGAGACTGAATAACACATTGCTAAATCATCAGTGAGTCACTGAAGAGATATACAGGGAAGTTCCAATGTTTATGGAAATCAGTGGAAGTGAACACACAAAATACTACCTGCTCTGAGACACAGCAGCAGCACAGAAAATACTCAGAGTAATATTTATTGCTTTGAGTATGTACATCAACAAATTAGAACAATCTTAAATCAGCACTAATGATGCACCACTAAGTCTTTGACAAAACAGGAAAAACAAAACCAAAAACCAGTAGACAGAAATAATACAAATTAGATTAAAAAATAGATGCATCAGTTTCAAAAAAACGTACAATCATAATTGACTTTTATCTACTACTAGCTCAAAAATTTGCCCAATGAATGTCCATGTAGCTATTTTCAGAGATAGACTCAACCAGCTCAAACAAGTGAACAAAACAAATTTCTGGGATTCTAAGAAACAAATTTTGTTTGCCTTTTTAACAGAAATTTACTCTGTTGTTCTTATTAAGGTGATTTATAGAATGATTACCATTACAAGGGTCAGGTAATGAGTGCATTTCCTTTTGTGAAATGTCTTCAGTTCCCTCACTTGTTCCCAGTCCCATCCTCCTGTCCCCAACCATGTGTTAAATAGTTCACTTTCATCAACGTCCAATGAACTCCACTGGTGCAACTTTTCACTCTTTTCCCTAAAGCTCTGTGCCCACCCCTCACCTTCCTGAAGACATACAATGAATATACCAGGCATAAAGTAAAAAAGACAGAATCATCACAAACTATAAACAACAACAAACACAAAACAAAAGAGAAATTTTCTGTTTCCATTTCTCATAGTTCGTTTGAGTATGTATATCTTGTTACATAAATCTAATTGTTTTTTTATCATGAAGTCAATTCAGGATTAAGGTGTGATAACATAATTTTGCTTTCTATTTAAAAATGCTTTTTATTTTAATATTAAAGTTGTAAGTAACACAATTCAAGTCCTAGAAATTTGAAAGTTCAGATTTAAATGTTCCAAATGTCTAATAATTCCCTTTTGGCAACCAAAATTAAAATCAGGCATGTTTTGTCCTCACGAATGTCATTATTTCATGTGTAAAAAGGTAAAATAAATGTAATGTTAATTCAGTGGACATAAGGAATCATATACTTATGCAATGCATCAGTACCATAGATTATGACATCTATTAATAAAATTAATAAAACTAGTTTAACTAGATTATTTAAAACATGAAGCAAGTGATAATTTTCTTTTCTAAGTGAAGTTATATAGAAATCATAGTCCAAAGATTCCAGAATTCTGTGTGCTTTATACATGTCAATTTACACATATGCTAGGCTCATCTCAACGTTATTTGAAGATAACTGAGAACAGGATTAAAATTAAAAAAAATCACTCAAATGGTTAGCTGTATTTTGTGACTAAATAGGTCTGTTTTATATCTCTTTATTTTATTTGAAAAATCTGTAAAATTTATTCAAGTCACATAAAAAATAATGAGAAATAAACACACTTAGCTCCTTAAAAGACAATCAATAAAAAAGGAAACAACAAAGAAAAAATTGAACCTCATTTTGCACGTGGTCTTTGTATATTGTGATGCTTTGTTATTGTGGATTATGTGACTATCCCATGAATCTGGGCTCAAATCACAAGGGCTACAGGAAGAAAATTTCAAAATCTAGAGCAGCTAATATAGCTGTTCAGTTGTTTGTAGGTTTCACTAAAGTCGCAGCTGGACATCAACTGTACAAAGGAAATAATTCTACTGCTTTGCAAGCAAGAATGTGATGGAAAGCATAGTGTTACCTTCTTAGATGAAATAAGAAGACCACACTTTAAAAGCTGACTAAATGATCAGCCTTTTGAATAACAGTGCCATTTTTAATGCATTCTAGATTATTCAAATCCTTCATCCCTCCACAACCATTAATGGCATTCACAAATCATTGCGGAGGGGAATTTCCAGTTCTATTTGATATTTCAAATGGATTAGGAGTAACATAAACAATAATTCAAGTTGTTGAGAATATTTAATTTAGAATAGGCAAACAAATCAGATTCAACTTCATAGCATAACATTTAGGAAAAGTGAATTAAGGTTTATGGCATGTTCTTTGTAATTTAATTATAGACATTAGAGCAAAATTCCCGAAACACTCTGCAAGAAGGAAACAGAAGTCTTTGATAAGATATATTAAAGATTACAAGTAATTTTACCTACAATTTCTATTATATGAAAGCATATTTTTTCTGGTTATCAGAGACAAAATATTTTTAATTATGATATGAAAAATGCATCATCATGAATGAATGAAATCGGAGTAGATGGCTCAGTGCTGGTTGGTTCTGTTAAATATTCTCATTATTTTGAATGATCTGGTGTTTTTGTCTGTGTGGAATTATGAATGTATTTTATGTCTGGGCGGAAAATTTGATTATTAAATCACTGCTGACACCCAATGTCAGGAATCTAAACTGAGTCAGAGTGGTAAATATATATGTGTGCGTGTGTGATTGTGTGAGTGCCAGCAAGTCTGTATTTAGAAGGAAGTATCTTATTTCCCTCAGGATATATACTTAATTCTATTAGTTATACTTTATTACTGACAGCAGATAAAAGTAATTAACATTTTGAGACATATGTTTATGTTCCTATGTTTGCATGAACAAATTAAAAATTTATATTTTGGGTATGAGTTTTGTGGAAGGTCAGCTGAAAGTATAAATATCTTGAGAAAGATCTCAATGGCAATCATTTCAGTGTAGATCAATTGTAGACAACACTTGGAAGGATATGTAATCACATATGAAAATTCAACATTTATTGATTTTCAAAAGCTACACTATTCCAGAAAGATTTAGGAAAACAAGTTAAATTATGGAAAGATAAAAGTAATGTGATTATTTATTGCATACAGTTTTATATTTTAGTTTCATCAAGTAAAAATGCCATTTATTTCTACTGTATAGGAAGAAAAACCCTAATTATTACAATTTGTGCCATATTTCACATTGAGAAGCTTTGTTTATATCAATATGTTTATTTCTTTTGTTTCTGCTGTCCTATTCATAATTCTTCTTCTCATAGTATTCTTCTAAGGACTTTTTCTTTCTGCCAGATTGGGACTTGAACATACATCATGCTCTCTGTCTTTTTTTTTTTCCTAACAGTAGTCAGTCTACTATTTGAACCATGCCCCAGCCCAGAAATTTTTGTAGTTAATTGGAGATAGAACCTCATGAACTTTCCTACCAGCCTGAAAAACATTATCCCCCAAGTCTCGTACTTCTTAATCACTAGGATTATACAGATGAGTCTTGGACCCGAAGAGTCAATGAGTTTTCGTGTCTTATAGCTTCCACATGTTTGCTAGTAATTGCGATAAAAACTACCACAGATTGGGTCGCATTAACATTGTAAATACATTGTCTCTGTATTGGTGGAATTAGAACTGCAAGATTAGAGTTGGCTTCCAATTCCTCTTTCCTTGGCATATTCAAGGCATTCTGCATCTCTTGGAGTAGACTTCAACTTAAATGCTACCTTTGAGATTCTGTTTCCATATGTAGTCACTTTGTAAGACAATGGGTTTTTTTATCTTTAGTCTGATTTCAGTGGGATAACATATTACTTAATAGATAGAAAAAAATGTCTAATATAAAATTATTTGTTTGGGACACAGAAGTTATGGTATACTTTTAAAAAATAGCAAAAGAGGTAAAGGTTTTATAGGAGCTTGTAACACAAGTATGAAGTCTTGACCTTAGAAATGCCTCATTTAAATTCCCAGCGCTACTGGAGGATTGAACTCAAAACCTATACTTGTGAAACAGCATCTCTACTACTACCATACCTTCAGATTATAATTTGATTGCTTATTTTGAGATAGTATCATTATGCCTGGGCCTGCTTGGACTGAAGTCCTCTTAACACAAGCATAAAACATTTTGCCTGGAACTGGAATTCTCTAAGCTCTATTTTCCAAACACAAGCATAAAACATTTTGCCTGGAACTGGAATTCTCTAAGCTCTATTTTCCAAGTAGATAATATTATAGATTTGAGCAACTTTATCCAGTAAAAGTATACCATTTCAAAATATCTTGATATTGCCTATATTTGTGCTTAACATATGTAGCTAACCTTAATTTTCTCTCTTTTGTTTAGTACTCTGAGTTGAAACCATTGGCTTTCTTGATATGCATGGCTTTGTTTTGGATGGAATCCCACCACAATCAAAAAAGTCTCACAAAAGTTTATGTCAAAAATCATGGAAAAGAAGGCTTCAGGTTGGAAAAAACACTGATCGCTAAGCTATACTTGCAGTATTATTAATAGTGTTAGTCAATTATTTTGTAAGTATCAGGAGGAAGGCAGAAATGTGAAAGATGTTAGGTCTCTGTAGAAATTTTGTAGTTGTCACTTCATGTTATCGTTCTTCCTTAAAGCTTGTTTTATTAAAACCCTCTGGGTGTATATTGGTTGGACTGATTGGTAATCATCTCTGGAAATAAAGCTGATTTTAAAAGGCTGATGGTGTGGTAAATAAAGGAATAATAAGAATGAGCACAGATAATGTCACAGATTGAGCCGACCAGGTTTATTGCTGAACAGCAAAAAAAAAAAAAGCAAAGTTTCAAGTTTGATGATCCACATTGGAAAATATACAGATAGATAGATATATACATATAGATATACATTTACATATACATACATACATGAATAATTAAATCTCCAATAGAATATAGAGAAACTTGGCGTGACAGGTATTAAACTATATCAAACTGGTTGCAGGAAAGGTACAGTCAAATATAGATAGTTTAGCATAGATTTTGCATAGATTTTGTAAAGGATGAAAATTCTTCCTTCATTATATACTTTACAAATATCCTTATTATGTTTTAAGTTTTTTTTGTGTGTGTGAAAATACCATACAGAGGGTTTACAATTACAGGGACAATGTAATGAGTACATTTCTTATCAAGCATTGTTACCTCCTCCTTTCTATCCCTTTATCATCCCTTTCCATCTCCCCTTCCCGACCCTCTCTCCCATCTTGAGCCAAAGTTGTAAATTTCATTTTTCTACATAATATCTTGTACATCTCATTGTTGCACTGGGTCCACCTCTTATCCCTATTTAAACAATTTGGTTTTTCCCTTCCCCTCCACAAATTATACCAACATCAAATACAGTGAAAACTAGGTTAAGTTTTTTTTTTTTTATATTGTAGTAGGAACATATATACAATGTTGAATATTTGAATTACAGAAAATATGCAACATGGGTAGGCACTGGTTGCTCAAGGATGTAATCTTAGGTAGTTAAGAGGCTAAGATCTGAAGATCACAGTTCAAATCCAGCCTGCATAGGAAAGTTCATTAGATTCTTATCTGTATTTAACCACCAGGGCAAATGGAGTTCCAGTTCAGATTGTATGTCGAGCACTGGCTTAGAACACAAAAACACCATCCAGGCCCTGAGTTTAAGCCCTGGGATCAACAGAAACAAACATATAAAATAAAACATGGAGTTAGATATTTTATAATGAAACATAATTTAATATACTCTACATTGTTAGAAAGACAAGACTTCTGGGTTAGCTTTATAACCTCCCATAATAAGGGATGTTGTCGACTTATTGAACAGAAATGCTTATTCATATTTACAAGTTTGAAGGTTTCAGTATATGTTCAGTTGGTTTTATTGCTTTGGGAGCCTGTGACAAGACAATGGCAAGATGGAGATTATGTCAAAGAGAAAAGTTTTTTTTTTAACCTAGACTAATTAAAAGATAAAATAAGAAAGTAGTTGAGAGTCTATGTTCTCATAGCTTTCACGCTGAAGAACTTAATCTCCAGAACTATTCAGATATTCGCCACAGTCTGCGAGGAAATAGAAAGTCATTTTTCTTTAACACATAGATCTTTCTGGGGCATTCTAAATTCAATTGGCCACACCTTCACAAATGATAATGACTTGTCCAGGGGAAGAAGCAAGTAGATATTTCTGTAAATTCTAATCAGAACTCAGCAGACTAAATATTTTATGGAATTCTTATTAAAATATTTTCTTGCAGATGGAGTGCGTCTTTATAATACAAATGTGTGTATCTGTGTGTTTGTATGTGTGTATGTGTGTGTTTGAATAAACTAATATAACAATGTAGCAGAGAAAAGTATTAGTGGGGTTGGGAAAAAGTGGCTTAGTTGTGGAGCCCTTTTCTTGCATGCATAAGGCCCTTGGTTCGATTCCTCAGCACCACATAAACAAAAAGAAAAAAGCCAGAAGTGGCACTGTGGCTCAAGTAGTAGAGCGCTAACCTTGAGCTGAACAGCTGAGTGACAAGCCCAGGTCCAGAGTTCAGGCCCCACAACAGGACCCCCCCCCCAAAAGAAAAAGTATTAGTATGGCCTTTAGTTTTACTTCTTATACTATGAAAGTCTGCCACAATTCCCAATCAAATCCTATCCAAGATTCAAACATTAATTCTGTCCCAAAACTTTTGCATGCGTGAAGGGCTGGGAAGGTGGCTCAATGGTAGCGCACTTACCTTACTTACCAAAATTTTGCATGCCAATCCAAGTACATCTACCTCATTTAAGATGACCATGGTATATAAAATTTTAAGTCCTCCAATTACGTTTGACCAAGGAAACAACATATAATATTTCTTTAAAAATACCTAGATTGTAGAACACTTTACCCAGAAAATTGAAGGAATACACATTATGGGATTTAATTTAAATATTTAGTCACTGAAATGGATGTTCTACATCCACAACTCAGAACACTATTAAACTACATAATTGAAAAACTCATCTATTACCATCTTCCATGAACACAGTCCTTTCTGAAAACAAACCAGATGTAGTAAACAAATTAACGTGTATGCCATTGTCAAATGCAGCTGTTCTAAAGCATGGAACTGACACAGAAATTAATGCCTGTAAACAGCTGCGTCTAAGGAGTATGGAAAGTGATTTTTTCACTATAAGTGGAAAAGTCGACAGATGTTTCAGATTGTGTTTCATTGTTGGCATTGGTGAGATATATTTTGGAAAGCACAATGAATGAAAGCACGCTGTTTTGTAAAACTTTGCTGGCTGACATACCAGGGAAGGAAAACTTTTGAAATGTTTCAAATGAAAAGACAGAAAATAGGGTGGGTAAGTTGTGGTATGCAGTCTAAATACAGACCGAAGCAAACCAAAGAATGGGAAAAAAATCTTTTTCCTTAAGAAATGCTTTCTGGCTATATTGTGCTATACACTATAATGATGAAATGATCATTTCTTTGGAAAAGTTAGGAAAAATACTCACCTGTTGAACTTCTTTTTAAAGTGAATCTTAAATGACAAGGATGAAGAAATTTAAGTGGGTTCATATTATCCAGTATTACTTTAATTTTTGATTAAAAGTTAAAACAAACTGACAGGCTATTAGTCCATGAAGATTTATAGAGTAAGTTTCTGGCATGTATTTTATTTTGTTCCTCTTTTTGGGAGGATGATATAAATATTTTATTTCAAAAAGGCAACTTGGTTTTAACCATTACCCACAAAATTTATGCAGTCATAGAATAAGAATTTTTTTGATTAATTTAAGACAATAGGCTCATTTTATGCCAACACAAAATATAAAAACCAATGACATTTTCACTGAACAACCACTCATAAAAAAATCATGAAATAATATAGTAAAACTCCATGTCAACTTCTTTTGTTGGTTGTGGGCCTTGAACTCTGGGCCTGGGCACTGTCCCTCAGTTCTTCAGCTCAAGGCTACCACCTTACCACTTGAGCCACAGTGTCATTTTTGGTTTTAAGGTGGCTTATTGGAGATAAGAGTCTCACAGTCTTTTCTGCCCAGGCTGGCTTTCAACCACTATCCTCAGATCTCAGACTCCTGAGTAGCGAGGATTACAAGCATGAGCCACCAAAGTCCAGATCCAAGTCAATTTTTAAAAAGCAAGCTTATTGAAACTTCTAGGTTTTTCCAGTAAAAAATTTTATTTTTTCAGAATTAGCTTGTAACTGAGTTATTTTTAGATGTAACCGTGAATTTTTTATGGAATCAAATATAATTCTATTACTCAGTATTTCACAAAAATCCACTGTAATTGACTTTCCCCAAAATCAATTATTACATACTATCTCACACACTATAATCATTACATTCTAAATAGTTTGGACCACTTCATATAAATTTTAGGTGCTATTTTACATTATAAATCCACATCTGTGGTTTTAAACTAAGGAGAAAAGATTTTAGAGGTAAAATCAAATATGAATGTGTAGTGTGGCCCAATTAAACAAAAAATTGTGAATTCATACAGACAAAATTATTTTCTTTCCACTACATAGGTTGAAGTAATACCATTGGAAATAGTGAGGCAGGAAGTGGCAGAATTCAAATCTCATCAAACAATGTCTCTGTTATTCTGCTAACCCCTCCACTAAGAAGACCCCCTTTTCCCAGTTGTCACAAAACTTCAAGTATCTCTCGTTGAATTCCATTTGGAAAAGTTCTAAATCACTGATTCTTTTTGTATTTTCTGTTATATGAAACAAAATATAGGCACAAAACCATTGAAATAAAATGTACACATATGTTGAAGTCATCACAGCTGGAAAAACAACCAGCAAATTGGAACTTCCCCAGGAACAAAAACATATTGTGCCCAGTTTATTTTTTTAAACTACAAAATGTTCAAACACATGTTAATTTAAATAGAGCTATAAGTATAACTGTCTCTCAGAAATAAGGTTGTGTTAATTTGTAATTAAATTCATCTGGATCAACCTAATATAGAAAATCTCTTGAATGGATCAAATTGTTTAAAACAAATGTAACTGTATGTAAAGTAAGATCTGCACATACTTAAAAGAAAAAATGCTACAGTATTAAATCACAAAAATCATAACATTCTTAAAAGTTCTGAAATTCAATTAGCAATTCGAAAATATCCATAATGAGAACTAAATACTACTGACTTAACAAGAACAAAATGTGCAAATAATAGAATCTGAGCAGTGTACATGAGTGTACATAATCTAAAAATGCTCCAAATTATACTGTTTTTAGAAGACTGAATGTGGATTATCTAAAGGAAAACATCAGCACATTATATAAATGAAACTAAAAATCTCATGAAAAGAGAGAATAGTAGTAGTTTCTGGAAAATAATATTTTAATAAATGGTGGTCAAAATCTAGCACTGACTAAATTGTATACCTAATTAGTTAGATCCAAAGAAGACCGAAGTTACTCAAGCTGATTTGAAACTTTGGCAAAGTTGTAGAATACAACTGTAACATTATTATGGATGTTGACTCTGACATGGAATTCATTTCCTCTTTGATCTGACAAATGAATATATGAAAGAACATACCTTCTCCAACTAAATATCAAGACCTAACTAAACATATAGCTAGAAAAATCATCATGCAATCCATATTGCAACTGGGATAAAAAGAAAAATCAGTCATACAGATTCTGCATTTATTTTTAATGTTGGCTTTTTTCAAAAATTATTTCCTTTGTCTTGCATTTTTTAAACATTGTGTTAAATGATTTATATCTTGGTAACTAACTTTGGATGCCTCCTTAAATTTGGTTCTGGGTATAATATCTCACTTCAGTTCCTAACCCATGAAATGATGTTGTTTACAAAACAAATGCTAATAACCACCGTTTATAATACACAAAATCTCATAAGGGTGATTTGAAGAAGCATAGGTTAACATTTTGATATCGTGGTCTCATGACTGATCAGGCCTATCTGCGAGTAAAGTTGTACTTAGATTCCTCAGCCTAAATTTAGCCACTGTTAAAAAATGTTTACACCTTTATCTGTCACCCATCAGAGGTTAAACCTGAGTATAAATCTAAGGAAAATAATAAGGTAAGAATTTAGCTCTTCTGGATATAAAGTAAACCAAAATGCAGCATAGAGTAACTCATTTGACTAAAGTCAACCTATTTCTCTAAAATATGTTAAGCATTCCCTTACAATGTGTATTATTCTCAAGAAGGGAATGAAGAATATGAGAAGAGGACTAAGCAAGTATTGTCTTCAAATATACATAATTTGGATTTACCTCTTTATTTCGTTATAGGCATTTTTGATAAAAACTGTTTGAATAATTGATTTCCTGGTCGGGTATAATATATCCTAGTTACATATATCAAACTGCATTCATAAAATGGTATATAGTAATTGAGTAGAAAAATATTCAATAAATAGCAAAAAGTATATACCTATAGGGTAATAGTTTGAAGAGTCAACTGGAAATATTCTAATATAATAACTTGAACAATTTCACATTGACAGTAATTATCTAGAATACTTTAATGCTATTTGGACAAGATTGTCCTTCTAAATGAGCAAAACCAATTTCTCCTTTCACTTTATCAGGGAAATATCTGAGCTAAAAATGGAAATTACCATATGAATCTATAACAACTGGAATGAATTTTACTTCTTTTTAGCAAATATTAATTTTAAAAATTATTTTATTGTGTTATACACATACATCCACATAATGTAGCTTGTTAAATTTTATTCCTGTTATTAATTTCATTATCCTATTTTATACTCATATTTTATACTCATACTAACTTATGAAATATTTGAACATATTTACTCCACAATATTTCTCTTCATCTCCTCCCTTATTTTTTCCAAACTTAATCAGTTCCATCTTTTACAGCTGGGTCATTCATTTTAATTTCCGGGTCTAGAGTCTGCATATGTGAAATGTAATATTTGTTTTTCACAGTAGCGCTAATTGCTTTAATATAAAGGTTTCCAATTCTATTTTCTTGAAGATGATATGTTTTCATAATTATGTGTGGCTACATAGTATATCATTGTATATATATATATATATATATACATATATATATATATGTAACAGTTTCTCTCTTCAATGAGTGATAAAGGAACATGTAGTTAATTCTGTAGTTATTTATGCTTTTTTATGTGGGAGAAGGAAGGATGGAAATAATGATGTTTGGAATAAGAAACATGCTCTTTAGGCAGGCACTCTACTATTTGAAACATCTCTCAGCTGCTCTTTCATCAATATTTCAATGATGAATTGTATTTAAAAATAAAACATAATTACATTTGCAAAGGTGTTCTTTATCAGTATATATATTATTTCTTATTACAATGTTACATTTAGTGTGTCATGTGAGTATGGGGATGTATGTGAGCATGAAAATCTAGGCCTGTTTGTACATGTGGCTGAGTTGAAGGAAACTGAATGTATGTGAGATACAGGATTCAAATAAAAGTTTGAGATCTTATATATGTAAATATATTTATATATTTTAAATAGATCATATATTAACTTATATTTTAAATGTGTATCACAAATATTGATTTATATTTAAATGTAATTCATCTCATCATACATACATAGACAGATAGATAGATAGATAGATAGATAGATAGATAGATAGATAGATAGATAGATAGATAGATAGATAGATAGATAGATTTTTTTTGGTCATTCGTGGGACTTGAACTCTGGGCTTAGGTGCTGTCCAAGTGCTCTTCAGCTCAAGGCAAGAGCTCTACCGCTTTAGACCTAGCACCACTTCCAGTTTTCTGGTAGTTAATTGGAGATAAGAATCTCATGGAATTTCCTGCCTGAGCTGGCATTGAACTGTGATCCTCAGATCTCAGCCTCCTTAGTAGCTAGAATTATAGGCATGAGACAAGGGCACCCGACTATACTTATATCTGAGATTGTTAGTGAAACAAAGGGTACAGAAACTATTATTCTTATCATGAAAGGACTTCACACTGACAGGTATAATTACAAGAAGAAAAATAATAACTATTTACAGTGGCACAAAAATCCCTTAGGTTGGGCTGGGAAGGTGGCTCAGTGGTAGAGCGCTTGCCTTGCATGCCTGAGGCCCTGGGTTCGATTCCTCAGCACTACATAAGCAAAAAGAAAAAAGCCGGAAGTGTGCTGTGGCTCAAGTGGTAGAGCGCTAGCCTTGAGCTGAAGAGCTGAGGGACAGCGCCCAGGCCCAGAGTTCAGGCCCCATAACCGGACCCAAAAAAAAAAATCCCTTAGGTGCCTAGCAAGACAGCATGTGTTTCCAGACACTGCATGTGGTGTGAGCAGTATGCAACCCAAACGACTGTGGAAGATATTGGACCCTAAAAAACCTGACAATTGCATAAACACTGCCCTCTATGACAGATTTAGCAAGGCTTATCTTAGAGATTCTTGTTAGGGACATGATGAGTAAATTTATAGTTTAGTTGTGATTACAGAACTCTTTTACACATATCACTCAACCATTAACCATATTTAACATAGTTTCTATTGCTCTAACATATATTCTTGGCTCAGTAAACTGTTTTTTGTTTGTGAAAACTTAGCTGCTAAAAACATAGACATGGGTTTTTAATATTTTTGAAATTACTGTCTGCATAATGTATGAGATGAGCTTCTCTTTACCATATCATAGGAATAAACTTAATCTGATTCAAACTTGGAAACAGGTAGCTTGTTCTCTCTCCTAGAAAACCATCAAGATAGATTTCTTTACATGTAAACAGACCTTCATTTACTTGCAAAAGTCTGTCAGTGAGTCAAACCTAAATCACCCAAGTGAGGTGAATTCTTCTCTCATGCTTTCTTTACATTAAAAATGGTAAGAACTGTTCAGTAATGTGCAATCTTTTTTATATGAAGTGTGACTCCTATTTTCCATAATATGAATCAAGCAGAGGAATCAGTTTAAGATGTGAAAGAGCCTTAAAAAGAGTCTCAGACCTTGAAAATTGTCCTGGGTTTGAATTTTTGGGGAAATATCCCTTTTCAAAGACAAAGGACTCATTTTTTAATATTGTGCTGGTACTGGGTTTGCACTCCTGGCCTTGAGCTCTATCAGGGCTTTAAATCTCAATGTTTGCTCTATACCACCTGAGCCACACCTTCACTTCTTCCATTTACCACAAGTGGAGAAAATCTCTTAGTTTATCTACTTGGAATAGCTTCGAATTGCAATTGTCAAATTTGAACTTACAGACTATCTAGGTGTAAGCCACTGGTGCTGTGCTAAAACTCACTTCTTAAGAATAAAAAATCACAACAAGAGGAGAAAAAATATTTGTTCAATTATTTATGTGTTGTCTGATAAACCAAAGCACTTGCTACTGGAAGAGAAAAAGAGAGAAGATAGAGATGAGTATGCAGGAGAGAGACACAAAGAAAGAAGAAAGGAAGGGAGGTTAAAAGAGGGGAGGGGAGTGGAAGGGAGGATACCAGAGGAGGGGTAGCTGAGTAGAATTGTCTACTCCTCACTAAGGTTTTGTTGGACAATCAGTACCTTTGCATTTATATAGCCAAAGCTTTTTATTTTTGGTAGTAGTAAGCTGAGATATAAAATACCAATTTACGGGTAATAACCCATTATTTTGCTTCCTTCTGCACCAAGGAAGCCACAGTTAGGTTACTGTCAGAGAGAAGGCAAGAGTAAGCAACTTAAGTGATTCTGAGAAACAATAATTGACATGCCAGGAATGCGCCCTTGTGTGGTGAAGTCAAGCATCACTCTTGTTCCCTGCTCCAGTCTTCCTCTCAACAAGAACAGCAGAAACAGAAGAGGACGGAGATATCTGAGTAATGATCATCTCTCTGTTTACCCTCATTCCTTGGTCTCTCAAAAATTAAAGGGAAAGGAGACTTAACCTGAACTAGTGGGGAACATGAGAGGAAAAAGTTCAGTCTAACTTATTGTGAAACTTTAAAAATAATTGGAGCAGCATTTCAAATACTGAAATAAAACTTTTTAAATTATTACCAAAAAGTAACTCGAAATTTATCGAAAATTCAGAATACTACAGATCTCACTACATAGTGGAATCTGAAAATTGAAACTGATTCCTGCTTCTATCATCAGAGATTGAAGATCGTCCCTAAACGTCCAATACTAGGTAAATTACCCTTGATATTCACCTATACTTTGTGAATATAATGCAGAAAATATGACTTTAAATTTAGACTGCTGAATTGATAAACGATGGGAATTCATGATGGATAACATAATGCTGACAGCATGGAAATTATTTCCCTTCCATTTACAGTGTGTAGAGAATAAAAATACTCTATTGGATGGCCCTGAAATCCAATTCTAAATTTACGACAGAAGGTGAATAGTAAAGATCTATCTTTGCCATTCTGAGATTAGAAAGGTGGAGACATATACTCATTTATGTAGGTCAAATATGGAAGAGAGGATGTGGCAAGCCCATAGCCAAATGCGAAAGTAGAGATATTTAACAAAATACCATGAAGTTGAAACATGTCTTAAAAGGGGATCTGGGCTAAAAGGGAGTAGGGTAGAAGAATGGAGAGGGAAATGATGGACTAATGCAGTCATAACATTCAATGTACACATGTTAGAATATAAGTAGGAAACACGGAGGGATAGGTGGGTTTGGGGTAAGGGAAGGAAGAAAAATGTGAAGTTTGATAATGATCCAGATGCACTGTATATTGAAATGCACATACACTCTGTTCAACACTGACATGATGAAGCAAAACCCCTTTGCACAACTAGCTAAACACAAATTTTTTTGAGGTTTTAATATTCAGAGACCAGAAGCATAAACCTTTAGAGATGAATAAGAAGAGAGAATTGACATATTGTTGAGGCTTGTTTCCCTTTCAATATACAAAATTTAATGTGTCAAGTCTGCTGCAAATACAAATTTTATTTTGCCTATTCTTTTAAGCAAATTGCTTAAAATGTAGAGAACCAAATTCCAATATCCGTTCATTTCCAATAAAAAAATCTTATGCACCTTTAAGTTTCTCAGTTATTTCTAAATACCTTAATGCAATGCATTATTGGAACTAATTTCATTACATAGTTAAATTTTTTGTTGTTGTTGTGAAAATACTGTACAAAGGGGTTTCAATTACATGTGCAAGATAATGAGTACATTTCTTATCAAGCATTGTAGCCTCCTCCTTTGTTTCCCCTTCCCATAACTTCCCGTCCTTTCCCCGTTCCCCACCCAATCCTCCCCCCGAACAAAATTTTAAAGTTTGTTTTCGACATAATGAATTGTACATCTCATTGTTGTAATGGGTCCAACTGTATCACTATTATTTAAAAGATTTGTTTTTTCCCTTCCCGTCTACAAATTATACCAACATCAAGTACAGTGAAAGCAGGGTTTGTACAGTGGGGGAGGAACATACAAAGCAAAAAAGAAATAATCTTATAAATGTGTTAGAAACAATCACATGAAAGGAAAAAACATTTGAATATATAGCTTAGGGTTCATTTCCCTAACATCAACTTGTCTGAGAGTTTCTGTGTCTCAGATATATACTAGTTATTGCAAATAAGGGAAACCGGGCTGGGAAGGTGGCTCAGTGGTAGAGCACTTGCCTTGCATGCATGAGGCCCTGGGTTCGATTCTTCAGCACCACATAAGCAAAAAGAAAAAAGCCGGAAGTGGCGCTTTGGCTCAAGTGGTAGAGCACTAGCCTTGAGCTGAAGAGATGAGGGACAGTGCCCAGGCCCAGAGTTCTGGCCCCACGACTGGACCCAAAAAACAAAAACAAAAAAAACGAAGACAAAAAAACAAAAAAAAGCAAATAAGGGAAACCATGGCACTTATGTTTCTTTGGGCCTGGCTTACGTCACTTAATATATATTTTCCAAGTCTTTCCATTTCCTAACAAATGGGGCCAATGTCATTCTTTCTGATGGAGGCATAGAATTCCAGTGTATATATATACCACATTTTGTTGATGTACTCATCTACTAAGGGTTGGTTCCATATATTAGCTATGGTAAATAATGATGCAATAAACATAGTTGTGCTGGAAGCTCTACTGTGGTCTTGGATTTGAACATTTGGGTAAAAACCCAAAGTGGGATTGCTGGGTCATACAGGAGCTCTATGTGTAGAATTTTGAGGAACCTCAATACTGATTTCCAAACTGGTTGAACAAGTTTACACTCCCATCAACAATACAGTAGTGTTCCCTTCTGTCCACATCCCCTCCAGCATCTGTTGTTATTAGAGTTCTTGCTTATAGCCATTCTAACGGGGGTGAGGTGGTATCTCAATGTTGTTTTGATTTACATTTCTTTTATGGCTAGGGATGTTGAGCATTTCTTCATGTGTCTATTGGCCATCCTTCTTTCCTCTTCAAAGAAGGTTCTCTTTAAGTCTTTAGCCCACTTATTTATTGGGCAGTTGTTTTTTTGAAGATTTGTTGGGGGATTTAAATTTTTGAGTTACAGGTATATTTTAGATATGAGACCAGTGTCCATTTTATGGCTAGTGAAGATCTTCTCCCAATCTGTGGGCTTTCTGATAATCTTGCTAGCTATGTCCTTTGTCAGGCAGAAGCTCTGCAATTTTAGGCAATCCCATTTGTCCAACCTTTCTTTGATTTGTTGTGTTTCTGGGTCTCTATTAAGAAAATTTCGGACTGTGCCAACAAGACCTAGGGTTTCTCCTATTCCATTCTGTAATGTTTTCATAGTGTCTGCTTTGAGTACTAGGTCTTTGATCCATTTGGAGTTTATTCTCGTACAGGGTGATGTATAAGGATGTAGCTTTAGTGTTCTGCAAGTAGTTATCCAATTTTGCCAGCACCATTTACTGAACAGACTGTCTTTCTTCCATTCTATTTTTTAGCTCCTTTACCGGAGTTTAGATAGCTATAGGTCTGTAAGTTCATTTCTGGGTTTTCAATTCTATTCCATTGGTCCTGAGGTCTGTTCTTGTGCCAGTACCAAGCTGTTTTGATTACTATGGCTTTGTAGTTGAATTTGAATTTGGTATTGATATTCTTCCAGCAGTGTTCTTTCTGTTAAGGATCATTTTTGCTATTCAGAGTCTTTTATTGTTCCATATGAATTTTTTGATTGCCTCTTCTATTTCCTTGAAGAATAAGGTTGGAATATTGATAGATACCGCATTAAATTTGTAGATAGCCTTGGGAAGTATTGCAATTTTCACGATGTTGATCTTTTCCAATCCAGGAACATGGGAGTTTTTGCCACTTTCTAATTTCAGTTTTGATTACCTTTTTCAATTTTTTAAAGTTTTCATCATAGAGGTCATTTGCTTCTTTGGTTAAATTAATTCCTAGGTATTTTATTCTTTGTGGGGCTATTACGAGTGGAGTTGCTTTCCTAATTTCAGCCACTCTTTTCTTATTGTTTGGCATACAGAAAATCCATTGATTTTTGAGGGTTAATTTTTTTTTTTGGTTCGGTTGTGAGGCCTGAACTCTGGGCCTGAGCACTGTCCCTCAGCTCTTCAGCTCAAGGCTAGCGCCCTACCACTTGAGCCACAATGCCACTTCCAGCTTTTTTTCTTTTTGCTTTATGTGGTGCTGAGGAATCGAACCCAGGACCTCAGGCATGCAAGGCAAGCACTCTACCACTGAGCCAACTTCCCAGCCCCTTGAGGGTTAATTTTATACCCTGCTACTTTGCCAGAGTTTTGAATCAGCTTGAGTAATTTGGGAGTGGACTCTGTGCGATTCTTTAAATACAAGACCATGTCATCTGCAAAGAGGGAGAGTTTTACTTCTTCCTTCCCTATTTGGGTCCCTCTTATATTTGCATCTTGCTTTATTGCTGTAGTTAGGCATTCCAATACTAGATTGAAGAGAAATGGAGAAAGTGGGCATCCTTGTCTCATTCCTGAGTTAAGAGGAAATAGCTTTAGTTTTTTACCATTTAGTATAATGCTGGCTATAGGTTTGTCATATACAGCCTTTATTGTATTGAGGAATGTTCCATGGATTCCTAATTTTTCCAGAACCTTCATAAAAAGGGGTGTTGGATCTTGTCAATTGCTTTTTCTGTATCTATTGAGATAGCCATGTGGTTCTTATCCTTGCTTCTGTTGATGTGATGAATTATATTATTTGATTTGCATATATTAAACCAGCTTTGCATCCCTGAAATGAATCCTGTTTGATCGTGGTGTATGATTTTTTGGAGGAATTGTTGAAGTAGATTGGCCAAAATTTTGTTGAGAAGTTTTGCATCAATGTTCATCAAAGAAATGGGTCTATACTTCTCTTTCCTTGATGAGTCCCTCCCTGGTTTTGGGATGTGTGTTATGATGGCCTCATAGAATGAGTTCCATAGTGAACTTTCTCTTTCAGTTTCATTGAAGAGTTGGAGGAGTATATTTGTGATGTCTGTTTTGAAGGCCTTATAGAATTCCGCTGTAAAACCATTTGGTCCTGGCCTTTTCTTAGGTGGGAGGTCTCTTATTGCTGTTTCTATTTCAATGCTTGATATAGGCCTTTTAAGATAGTTTGACTCATCTTGGCTTAGTTTTGGCATGTCAGTATTTGCTAGGATAAGGTCCATTTCTGCCAAGTTCTCAAACTTATTAGTAGAAAGGTTTTAGAAGCATTCCCTTATAATGTTCTGAATCTTAGTTGTTTCTGTGATGATGTTTCCATTCTCATCTCTGAGTTTATTTGGGTGTGTTCTCTTTGTTTTTCTGATAAGATTTGCTAAGGGTGTGTCAATTTTGTTAATTTTTTCGAAGAATTAACTCTTTGGTTTCTTGATTCTTTCTTTTTTTTACATTCCAATTCATTTAATTATGATTTAATTTTAATTATTCATTTCCATCTACTGGATTGCGTTTACCTCGGTGCTCTTTTACAAGGAGGCTCAGATGTCGCATTAAAGTGGTTTCAGATCTCTCTAATTTGTTGATGTAGGAATTCAGAGGTATAAACTTGCCTCTGAATACTGTGTTTGCTGTGTCTCAGAGGAGCTAGTAATTGGTGTGTTCATTTTTGTTGAATATCATGAACATTTGAATTTCCTTCCTGATGTCTTCCATGACTTTCTTTGGTGGCTTTTGATGTTGAGTTCTAATCACATTCCCTTGTGGTCTCAGAGAATACAAGTTGTAACTTCAATGTTTCTGAATTTGGACAAGTTTGCTTTTTGGCCTAAAATGTCTATTTTGGAAAATGTTCCATGTGCTGCTGAGAAAAACATATTGTCTAATGCTGCTGGGTGAAATATTCAGTAGATGTCTGTTAAAACTAGTTGGTCTATGCAGTTGTTTATATCTGTGGTTTCTCTGTTGAGTTTTTGCGAAGTTCATTTATCTAGTGGGGAAAGTTGTGTGTTAAAGTCCCCAACAATTAATGTCTATGGATATTTGTAGGATTTGAGGGAAAGCAGTGTTTCTTGGATGAATTAGTGTGCTCCGTTGTTTGGCAAATAGATATTTAGAATTGTAATATCCTCCTGAAGGAGTGATCCCTTAATTAGTATGTACCGACCTCTTCAGTAATTTTAATTAAAAGTTTATTTTATCTGATATTAAGATTGCAACTCCTTCCTGTTTATGGGGGCTGTTTGCTTGGTAGATTTTTTTCCAGCCTTTAAAATTGAAAATGTGTTTGTTTTTGTGGGCAAGATGTGACTCCTGAAGGAGCAGATAGAAGGATCTTGCTTTTTAATCCAAGTAGACAGACTTTGTCACTTAATTGGAGATTTAAGTCCGTTAATGTTGAGAGATAGAACTGAGAGGTATTTCAGAGTTCCTTCCATTTTATCCAACTACTTCGGGGCTGCTGCAACTGTGTTCTTCCTATGGTTCTTGGATTCTCACTTTGGGTGCTGTTTCTTGGCCTTTATTGTGGTCTTGTTGGTTTTCTCTGTGTAGGACACCTTTAAGATGCTTTTGTAGGGCTGGTTTGGTGGGGATATATTGTTTCAATTTTTGTTTGCTATGGAAGGGTTTTATTTGACCTCCGATTATTAAGGAGAGTATAACTGGGTAAAGTATTCTTTGTTGATAGTTGTTTGTCTTTAGGGCATGGCCTACATCAATCTAGGCTCTTCTTGCTTTGATTGTCTCTGCTGAGAAATCTGAGGTGATTCTAATTGTTTTCCCTTTATAGGTGATTGATCTTTTCTCCATGACAACTTTAAGGATCTTTTCCTTGGTCTGAATTAATCCTGTGCACATTTAAGTGACAATGGGATGTCCTGTTCTGGTCTAGTCTATTGGGAGTTCTAAAAGCTTCTTGTATCTGAATAGACCTATCTTTTTGCATGTTTGGGATGTTCTCTGCTAGGATCCTGTTAAACAAATTTCCTAGACCATTGACTTCTGGCTCTAGGTGCTCCTCTACACCCATTATCCTCAGATTAGGCCTTCTAATGGTGTCTTCCAAGTGTTGAATGTTGAATAGATCTCTCATATTTCTTGAATTTGTCTTGGATGGTTGTATGTACTTTCTCTATAATATCTAGGCTGTCTTCTATCCTCAGGATTCAATCTTCTGCATGGCCTATCCTACTATCCAGACTTTCTACTTTTTTTTCCTTCTAGTTGGTCGGTTTTTATGGCTTCTAATTCTTTGTTGGATCTTTGTTTTAGATCTTGTATGAAATTCTTTCCTTCCTTAATTTGGTGATCAGTGTTTATTCTCAAATCACTTAGTTGGTTGGTTATGGTTTCCTTGGACTCCCATTCCTTCTGTTGGGATCTATTCAGCATTCCCTTTGTGGACTCCTTGACTTCTTTCAGTTCTCTGTTTATGGATTCCATGAATGCCTCTATTGATCATTGTGCATGCTCATCCCGCTCTTTCAATTCCTGTATTACTCTTTGATTAGCTTCCTCATGTTCATGCAATTCCTATAGTTCTCTTTGACTGACATCAGCCTACTCACACAATTCCTTTATTTCTCTTTGAGTGTTTACAAGCTGCTCATGCAATTCTTTTATCTATCTTTGAGTAGTTTCTCACGCCTATGAGCTTCCTGTTTTGATCTTTGGTTTGCCTCCTCTCTCTCTATCATGCTCATACAGAGTCTATTGCAGGTTTTCAATCTTTTTATTTACCATGTTTTCCATTAGTGTTTGTAGAGCTTTTTGGGAGCTCTCCTCTGGATTATTCATTATCTGTTCTGTCCACTGATTATCATGAGTGCGAGTTGAGATACCCGGACTTGCCATTTTTCTTGTGTTTTTCCGGCTTATTCTTCCCATTTGGGATGAGAGTAACACCAGTTTGGTGGTAGAAAACTATCTTAAAGCAAGCATCAACAAAGTCTGTAGTTGCACAGTCAAAAGCCTTCAGATATAATCTAGTTCAACAGATACATTTTTCAACATCATACAACGATGTATTAATAGGCTATAAACCGCAAAGAAGAATTTGGCAAACCAGAAATTATTAGGTTTAGCGAGAAATGTGGGTATAAATAGTAATAGAAAGATGTGGAAAGGTAGAGGGAGAGCTAACTTAGTCCTAATCTCAAATCAGGAAATAGGTTCGATAGAATGATATTAGAGACCAGGAAAAATAGAAAGAGAAAGAAAAGACAAGCAAAAATAGTAAAACAAAAATTAAAAATAAAACACTTAAAAATGATGCAAATTAAAAACGTAATATTCAGAGAAGGACGGGAATAAGATAAGAGAAGGGGAGGGATAGAAAGGAGATGTGAAAAGTTAAAAAATAAGAATGCTTATTTACCATAGCTAAGATATAGAACCAACCCAGATGCCCCTCAGTAGATGAATGGATCAAGAAAATGTGGTATATATACACAATGGAATTCTATGCCTCCATCAGAAAGAATGACATTGTCCCATTTGTTAGGAAATGGAAAAACTTGGAAAAAATTATATTAAGTGAAGTAAGCCAGGCCCAAAGAAACGTAGGTCCCATGGTTTCCCTTATTTGTAATATCTAGTATATGTATGAGTCAAGCGGAAAAGGTCAGATAATGTGATGTCAGGAAAATGAACCCTTAGATGTGTATTTTAATGTTTTTTTTCTTTCATGCATGTGTTTCTAACACATTTATAAGATTATCTCTTTGTTGCTTTTTATGTCCCTCCCCCACAGTATAACCCCTGCTTTCACTATATTTGATGTCACTATAACTTGTGGAGGAGATGGGGAAAAACCAGTTGTTTAAGGATACAGGTGGACCTGTTGCAACAATGAGAAGTACAAGTTGTCATGTCCAAAACGAGCTTTACAACGTTAGTGCGGGGGGGGGGGAAGAGGGTGAAGGGGGGGAAGGAGAAGGATTGGGATTAGGGGGGGAGGGGGGAGGCTGGGAAAGGATGTGAAGGGTAAACAAAGGAGGAGGCTGCAATGCTTGGCAAGAAATGTAAGCATTATCCTGCCCATATAACTGTAACTCCTCTGTACAATATGTTCACAAATAAAATTAAATAAAATTTAAAAAAAAATAAGAATGCTTAAAATTTTATATAGGTATATAGAGGTAGTACAGCTATTAAGGAATTTAAGTCTAAGAGGTTTTGAATTCAGTAATAAATTTCTGGATTGTGTGTATAAAATGGGGGATAAGGTCTAATAATCTACTACAGGTATATCTGAGAATGAGCAGAACAGCGTTTAAATCACGCAAAGAAGAACGAAAGAGAAGAAAAAGTGAAAAGAATGAAAAAGAAAGGAAAAAGGGTCAAAAAGTAAGTAGAGCTAAACAAAAATGAAAAGAAAGCAAACACATACATATACCCCTAAAATAAAAATTAGAAGAAGAAGAAAAAAAAAGTTAATAGAAAACAATTTTTAAAGTTAAATATTAAAAATTAAAAATTTTCTTAATAGAGACCCAGAAACACAAAAAAAGGTTGGACAAACTTGATTGCATGCAATTGCAGAACTTCTGCCTGGCAAAGGACATAGCTAGCAAGATCACTAGAAAGGCCATGGATTGGGAGAAGATCTTCACTAGCCATACAACGGACAAGGGTCTCATATCTAAAATATACTTGGAACTCAAAAAATTAAATCCCCCAACAACAAATCCTCAAAGAAACAACTACCCAATAAATAAGTGGGCTAAAGGCTTAAAAAGAAACTTCTCTGAAGAAGAAAGAAGGATGGACAATAGACACACGAAGAAATGCTCAACCTCCCTAGCCATAAAAGAAATGCAAATCAAAACAACATTAAGATACCACCTCACCCCAATTAGAATGGCAAAAAACAAGAACTCTAATAACAACAGATGCTGAAGGGGATGTAGACAGAAGGGAACCTTACTTCATTGTTGGTGGGAGTGTAAACTTGTTCAACCACTTTTCTAAAGTAGTATGGAGGTTCCACAAAAGACTCCACATAGAGCTCCCCTATGACCCAGCAATCCCACTTTTGGGCATTTACCCAAATGTTCACAAACAAGACCACACTAAAGCTACTAGCACAAATTTTTTTATTGCAGCATTATTTACTATAGCTAAGATATGGAACCAACACAAATGCCCCTCAGTAGATGAATGGATCAAGACAATGTGGTATATATACACAATGGAATTCTATGCCTCCATCAGAAAGAATGACATTGCCCCATTTGTTAGGAAATGGAAAGACATGGAAAAAATTATATTAAGTGAAGTAAGCCAAGCTCAAAGAAACATAGGTCCCCTGATTTCCCTTATTTGCAATAGTTAGTATATGTATGAGTCAAGCAGAAAAGGTCAGATAATGTGATGTTAGGAAAATAAACCCTAAGATATATATTTATATGTTTTTTTTCTTTCATGCATTTGTTTCTAACGCATGTAGAAGATTATATCTTTGTTGCTTTATATGAACCTCCCCCACAGTATAACCCCTGTTTCACTGTATTTGATCTCGGTATAATTTGTGGAGGGGAAGGGGAAAACAAGTCGTTTAAATAGGGATACATTTGGACCCTTTGCAACAATGAGAAGTATTTGTTCTCATGTCGTAAACAAACTTTACAACTTTGGTGGGGGGGTGGGGGGAGGATTTGGTCGGGGGCAGGGAGAGGCTTATAAGGGCTGGGAAGGGAAAACAAAGGAGGTGGCTACAATGCTTAATAAGAAATGTACTCATTATCTTGCCCATGTAATTGTAACCCTTCTGTACAGTTTTTTTCACAATTAAAAAAAATTAATAAAAGGTACGAAAAGAATACTTTGCTTTTTTGGGGTGAGATGGGAAGATCCTGTATCTCCCTTGTGTCCATAACCAGTCTGTTTTTGGAGTCTCTGGTCTGCTTGTGGTGTTTTATTTTCCTGTAACTTGGTTGTTTTCTTAAGTCAGTTTGTTTGGGTAGGCAGAAAAATGCTTTGCTTTACCCAGGATATTGTCATCCTCCTCCCAGGCTAGTTAAATGGGAGGGATATCTGCTTTGAGTATCCCAAAAGAGGGTGATGGCTGTTTCTTCTAGTTTGGAGATGCTGTGATGGGGCTAGGTTCTGGGTAGAGTTGAGGCCTTTCAGCAAATAGTAGCTTTGCTCTGAGGGGCTAGCATCTGAGAAAGTCACAGAGCCCAGCCAGGAGCCATTCTCAGGGTTTTACTGTTACTGAATTTGACTTGATTGTATAGGCTGTTGTAGGGAGCGGCAGCCTCTGGCTCTGTTTACCCAGTGAAGAAAGCCACTCCTGGGGCTGGTGCAGGACCGGGCTGGGTGAATTTTCCCTGGGTGGAGCTGAGCCTGGCAGTTCAGGTTAGATTCCTGTGACCTGCTAAATGACTTTTTGTTTTCACTCAAGGACTGAGTTGGAGCTAGCTGCACAGCCAGGCTTTTGCCAGTATCAAAGAGGGAAATCTCCGGTAGTGGGCAGGGAGGGGTTGCCTTCCTGTCTCTGCTCCCTGAGAAGGAGTGAGGAAGTCAGGCTTCTACTCACACAGGAGTCTGGTTCCTGGGTCATCTCTGGCCTTGGATCTGAAGGATGAAGTTGTCTGGTCCTTGTCATTTCTTGCTGGTGTTGAGTAGAATCCTCTTGCCTGCTGTGTCTTGTGCCTTTGTCCTAGACTCTCTGTGTTGCAGGTATGGTGGCTATGGCCACCACCGACCCGCCACAGTCGCAACCACGGCTGCTGGTAAGTGCTCAGATTTGTCTCCTTGCCTGGATTTTCCCTCTCTGGCCTAACTCTCTGTACTGTGGTGGCACACTTGGTGTGATTCTCTGGCTTAGGACTCTTCACTGGAGCACTAAAACTGCTTTCTATGTGAGAGCTTGTTTAGCTTCCAGCTTCTCCTCCGCTATCTTCCCAGAACCCTAAATTTAAATTTTAAATGACAAATTCTTTTCAAATACTTTCACTCAGGCACAGGTATGGATAGATAAGTGATGTGGGCAGAATCAGAATTATTCAGAAGGTTGTAAAGGGATGTTTACCGAGTTTTCTCTCGGCTAGATCATAGAATACAGACTGTCCTAAATGGAAAAGCTTAGCCTTCCAAGGTTTTCTGCATATAAAAACTCCATCAACATTTTGACTAACAAGGTATTAGTACCTGGTCACTTTTTTTTTGTCGGTCATGGGTGCTGAACTCTGCGCCCTGGCACTGTCCCTCACCTTTTTAGCTCAAGGGTAGTGCTCTACCACTTGAGCCACCGTGCAACTTCTGGCTCTTTTCTGCTTATGTGGTCCCTAGGAATCGAGCCCAGGGCCTCATGCATGCAAGGCAAGCATTCTACCACTGAGCCAACCTTCCAGACCCTCCATCAACATTTTATTAGAGGATTATTCAAGATTAGCTATATGTTGATTGATAGTGACTGATTATGACAGAAAGTTGAGGGAAAACAATCTACACTTCAGTGAGGTTCTGATTTGTGCTTCACAAACTGTTATGAAAGCTCTACATGATAAATCTAGCAGCTGCATTTCTAAAAAGTACTTCGGTTGTTACATTTTTTGATATTTTCTCAATTCAAGTAGTTCTCCTTGTAGTTCCATACTATTCAATGATGCTGTATTAACTTCTTGTTACAATTTGCAGACTGGTCTTTTTGATGAAATTTGTGCTTTTCAAAATTGCTCTCCAAATTCCATCCACAAACGACATACAAAATTTATCTGAAAAAAATTTGTATCTGTTTATAGTGCATACACTTTTAGTTTTCATTACAAATATAGAATGTAGTAAAAATTCTCATAGCAATTATACTGCACTAGCTTGTGGGTAGATTCTAATGTAAATAATATACTGTGTTCATGTAGAGTTTTTGAGTATCCAAAGTAATAAGCCTGTGGTTCTAAAACCAATACCTTACTTATATTGAGTGACAAATACAATTTCATATAAGCACAGAAGTTTTCCTTGTATCTTTTTAACATATATTTTTTATTATAAATACTGTAAAGAGGGGTTACAGTTACATAAGTAAGGTAATGAGTACATTTCTTATTGAGCATTGTTACCCCCTCCTTTGTTTTTCCCCTACCATTCCTTCCCTTCACACCTCTCCACCTCCCTCTTTCACCCATCCTCTGGTAGAGTGTCTTGTATATTTCATTGTTACATATGTCAACCAGTATCCTTATATCTTAAATGAAGAAATGCTGAATTGATTTATGCTGATTCTACTTGTGTAGACACATCTAAAATCACTGGCCAAGTCCAAGAGCACATAAATGAAATGCCGTCATTTTTTTGTCAGTTGGTATAATTGCGTTTTACACATTTATTGACAGGTTACAAATTATTCTCAAACTTTAAAACATTAAAAATACTTTCTTTTTTTTTCTTATTTTCTTGGCCAGGAAATCAGCAAGACCTCAGTCAGCATTTCTCACGTATGAATTTTCACATGGGTTAGTTAAATGTATATGTAGAGTCCAGTTTTCTTTTTTTTTTTTTTTTTTTTGGTCCGGTCGTGGGGCCTGAACTCTGGGCCTAGGCGCTGTCCCTCAGCTCTTCAGCTCAAGGCTAGCGCTCTACCACTTGAGCCACAGCGCCACTTCCGGCTTTTTTCTTTTTGCTTATGTGGTGCTGAGGAATCGAACCCAGGGCCTCAGGCATGCAAGGCAAGTGCTCTACCACTGAGCCACCTTCCCAGCCCCTAGAGTCCAGTTTTCTGAGGACTCACTCATCTGCCTAGGAATTCATGCTGGTTGTTGGAAAAAGAGCTCAAGTAAGGATGCCATTTAAACCCTTATAACTTTACTCTTTACGAGGTTATTCTCCTGCTACTTTGGGTGTTGAGAGTGTCTACAAGAGTAAGCATTCCCTGAGAGCAGGAAGACACCATATGACTTATACTTACTGAGGTGTCCAAGTGACTTGCTATCACTTGTACTGCATTTTGTAAGTCAAATCTCTCCAAAACTGCCTGTTTTAAGAGATAAGAGGAGTGGTAAATGAACTCTTCCCTAAGTGGTAAAAGAACTCTTCCCAATACATCTTCAACATATATTGTTCCAAGTATTCCCTTTAAGTCATATTCAACAACTGATGAAACTTGTGTTGGCTGTAATTATGTGTCTTTCTCCTTGTGTGCATGTATACATGTGTATATGTATGTGTGTGAATAGTAACATACATGTGTACATTATGGCTTATATCATCATTTATTCCTTGCTAACAAATAAAGTAAGGAATCCCTAAAGTTTTAACAGAAACTGTGTAGTTAAAGTCTTATCTCTTCACTCTGCTTCTTTACACAAAGACTTTGAAACTTCTCACTAATAAAGTTTCCATAAACTCTGAAATGTACATACTTAGTACTTAATGTCTGCTACCATAAATCTTAAATACTTTACAGAAAAGTTTTATACCTTCCAAATAGTCCTATTTTTGGCATATATAAGCAAAATTCCAAAATTAAGCATATTTAAAACATTAAAACTTTTGACAAAACTTAACAGTTGCTGCAATGTTCATTTTGACAGGTGCCTGGTATAGAATAATTGATTTCTTCCTCGTACACATCTCTTGAACTACAAATATCTGGAATTATTTTGTTTTTGGCATGTCTATCCTGATTTTATTCTTAAATGTGTGCTTATGTAAGAAATACATAATTCTAAAATTTAACAACTATTCTTTTGAACTTGCTTTTTGTTGAATTGTCTAGTTTAATAAAATCAATAAAATTATAATTTCTATATAAAAAATGTTCTGTGCTCAATTTAGCATCACATACACTAACATTGGATTGATACAGAGAAGATTAGCATGTACACTGTACAAGGATGTCATGCATATTCTTGGAGCATTCCATATTTTTACAACAGATGCTGAAAGTTATGTGGCCACAAAGGAACCATACTGCATACTTGGTGGGAGTGTAAACTTGTTCAACTACTTTGGAAAGCAGTATGGAGGTTCCTCAGAAGACTCTACATAAAACTCCCCTATGACACAGTAATCCCACTTTTGGGGATTTACCCAAATGATCATAAACAAGACCATACTAAAACTACCAACACAACGATGGTTATTGCAACATTATTTACGATAGCTAAGATATGGAACCAACCCAGATGTCCCTCAGTAGATGAATGGATCAAGAAAATGTGGTATATATACACAATGGAATTCTATGCCTCCATCAGAAAGAATGACATCGCCCAATTTGTTAGGAAATGGAAAAAAAATATTGAGTGAAGTAAGCCAATTCCAAAGAAACATAGGTCCCATGATTTCCCTTATTTTCAATAACGAATGTATGTCTGGGATAAGCAGAAAAGTTCAAAAGATATGTGCATATAACCAGATAAGATGATGTTAAAGAAATTGAACCCCAAGATAGGGACACAAGTGTTTTTTTGTTTCTTGCTATTGTTTCTAACGTACTTATAATGTGCGATGTCATTTTTTTTTGTTTCTTTGTATGTTTCTCCCCACGCTATAACCCCTGTTTTCTCTGTATTTGAAGTTGGTGCACTTACATCTTGTATGTATGCTTCTCTAACTTGGGGAGGGGAAGGGAAAAAATGCTCAAATAGGGATACAGGTTGACCCATTGTAACAATGAGATGCAGAAGACACTATGTTGAAAAATGAGCTTTACAATTTAGGCGGAGGAAGGAAGGGTGTGGGGAGTGTACTTGTGGAGGTGGGAGGGAAGGGATGGTAGGGGAAATATAAAGGAGGAGGTAACAATGCTTGTTAGGAAACGTACTAGTTTCCTTGTTCATGTAAATGTGACCCCTCTGCACAGTATTATTACAATAAAAAACATATAAAACTGTTCTGAGATGGAAGAGTTTATTTCCTCTATTTTACCCATATAATATCGTTAACAAAGAAATTAATGCAGAACACTGATATGAAGGTAATTTGAATAAATGTGTGTGTGAGAGAGAGAGAGTGAGAGAGAGAGAGAGAGAGAGTGCGGCAGCACGCAAGCAAACACGCACGTGCATGTGAACACATGCCATGCATGTATATTGGCGTGCTCAGAGTTTAAAATCAGGGTTTCAAGGTCTTGCTAGGCCTTTCCTGTCTAGATTCGTGAGCTACTATATAAGCTACATCTCAATTCCTGGGTCTTTGCTAGTTCATTAAACATTTTGAAAAATAATTTCATGAAGTTTTTTTTTGGGGGGGCCTGATTGGCTCCTAAGTGTTATCCACAGATCTCAGTCTCCTGAGCAAATATTCAGAGTAGATAGGATTATAGGTGTGACCAGCAAGCACAAGGCTTTTAGAATAATTTTAAAAATAAAAGAAAATTTACTTCATGGGGGTCTGTTTTATCATCTAATTTGAAAGCCTTTTGGAGTGATTATATGTCAATTTAATTCGTTTGGGGATTGTTAAAAGATAGTAAGTGATGATATTTAAAAGTTTTAGTACTTTTTGAAAAAGAAACTAGAACTGTGGGACAGAAGAAATTTGACTGTCTTTGGACCTCAATTTGTAAGCTCAGCTCTGTGCATGATAACCCAATGTCACCAACACAGTCTGTGTTGAAGACAAAATGTGACAGAAAACAATCACCATGGGCAATATTTGCTATGCTATTATTTCTTGGACAATATGAAAATTGAATTGAGACTGTAAGAGAATGGAGAGATTTTACCCACCTTTTTGGTATTGCTGAAAGACTTTTGGAAATTTTAACTCATTTCCTTCTTCACTGTGTGTGTCTTTGGGCCGTGCACTTACTGTCTTTAACTACAATTTTTCCCAACACTACAATGGTAATAACATTAGCATTATAGCAAATGTTATCTAAAGAATTAAGAGAATAAAACTTGTGAAACACTTAACATAAGCCTATGAATGAGCTTTGAGTTTAGCCAGCATTCTTTTTTAAATACTAAATAGAATGTGATAAGTAGTACAGAAACCATTACATGTAGTTTGAGCAACCAGAAGTAATATCTATTGACAATGCTCTGCTTCCAAGGAAGCCAGGTATATAACTTCTCATGCTGTAAATCAAACTGGTTATCTTATGTCGTGATAGTGTAAAAATATCAGAGACAGAACGATGAAGGAAAGTTGTAGACTGAGGTGAAATCCATATGAAAATGTGCAAAACTGATAAAACAAAAAAGTATCTGAGCAGTATGTTGTGTTTTACATCATTTAAGTTACATCGCAAAGATAAGGAAGTCCTAGAAGAATAAATTGTCTTTTTGACATTCTATCATAGGTCCCTAGAAGGATGAACACTTTCCTCATTCTTGTAGAGGCATCATCAGATGAGGGGAACTATATTTTTTGTTTGCTTCCTTCCATTTATTCTTCAGTTTGAAATCTGAACTACATGAGACTGAAAGAAACCAAGTGAAATTAGTCTTGCAGGCTTTGGAAAGAACAAAGTAAAATAAATAAAATATATATAGCCTTGTAAAAGGTCTAACTAAATTGAGTAATATAGCCTCAAGCGTTAACAGAAAATGATTTAAAAAATACCATGTTATTAAAAAAATTAAAAATGTTAGGAGCTGCTTAATTTTTTTCCTTCTACTACCTTGAATTAATTATTGATTTTCTATAGAGAGATTAAAGATGAGATTAACAAGAAACTAGATTAAAAATGGGCAAATGTTCTGAATAAACATGTTTTCCAAAAAGCCGTGAAAATCGCCTATGGCTTTACAAATTTGTTTCTAATACAACTTCTATGCTGGGTTAACGCTTTGTGAGCAGAAGTCATTAGAGAAATGCAATTCAAAATCACTATGATACTACTTCTTAACTGTTATATCTCTTATCAAAAATATCCAAGGAACCAGGTATGGTGGTAAAGCCTGGTAATTCCAAGTGATTGGAGGTTGGAGTAAAAGGATTTGAGTCTAAGGCCAGTCTTGGGTACTGCACACAGTAAAAATCTGCCCTTTAAACAAACTCAAAAGGTAATAATGTTGGCTGGCGACACTGGGGAGAAAAGGAAATTTTCTACACTGGTGGTCAAAATACAGGTTAGTGTTCTCATTGTAGAAAGTAGTATGCAGTTTTCTAAAGATATCCAAAGTTGAAATATCATCTGACCCACGAATCGTGTGATCATTTCTCTCTGGGTAACTCTTAAATATATCTGTAGTTCATTGTTATTCACATTATTCACAACAACAGCCAAGATATAAATCGAAGTCCAGTGTTCACCTACAAACTAATAAAGCAACTGTGGTACATGCACAAATATCTTTTTCTGTTGATCCCAAAGTAATTTTTTTATCGTTTTCTTGTTTCCATGTAATTAACCTCTAAATTAGAAATCCAGATATATAATTTAATTTAACCAATACTATATATTGAGTATAAGGACCTTCTACTCTCTGCATTCTTCACACTAAGATCACCAAATATGATGAGCCTGAAATAATTAGTCTCTTTTTGACCTATGTTAATATTCTTTACAATGTGAGTGAAATGTTTAAAAAGTAGTATTTGTTTTAGCTTAATTGCTCTGAAGAGACAATAAATGATACTATCAAAGCTTAAAAATGATTTGATTTAAAATTTAAAATTCAGGAAATGGTTTTGACTATTCTGGTTACTGGAGCCTTCACTGCAACCACATGAGACAATTTATATTGATGAAGCAAAAATCTGACGTTAGACATTTATGAATAAAAAAATCGTCATTCTGAATATGTAGAGCTACATATAAAATATAGAAAATTTAGCTTCTAAATACCTGAATACACTAGTACATTTAATTGCAGGGTAAGTACTTGTTCTGAAAGCAGATAAAATTGCACTTATTTTGAAATGTAAACCTAAGTATTTATTTGAATAAAAGACAATGTTTAAAATATCACTCATTCAAGAAACAAGATGTACAGTTAGTTGTTTTCATGCCAATTATGTTCTCTAAACTTACTACAAATACTAGATTAGTAAACCTAATTAATTACTTTGTAGGAAAATAGCAATTCCGTTTCTTAAAACTCATGACAATAACTTTTTCTCAAAAAATTGCTAAGTAACTGTTTTATATTTTTTGTCATGGAATCTTATTCAAAAAATTTTTATTCATCAAGTTAAATAATTGGCAAACAATATAAATTATGCACGGACAAAGTTTATCTAAGACGAGTTTTTTTTTCAGAAGACAGATCATGGCTCTCTTAATGAACACCAGAAGGCAGTGTGTTCTTTATTAATTTTTAGTTATTTTGTTAATAGATATTAATTGTCAGAAGTGACAATTCCATAATATATTTAATGTATTTGATTATACTCCCTCTATTTCCTTCTCATTACTCCTTCCTCCAAAGATCTTCTGTTTTTCACATGAATTACATCTTTATATATGAGCATATAAACTAATTTGGGACATTTAAGCTAAACGGCAAATTAATTCAAGATGTACAGTGAATTACTAGAATGAATAAAAACCTAAATATTTTTGTTAACTTTTGATATATCATTATTATTATGGTTAGGGATAGGCTCCCAGAAAGAATTAGAATTAGGATTAGGGAAATAGAAAATTTAGGTTCATCACAGGATGACCCATTGCAACAATGATACTCACAAAACACTATGTTGAAAATGGAGGATGATGCATTGCAACAATGATACTCACAAAACACTATGTTGAAAATGAAGTTTACACCATGGGGAGGGAGGCGTATGAGAAGTGGGAACGGACGGGATAGTAGGAGAACAAGAAAGAAGTGGGTAACAATGCTCAACAAGAAACGTACTGCTTACCTTACACATGTAACTAATCCCTCTTTTCAACAAAATAAAAATTTTTAAAAAATAATGAAAAATAAAACCTGACAGGAAATAGAAAAACACTTAAAATTTATGTTCAAAATGCAAGTAAAATTTAGACCTACACGCTGAGCAAGAGTTAGAATAAATATGAAAAAAGTGGCTTGCTATTAACATGATGATTTGGTTATACGTAGGTTTAGGATTAGGCAAGGTGTGCCAGTTAGAGCGGGGTTAGGAGGAGAAAAACATGTAAGATATTGTGTAAAACTGCCACATATTTTAAGAAGAATGAATGGCAAGAATGAACGAAAACCAGTATGTGTTACTTTAAACATTCAGATATAATTTGGTTTAAAGTGTGAGATACATTTTTGTTCCAGTTAGGGTTAGGGAAGGATTAGCTTTAAGGTAAATTTTAGTTTTCCAATAAGAAGTAGAAGCCAAAAAAATGTGTGATTGAATAGAATCTAGGCAATTTTCCTTACATTAACCATTTGGTGTTAAATCCGAATGTGATTTGGAGTAGGTTTCTGGTTAACCAGAGTTGAGGATAGAATAAAGAAATGGGTTGAACTAGTGGCTCGCGCCTATTATCCTAGCTACTCAGGAAGCTGTTTTCTGAGGATCGCAGTTCAAAGGTAGCCCAGGCAGGAAAGTCCATGAGACTTTTATCTCAAATTAACCACCATAAAACACAAAAGCAGTGCTGTGGCTCAATTGGTAAAACGCACACCTTGAGCTAAAGAACTCAGGGATCATGCCCTGGCCCAGAGTGCAAGCCCCACGACCGACAAAAAGAAAAAAAAAAAGGAATGTTAAATATTAAGTAAAGCTGAAACTTTTTTTTAGGAATTCTAGGAATTCAGGAAATGCTGGGATAATGGAAGTACAATGTATTTCATAAAATCAGGATTTGAGATCAATGGGTATAATGATTCCTGTTATGGAACAAAATACATTCAGAATTAAGAGTGAAAAATCTTTAGGGTTTACAGAAAACCTGCAATTTATTTCAAGAATTACCAGTGGAATTTCAGTTAGGATTGCACAAAACGAGCATTTTTCATACATTTTAGAATTGGGATACGATTAGTGTCAAGGTTATGGTTAGGATTCCAGCCATGGTTAGGCTTAGAGTGAAGGAGGAAAAACAATGAGGGTCAAAATGAAGGTAAATTTTAATATAAGCCTGGTAAGAATTAGAATGAATGTAAACTAGAGTATTGCTATTAATATTAGAATCTACTTACAATTAGGCTGATGGTTATTCTCAATGTTCCAGTTAAGAAAGATTAAGTTTAGGCTTAGAAAATGACTAAGATATTGGAAAAATTGAAACCTATGTTTGGAAGGATGAGTGAAAACTAGTGTACTTGTGTTAGTGTTAGTATTATTATATAATTCGCATTAAGATTAGGGTCAGTATTTTCTTCTGATTATATTTACTGTTACTAATAAGAAAGCTTTTAGTATAAAATTGTGTTCACCAACAAGTAGAAGCAAATATATGAGGCTGAATAGTAACTATAACATTATTATTATATATATTTCTCAGTGATCATTCTTGTAGTGGTTAATGAGAGTTTTCCAGCCAAGTTTAGGTTGAGAGTTAACGTTAAGTAATGGACTAGATGGTAAGTAAATCTAAAACTGTTTTCAGATACAGTGGTTCAGGAAAAGGCAGAATCAATGGAAACTACAGTATTTATCCTGGTAAGAGAATGTGAGGACAAGTAATATAATGGCTCATGTTAGGGAACAAGATAATTTTCGAGGTAGAGACAGAAAATTTGTGGGAATTAGGGCAAACTGAAACTCATTTCCAGAGTGAAAACTGGAGTATTCATTAGGATGATTAAAAACTAGAGTGTTTTTCTTCAACATTAGAATTGGATTATCATTAGGGTGAAAGGATTTAGTTCCAGCTAGGCTTAGTGTAAGCATTAGGGAAATGGAAAATTTAGGGTCAAACAAAGTAAATCTTCCAATAACATGTAGAGTTATAATTAGGATGAATGTGAAATAGAAAACTGCTAATAATATTAAGATTAGAGTATGATTAGGGTGAGGGTTACAATAAAGACAAGATAATGAGTGAAATGACAAACTATTTTTAGAAAGATGAGTTGAATTGAAGTTAGGATGAATAAAAACTAATGTATTTGTGTGGTTTTTAGACTCCAAAGGCCATTAGTTCTAGGTTTAGGTTTACTTTCCTAATTCAGTTTAGGATTAGGGTTAGGGAATGGTAAGCTTTAAGGTAAAACTGAGTTTCTGCTAACACTTTCAAGTAAACTAAGTGCGAAATTTAACAAAAATTACAGAGTTTCCCTAATTTTCCTATTCAGGGTTCAATAGGGTTAAATTTAGAGTTAGGTTTCTAGTAAGGTTTAGATATATAGTTAAGGTTTGTAAGTAGAGTAGATTTTAAGTAAACTCGCAGCTTCTTTTTGGATATACAGGAGTTCAGTAAAAGTTAAGATCAATGGAAACTATGGTATTTTTCATGATATGAGGATTTGAGGTTAATGATTCCTAATAGGGAACAAGATAGATTTCAGAGTCCAAGTTAGAGAATCTGTAGGATTTGGAGCAAATTGCAAATCATTTCAAAGACAATGGGTATCTGTAAGGATGTATCTAAACTCGAATAATTTCCATTAATTTTAGGATTGGGTTACTATTATCATCAAGGTTACTCTTAGGGTTCTGACCAGGATTAAATTTAAGATTAGGGAAATGGAAGGTTGAGAACTTGAGTGACTTACTTCATTTTTGTATATATACGCACTCTTCTAAGGCTTTAACTCAAAGCTTGGGTTCTGTTCCTGAGCTTTATGCTGTAGGCTACAAGCCACGAATCCACTTCCAGCTTTCTTGGGCATTGAATTGGAGACAAGAATGGCACAGACTTTACTATCCAAGCTGATACTGAACTGAGATCCCCAGATCTCTGCCTTCTGATTAAAGTTAGAATTAAAGGCATGAGCTAACAGTGCCCAGCAAAGTGCTTGACTTTTATTGATTGTTTTTACTTATGTTCAAGATCAAGATTTGAATTCAATATCTGAGAGCTTTGGTCACGAGGTAGCCAATGCCACTTGAGCCATATCTCCTAAAATGATTATTTTAAATAGTTGGAAATCATTAAATTTTCTTCAGGTGATAGGCAACATTACTGTTGTTCTAATACTCATCCTAACGAAAAAAGATTTATAGACCCTAGAGATGATCTGAGCACATTCTCATGCTTTGCTTCTAATTGCATAACATTTTAGGGACATGATTTTTAATCATTATTTTGAGTTATCATTAAACAAGGCAGTTAATGCGTACAGTATACTTTGATCAATGCCAACCCTTTCAATATTTTCATCCATCCCTCCTCTATGAATATCTTCCTTCACTTTTATTAGTTTTTTAGGAAATTTACTGGATTCCTCTCTGCACTTCCTCCAATTCCTCTTGTTCATTCTACCTTTTCTCCCTTCACCTCTCTCTTGACTACCCACTTCCTTATTATCCATCAGCTCTACTCCTAGGCATTTACCTGAAAGTTTACAAACCAGGATATAGTTAAAGTTTCAGCACAACCATGCTTACTGAATCAGCCCAGATACTCCTCAAGTGAGAAATGAATGAAGAAAATGTAATACACACACACACACACACACACACACACACACACACACACACACTGGAAATTCTACTTACCCATCAGAAAGAATATTGAACCATTTGTATCTCTCATCTCTCATTTCTCTCATTTCTTCTGCCTGGTATCCCATTGTCGCCTTACTGTGCTTATACTGCAGTAACTGATCCATGCAAAATGATGTAAAAGATTTTCAGGGTTATTGGCTAGCCATAGATTCCTGAATATGAGTTCTTTGCTCCTTCTCTTTGTCTATTCATGCCTCTGAGTAGTGATTGTGCAGATTCATTTGCACCATTTGCTACACAGAAAAGAGATGAACTACTTGGACATATATTTACATACATGTATATACATACATACATGGATATATGCATTTTATGTTTTCAAGAATTTGGAGCTAACAAAAATCACATGCATTTTCCTTCCTTTTCAATTCTTTCAAAGCCTAAATAACTTTGTCTCTTTTGAATACCTAATTTTAAAGAAAATGTCACCATCTCTGATGTCAGTGGCCTTGAAAATAGATGATCAAATAGGACAAACTTATTTAGGCTTTGTGGTGGAAGAGAGGAGTATTACTAGGGTTCTATCCAGGAGTTCTCTGCTTGTTAGACAGGACGTTGCTTGTATAGCATCAAGCAACTCAACCTCTTTTGCCATACTTCTAGTCCATATTATTTGCTTGAAGTCTTGAACTTTTTGCACAGGTGTGGTCTTAGATTGACTGAGACTTTGTTACCTATGCCTCCCACATAAGTAGCTAGGATTTCAGATGTGAATCACGATGGCTAGCTCATTTGTTGAGATGGGAGATAGGTGTCTTGGCAATTATATCTGCGGCCTAGCCTCAGACCATGATCCTTGTCATTTCTTCTTCCCAATCAGCTGGGATTACAGAATTAGACTACTATACTTGGTGTACATGACGCCTTCTTTTTTTTTTAATTTTATTTTTTTTATTTGTGAACATACTGTACAGAGGGGTGACAATTACATGGGCAGGATAATGCGTACATTTCTTACCAAGCATTGCAGCCTCCTCCTTTGGTTTACCCTTCACATCCTTCCCAGCCTCCCCCTCCCCCCCACTCCCAATCCTTCTCCTTCCCCCCCTTCCCCTCCCCCCCGCACCGACGTTGTAAAGCTCGTTTTGGACATGACAACTTGTACTTGTCATTGTTGCAACAGGTCCACCTGTATCCTTAAACAACTGGTTTTTCCCCATCTCCTCCACAAGTTATACTGACATCAAATATAGTGAAAGCAGGGGTTATACTGTGGAGGAGGGACATACAAAGCAACAAAGAGATAATCTTATAAATGCATTAGAAACACATGCATGAAAGAAAAAAAACATTAAAATACATATCTAAGGGTTCATTTTCCTGACATCACATTATCTGACCTTTTCCGCTTGACTCATACATATACTAGATATTGCAAATAATTGAAACCATGGGACCTATGTTTCTTTGGGCCTGGCTTACTTCACTTAATATAATTTTTTCCAAGTTTTTCCATTTCCTAACAAATGGGGCAATGTCATTCTGACACCTTTTTTTTTTAAGAGGTTTTATTATTGTAAAACTACTGTATAGAGGGGTTATAGTTACTTGAGCAATGTAATGAGCGCATTTTCTATCAAGCATTGTTACCTCCTCTACTGTTTGTCCCCTACCACCTTTCCCTCCCACCTCTACAACTTCAATACACCTCTCCCCTCTTCCCCGCTTCCCTGCCTACATTGTAAACGTCTTTTCTCAACATAGTCTCTTATGCATCTCATTGTTACAATGGGTCTGCTTTTATTCCTATTTACACATTTTGTTTTTTCCCTTCTCCTCCCCAAGCTAGAGAAATGTGTATACAAGATGCGGGGCACCGACATCAAATACAGTGAAAACAGGGATTATACTGTGGGGGAGGAACACACAAAGAAACAAAAAAAATTACATGGTTGATTATAAACCCCTATCTTGGGGTTCATTTCACTTCACATCATCTTATCTGGTCATATATACATAGCTTTTGAACTATTATCCTTGTCCCAGGCATACACTAGTTTTTGCAAATAAGAAAACCATAGGACCTATGTTTCTTTGGGTCTGGATTACTTCATGTAATATAACTTTTTCCAAGACTCCACTTAGATCTCCTATGACCCAGCAATCCCACTTTGGGGCATTTACCAAATGATCACAAAGAAAACCATTCTAAGCTACCAGCACAACGATGTTTATTGCAACATTATTTAACATAGCTCATATATGGAACCAAACCAGGGGCCCCTCAGTAGATGAACTGATCAAGAAAATGTGGTATATATACACAATGGAATCCTAAGCCTCATCAGAAAGAATAACATAGCTCCATTTTTTATGAAATGGAAAGACCTGGAAAAATTATATTAAGTGAAATAAGCCAGGCCCAAAGAAACATACGTCCCATGGTTTCCCTTATTTGGAATAACTAGTATATGTCTGAGACAAGTAGAAAAGGTCAGATAAGTTGATGAGAGGCGAAATGAACCCCAAGATAAGGCTTCAAACGTCTTTTTTTCTTTTGCTTGTTTCTAACATATTTATAAGAAGATTTTTTTTGTTGCTTTGTATGGCCTTCCCCCATGGTATAACCCCTGTTTTCACTATATTTGATGTTGGTAGAATTTGTGGAGGGAAAGGGAAAACCAATTTGCTTAAATAGGGATATAGGTGGACCCATTGCAACAATGAGATGTTCAAGACATTATGTCGAAAAGAACTTTACTACTTTAGCTTGGGGTGGGGAGACACGGGGTGGGGGGAGATGGAAAGGGATGGGAGGGGGAAACAAAGGAGAAGGCAATTCTTGATAAGAAATGTACTCATTACATTGCCCATGTAATTGCACACCCTCTGTATGGTATTTTCCCAATAAAAAAAGAGAAAATGTGATATATATGTATATTTATGTATATATATGTGTGTGTATATATATGTATATATATTCGGGTGTGTGTATATATATATATATATATATATATATATATATATATATAATGGAATTCTATGCCTCTGTCAGAAAAATGACATCGCCCATTTGGAAGGAAATGGAAAGATGTGAAAAACATTATATTAAGTGAAATATGCCAGGCCCAAATAAACATAGGTCCCCTAGTTTCCTTTACTTGTAGTAACTAGTACATGGTACCATATGACCATATAAGATGATGTTAATTGAAATGAACCCCAAGATAGGGACACAACTGATTTTTTATTCCATGAGATTCTTATCTCTATATAATCCCCAAAATAAAGTTGGAAGGGGAGCTGCAGTTCATGTATAGAACACCACTCATTAGGGAAAAAGCTTAAGTGAGAAGGTAAGATCCTGAGTTTAAACCACAATATCAGCACTCAAAATAGTTGATTTCTTTTCCTTGAGGTTTTTATTAAATTGCTCAGAAATTAATCAACATTGAATTTATGTTTAACATTACTATTAAAATCTAGTTATATTTATTGATGTTATTCTTTGTTTTCCTAAATTTTACTTACACATTAATATCCAGTAATGGAAAGAGGTGACTATTGTTTCACAAGTTTTTATGGTAGTTGAATATGTGGATGATAGATGCATACAAGGAATTTGGACTGAAAATAGATATGTGCAAGCTCTTTACACAAAGAAATGATAGTTGAAGAAGCTGTGGGCATGTAACAGCAAGGAAAGATAAGGTATGATTCTGGAAAACACACAATTTTGAAAGAAAATAAAAACAAGTAAAATATGTAGCTTTTAGTAAGAACTTTGTAACACACACACATTTTATTCCTTATTTCTACTGTAAGGCATTTCAGTAAAGTTTATTTTACAAAGTTAAACATGATTGACAATTAATATTAACTGGTTTCTCTGTCAGGTAAGCAATTATTCTAGCCAGTTGCCAGGGGTTCATGCTTATAATCCTAGCTACTCAGAGGGCTGAGATCTCTAGATCCTAGTTCAAAGCCAAGTTGAAGAGGAAAGTTGGTGATATTTTTCTGTTCAATTAACCACGAGATAAGTGGAAGCTTCACTGTGGCTCAAAGTGCAAGCACTCGCCTTGAGTAACAAATTTCAGAGACAGAACCTAGGCCCAGAGATTTAGCTCTCTGAAATTATTCTTAAAATACTTGTTCTCAGGATTTCTTTAACTTGTCTAGAAGAATGTTTTAAACTTAGGGATTTTTTATTTAATGTTATATCATTGATTTTTACGATATGCAGAGAAAAATTATTTATAGTCAGAACTGGTTTGTATTGCTTTGTATTACACATTCCCTCTACACCCAGAGATCAGCTGGAAAGCAGATGGCCAAATCCTGGTGGTTGGCAATGAAGATATATAAGTGTTCTTTGAGCAAAGAAACAAACTTATGAAATGGTAGCCTTTATATATAACACCTTAATAGTAACTATAAAATTAATGTTATTACTATTATTATTTTTTTGTCATTTGTGGTGTTTGAACTCTGGGTCTGGGCATTGTCCCTCAGCTCTTCAGCTCAAGTCTAGCATTCTACCACTTGATCAACAGTGCCACTTCACATTTTCTGAACCTTTAATTGGAGATAAGGGTCTCACAGACTTTCCTATCTGGACTGGCTTTGAACAGAGACTCTCAGTTCTCAGACCCTTTAGTAGCTAGAATTGCAGGTGTGAGCCACTGGCCCCCGGCAGTAAAATTATTTTGAAAAAGAAAAAAAAACCACAATTGTATCCATAAAAAATTACAATCTAGAAAGTGTATCTGTAATGTTAGTTGTGTCAAGTTACCATAGGCAGCAATCATTTTTAGATCTCACTATGTCCTGTCTAATGCCAGATAATATTTCATTAATTTACTTTTTCCTAACAAAGTTCATCATGAATGGCTACAGCAAAATTTTCTAGTGAGCATCAACAATTCTTCAACATATTTATTTCAACAAACAGCATTTTGCATTTGGTTGTTGTTGTTGTTTAATTTTGCCAGCGGTGGGGCTTGAAATTAGGGCCTGGGCCCTCTCACTGAGCTTCTTTGATCCAGACTAGCACTCTACCAATTGAGCCACAGTACCAGTTCCAATTTTTCTGCTTATGTCATACTGAGGAATCAAATCAAGTGCTTCATGCATGCGAGGCCAGCACTCTACCACTAACCACATTCCCAGTTATTGGTACTTTTGTTGTTGTTGTTGTTGTTGTTGTTTTAAGATAGCATTTTACTATGTGTCCTTCTGTTGGCCTAAAACATAGGCTGGTCTCAAGCTAACTTCTAAATCATCCTCTAAAGGTCAGAGATTACAAACATTGACCACCATATTCGGCTCAGGATTCTTGGTGAGAGAATACTCTTTCAGATATAGAAAGAGTTATTCTGTCTTCCTTGGACTCAATGGATTTTGCATTCAGCATTTTAATCACATTCTCTCCTGGTGTGTTTCCACTTCTAGATCAATAGAAATATTTCAGGTTCTGAACTTGAAGCTGATCCCTGCCATCCAACAACATCACATTCTTGTGACTAGCACTAGCTGGCCTCATGAGTATAGCAGCCAGCTGGAGCTCCGCTATCTGATGGCCTTGGGCTCCAACAATGCAATCATTTCTGTGCACAGACTGAAAACTGTCATAGGTAATTTTGATTTATTCCATTCTATTATCAGCTAAATTCTATTCTCAGCTTTGTATGATTTAAAATCTCTAAAATATTAATTACTATTTTCCTACATTCTCAAAAGTAACATCTATGTCTTACTCTAAAATTCATTCAAGCATGCAACAATATTAATGTAGTTGCTGTCGACCTATGGCTCATATTTTAAAACCTGGCTACTTTAGAGGAAAAATCAGAGGATCCTGGTTTAAAGCAGCCTATGCAGAAAAATCTGAGATATTTCTACAATTGAGAAACCAACATCCAGAAGTGGAGATGTGGCTCTCATGGTAGAGTGTCAGCTTTGTGCAAAAAGACTAAACAGGAATATTAGGTCTACTTCTGACTCCATTATTTACTCATGGAACTCACTCACACACACACACACACACACACACACACACACACACACACACACACACACACACACACATAATCTACATTCTCTTTGCCTCCCCTTCTTGAGCAGTATTCAGTGCCATTAACTTAAATGCATGTTTTCTCCAAATTATTATGGTAGGGAATAAACTACATTTGCATTTATGATAATGCACTTTTTTGTACTTTTTGTTTTGCAGTTTTTTGTACTTATGTGAGAGAACAGTGTTTTGTGAAGACTAAACAGAAATTAATGTGTCAGTAACTAGGTAGGTGACAGACTGAAAAATGCAGATAATACCACTTTAAATTTTATTTCTCAAAATTTAAATATATATACATTTGTATGTATTTAAAATTTCTGCCAAGATTTTATTTCCATTAATAATAATCAATTTTTCCATTAGATAAATTTAACATATTGTACGTCTCATATTAGATTTATATTTATAGGTTTGCTTTCCTTGGAGACAAGGTTCTGTAGTCTATATCTGGCTTTCCTCAACTCTTAATTCTGTCTGGCATTATCATGTGGTAGTATAGTACCATGTCCAGCTATATTATTTACATTTTGTACAGTAGAAAATTAATATGAACACCTTTAAGTCACATATCTTCATGAGTATGAATGAATTTCTTCCAAAAAATGTTATAGATAGAGTTACTGAGTGAAGCTAATTATGGTAGACATGCCTGTAATCACAGCACCCAGGAGGATTGTAAGCTTAAGAGCAGCCTGAGCTACACAGCAAGTCCCTTTTAAAACAAAACAAAACAACAACAACTGGTGAGCTTGGAAGTGGGAAAGTATTGTTAAGTGGGGTGATAGGAACATACAAAATTCTGTGTGTGTTTGTGTATGTGTTTGTGTTGTGTGTGTGAGTGGGTGCGCGTGCGTGTGCGTGTGTGTGTGTGTGTGTGTGTGTGTGTGTGTGTGTGCTTGTGCTTGTGCTGGTCCTAGGGTTTGAACTCAGGGCCTGGACCTTGTTCTTGAGATTTTTGCTCAAGTCTAGCACTCTACAACTTGAACCAAACTCCACCTCAAGCTTCTTTAGAGGTCAATGGAGATGAGTCTGATCCATGTTCCTGTTCCGGTTTAGAACCTTGATCCTCTTTTCTCTGCCTCTTTTGTAAGATAACAGGCATGAGCTGTATCGTTGCTGTAACTGTTAAGTAATACAGTAAACATCATTCCAGTTTATACTCCTTCCAGCAGTGTTTGAGTGTTACACACACACTTAAGATAAAACCCACTCCAGGTTTGATGACATCCAGATCTCATAATGTGAGATATGTATTGTTATGCTCAGTTTAACTATGAAGACTTTGAGCTTCAGAGAGTTTAGTTAATTTTGAGTCCCTATCTCGTATACAGTGGAGCCTGTATTCAAGTTCAACTAGATCTGTTTATTTCAGAAAACATGGAGTCATCATCTGTTCTAGTCAACACATGTTCTAGCAAGTACTGCTAATTAAAAGCACAGTTCTGTACCTGAAAGCTTACTTTTCTCACTCTTTAACTGTTTTCACCCCTGTTCATAAGCTAGGGAAAGCACACATGATGAGAAGAGCCATTTTTGAAGGGGAAATTGATAACGGGTTTTGAACTTGGTATCACATATATATTAGTCGGATCTTCCATTTGACTTATACCTCCAGCACTATATTTCTGTTTTTTTCTTTTGCATTATTATTAAAAAGATGAGTTACACAGAGTTTGTAGTCATATAAGTGAGGTATGGATATATTTCTTTTTTGAAATGTCACCCCTTCCCTTGCTCTCTCAATTTTTCTCTCTCACTGGTTTGGTTTTATTAACTTCCTCCTCCTCCTCCTCCTCCTTCTACATCTTCTTCTTATTATTATTATTATTACTATTATTATTATTATTATCATTATTATTATTATCATTATTATTATTATCATCATCATTATTTTGCTTTAGAGGGGATAGTTACATATGTGTGGTAATGACTACATTTATTTCGTAGTTGTTTTTGTTTCAGTCAGTAATCAGGCTTGAACCAAGGGCCTGAGCACTGTCTTTGAGCTCTTTTGCTGAAGAATGGCACTCGTATTGAGCAACAGCTCTACTTTCCTGAGTGCATTTCTTTCTGGACAATGTTACCCTTTCCCTTCATCTCTTAGTTTTCCCGTCCTTCCCCACAAATAAGTTGCACAGGTCATTTTCAATATAGTACCAATTGAATACCACTGTTGCACATGTTCATCATTTGTCTCTCTTTTAATATGACCCCTTTAACTTCTAAAAGAGAGATAAATGAAGAAACATGACAAAAATGAAAGAAAACAAAGAAGAATATCATCTTGTTTCTGTTTCCTGGTCACTGGCTATTTTTGAGATAAAATGTGTTTGTGTGTGTTTGTGTGTGTGCGTGTGTGTGTGTGTGTGTGTGTTTGTGTGTGTGTAAATACTTGGGCTTGAAATCAGGGAGTTGACTTTTAGCTTTTTATTCAAGGGTAACTGTGTGTGTGTGTGTGTGTGTGTGTGTGTGTGTGTGTGTGTGTGTGTGAATAATGGAGCTTGAACTCAGGGAGCTGACCTGTAGTTTTTTAACTCAAGGGTAGCCGTCTACGACTTGAACCAACCTTCACTTCTTGATTTTGAATGGTTAATTGGAGATCAAAATTTCACAGATTTTTCTAATCTGGTCTAACTATAATCCACTTTCCTCAGATTTCAGCTAGAATTACAAGTGTGAACCACTGGCCGTGATTGGCCAACATTCTTTTTGTTAAGTAGTTGAAATGTAAAAGACAGTTGCAACCATAGTAAAAAAAGAAATCCATTTAACTTTCCCAGCTTTATTACCTTTTAATACCTTTTCACATATGATATGGACAGAAAAACAGTTTTGGTTTTTGTCGGGGTTTTTTCCTCATGGTGAACTTGATTTTATAAAGCTTTTAACCTACTAAATATTGATGAGAATATGTCAGATGGCATTAATGACCTTTTGTTGTCTTTCATAAGGAAATGGTGCAAACTAACACTTGTGATAAATTTATGTGCAGGACCCTGATAATATATCCACATTCTTAGCCAGAAGACAGTAGTGACTGTTACAAATCATCTAGATCTGACAAAACCCTGACTCAGGCCTTATTACCACATTCCTATATGTCCTGTTAGAGTGTGATCCTGACTCTCCAGTGAACATTACAGAGCCTTGCTGGAGCTTGTCAGGACAGAGCCAAGGTCACCAGTCAGGCGTGGCACCTACAGTGTGATGGGAGACTGGTGACAGCTTCCTAAGATGGAACAACACAGGAAATGTTACGTCCTTAAGTTGTCATCAGTCCATAGGGTTCCTCATTGAGCATTCGACCCTAAGATTTAAGGAGAAATCAAACTCTCACTTCCTTGTGCCACTTGTGGACCTGTATATCTTCTGCTGCTGTCATCTTCTGTGGAAAGAAATTATCTGAGCTCTATAAGCCATTTTGCTTCTTCTAGGTCCTTAGGGTAAGTCTGGCTTCTGTACTTATACGAAAAGAAATGTAGTGATATAAAATAGTAAACAACCTTTTTCTAGTCTATTTATTACCCAAATATGTTTTCAGATTCTACCAATAATTATTATTAGTAAGAGGCCCTTAATTACAGTCATTTTCTCAAACTCCTAAGTTCCTCAGTAAGCTGTGCAAGAGAAACAACAGCAAGTGTGAAGGGTCTTCCAGTCTAACTTCTTGACCAGGGAGGAGTACCTCCAAATTGAACAAAGAATACTACCTATATCTCAGATTACATGTCCAAGTTATACATACCAAAGAAAGTTAAGGACAAGAAATTTGTCTGACTTGGGAACAGCGCAGATAACAAACACATATTCTATGTTAACAGAAACCAAAACAAATTTTCCTTTATTCATCTAACAAAGTAAAAAGCGCTACTTTTCTCATCTCTTAATTGTAGTTATATGTACTTAGTACTAGCTTCTTGAAAGTCCTGAAAAAATCTTTGACACAAACTCAGAAGTTCCGTTGGTATCAGCTTGAGATTTTATGAAAAAAAATTAATTTTTATATTTTTAAAAATCTATTTTATTATAAAGATGCTGTATAGAGGGGTTACATTTACATGAGTAAGTTACATTTCTCATTGAACATTGTTACCCACTCCAGTGTTTATCTCCCTCTGTCCCTTCCCTCCAATCCCCCCCCCCCGCGTTGTAAAGTTAATTTCCACCATAGTGTCCTGTGAATATCATTGTTGCAATGCATCACCATTTAAACTTCTTTCAGCATTTTGTTATTTCCCTTTCCTTCCCCCAATGAGATAAATGAATACACAGAATGCAGGGTACCAGAATCACAGATGGGAATTGCCATGGATAAAACCAATATGAGAAGAAAAATAACATAAACTCAGAAAAATGTACTATCTGCAGTATATTGGTTACATCAAACTTAGCAACTAAACAAAAGAAGACCTGCCGTTTCTATGTATTAGCATTCATTTCAGTTAGCATCATTTTGTATGGTCATGTATATATTCATAACTCCTTCGCTATTATGATCCACTTTCAGGAGTAATAGGCTAATGCTAATTACTGCAAGTGAGGGAAATCATAGGGCTCATGTTTCTTTGGGACTGGCTTGATTAACTTAATAAGATTTCTTCCAAGTCTTTTCATTTTCTTACAAAAGGGACGATGCCATTCTTTCTGATAGAAGCATAAAATTCCATTCCGTAAATATACCATATTTTCTTGATCCATTCATCTATTGAGGGGCAACTAGATTGGCTCCATATCTTAGCTGTGGTAAACAATGCTGCAATGAACATAGTTGTGCTGGTAGCTTATTGTGCCCAAGTTTGAGATCATTTGGATAACTGTGAGGAGTGGGATCTTACGGGAGTTCTACATTTAGTCTTTTGAGGAACCTCCAAGCTGCCTTCCAGAGTGGTTAAACCAGCTTACATTCCTACCATCAGTAGGGTTCTCATTTAGGCTTATCCACCCCAGCATCTGTTATTATTTGTTTTTTTCATAATGGCCATTCTGACTGGGGTGAGTGGGATCTAAATGTGATTTTGGTTTTGATTTGCATTTCTTTAATGACCAGTGATGCTGAGCATCCCCCTTCTCTTTCCAAGAGGCCACACTATAACAAGTTTTTAGTGTCTCAACAGAGGCATAGAAACTTGTAATATTGTATGCTTTTTGTTGTACATTCACTTCACTTAGAGCTTCCAATGACTCCTATAACTTACAGTAAAGGTTTATACTATTTACCTTACTGAAAAAAACACCAATTTTCAAAAAGCATAGAAAAAGGTCTCTTTTTCAGGGGTCGCAGTGAATACTAAGGAAGTTTCTTTACTGGGAAATTTTACTTGGTTGCTTGTTAGTTATGTCATTTGAACACATGTTGAATTTGGGGTTTCCCCACCAACTCTTCAACAAACTAGCAACTATGTTGCCTCATTGGATTTTGCTTCACAAGTTACAAAATGTTTTGACATATTTTAGGTTTGGTGTTTGGGGGGAGGTTGGCTTTTGAAGTAATAGTTGGCCAGTACTCAGGCTTGAACTGAGGATCTGGAGCTCTTGCTTAGATTGCTTTACGCAATGCTGTCACTGTGCCCCTCGAACCACATCTCCACTTCTGACTTTTTCTACTTAATTGAAAATAAGAATTTGAGGATTTATTAGCTTGGGTTGGCATCAAACTGTGATCCTCAGATACCATCCTTGTGAACAGCTAAGATTACAAGAATGATCCAGAGGCTGGTTATATTGTGCTCCCTATGAAACCTAAAGAAGGGCACATAATTCTGAAGCATGTGTGTAAGATTATGCATTTCTTTGTACAGTATTTTCACAATAAAAAAGAAAATTAGTTAGAAAATATAGCCCTTATATGTGTGTATACATAATATAAATGTGCAGAGGGAAATGAGGATGTATCTGCTGATTTTGAGGAAATATATCACCTATGGCTTTTCACAGACTGGGCTACACTGTACAGAATGCTTGAGACTAAAGGTGAGGTAATTGATGTCATCATTCCATTCATCTACATCCCTTGTTAACATGTGCATATACTGTGGTGTAATCATGATTATTTTTGTGTATGAGAGGCAGTACTGGGGTTAATTCAGGACCTAGGTAATGTTGCTTAGCTTTTATATGCGATGCTAACACTCTACCATTTGAAGCACAGCTCAGCTTTCTGTATTTACTGTTTAAATGGAGGCAAGAGTCTTCTTTGCTCAGTTAGCTTTGAACGGAGATCCTCGTAGCTCAGGGTTCTGAGTAGCTAGTTTTACAGGCCTGAGCTTCCAATGCCTAGCTTTTCATTATTACTTCTACAAGTTATATGCTCACACACATTCCTTGCATTCAAAAGTCTCACTGTTCAGGCTGACAAGATGTGAGGAAAGATGGTTGAGTGGATAAGTTTCCAAATGGGCCTCTAGCCCCATTAATATCATTCTGGCAGTAACTTACATTTCAGTCAGTGAGTACATATTTCCAATTTCACTCTGCCTTTTTAAAATGCCTTCTTGAACTGTCTTTGATACATCTTTTAAACATTATCTCACAAACAGGAGATATTATGTGAATGCATTTGATAATATTTCAAATAGGGGTGTTGTTGTGTGTCTGGATGTCTGTTGTCAGAGGCCGTCCATCTGGGCTTCAGGAACAGAGCTAATGTTTCCTGTCTGCTGGTTGCAGACAGGAAGGTTTTTCCTGGCCAGGCTTTGACTTGGGATCCATTCATCTTACACTTCTAAGTAGGTAGGATAACAAGCATAAACCACCACCAACGGGCTTGGTTTAGAAGCATTAATTTTCATTCATTGATTTTTTTTCCTGGAAGGTTGATCTAGACAGACTGCTTGTACCTCATGATAATGGGATTTGAATAATACCCTTTGCCTCTGGCATTTCTGGAACTGATTTCCACAGTTCTACACAAATGAAATTGTTCTAAAGCCAATAGCATTTTCCTTCTGAGATGTTAGGTCACTTATTTAAATCTCTTATCCTTTCTTTGGCAAAACAATCAGGGTGTTTCTGTGAAACCTTATTTCTTGAGATTATTAGAGATAGAAGATATCATATATACACTTTCAAATAGTCTCTCCTTTTATAAACATATGTTACAAGATTGGGTGGAAGAATGATGACTATTGAATTAATTTGATAACCATTCTAGAATTTTTAAGCTTTAATGTTTGTTAACTCAAAGGAGGATTATAAACATTCAGAATAGTGGAATGTGGCTACTACTCATTTGATGTATGTGGAAAGATGATCAGAATTCTTATGGTAAATAAAATATATCTTCAAATTTCCAATGGTTGACTGCTATGTTAACTGTGAGGAGACATTGGTGTTGCCAGGGGTTTGAAAGTTGGTAATGAAGCAAAAAATCTGGGGAGAACATTTGCTAAGGATATAATTTCCAATACACATACCAAATATATTGAACTAGAATGCTAAGTGATGAATGACTGAGCACCAAATTTTATTTGTTGGCTTCTTTATTTTTGACGTCCTGGATTTTGGTCCTAAGGCCTCGGTGCTGTTTCTTATTTTTTTCCTCAAGGCTAGTGATCCTCCAGTTGAACCAAAGCTTCATATCCATACTTTTGGTGTTTAATTGGACATGTCTTTCCAAATTTCCTTTTTGGGCTTCCTTAAAACTCATCCTCAGATATCAGCCTCCTGAGTAAATAGGATTCCAATGGTAAGCCACCAGAGCCCAGGAAGAATCACATTTTAGAAGTATTATTTCGGTGAATCAGATGTGTCTGACTGCTAATTCAGCACTTTGTTTCCAGTGGGTCATGTCAGTTTTACACTAAAATCAGAACTTTTCTTCTTGTAATCCACAGTATCCCATATCTATCTATTTTATTCCTATCTTCATTTCTGACCTCTTTTTCCTTCATTGTACATTTCCATTCTTACTTCACAAGCAAGTATGTTAGTGCAGTTTTCCTTTTCTGAAGTAAGTCAGGTACAATTCCATACTGCCTGGAGTACCTGCTCCTAGATAATTGCTTGGATGATGGCCCTCATATCAACTATCTCTTGTTCAGGGTTGTCTCCTCCCATTCTCACTGTGAAGTTGTTGCTACAAAATCACCATTGTCATGTCTGATTTATAGGAATTATCATTATGATTTCTGGTTTTTGTTTCAGCATGAAATTGGTGAGGAGAGAGCCACATTCACTTCTGTTTCTCCAATACCTATAATAGTGCCTAATCCTTAGTGTTCAGGAGTCTTACATGGAGATCAGCCTTCCCCAGCTCAATATATCCTAGCTTCTGGTCAGGACAGCTCTTCAAGCTGAAGTCTGGTGGCTAGTAGTCATTCCCTCTCATTCTTTGTGCCTGTTGGTGTGGTTGAGTCCACTTCAGGGCAAAACCAGTGCCTGACACCTATTTGTTGCTATGGCAAAGGTGGCGGTGACATCATAGAAGTTATAGCCATTATTTTGTGAAGCTGTGTGAAGATATTCACCCCCACATAATTTCTTCCATATATGTGTCTCCTTTGCCCAGGAGTGCATTCAACAATTCAGCAACCAATCTGTCACTCAGTTCCTGATACATTCAGAGTATGTTTCCATTTCCTTTAAAAAAAAAAAAAAAGAAAAAATCAAGATATGCTTTGGTGATTTGTCATTGGATTACTGAAAGAGAGTATATAATTTTATGTATTTGTGAGTCTTTGTCCATCTCTCTTGAGCCCTTGCCATATTTCTATGTGTTTGCAGCTTGGGAGGGAAATAAGGTTTAATTCAGCATAGTCTGAGATTATAGTTCAGAAGGCTCTTTTTAGACCCTTTTGGAGGGAATGCCTACTTTCTCTCTGATGTTCTACAGATGGCGATCTTGGTACAGAAACTGAGTAGAGTGTCATAAGAGGCTTGTCCTGATTTCTCCTGACTTTCCTTTGGGTTTGGGGAGTGTGATCCCACTGCATATGTGTCTCTTTGCTACACTGAAGGGCCCAGACCTCCTCTGAAAATCTAAGGCCTTGAGGGTAAGAGAGACTAAACCTCAGAACCCAGCTTCCCACATCGCTAGGATTACAGGCCTGAGTCTCTTGGACTCAACTCATAGCTGCATTTTTATACATAGTGTAGTCAGTTTCATTATATTCACTTCATAGACAGATACATACAAATATATGTATATGTTTATTCATCTATTAATAATCAGTGTTATATCTATAAACACACAAATTTATATTCATATAATCATATAATTATAATCAAATTATAGCTGTATTTCCCGAAAAATATTTTACACTAATATTTTGTGAAATAATTACTTAAGACTAAAAATTTAAATGCCTTTGTAGTTTGAAAACTCATATTCAATTTTATATATTATATAAAATACTATATATAACATCAAGAATATAACATGTATTTACATACAACTGATTTAATTGTCCTACTTTCCTTCCTGATTTGGTGTTTGTTCATCTATGTAAACCTTCTTTCTTCTATTGATGATGGTTTTTACTTTCCAGTATACACATTTCCTATATATTTTGTCAAATATCAACCATAAGTAAACTTTTATATTATTGGAGCCAATTTTTTCTTCCATATTTACGCAAAGCACAAAGAAAATGTATACAGATTTGAACTCACTGTTGGAAGAGTTTCCACATACCACTATAAGTATTATGTCATTTGTCCCAATTGACAGAGTAGCTTTCTAGGACATCTTATCTGCTGTCCAAGACCTTTTCTACCCACCTTATCATCCCAGCCAGGCATGGCCTGGCTTCTTTGCTGCTTCCTGTGCATTTAACAGTTACATTTATACACAGTAGGCTCTCTTGTACAGCCCCCTGTCACTCTGTGTTTTCCCCCCAACAGCACACGTATGCACGATGCTTCAGATTGTAGGCATAAAAAGAAACATATTTAGGATTCATGAGTCTACAATATATAAAAAACATTGACATTTTAATAAAGTTAGAAAACTAAATAGAATTAACACTTTACAACAATCTGAACAAAAAGAAAAATAAAGATTTTTCCAGGAAGGGGGAATGGAATCTCTAAATCTAGATTGGCCTCTAAGTTGCCTTCAGGCAGAAATTCTGCCTCTGAGTCCTCAAAGGGATTTACTTCCTCATTAAAGACCTGATTTTCTTTCTGAGTCCAGGGAGGGACAGATTCTAATTTCTTAATTGGAAATTGGATCCCCTGCAGGAGGACATATTGGTCTGGGTATTATGTGAGGAAAGATTGTCTTTCCTCAACTCAATCTAGATTTTGGACCTCTCTTATTGGTTTTCCTGAACATAGACTGGGATCATTTTCTGTTAGCACTCATTTACCCTGCACACCAAGACGAGTCTTTTTGACTGGTTTGGTGCTGATCTAGGTGGATTGTGAATATCAATGGGAGACATTATGTGTCATCTTCTTCCTTGGTTGTATGTGCAGGTGCACCTGCATCACATGTGGTATTCAGAACCAGTGAGATGTCCACAAGTTAAGGTGTGACTAAACTTTCATGAGGATCTAATGGGGGAAGGTGTAGAACTTGAGTTTGGACTGAACACTGATGAGAAGGTAGAGTGTTTCTAATGAGTGATTGCTTACAAGATCTTTCAAAAGGAGAACAGATACTACCTGGCAAAGAATATCAATAAAAGGACATTTTGCCAAGCTGGGGTATACTAAGGCCAACCAGGCACAGACCTAGAGACCCAGGTTCCATCCGTACTCACCAGCTCTAAGGCATCTCAACAAGGACTTCTTCCTCTTTTTCTTGGTCTCAAGGATCATGCGTTCCTCCACCTGCTCCAGAAGAATTTGTGAGCAGAAGAGCAAGTCTGAAGAGGGCATGTTGAGCTTGACATACTGTGTAAGTTCTTTCATGGTGACATAGAAATCATCATGGTAGAAGTCATGGTAGAAATCATCATGGTAGAAGTCCATCCACATAGGAAAGATGGAACAAACCATGCTGTGGGCAGACAAGGAAAATGAGAGCCCACCCTCCACATCCTGAGCCTATAGCGTTTTTCTGGTGGGACATGCATGGTGGGAGGTGGGAAGAGAATCCTGCAAGCAGGATGCTCCTCACAATTTCTCAAATACAATACTCTAAAATTCTCCCCGTGATAGGAGGAGAAATTTGTTTCCCCACTGAATCTGACTTGTTATACACAGACCTCCTTGTCATCCATGGGAGCCAAAACAGCAACCGCATCAACAATGTGTAATCTGCTATCCACTGAAGTGCCAAGCCTCAACCCCCTGGTGAAAATCACAACTGGTGTGCAAAGAAGAATGTTGACTTTGAATCAGAAACCTCAAAGATACCCGTTTTTCAAGGACAGAACTTCTCTTTGTCCCAACGTCCACTTTCTTTTTCATCTTGTTCATCTTCCTCCCAGTTTCGGTAGAAGGATCTGTACCAATGGGAGGAGAGAAGGAGAATAACTCTGTGCTTCCCCTTGTTCTGAACTAACAGGACACACATGAGACTGGTTAAGTCCCACAGAGTGATGTAAACATGACAGACAAAAAGTGGAGATATGTCTACACAATTTCAAGGAAATTCTGTGAGGATGCTTATATGCATCTGTCCAAATAAGTGCACAATGGATCATGCCTCTAATCCTACTAACCAGGAGTGTCAGATCTGAGGATCACAGTTTGAACACAGTCTAGTTTGTAAAATTCTAAAGATACTTCAATTAACCAGCCAAAGGCCTGGCCTGGACCTGGGAATCAAATTATAGAGTGCTAGGAACAGGACAGCACTCAGGCACCGAATTCAAGCTCAAGTTACATTCTTTCTTCTGTCTATATTCCTTCGTAAGCCTGCAAGACAGTGGTTTCCTAGGTGAGGGTGGACGTTGGGTGCCACTGGCTCATTCCTTTAATCCTAGTTTTTCAGTGAGCAAACTGCTAAGGCTCCACTAGTTTCTGAGGCAAATGAAATGTTCTGGCAGCCCAGGCCTAAGGAGTTAGCCAGGGAGTGAACTTCTTTGTCTCAAGACAAGCTCCTGTGATCAGACCTCAGTGAGAGAGTCTCAGAGAGGTACCAAGTATTCCAATCATCTGCCAGGGTGTTTCATCATCCCTGTTTGAAAGAGGAGCACTCACTTTTTAAACAATATCCAGCAACTACTCCATTGTCTCCTACTCTATAGTGGTGAAGGATGTTTCCAACATAGAAAAGATCACCATTCTGGTAGGCAGGGACCAGGTCCATTACCAGCATTTCAAACAAGCCTGAGTCCAAGCTCCCTATATTATAAGGCACATTCAGGGTTTGGACTGACTCATTGTAACACTGAGGTGGTGAAAAGAGTGGATTTTTGAAACATGGAATTGAGAGTACACTTTAAAATGAGTAATAGAGTGGATTGAAAAGTACACAGTAAATATTTTCTCAGTATACACATATAAAAGCACAAAAGGATAAGGTTGTACTGTGGGCTAGGATGAGATTAAATAGGTTTCCTGTCAGTTATAACTGGCCTGAGTTGCCTTGTGATTTCCTTGGTTTCTTCTTATAAAAAGGCCCGAGAATATGGATTCGTGTTTTGGCACTGATCCAATGTCTGCACCATTGAGTGAGGCACTCACACCTCTCATGCCTGAGACCTGAGTCTCTTGAACTTTGAAAACAGCACAGGAATATCTTTCTTGTTCTCAAGCTACAGGCCACTTGAGCTGGCTTGATCTGACTGTCAGTTACAGTTGCCTGGCTCTCAGAGTTCCATATTCTATTCCATTGTGAGGTAGAGAGTGTCATCTCTCAGAGCCCAATGATCTAATCTGCTTGCTCACATAAGACCATCCCAGGAGTTCCGGGAAGATGGCGGAGGAGAAGCTGGAATCTGAACAAGCTCTCCCATAGAAAGCAGTTTTAGAGTTCCAGTGAACAGTCCTAAGCCAGAGAATCACACCAAGTGTGCCATCACAGGACAGAGAGTTAGACAAGAGAGGGGAAGCCAAGGCAAGGAGACACATCTGAGCGTTTGCCAGCAGCCGCCGTGGCGGCGGCAGGGTCGCGGCGGCAGGGTCGCGGCGCCGACCACAGCCGCGGCCATACCTGAGCCACAGAGAGTCCAGGACGAAGGAGCCAGACGCAGCAGGCAAGCCGATTCTACTCAACACTAGCAAGAAGCAACAAGGAGCGGACATCTTCATCCTGCAGTTTGCAGACCAGAGATGACCCAGGATCCAAGACGAGGCGTGAGTAGAAGCCCGACATCCTCACTCCTTCTCAGGCAGCAGAGGACGGAAGGCCACCCTTCCCCCCCAGCACCGCTGATCTCCATCTTGGATACCGACAAAGCTCGGTGGAGCTGCCAGCTCCAACTCAGGCTTGGAATAAAACGAGTCATTTAGTAAGTCACAAGAACTTAACGGCGAAGTGACCTGCCAGACTCAGCTCCATCCAGGGAAAAGTCACCCAGCTCAGGCGCCAGCCATTGGAGTGGCTTTCCTCACTGGGTAACCAGAGCCAGAGGCTGCCCCTCCCTCTAGCAGCCTCAACAATCAATTGCAAAACAGAAACCCTGAGAATGGCTCCAGGCTGGGCTCTGTGAGTTTTTTCACAAAATAGCCCCAGGGAAAAACTACTGATAGTTGAAAGGCCTCAACTCTACCCAGAAGCTAGCCTCAACACTGCATCCCCCTCTTTTGTGATTCTCAAAGCAGATCACCCTCCCATTAAACTACCCTGGGAGGGAGATCTCAAAATCTTGGGTAAAGCAGAGCATTTTTCTGCCTGTTCGAACAAACTAACTTAAGAAACCAATCAAGTCACAGGACCTCAAGCTGACCAGAGACTCCAACAAGAGGCTGGATACAGACAAAAGGGAGATACAGGATTCTTCCCACCCCTCCCAAAAAAATCAAAAAAAATTCAAAGAACTTTTTTTTTCTTTTTTCTTCTTCTCTTTTTCTTTTCATTTTTTTTGGTACCTTATTAATATAAATTTTTTTTTCCTTTTCTGAAACTTTTATTAATCTTTAATTTTTGCCTTTTTTGAAAAAAAATTGTGTTCCTGTAACTTTTTTTTTCCTCTTATAATTTTTATTTTATAAATACGTGAATGTGAGTTTTCCTTTCTTTTCTTGTCTTCTTTCTCTTTTTCTTTCTTTCTTAATTATCTTTTTGTTTTTTGTCTAGCTCTACTGAACTTCTGATCTTTTTTTCTCCCTTTCTTATCCTTTTCGACTTTTCCTCTTTTGTTCTTCTTTATGTGACTTAACTCTTGTCCTGCACATCCTCAGATAAACCCGTAGTTAACTAGTAGACCCTATCCCCCATTGTGTACACACTTAATCCACAAATTTATTACTCAATTCAAAACCACTGAGACTTAAATTCCTTAATAGCAGTACTACCTCTTTATACCTATATAATATTTTAAGCATTTTTTTAAGTTTCTCACATCTCCTCTATGTCCCTCCCCTTCTCTCAATATATTCACATTCCTCTCTAAATAGATGGTCTTTTAATATCCATAATTATATTAACTTTTACATTTCTTTTTTTTCTGGTCTCTTTTCATTTCCCTTTCCCTTTCTTCTTTTTCTCTCTCTCTCTACTTGCAACCTACCCAACCTATTTCCTGCATTGAGATTAGGACGTAGTTAACTCTCCCTATGCCTCCCCACACCAATCTATTACTATTTTTTACCCACATTTCTACCTAACCCTAAAAATTTCTGGTTTCCCAAATTCTTCTCTGCGGTTCGAAGCCCATTAACATATAGTTGTTTGATGTTGAATAGATGTATCTGTTGAACGAGATTGTATCTGTAGACTATTGACTGTAAAAATGCAAACTTTGGTTGGTGGTTGCCTTAAGATAGTGTTCTAGCACAAAACTGGTGCTATTTTCATCTCAAATGGGCAGAGTAAGCCGGAAAAACACAAGAAAAATGGCAAATCCGGGTATCTTAATTCCCAATCTTGATAATCTGGGATCAGAACAGATAATGAATAATCCAGAGGAGAGTTCCCAAATAGCTCTACAAACACTGCTGGCAAACATGATAAACGAGAATTTTGAAAACTTACAAAGGACTCTGTATGAGCGTGATAGGGAGAGAGAGGAGGCATCCCAAAAATTTATACAGGAATATCATAAACGTGAGGAAACTACTCAAAAACTCATACAGGATTTGCATGAACAACTTGAGAATACTCAAAGAGAAAGGGAGGAATGGCGTGAGCAGGATGAGAACATTCAAAGAGAACTTTGGGAATCCCACGAACGGGAGGAAGCTAATCAAAGAGTAATACAGGAATTGAGAGACTAGGTAGAGAATACACAAAGATCACTAAAGGCATTCATGGAATCCATTGACAAAGAGCTGAAGGAAGTCAGGGAGACCACAAAAGGAATGCTGAATGGAACTCAACAGAAGGAATGGGAGTCCAAAGAAACCATAACCAATCAACTAAGTGATTTGAGAACAAACACTGAACACCAAATTAAGGAAGTAAAGAAATTCATACAAGACCTAAACCAGAGCTTCAACAAAGAACTTGAAGCCATCAAAGCTGACCAATTAGAAGGAAAAGAGATAAAAAACAAAGTAGAGAGTCTTGACAGCAGGTTAGACCATGCAGAAGATCGAATCTCAGGGATTGAAGATAGCCTAGATATTATAGAGAAAGAACAAACAACCATCCAAGACAAGTCCAAGAAATATGATAGATCTATCCAACACCTGGCAGACACCATCAGAAGGCCTAATCTAAGGATAATGGGTGTAGAGGAGAACCTAGAAACAGAAGTTAATGGTCTAGGAAATTTGTTTAACAGGATCCTAGCAGACAATTTCCCAAACATACAAAAAGATAGGCCTATTCAGATACAAGAAGCTTTTAGAACCCCAAATAGACCAGACCTGAATAGGACATCCCACCTTCACATTATAATCCACACAGGATCAACTCAGACCAAGGAAAAGATTCTTAAAGCTGTCAACGAGAAAAGGGTAATCACCTATAAAGGGAAACCAATTAGAATCACCTCAGATTTCTCAGCAGAGACAATCAAAGCAAGAAGAGCCTGGAATGCTGTATGCCATGCCCTAAAAACAAACAACTATCAACCAAGAATACTGTACCCAGCTAAACTCTCCTTCATAACTGAAGGCCAAATAGAAACCTTCCATAGCAAAGAAAAATTGAAACAATACATCTCCACCAATCCAGCCCTACAAAAGATTGTTAAGTCTGTCCTACACATAGAAAACCAACAAGACCGCAATAAAGGCCAAGAAACTGCACTCAAACTGAGAATCCAAGAACCATAGGAAGAACCCAGTTTTCGCAGCCCCCAAGAAGGTGGATAACATGGCAGGAACTCACAAATACCTCTCAGTCCTATCTCTTAACGTTAACGGACTGAAGTCTCCAATTAAGCGACATAGACTCTCTAGTTGCATTAAAAAACAAGACGCTTCTATCTGCTGCCTGCAGGAGTCACATCTTGCCCTTAAAAACAAACACATTTTCAATGTTAAAGGCTGGAACAAAATCTACCAAGCAAACGGGTCTCATAAACAGGCGGGAGTTGCAATACTAATATCAGATAAAATAGACTTCAAATTATAATTCCTGAGAAGAGATAAAGAAGGTCGCTACATACTAGTTAAAGGATCTCTCCTACAGGAGGATATTACAATTCTAAATATCTATTCGCCAAACAAAGGAGCACCCAAATTTATCAAAGAAACACTACTTTCCCTCAAATCCCATATAGATACAAAGACATTAATTGTTGGGGATTTTAATACACCACTCTCCCCACTAGATAGATCAATTCCGCAAAAACTCAACAGAGAAACCGCAGATCTAAACAGCTGCATAGATCAACTAGACTTAACAGACATCTCCCGAACATTTCACCTAGCAGCATCAGAATACACGTTTTTATCCCCAGCACAAGTTTTCTAAAATAGGCCACAAAGCAAACTTGTCTAAATTCAGAAACATTGAAGTTATACCTTGCATTCTTTCTCACCACAGGGGAATACAATTAGAACTCAACACCAAAAGCCACCAAAGAAAGTCCGGTATCACATGGAGGCTGAACAACACACTGCTGAATCATGAGTGGGTCATGGGAGAGATTAGAAAGGAAATTAAAATGTTCATGCTATTCAACAAAAATGAACACACAAATTACCAGCTCCTCTGGGAAACAGCAAAGGTAGTACTCAGAGGCAAGTTTTTAGCTGTGAGCTCCTACATCAACAAATTGGAGAGATCTGAAACTAACAATTTAATGACACATCTAAACCTCCTTGAAAGAGAACAGCAAGATAAACCCCAATCCAGTAGACGGAAAGAAATAATCAAAATTAAATCAGAATTAAATGAATTAGAATCCCAAAAAGCTAAAGAAAGAATCAACAAAACAGAGAGTTGGTTCTTCGAAAAACTTAACACAATTGACAGACCCTTAGCATATCTTATCAGAAAAAGAAGAGAACAAACCCAGAATAATAAACTCAGAGATGAGAATGGTAACATCACCACGGAATCAACCAAGATTCAAAACATCATAAGGGAATACTTCTCAAAACTTTATGCTAATAATTTTGAGAACTTGACAGATATGGACCCTTTCCTAGCAAATATTGGCATGCCAAAACTACACCAAGATGAGTTAAAATATCTTAACAGGCCCATATAAAGCACTGAAATAGAACCAGCAATAAGAGACCTCCCAGAAAAGAAAAGTCCAGGACCAGATGGCTTTACAGCAGAATTTTACAAGGCCTTCAAACAGAGCTCACACCAATACTCCTCCAACTCTTCAATGAAATTGAAAGAGAAAGCTCACTACCGAACACATTCTATGAAGCCATCATAACCCTCATCCCAAAACCAGGCAGGGACTCATCAAAGAAAGAGAACTATAGACCCATTTCTTTGATGAACATTGATTCAAAACTTTTCAACAATATGTTGGCCAATCGACTTCAACAATTCATCCAAAAAATCATACACCACGATCAAACAGGATTCATTTCAGGGATGCAAAGCTGGTTCAATATACGCAAATCAATTAATATTATTCATCACATCAACAGGAGCAAGAATAAAAACCACATGGTTATCTCAATAGATGCAGAAAAAGCATTCGACAAGATCCAACACCCCTTTATGATGAAGGTTTTGGAAAAATTAGGAATCCATGGAACATTCCTCAATACAATAAAGGCTGTATATGACAAACCTACAGCCAGCATTATACTCAATGGTGAAAAACTAAAGCCAGTTCCTCTTAACTCAGGAACAAGACAAGGATGCCCACTCTCTCGACTTCTCTTCAATCTAGTACTAGAATGCCTAGCTACAGCAATAAGACAAGATGCAGACATAAAGGGGATCCAAATAAGGAAAGAAGAAATAAAACTCTCCCTCTTTGCCGATGACATGATCTTGTTTTTAAAGAATCCCATAGACTCCACTCCCAAATTACTCAAGCTGATTCAAAACTTTGGCAAAGTAGTAGGTTATAAAATTAACCCCCAAAAATCAATGGCTTTTCTGTATGCCAACAATGAGAAAAGTGTGGCTGAAATTAGGAAAGCAACTCCATTTGTAATAGCCCCACAAAAAATAAAATACCTAGGAATTAACTTAACTAAAGAAGTGAAGGACCTCTATGATGAAAATTTTAAAATCTTAAAAAAGGAAATCAACACAGAAATTAAAAAATGGCAAAACCTCCCATGCTCCTGGATTGGAAAGATTAACATCATGAAAATGGCAATACTTCCCAAGGCTATCTACAAATTCACCGCAATACCTATCAACATTCCAACCTCATTCTTCAAGGAAATAGAAGAGGCAATCCAAAAATTCATATGGAACAATAAAAGACCCCGAATAGCAAAAACGCCCCTCAACGGAAAGAACACTGCTGGAGGAATATCAACACCAAATTTCAAACACTACTATAAAGCCATAATAATCAAAACAGCTTGGTATTTGCATAAGAACAGACCTCAGGAACAATGGAATAGAATTGAAAACCCAGAAATGAACCTACAGACCTATAGCCATCTAATCTTCGATAAGGGAGCTAAAACAATAGAATGGAAGAAAGACAGTCTCTTCAGTAAATGATGCTGGCAAAATTGGTTAACTACATGTAGAAAACTAAAGCTAGATCCTTATATATCACCCTGCACCAGAATCAACTCCAAATGGATCAAAGACCTTGAACTCAAAGCAGACACTCTGAAAACATTACAGGATGGAATAGGAGAAACCCTAGGTCTCCATGGCTCAGGCCGAAACTTTCTGAATAGAGACCCAGAAACACAACAAATCAAAGAAAGGTTGGACAAATGGGATTGCATAAAGTTGCGGAGCTTCTACAGGGCAAATGACATAGCTAGCAAGATCTATAGAAAGCCCACGGATTGGGAGAAGATCTTTACAAGCCATACAACGGAAAAGGGTCTCATATCTAAAATATACTTGGAACTCAAAAAATTAAACCCCCCAACAACAAATCCTCAAGCAAACAACTGCCCAATAAATAAGTGGGCGAAAGACTTAAAGAGAAACTTCTCTGAAGAAGAAAGAAGGATGGCCAATAGACACATGAAGATATGTTCAACATCCCTAGCCATAAAAGAAATGCAAATCAAAACAACATTGAGATATCACCTCACTCCTGTTAGAACGGCAAAAATCAAGAACTCTAACAACAGATGCTGGAGGGGATTTGGAAAGAAAGGAACCTTACTTCATTGTTGGTGGGAATGTAAACTTGTTCAACCACTTTGGAAAGCAGTATGGAGGTTCCTCAAAAGACTTCACATAGAACTCCCCTATGACCCAGCAATCCCACATTTGGGCATTTACCCAAATGTTTACAAACAAGACCACACTAAAGCTACCAGCACAACTATGTTTATTGCAGCATTATTTATCATAGTTAAGATATGGAACCAACCCAGATGCCCCTCAGTAGATGAATGGATCAAGAAAATGTGGTATATATACACAATCGAATTCTATGCCTCCATCAGAAAGAATGACATAGCCCCATTTGTTAGGAAATGGAAAAACTTGGAAAAATTTATATTAAGTGAAGTAAGGCAGGCCAAAAGAAACATAGGTCCCATTGGTGTGAGCTCTGCTTTGAAGGCCTTGTAAAATTCCGCTGTAAAACCAGCTGGTCCTGGACTTTTCTTAGCTGGGAGGTCTCTTATTGCTGTTTCTGTTTCAGTGCTTGATATGGGCCTGTTAAGATAGTTTAACTCATCTTGGTTTAGTTTTGGCATGTAAATATTTGCTAGGAAAATGTCCATATCTGTCAAGTTCTCAAACTTATTAGCATAAAGTTTTGAGAAGTATTCCCTTATAATGTTCTGAACCTTGGTTGTTTCCATGGTGATGTTTCCATTCTCATCTCTGAGTTTATTAATCTGGGTGTGTTCTCTTCTTTTTCTGATAAGATTTGCTAAGGGTCTGTCAATTGTGTTAGGTTTTTCGAAGAACCAACTCTTTGTTTTGTTGATTCTTTCTATAGTTTTTTTGGATTCTAATTCATTTAATTCTGATTTAATTTTGATTATTTCTTTCCATCTACTGGATTGGGGTTTATCTTGCTGCTCTTTTTCAAGGAGGTTTAGATGTTTCATTAAATTGTTAGTTTCTGATCTCTCCAATTTGTTGATGTAGGAGCTCAGAGCTATTAACTTGCCTCTGAGTACTGCCATTCCTTTGTCCCAGAGGAGCTGGTAATTTGTGTGTTCTTTTTTGTTGAATAGCATGAACATTCGAATTTCCTTTCTAATCTCTTCCATGACCCACTCATGATTCAGCAGTGTGTTGTTCAGCCTCAATGTGAAGTCGGACTTTCTTTGGTGGCATTTGGTGCTGAGTTCTAATTTTATTCCCTTGTGGTAAGAGAGGATGCAAGGTATAACTTCAATGTTTCTGAATTTAGACAAGTTTGCTTTGTGACCTATAATGTGGTCTATTTTAGAAAACGTTCCATGTGCTGCTGAGAAAAATGTGTATTCTGATGCTGCTGGGTTAAATGTTCGGTAGATGTCTATTAAGTCTAGTTGATCTATGCAGCTGTTTAGATGTGCGGTTCCTCTGTTGAGTTTTTGCCGAGTTGATCTATCTAGTGGGGAGATTGGTGTGTTAAAATCCCCAACAATTAATGTCTTTGGATCTATATGGGATTTGAGGGAAAGTAGTGTTTCTTTGATAAATTTGGGTGCTCCTTTGTTTGGCGAATAGATATTTAGAATTGTAATATCCTCCTGAAGGAGAGATCCTTTAACTAGTATGTAGCAACCTTCTTTATCTCTTCTCATGAATTTTAATTTGAAGTCTATTTTATCTGATATTAGGATTGCAACTCCCGCCTGTTTATGGGATCCGTTTGCTTGGTAGATTTTGTTCCAGCCTTTAACATTGAAAATGTGTTTGTTTTTAAGGGCAAGATGTGACTCCTGCAGGCAGCAGATAGAATTGTCTTGTTTTTTCATCCAACTAGACAGTCTATGTCGCTTAATTGTAGAGTTCAGTCCGTTAACATTAAGAGATAGGACTGAGAGGTATTTGGGAGTTCCTGCCATGTTATCCACCCTTTTGGGGGCTGCAAAAACTGGGTTATTCGTATGGTTCTTGGATTCTCAGTTTGAGTGCAGTTTCTTGGCCTTTATTGCGGTCTTGTTGGTTTTCTATGTGTAGGACATCCTTAACAATCTTTTGTAGGGCTGGATTTGTGGAGATGTATTGTTTCAATTTTTCTTTGCTATGGAAGGTTTTCATTTGGCCTTCAGTTATGAAGGAGAGTTTAGCTGGGTACAGTATTCTTGGTTGATAGTTGTTTGTTTTCAGGGCATGACATACAGCATTCGAGGCTCTTCTTGCTTTGATTGTCTCTGCTGAGAAATCTGAGGTGATTCTAATTGGTTTCCCTTTATAGGTGATTACCCTTTTCTCCTTGACAGCTTTAAGAATCTTTTCCTTGGTCTGAGTTGATCCTGTGTGGATTATAATGTGATGGTAGGATGTCCTATTCTATTCTGGTCTATTTGAGATTCTAAAAGCTTCTTGTATCTGAATAGGCCTATCTTTTTGTATGTTTGGGAATTTCTCTGCTAGGATCCTGTTAAACAAATTTCCTAGACCATTAACTTCTGTTTCTAGGTTCTCCTCTACACCCATTATCCTTAGATTAGGCCTTCTGATGGTGTCTGCCAGGTGTTGGATAGATCTATCATATTTCTTGGACTTGTCTTGGATGGTTGTTTGTTCTTTCTCTATAATATCTAGGCTGTCTTCAATCCCTGAGATTCGATCTTCTGCATGGTCTAACCTGCTGTCAAGACTCTCTACTTTGTTTTTTATCTCTTTTCCTTCTAATTGGTCAGCTTTGATGGCTTCAAGTTCTTTGTTGAAGCTCTGTTTTAGGTCTTGTATGAATTTCTTTACTTCCTTAATTTGGTGTTCAGTGTTTGTTCTCAAATCACTTAGTTGATTGGTTATGGTTTCTTTGGACTCCCATTCCTTCTCTTGGGTTCCATTCAGCATTCCCTTTGTGGTCTCCCTGACTTCCTTCAGCTCTTTGTTAATGGATTCCATGAATGCCTTTAGTGATCTTTGTGTATTCTCTACCTAGTCTCTCAATTCCTGTATTACTCTTTGATTAGCTTCCTCCCGTTCGTGGGATTCCTGTAGTTCTCTTTCCTCCCGTTCTTGGTATTCCTGAAGTTCCCTTTGAGTGTTCTCAGCCTGCTCACACCATTCCTCCCTTTCTCTTTGAGTATTCTCAAGTTTTTCACGCAAATCCTGTATCAGTTTTTGAAAAGCTTCCTCATGCTTATGATATTCCTGTATAAGCTTTTGGGATGCCTCCTCTCTCTCCCTTTCACGCTCATACAGAGTCCTTTGTAAGTTGTCAAACTTCTCATTTATCATGTTTGCCAGCAGTGTTTGTAGAGCTATTTGGGAATTCTCCTCTGGATTACTCATTATCTGTTCTGACCACTGATTATCAAGATTGGGAATTGAGATATCCGGATTTGCCATTTTTCTTGTGTTTTTCCGGCTTACTCTGCCCATTTGAGATGAAAATAGCACCAGTTTTGTGCTAGAACACTATCTTAAGGCAACCACCAACCAAAGTTTGCATTTGTACCGTCAATAGTCTACATATACAATCTATTTCAACAGATACATCTATTCAACATCAAACAACTGTATGTTAATGGGCTTCGAACCGCAGAGAAGAATTTGGAAAACCAGAAATTATTAGGGTTAGGGAGAGATGTGGGTAAAAAATAGGAATAGATTGGTGTGGGGAGGCGCAGGAAGAGTTAGCTATGTCCTAATCCCCATGTAGGAAATAGGTTGGGTAGGATGCATTTAGAGAGAGAGAGAGAGAGAGAAAAAGAAGAAAGGGAAAGGGAAATGAAAAGAGACCAGAAAAAAGTAGAAACGTAAAAATTAATATTATTATGGAGATTAAAAGACCATCTATTTAGAGAGGAATTTGAGTATATTAAGAGAAGGGAAGGGACATAGAAGAGAAGTGAAAGACTTAAAAAAATGCTTAAAATATTATATAGGTATAAAGAGGTAGTACTGCTATTAAGGAATTTAAGTCTCAGAGGTTTTGAATTGAGTAATAAATTTGTGGATTAAGTGTGTACACAATGGGGGATAGGGTCTACTAGTTAACTACGGGTTTATCTGAGGATGTGCAGGACAAGAATTAAGTCACATACAGAAGATCAAAGAGAGGAAAAGGTGCAAAGAATAAGAAAGGGAGAAACAGAGATCAGAAGTTCAGTAGAGCTAGACAAAAAACAAAAAGATAAGAAAGAAAGAAAAAGAGAAAGAAGACAAGAAAAGAAAGGAAAGCGCACATTCACGTATTCCTAAAATAAAAATTATAAGAGGAAAAAAAAGTTACTGGAAAACAATAATTTTTTCAAAAAAGGCAAAAATTAAAGATTAATAAAATTTTTAGAAAAGGAAAAAAATTTTTTTATATATATAAAGTACCAATTAAAAAGAAAAGAAAAAAAAAGAAAAGAAGAAAAAGAAAAGAAAAAAAAAGTTCTTTGATTTTTTTTTTGATTTTTTTGGGAGGGGTGGGAAGAATCCTGTATCTCCCTTTTGTCTGTAACCAGCCTCTTGTTGGAGTCTCTGGTCAGCTTGAGGCCATGTGGCTTGATTGGTTTCTTAAGTCAGTTTGTTCCAACAGGCAGAAAAATGCTCTGCTTTACCCAAGATTTTGAGATCTCCCTCCCAGGGTAGTTTAATGGGAGGGTGATCTGCTTTGAGAATCACAAAAGAGGGGGATGCAGTGTTGAGGCTAGCTTCTGGGTTGAGTTGAGGCCTTTCAACTATCAGTAGTTTTTCCCTGGGGCTATTTTGTGAAAAAACTCACAGAGCCCAGCCTGGAGCCATTCTCAGGGTTTCTGTTTTGCAATTGATTGTTGAGGCTGCTAGAGGGAGGGGCAGCCTCTGGCTCTGGTTACCCAGTGAGGAAAGCCACTCCAATGGCTGGCGCCTGAGCTGGGTGACTTTTCCCTGGATGGAGCTGAGTCTGGCAGGTCACTTCGCCATTAAGTTCTTGTGACTTACTAAATGACTCGTTTTATTCCAAGGCCTGAGTTGGAGCTGGCAGCTCCACTGAGCTTTGTCGGTATCCAAGATGGAGATCAGCGGTGCTGGGGGGGAGGGGTGGCCTTCCCTCTTCTGCTCCCTGAGAAGGAGTGAGGACCTCGGTCTTCTTCTCACCCCGAGTCTTGGATCCTGGGTCATCTCTGGTCTGCAAACTGCAGGATGAAGTTGTCCGCTCCTTGTCGGTTCTTGCTAGTGTTGAGTAGAATCCGCTCGCCCGCTGCGTCTGGCTCCTTCGTCCCGGAGTCTCTGTAAGAAAATAATTCTTATACTTGAAAGTCATTGAGTGTGTGTGCACATAGATGTTGACTTAATTGTCTGTTGCTATAGTTTGACACATTCACTAGTATAAAACAATATTTCATATATATATATGCAGATCACAGTTTCCAGAATCCAGAGAACCACCTCCATGGGCACCACTTGCCTATGTTGCTCTTTAGGTAATAAGAATGTAACCTGGAATTGTCCAGTGGTATAGAAATTACTCAGATTCAAGCATTTGTCTTTCAATATGTTGCTTGTTCCTAACTCTAAAATTAGGAAGTCTGTTAATATATAATGTATATTATAATATATTTATTATGCTATATAATGTATAATATATTGTACAATATACATTACATATAATATCTGACAGAATTATATATTTATAATGAAAAATGTAATAAACACATCAATGTCCATGCTTTCCTTGTCATGATTAAGTTCAGCAGAGTTAGGTGCATTATATCTCAACAGGAAAACTCTACTGAATTTCGGATGACCTTGAACTAGATAAGAATTCTTGTTTAAAAAAAAAAGCCTCTCCTCAATTATGAGAAAAGATAAGTTTGGAAATTTTTTTTGTTTTGTTTTTTGGTGTTTTTTGGCAGGTCATGGGTCCTGAACTCTGAGCCTGGGACCTGTCCTTCACCTCTTCACCTCAAGGCTAGTGCTCTACCACTCGAGCCATAGCAACAGTTCTGGCTGAGGAATTGAACCAAGGGCGTCAAGCCTGCAAGGCAAGCACTCAACCAAAGAGCCATGTTCTGAGCCCAGGTTTGGAAGTTTTTGGGAAGAGGAATTTGGCATTTGCTTTGCATCCTTGATTAGTAATGAATAGGTATCATTTTGCTCCAAGTTTTGTCTCTTTTTATATTCCCTAGACAGTTACATAGGATCATCATTCCAACGTATATCTTTAAGTCCTTTTATTTCTTTTTATCATTATTGTTTTGTTGTTGTTTTGATGACCCTGAGGCTTAAACTCAGGGCCTAGGTAGTGTCTCTGAGCTCCAGGCTAGTGCTCTACCACTTGAGCCACAGCACTACTTCTGGCTTTTTCTGCCTGGGCTTGCTTTGAATCATAATACTCAGATCTCACCCTCCTGGGTAGTTAGGATTACAGGTGTGAGCCACTAGTGCCCAGCAAGTCCCTCTCTTTTAGATATTATTCTAAAAGCCTCCTATCCAAGGTCACTCCTCAGATAGTAAATGGACCTATGCCAACAATTCCTTCAAACTCTCATCTCCTGTTATGGCTATTATGTGTCTTTTCCATGTTATCTTGAATCTACTTCACTGTTTTCTTCCTCATCTATGATTGTATATGTGTTACTAATAATTACCTAAATTTACTGGCTATACACCCTAAATTACTCAACCATTAATTTCATTTACTTATTTTTTTTCAATATGATTGTTCTTCAGTACCAATCTGAGCTTATACTCACCTTCTCTACCTCTTGGCATGTGCGAAGCCTGGGCCTTTTCTACCTCCAATGCAAGAGGTTAGCCAAAGAATAGCCTACAATATTCCTGCTTAGGATTCAGGACAAGTAGTTGAGTGCTTGAAAGAAGCAATGCATTCTTGGCATGGGAAGAGGTGGGAGAGACAACAGCCTAGAGAGTAAACTGGTAGACACAACATTTAACAACTTCTTTGAGGAAGCTGACCTCTCGCACACTGGCAGTGAGATAACTCACCTAGTGAATTTTCATATATAAAGGAAGTTGTCATGTCTCACTGCACAACTCACTTTTAGTCAAAGAGAGGGTTATTCTTTTGTGTACTCCTTAGTCCCAGTCTCACTTTATCTCCATCGTAGACTTTGCCCAGACTCTGTTCCACCCAGAAAGGTGCCTGATGAGGAGGAAAATGTGATCTCTTGGTTTCTGACTGGCCCTGTGAGAACTGAGGTCACTTTTAGTTTTGAACCTATTCCTCCTGACAAAGTTGTGGTGAGTGTTGGGAAAGCTCATTCTCTGAATTTGCCCTAGTACCAAATCTCTTCCGAGAAAGTCAAGGAATGATAGGTCCTGCCTGAGGGATTGAGTTTCTCTATTTCCAAAGAGGTCAATTAATATCTGATTCTAAGTTCCAGGTGGAGGTCTTTTACCAGATCCTCCAAGCTGGAGGGGATGTTCCTCAGATTCCAGACCATCCTCATATTTCTCAAGCTCTTTCCCATAAACCAAAAGGTCACCAGAGTTGTGTTCAGAAACAAGGAGAAATGAGAATAGCAGAAGAATTATTGGCAGGGGAAGGAATGAGAAATTTTGGGTTAAAAAGGGCTCAGAAAATCTAGGATCACTCACATCATTTGGGAATCACATCATAAGATTAGGGAATAAAAGTAATAAATTACTGCCTAAATTAGTAACTCCACTGTTCTGACTACATTACAAATGCTCTGTCAAAAGGTAGCTGTCTTAGCTCAATGTTGATGAGAAAAATGGAGCACATTTTTTCCTCACAAACTTCTACTGAGTATCTTCATCTATGCCCCAGGTTGTTCTTACTCTCTATTTCTCTGTTACTTTCCTTTGCTGGATTCAATCAATGATACTTGACTGTGTTATCATCTTTAGACATGTAATCACATTTTCTTTTAATACATTTGTTATAAATTAAAACAAATTATGGGGAAACATATATCTATGGTACATTTTCTTCCATGGCATACTTAGTTGATGTTTTTAAGTATTATTTTAATTGTTTCATTTTTAAAACTTGAAGAAAATATTTTGTTAGTATTAGCACTAATCAGTTGCACATTTTTTAAAAATGCTCCATGTCCGTGTTTTTGTTATTAAGCTTCTAACATTGTCTTGTCCCCCAACTGTTGCCTTCTTAAAATTGGATCGTTACAAACTGTATATGATGGTCTTTTTTATTTTTTATTTTTGTCGGTCATGGGGCTTGAATTGTGGGCCTGGGCGCTATCCCTCAGCTCTTCAGCTCAAAGCGAGTGCTCTACCACTTGAGCAACAGCACCACTTCCGGTTTTCTGGTGGTTTATTGGAGATAGGAGTCTCAAGGTCTCTCTTGCCGGGCTGGCTTTGAACCGCGATATATGATGGTCTTTTATGTGTTCATTGAAACATTTAAATTTCTTCTAATATCCACATATTATAGGATATCTTCAACCTATTGTAACTCTTCTAAAAATGAATATGGAGGTCCCTTTTAAAGAAAAACACAAAGCCACAAAACCTGTGAAATTAGGATTAGGTATATATCCAAAAATATTTAGCAGTGATATTGGAAAAATTTACTTCTCTTATATACCAGAACATGTTTATAGTTATGAATAGCATATTTCCTTTATTCCTTCATTTTTGTGCATCTAGGTTGATTACACAGCTTTCTTTCTTGCTGCCATGCACATGGATGTTGATGTTGATGTTGATTTATATTCCTTCTTTATGTATTAAGGTTGCAATAAAGGTCATCAACATATGTGTCTTTTTGGTATTGTCTAAACTTCCATTATGATCTCCATATGGGTTGCACTAGTTTACAATATTACAAAAAGAAATACAGTTCCTGATTTATTTCAACCTCTCCCGATACTTATTTATTTGAGTGATGATAGCTATTCTGGTGTGTAGGATGGGATTTCAGTGACTTTCCTCTTTATTTTCCTTTGTATTTCCTATGTGGATAAGAATCTCAAACATTTCATTTATTTATTCAACACTTACATTTGTACTACATTCCTGCTCAGTATCTTTGTTTTTCTTTTGGTATTTGATCAGTTTTTAAGTTCTATAATAATTGATTTTTTTCATATTCTAAATATTCACTTTAGTAAGAAGTTTTTTTTTTCATTGCTGTGGTGCACACTTAACTAAAATCAACAGTTTGTACATTTATACCACTGGGTATTTTGTTTGTTTTACAGCCAGGAAATTGTTTCAATAAAGATGCTGAACTTTTTTCACTAGATAGACTGAAATGATAATATCTCATATTAGCCTAAACTAATCTCACAACTAACAGTCACAGCCTGGGCCACAACAGTCTGGGCTAAGTAAAACCACTAACACAGCACATGCTCCATTTAAATAGAGCAAAGGGCTTCATAAAAGTTAGAAGAAAGGCACCCTCTTTATGAAGCAAATTCTGAAGTTCACAAGCAGATATTAGGAATCTGAATATTAAGAAGATCTAAGGATAAAATTATATAGAAGAAGAAATTTAGAGTTCAGAATTCGGGAGGAGGACCAACCACTAAATACCAAAACTCAATGGTGAAGGGAAGAAGTGTTTTACACCAAACCTCAACTGTGTCTGACTCTCTCACATCAAACACACACACACACACACACACACACACACACACACACACACACACACACACACCTAGTGAGAGACCTTAGCCAAAGTATAACCATTCTGGACTTAGTCCATTTTGAAGCCCTATACTGAAAGTATCCATTGTGAAGGCATTTACTGAAAGTATCCATTGTAAAGACTTTTACTGAAAGTTAGGACTCAGGTTCCTGGAAAAACATGAAATGTCCCAATAACATTCTTCCCGTAACTCTCCTAGCAATAGCCATAAGTGGATGACCGGAAGGTACCTAAAGCTACAGATGTTTCTTAAGATTCCATAGTTAACATAATTTGCTTCTTACTGCTAAGCCTGCACATGTTAGCCAATAAGATTGTTACAATATTAACTCATTAAATGTCAACCAATCATGTAACTGACAAGCTATGAACCCACTTACCTCAGCATTATGCCCTATAAAAACCCTATTAACTGAAGGTTCAGAGCTCTCAACTCTGACCCACTGCGATGCTGACAGTTGTGAGTCCAGGCTCGAGCTCGAAATAAATGACCCTCGTGTGCTAGCATCAGAAATGACTTGGTGGTCTTTGGGGATCGTTATCTCAGCACAAGACTAGTGTACACAGAGAACTCCAAAAGCAGCTGTATATGGGACAATGAAGCTTTTTCATCTTCTGAGCTGAAATGGGAGTACGCTTTTCCTGGAGGATGGCACCCTGTGAGCCCTGCATGCATGGTGAACCAGACGTGGGAAGCCCTGTGAGCATCTCCGGGATGACCTCTTAGAGGCTGGAGAAGTTTACTCCTATAGGTGGACATGGCACGAGTTAGGAGGACAGTGGGAATCCAGAAGATGGGAGAGGCACAGGAGCAAATATGCCTATCCGTGGAGACTCCTTGGCCATGTTAAGGAATTTCCAAGCCCACACATAGCAGCCACCACGCAAGTCCCCAGAGGCCACTTGTCTGGGGGCCAGTCCCTGGTCCTGATCCAGAACCAGAACTTCACCAGTGGCCCTGTGCCTGGCTAGGGTGGAGCAGTGTGCACCAGCCATTCTTCCTCTGCCCTGCTGCATATAACCTTCCAGCAGCCGCCCGGTCCCCAAGACTCATGGCAAGCCAGCTCTGTGGGGCAGGCTGAGGCCGTGCCTGAGATTCTTGGTGCCTGCTTCAAGGCGAGAGTGAGACCTAGTGCACAGCAGAGGTGGCCCTCTATCACTTCAAGGGCCCCAGAGAGGCATGACCACCACTGGTTCAGCACTGCTGCCCTTCCCACCCCCAGAGTTTACCTACAAGTGCCTGCCTTTTTCTTGAAATTCTTCAGCCACTGGTTGTCTCATTTCTTATTGCCTGTTTGGGTGGGATTTGAGACTCCTTCCTCTCCTCACCCAGCCACGAGGCCCCAGGGGCCTAACTCCGCACCACAGAGACACTCCACAGAACCCAGCTGCCTTTGGGTCTGCTGCTTCCTAAGCCATTGGCCTACTGCCTCCTTCCTCCCTTCACCAGCATCTGCCAGGGCCTCCCGTACTCTCCCTATTACCCCCATCCCCAACCCCAGCTCGGCCTCCCCCTAGGCCTCCCCTTCTCTCCACACAGCTCCCATTGCCAACCCCAGCAGGTCCACTGCTCTGGGGAAGGCAACTGTGGGCCTGGCCCAGCAGAATCAAAGGTTCCACAATATGCAGCCTGCTTAGAAATGGAGGCAGCATAGGTCACTGATGAGTGTCTTTCACTTCGCTTACACAAGTATTAGTTGGTATTTAATTTTGGATTTTGTAACCTCTTATTAAGCCTTTGAAGAATAGCTGGTAGAAATATAGTTCCAAAATTCGGATTGTCTCTCGTTTAATTCTTTCGAGATTCAAAGATGTTTAAGTAGTTATAACCATCATGAACTCTCATTTTTATAGCAGAGTCTATTCAGAGAATAATTGCTTATGCATCTGTTATCAATTACTTACAAGACTTGAAACTTTTAAAGTTTCAAATATTACAGGAAGATCTTTGATTCATGTTGAATGGAAGTGAGTAGGTTGAGCTGTTGCATACATTCTTGTGTGTGTGTGTGTGTGTGTATGTGTGTGAGTGTGTGTCTGTGTGTAGGGGGGTATATGTGTATCATTAAATGAAGGATAAGGATGTTGAGCCCGGGTCTGTACTTGTTTCCTTTTTCTGAGATATACATTATGGCATTTCTTTGTTGGTGGTATGCTCTGATTGCTTGCCTTTGCCTGATGTGCACATTCCAGCTCAATTTTTCAATTAAAGCTTCTTTATTTATAATTCAGCATAAAGGGCTTTGATCATGTTTTGTCTTTAGTCTGCCATCTTAGATCTTATTTTCCTCTTCAAAAATTAACATTCAATATAAATTTTACCTCCTGACTGATTTTCCCTTTAATTTGCATTTTGAAATAAGTATTATAAGTCCTTTAATCTCTGTACTCATGAAGAAAAATCATTTTGAATTGTCTTTTAGTGTAATGACACCTGGACAGATTTGTTAGCATGAAGACCTTAAAATTACTTTTGTAATTTTAGTTTAAAATACCTCCTCCATGTTTACAGCATGGGGAGACAAATAATTCCTAGTAACAATGATAACAGTTTTATTCATTAAAATATCAGATAATTCATAATTTTGATTATGTCTAGTGGCGAATGAATACATTTGCTCAATAGATTTGCTTGATAGACCCTTGCACAAAAATACCACTTATAGGGGCTGAGAAGGAGGATCAGTGGTAGACAGCTTATCTTGAATGCATGAGACCCTAGGTTTGATTCCACAGCACCACCTAAGCAGAAACAGCTAGAAGAGGTACTTTGGCTCAAGTGGTAGAGCACTAGTCTTGAGCTGAAGAGCTGAAGGACAGCGACAGTTCACCATCATCAGCAAATTAAATAAATAAAACTCATACTCAAGTACATGAATTTCAAAGGTTGATTACCATTTTAGTTAGGGGCAGGGTGCCAAGATACAGTAGAACTCTGTTGCAAATCTTTAAGAGGGATTTCAACACCTAACAAATATGAAAACCAGAAAGTAAAACATTAGCTCTGCCAACAACATATAGAATTGCTACTCAAAGAGAAACCAGTACTAAGAATGAACTACTTGTTATAACATTTCTTAAGCGATTATGGCTTTATATTAATTATCATATAAATTGACCTTCAAAAACTCCATTGGTGGGCCTGAGTCTTAAGGGCACCTACAAAAACTGGAGGAGAGAATCATCAACCCAGATTTTTTAAATTGTTACTGTATTTTTAAAATTGTAAAACGGATGAACATTTTGTAAGTCAGGTAATGAGTTCATTCCCTGTTTGACAATCCCATCCCTCCTGTCCCTGTCCACAGTGGTATAGCTCGTTGTGCACACAATATCTACAGTGTACAAGTGCTGCATTTGTTTCTCTGTTCTCCTTCAATATCTCTGTCTCCCTCAATGCCATAAATGGATAAACTAGAACAGAAAAATCCCTCTTGTTTCCAATTCCTGGAATACATTTCAATATAAACATCAGTAGTTTTATGAGAGTGTCAGGCTCTGTACACACATCCCAAACACGTATACTTCCTACACCCAGTCATAACTCCCACCTGATTCTAAGGTCCACACAGTAATTCTTTTCACTTTGCACACAGGAAGTAACTGAGATTCAGAAAGTTTATGTAAGTTACTAGAAATACTGGGCTGAGCATAGTGGCTCATTCTTATACCTTACCTACTCATAGAGTTAGATCAGAAGATCATAGCTTGAAACCAACCCAGGTTGACATATCCATTACATGTTTATCTCCATTTAACCAGAAAAAAGCGAGAATTGTGTGTTTCACGTGGTAGAGCTAGAACGCCACCAGACATGAGTGGGAAACCTAAAGAATATTGACAATATGATGATTTTTAAGAACAAATGTTGTCCCGTAAATAATCTCAGACACCACACACACACACACACACACACACACAAACACACCCCACAATACACTCCTTAAAACAGATGTTAGTACTGAAATCCAAATATTTTTTTTTTATTTTATATGTTTTATTTTTAGCTTTAGTGAGGTTTGACTTGATAGTTTCTACTGATGAGCCACAACTTAGAACTTTGTTATAATTATACCCATATCTGTATTCAGAAGAACATTCTCCTAGTTAAGTCTTCCTCCTTTTTCAGCAATGATAAGTTTTCTCTTCTTGGTCCAGTTTCTTTTTGGGATCTCAATCTCTTAGAATTTTCTGTTTTGCATGGTCTGTAAGTTCATTGATCCAGTAGATCTCAGCCATCCTAATAACCTGGACAGAACCTGCATTGGGCAAAGTGTTCCAAGCTCACCATTCAGTGGATGTTATTAGTACTCACCCATAATCACGTTCTCTTCAGAATTGGGAACTTGTTAGGTCCAGGAATTCATGGAAAGCACTCATTGTGTGCTATTTCATGCTTTTTTTAAAATGGCAGCTTCCACTTATTGTCTACTTTAAGCATGGTATGAACAGAAGGATTGCCCCTAAGAGACAGAAGCACTGTACTAACTGTGGCTCTCAAAACATAGAAGGAGGGAAAGAAGTTCTTAAGGAACCATGGAGCCTAGAAAATTATTTCGTAAAAACTCCAACTTCATTTTATCTTACCTTCAAAATAGAAAGTCAGAGACTGCAGTTACTTGTATGCTCCATTTATGTTCCTGTGCAAGGGGCTCCCTTCCCCTTTGCCCTTCTGACAATTTACATCAGGGACAGGTGGGAAGATATAACAAGAACACCTAGAGTTTGGGCCTGGGATTAAAAACTCCTTTTTGTGATCATAAACATTCCACCACTTCCTGAATTGGATCTGAGGGGCAGAAGGAAAGAAGATTAACATTCAGAAACTTATAATTACTTCTAGGTTTGCTATCTAAACTCATCCCTTTCCACCCCTCAGAATCCTATTTCCCAACTATGTAGAAAACCTTACACTCTGTTCTCCTGGAGCATTTGAATGTGGGGCATCATCTCCTTCTTATGTGTACTGCTTTACAAATGGAGATTTTCTCCTAGGCTCAAAATTATTTCATTGATTGGGGCATTGTGCAATATGCTAAACAGAGAGTTACCTGGAAGGAAGGTCCTAGAAGGCAAAACATCTACTAGGACAATGGAAACCCATGGTTTGGCATGCTTAATGTTTTAACTTGTGCACTGAACTAACAGGAGAAAATGACACACTAAGAAATCTGCCAATTATGCCAAATAAAGAGATATGATGAAGGTCAGAGAAAGGACATTGATTTCATGGTGGTCAGGACAAGACAACACCTTACCACACCTTCAAAATACTAATCCATACTCACCTTCATTTTTATTCACCCATGTCATTAGGTCTGAGTTGTATGTAGGAGTCCTCAGGGCCTTCAGAACAGGAAGATCTCAGTGAGAGATTAACACTGGTCTGCCATTATGGGCATAAAATAACCAGTTTGATGAAAGCTCTTAGTAATATCCTACAAATATGTGCATTTATCATACTACACTTGGTAAGTATCCCCTCACTAAATTATCTTTGTTTCATCACTTGCAGACATAGCAGCTGTCTGGTAGCTCCATTGTGAATTAACTTTATTCTGCTGAACCAGAAGTGGAGAAGGAGAGACTGATCAGAACACATTTGCCTCTTTCTCAATGAGCAGTGAATGGCAAGGGAGTATTTAAGAAGCTCCCCATGTTCTCAGTTAGCTATTACCATCTTATATTCCGGCTCAAATCTTGATAAACAGATACAGAAATTAGCTTTTTGTACCAGATTCACAGCTAGAGAGGTAGATGAGAAAATGGAAGGGCTTGGTGTGAAAGCCACGGGTTGATATGAAGCACAATTCAAAAGATGTAGAGATGAAGCGAGATACCTGGAGGGAAATAGAGAGGCAGCTGAAACAGAAGAGCACCTAGAGAGAGAAGATAGAGCAAGTTGGATGCTACCTGGACATCAAAGTAATCCACCTGAGGTACAACAATCTGGTTGTGCAGAGCCACAGAGACAAGTTGGAAGAACATCAGCAAGTGCTCTTGCCCATTTCTAGGGAGCTCCCCAATTGTGATGGTAAGAATTGGTAGCTTCTCAGAGCACTGCTGCTGAGAACATCTCAGATCCCTTGCTACCATGATAATTGACACTGGAGAGGAACAGCAAGATATGTATGAGGTGATTGCAGCTCACTATGTGGAGCCTGTTCTGTAGCATTGTGGAGTGTGGTCTCTCAGGATGCTTAGATCAAAGATCCTATAACTGGTGTCAAAGAATGCAATCTACTTGGAGTAGACATTTATAGATGGCACGTGCCTGAACACAACAAGCTGATAATGAGCTGCTAGAGGTAGTTTCCCTAAAGATCTAACAGCCAAAACTGGACAGGCAAACCCAGAGCTATGCACCACATCAGGCCACCATGCCAATTGCTACTCCCATAGTACTGGCTACCCACTTTGCACACCCATGACCTTGTTACCCTGATTGTGCCCCACAATCCCTCGCAACTTCTACACTTTCACTTTGTCTATGCTTCCTTGTCCCTGCTAAACAGTTCTGGATACCTGTGTTAGCTACCCCAACCCCTGCAAAGCTGTTGCTCTTAACCAATTTCCAGACACTGGAACTCAGCAATTACAATCACAGTTAACCTTTACCTGGTATCCTAGTCTCTACTACTCTTTTCTGCTACCCATAATTCATAACACCATGGTTCCAGCCACCTGAACCCTGACACCTCTGTCTACCCTGTCTCTGTTACCCCATTCCCCCCAAAAAAGCAAGGGAAGAGTGGGCACAGACAGTTGACTTGTATACTCCTCTTGCAGGCATATTGGGACAAGTTATTCCTCACGTATTTAACGTGAGGGACTAACTGGTGGTGGAAAGAAAACAGCTTACTCAAAGTTGACTAAAATCCAAGGACATGACTTAAAACTTTTTGCTAGGAAAAGAAGGCCCTGCAGTGAAAGTTACTGAGAAAGAAAATTTTACAAATAGTATTGGGACCAGTGCAAAAGGTTGAGCTTAGTCTCTTCTACTAGTTGTCTGAATTATTTTATGACATATGATATGTAACTACATTGCATTTAAAAAATTATATGAAGATGCACATTTATGTGGTATTAATATTAATTGATGGAATAGTTGCATAGGGTCTTATTAATTATATTCAATAATTTATGCTCTATGATATGCCCATGAATCTGCCTTTGGCAATATGTATTGACCTCTCTAACAACAAATGGAATTTCATTGTCAAATACTACAAGGAGATTATTCGTGCTAGTACCAAAATGAAAGCAGGAACAAGAAAACTGAATAAAGCTACAAGTTTGAAGGGATGGGGTCAGTGGTAAGGGTTATGATAAAAGAGAAATTCTTCACCATGGAATCTTGGAAGAATAGACTGTGTTTTATGGAATTAATAGCTTTTAAAACATTCTTAGAAAGCAAACATTGTTTTTTATTCTTGCTATTTGGAACCTCTTTAATGAATAGTTTAACAAAAAATTATCAATACAACTTTGAAAATTCAATGATGTAAATTATCAGATTAACATTATACTCAAAGTTGGTTTGAGATGCAGGCAGGCTGCATTCCTTTTCTATTAAATTAATGGAATAAGCTTCCTTTTGAATGGTTGGATAGTCCATGACACTTGTTCTAAAACAAGAAAATATACTGGAGAGAAACAAAAGAGTAGTGCCAGGAAGATGGCAAAGGAGAACCTGGAGGCTAAACAAGCTCTCACATAGAAAGCAGTTTCAGTGTAACAGTGAACAGTCCTAGGTGGGAGAATTACATCAAATGTGCCATCCCAGTACAGAGATTTTGCCAGAAAGGGAAAATCCAGGCAAGGAAACAGATCTGAGCACTTGCCGGTAGCTGTGGCTGTGGTGGCGGTGGCGGTAGCAGTGGCCGTTGCTGCCATACCTACAACACAGAGAGTCCTGGACAAATGTACCAGACACAGAGAGTGATCAGATTCTACCCAACACCAGCAAGAACTGACAAGGTGCAGGTATCTTCATCCTGCAGATCACAGACCAGAGACAACCCAGGAAACAAGACATAATATCACCTTCTCAGGGAGCAGAGGAGGCAAGGTCACCCCTCCCACTCCCCATCCCCATTGTGCCACTACCTGAGATCTCCATCTTTGATATTGGCAATGGCCTGGCTGAGAATACAGCTCCAACCCAGGACTTGGAGGAAAACAAGAGTCATTTAGCAGGTCACAGGAACCTGACCTGACTTGCCAGGCTCAGCTGCACCCAAGAAAAATTCACCCAGCCCAGGCAATGGAAACTCAGCCCCCAGAGGAATGTCTTTCTTCACTGGGTAAACAGAGCCAGAGGCTTCCCCTCCTTATAGCAGCCTAGACAATCAATTGAAATTCAGTAAACATAAACCCTGAGAATGGCTCCATGCTGGGCTCTGTGAGTGTCTCAGAAGCTAGCCCCTCAGGGAAAAGCTATTGTTTGCTGAAAGGCCTCAACTCTACCCAGAACCTAGCCTCATCACAGCATCTCCAAACAAGAGGAAACTGCCAACTCCCTCTTTTGTGAGAAACAAAGCAGATCTCCCTCCCACTGAACTAGCCTGGGAGGAGGATCACAAAATTCTGGATAAAGCAGACCATTTTTCTGCCTACCAAACAAACTAACTTAAGAAACCAATCAAGCCACAGGAAAACCAAACACCACAATCAGACTGGAGACTCCACCAAGAGACTAGTTATGGACACAAGGGAGATACAGGATCTTCCCATTCACCACCCCCCACCAAAGAACCCTTTCTTTTTACCTTTTCATTAACTTGTAATTTTTTAAAAAAAAATTGTTTTCTATTAATCTTTTTTCCTCTTATAATTGTTATTTTAGGTGTATATGTGTGTGCACTTTTGTATTTTTATTTTATCTCTACTGAATTTTGATCCTTTTCCTTTCTTTCTTTCTCATTCTTTTCACATTTTCTTCTCTTCATTCTTTTTTAGGTGACTTAATTGCTATTCTGCTCATCCTCAGATATACCCTTCATTGATTATTAGACTTTATTCCAAATTGTTTACACACTTAATCCAGAAATATATTACTTGTTTCAAAAACTCTTAGGCTTAAATTCCTTAATAACAGTATTATCTCATACCTATATAATATTATAATTATTTTTTATTTTTTATGTTTATTATAAGTATTTTTAGTTCTTCACTTCTCCTTTCTACTCCTCCCCTCCTCTCATCCTATTCCTGTTCTTCTCTCAATATTTCTTCTTTAAACTTGCATCATTTTTTTATTTGTCTCCATTTTTTATTTTAAATGAAGTGTTTGTAAACTAGATTACATGTATTACATAAAATATTTTTCATATTAAAAGTAACATTTCACCAAATTTTCTTTGCAGCAATAGATTGACAGGAGTTCCTATCAGAGTTTCTCTAATAAGTGCTAGACACTGCCCTCTCCCTTCCTCTTCCTTTTCCTCTCCTCTTTCCTCCCCTCTCCTCTTTCTTCTCCCAACTCTTCCCTCACTCTCCTCCTTCTCCTCTCTTCTCATATCTTCATTTTCTTTTTTCTTTATTTTTTCCTACTTTTATATTTATATTTATTTATTTTTCTTATATTTCTGCTTTTATTTATTTATTTACTTATTTATTTATTTGTCGGTCATGGGGCCCGAACTCTGGCCCTGGGCGCTGTCCCTCATCTCTTCAGCTCAAGGCTAATGCTCTACTACTTGAGCGATACCACCATTTCCAGCTTTTTCTGCTTATGTGGTGCTGAGGAATCCAACCCAGGGCCTCATGAATGCAAGGCAAGCACTTTTCCACTGAGTCAGTCCAGTCTGCTTTTATTTTTAAAGTCATGTCTAGCTAAATAATTGAACCTAGTCTTGAATTTCTCATCCTCTTGCCTATTTGGATCACAGATGTGCGCTGACTTGCCTGGCTAATATCTGATAATAAGTTATAATGTACAAAAAGATGTAAACATGTATTATCATTATTGTTCTAGAGTAAAACTAGAAGCCAATATATAAAATGCAGTCCCGTTGTCATGGAAATAATAAAAAGATACATTTCCGGGATGGGAAGGTAGCTCAGTAGTAGAGTGCTTGCCTTGCATGCATGATGCCCTGGGTTTGATTCCTCAGGATCACACACACACACACACACACACACACACACACACACACACACACACACACACACACACATATATATATATACATGTGTGTGTGTGTGTGTGTGTGTGTGTTTCTTTTTTTACCAATGAAATTATACACTTTCCTGATATCAAACAACATTGCCTTTAAGAGGAGCAACATTTTTAAATAAAAAATATAGAAAATATTTTTTGAAGTTTCCTTACTTTTAAATAGAAGCAACCATAATTATTGATATGTATGTTAGGGTTTCAAACAAGACTTGAAACAGAAGTAATCAAATGTGACAATGTGAAATAAAAATCTGTTGTCTTGTTATTTTCAGTTCTAGTAGCTGAAGAACATATTGGAAGATTTCATGTTGTAGAGTGGGAAACACATTTACAGATGAAATTCTAGCAAGATCACCCAAAATCATCTGTTGCTTTGTTTAGAACTGTGCTGCAAATTTCAACAGTCTTGTGGCATGAATTGTTCCTACTTATTTTTTTTTAATTTTATTTTATTTTATTTGTGAACATAATGTACAGAGGAGTTACAATTACATGGGCAGGATAATGTGTACATTTCTTACCAAGCATTGCAGCCTCCTCCTGTGTTTACCCTTCACATTCCTTCCCAGCCTCCCCCCTCCCCCCCAATCCCAGTCCTTCTCCTTCCCCCTCATTTCCCCCTCCCCCCCGAACCGACGTTGTAAAGCTCGTTTTGGACGTGACAATTTGTACTTCTCATTGTTGCAACAGGTCCACCTGTATCCTTAAACAAGTGGTTTTTCCTAATCTCCTCCACAAGTTATACTGACATAAAATATAGTGAAAGCAGGGGTTATACTGTGGGGGAGGGACATACAAAGCAACAAAGAGATTATATTATAAATGCTTTAGAAACCCATGCATGAAAGAAAAAAAACATTAAAATACATATCTAAGGGTTCATTTTCCTGACATCACATTATCTGACCTTTTCTGCTTGACTCCTACATATACTAGATATTACAAATAAGGGAAACCATGGGACCTATGTTTCTTTGGGCCTGGCTTACTTCACTTAATATAATTTTTTCCAAGTTTTTCCATTTCCTAACAAATGGGGCAATGTCATTCTTTCTGATGGAGGCATAGAATTCGATTGTGTATATATACCACATTTTCTTGATCCATTCATCTACTGAGGGGCATCTGGGTTGGTTCCATATCTTAGCTATGGTAAATAATGCTGCAATAAACATAGTTGTGCTGGTAGCTTCCGTGTGGTCTTGTTTGTAAACATGTGGGTAAATGCCCAAAAGTGTGATTGCTGGGTCATGGGGGAGTTCTATGTGAAATCTTTTGAGGAACCTCCATACTGCTTTCCAAAGTGGTTGAACAAGTTTACATTCCCACCAACAATGAAGTAAGGTTCCTTTCTGTCCACATCCCCTCCAGCATCTGTTGTTAGAGTTCTTGATTTTTGCTGTTCTAACTGGAGTGAGGTGATATCTCAATGTTGTTTTGATTTGCATGTCTTTTATGGCTAGGGATGTTGAACATTTCTTCATGTCTATTGGCCATCCTTCTTTCTTCTTCAGAGAAGTTTCTCTTTAAGTCCTTCACCCACTTATTTATTGGGCAGTTGTTTGCTTGAGGATTTGTTGTTGGGGGGTTTAATTTTTTGAGTTCCAAGTATATTTTAGATATGAGACCCTTGTCCGTTGTATGGCTAGTAAAGATCTTCTCCCAATCCGTGGGCTTTCTATTGATCTTGCTAGCTATGTCATTTGCCCTGCAGAAGCTCTGTAACTTTATGCAATCCCATTTGTCCAACCTTTCTTTAATTTGTTGTGTTTCCGGGTCTCTATTCAGAAAATTTCGGCCTGAGCCAAGGAGACCTAGGGTTTCTCCTATTCCATCCTGTAAGGTTTTCAGAGTGTCTGCTTTGAGTTCAAGGTCTTTGATCCATTTGGAGTTGATTCTGGTGCAGGGTGATATATAAGGATCTAGCTTTATTTTTCTACAAGTAGTTAACCAATTTTGCCAGCACCATTTACTGAAGAGGCTGTCTTTCTTCCATTCTATTGTTTTAGCTCCCTTACCGAAGATTAGATGGCTATAGGTCTTTAGGTTCATTTCTGAGTTTTCAATTCTATTCCATTGGTCCTGAAGTCTGTTCTTATGCCAATACCAAGCTGTTTTGATTACTATGGCTTTATAATAGAGTTTGAAATTTGGTATTGATATTCCTCCAGCAGTGTTCTTTCCATTGAGGAGCATTTTTGCTATTCAGGGTCTTTTATTGTTCCACATGAATTTTTGGATTGCCTCTTCTATTTCCTTGAAGAATGAGGTTGGAATTTTGATAGGTATTGCAGTGAATTTGTAGATAGCCTTGGGAAGTATTGCCATTTTCACGATGTTAATCTTTCCAATCCAGGAGCATGGGAGGTTTTTGCCATTTTTTGATTTCTGTGTTGATTTCCTTTTTTAAGATTTTAAAATTTTCATCATAGAGGTCCTTCACTTCTTTAGTTAAGTTAATTCCTAGGTATTTTATTTTTTGTGGGGCTATTACAAATGGAGTTGCTTTCCTAATTTCAGCCACACTTTTCTCATTGTTGGCATACAGAAAAGCCATTGATTTTTGGGGGTTAATTTTATAACCTACTACTTTGCCAAAGTTTTGAATCAGCTTGAGTAATTTGGGAGTGGAGTCTATGGGATTCTTTAAATACAAGATCATGTCATGTGCAAAGAGGGAGTGTTTTATTTCTTCTTTCCCTGTTTGTATCCCCTTTATGTCTGCATCTTGTCTTATTGCTGTAACTAGGCATTCTAGTACTAGATTGAAGAGAAGTCGAGAGAGTGGGCATCCTTGTCTTTTTCCTGAGTTAAGAGGAAATGGCTTTAGTTTTTCACCACTGAGTATAATGCTGGCTGTACGTTTGTCATATACAGCCTTTATTGTATTGAGGAATGTTCCATGGATTCCTAATTTTTCCAAAACCTTCATCATAAAGGGGTGTTGGATCTTGTCGAATGCTTTTTCTGCATCTATTGAGATAACCATGTGGTTTTAATTCTTGCTCCTGTTAATGTGATGAATAATATTAATGGATTTGCGTATATTGAACCAGCTTTGCACCCCTGAAATGAATCCTGTTTGATCGTGGTGTATGATTTTTTGGATGAATTGTTGAAGTCGTTTGGCCAAAATTGTGTTGAGAAGTTTTGAATCAATGTTCATCAAAGAAATGGGTCTATAGTTCTCTTTCTTTGATGAGTCCCTGCCTGGTTTTGGGATGAGGGTTATGATGGCTTCATAGAAAGTGTTCGGTAGTGAGCTTTCTCTTTCAATTTCATTGAAATGTTGGAGGAGTATTGGTGTGAGCTCTGCTTTGAAGGCCTTGTAAAATTCCGCTGTAAAACCATCTGGTCCTGGACTTTTCTTAGCTGGGAGGTCTCTTATTGCTGTTTCTATTTCAGTGCTTGATATGGGCCTGTTAAGATATATACTTGCATCATTTTTTTGTTTCACTTTTCAAATTTAAATTTTTGTTTTTCCATTTTTTCTTGCCTCTTTTATTTTCTCTTCTCTTTCTCCTATCATTTTGTCCAATCCATTTTCCTCTTTGAGATTATGACTTGGTTAATTTCACTGTGCTTTTACCTTTCCACATTTCTCTAATCATATTTTTCCCCACTTTCCTCTGTAAAACTAATAATTTCTGGTTTGCCAAATTCTACTTTGCTGTTCTTAGCCCATTAATACATTGTTGTTTTACGTTGAATAGATAGTACCTGTTGAAATAAATTGTATCTGTCAACTTTTGACTATGCAACTACAGGAATTTGGTTGATGCTTGCCTTAAAATAGTGTTCAAGCACAAAACTGGTGTTACTTTCATAGCAAATAGAGGCATTCAAGGAATCCATTAAAAGACAGCTGAAAGAAGTCAGGGAGAACCAAAAGGGAATGTTGAATGGAGCCCAACAGAAAGAATGAGAGTCCAAGGAAACCATAACCAATCAACTAAGTGATTTGAGAATAAACACTGAACACGAAATTAAAGAAGTAAACAATTTCATACAAGATCTAAAACAAAGCTCCAACAAAGTATTTGAAGCCATCAAAGCCGACCTATTAGAAGGAAAAGAAATAAAAAAAGTAGAAATTTATTTATTTATTTATTTTGGGGGGGGGGATCCATTCGTGGGGCCTGAACCCTGGGCCTGGGCGCTGTCCGTCAGCTCTTCAGCTCAAGGTTAGCGCTCTACCACTTGAGCCACTGCGCCACTTCCAGCTTTTTTATTTTGCTTGTGTGGTGCTGAGGAATTGAACCCAGGGCCTCATGCATGCAAGGCAAGTGCTCTACCACTGAGCCACCTTCCCAGCCCTCGAAATTCTTGACAGTAGGTTAGACCATGCAGAAGACTGAAACTCGGGGATTGAAGACAGCCTATATATTATAGAGGGAGAACATACAACTATCTAAGACAAATCCAAGAAATATGATAGATCTCGTCAGCACTTATAAGACACCATCAGAAAGCCTAATCTGAAGATAATATGTGTAGAGGAGCACCTAGAAACAGAAGGTCTAGGAAATTTGTTTCACAGGACCCTAGCAGAAAACTTCCCAAACATGCAAAAAGATAGGCCTATTCAAATACAAGAAGCTTTTAGAACCCCAAATAGACCAGACCAGAACAAGACATCACAACTCCATATTACAATATCCACAGGATCAATTCAGACCAAGGAAAACGTCCTCAAAGTTGTCAAGGAGAAAAGATCAATCACTTATAAGGGAATCCAATTAGAATCCCCTCAGATTTCTCAGGAGAGACAAAGCAAGAAGAGCCTGGAATGATGTAGGTCATGCCCTAAAGACAAACAACTACCAACCAAGAAAACTGTACCCAGTTATACTCTCCTTCATGACTGAAGGACAAATAAAAACTTTCCATACCAAAGAAAAAGTGAAACAATATATCTTTACCAAACCATCCCTACAAAAGTTGCTTAACCATGTCCTACACAGAGAAAACCAACAGGACCACAATAAAGGGTGAGAAACTGCACCCAAATTGAGAATCCAAGAACCGTAGGAAGAACCCAGTTGGCGCAGCCCTCAAGAAGGTGCATAAAATGGCAGGAACTCCCAAATATCTCTCAGTACTATCTCCCAACATTAACAAACTTAACAATACAATTAAGCAACATAGATCGTCTAGTTGGATTTAAAAAAAGATCCTTCTGTCTGCTGCATTCAGGAGTCACAACTTGCTCATAAAAACAAATACATCTTGAAAGTGAAAGGCTGGAACAAAATCTAACAAGCAAACGGCCTCATAAACAGGAAGGAGTTGCAATCCTAATATCAGATAAAATAGATTTCAAATTAAAATTAGTGTTGGGGACTTTAACACACTATGCCCACTGGATTTTTCAACTCGTCAAAAAATCAACAGAATCCATGGATATAAAAAACTGCATAGATCACCTAGATTTTACAGACATCTACCAAATATTTCACCCAGCAGCATCAGAATGCACGTTTTTCTCAGCACACAGGAAACTTTTTCCAAAAGAGACCACATTTAGGTCACAAAGTAAACTTGTCCAAATCCAAAAACATTGAAGTTATACCTTGCATTCTCTCAAACCACAAGGGAATAAAATTAGGACTCAACACCAAAAGCCACTAGTGAAAGTCCTGTAACACATGGAGGCTGAGCAACACACTGTTGAATCACCAATGGGTCATGGAAGAGATCAGAAATGAAATTCAAATGTTTATAATATTCAACAAAATGAACACTCAAATCACCAGCTCCTCTGTAACCGAGCAAATGCAGTACTCAGAGGCAAATTTATAGCTCTGAGTTCCTACATCAACAAATTGGAGTAACCTGAAACCAACAATTTAATGAGACATCTGAGCCTCCTTGAAAAAGAGCAGCAGGATAAACCCCAATCCAGTAGATGGAAAGAAATAATTAAAATTAAATCAACACTAAAGGAATTAGAATCCAAAAAATCATAGAAAGAATCAACAAAACAGAGTTGGTTCTTTGAAAAATTAACAAATTGACAGACCCTTAACAAATCTTATTAGAAGAACAAGAGAACGCACTCAAATAAATAAACTCAGACATGAGAATGGAAACATCACCACAGACTCAACCAAGATTTAGTACATTATAAGGAATACTTCTCAAACCTTTATGCTAATAAGTTTGAGAACTTGTCAGAAATGTACCGTTTCCTAGTAAATATAGACATGCCGAAACTAAACCAAGATGAGTTAAACCATCTTAACTGGCCCTTATTAAGCAATGAAATAGAAATAGCAATAAGAGACCTCCTATCTAAGAAAAGCCCGGGACTAGATAGTTTTACAGCAGAAATCTACAAGGCCTTCAAAGCAGAGCTCACGACAATACTCCTCCAAGTCTGCAGTGAAATTGAAAGAGAAAGTTCACTGCCGAACTCATTCTATGAAGCTATCATAAACCTCATCCCCAAACCAAGCTGGGACTCATCAAAGAAAGAGAACTATAGATCCATTTTTTGATGAACATTGATTGCAAAACTTCTCAACAAAATTTTGGTTAATCGACTTTCACAATTCATCTAAAAAATCATACATCATGATCAAACAGGATTCCTTTCAGGGATATAAAGCTGCTTCAATATATGCAAATCAATTAAAACAAAACTCACATCAAGAGCAAGGATAAGAACAACATGTTTACCTCAATAGATGCAGAAAAAGGATTTGACGAGATCCAACACCCCTTTATGATGAAGGTTCTGGAAAAATTAGGAAATCAGCGAACATTCTTCAATACAATAAAGGATGTATATGACAAACCTACATTCAGCATTTTAGTTAATGGTAAAAAAAAAAAAAAAAGTTATTTCCTCTTAACTAAGGAATGAGATAAGGATGTCTACTCACTCCACTTCTCTTCAAACTAGTATTAGAATGGCTAGGTACAGCAATAAGATAAGATTCAAATATAAAATGGAATCCAAATAGGGAAAGAAGAAGCTCTCCCTCTTTGCAGATGACATGAACTTGGATTTAAAGAATCCCACGGACTCCACTCCCAAATTATTCAAGCTGATTCAAAACTTTGACAAAGTAGCAGGATATAAAATTAACCCTCAAAAAACAATGGCTTTTCTGTATGCCAAAAATGAGAAAACTATGGCTGAAATCAGGAAAGCAACTCCATTGGTAATAGCCCCACAAAAAATAAAATACCTAGGGCTTAACAAAGAAAATAAGGAACTCTATGATGAAAACTTTAAAAATCTGAAAAAGGAAATCAAAACCGAACTTAGAAAGTGGCAAAAACTCCCATGCTCCTGGATTAGAAAGATCAACATCATGAAAATGGCAATACTTCCCAAGGCTTTCTACAAATTCAATATACCTATCAATATTCCAGCCTCATTCTTTTAGTAAAAAGATGAAGCAATCCAAAAATTCATATGGAACAATAAAAACCCCGAATAGAAAAAACGATACTTAACGGAAACAACAGAGCTGGAGGAATATCAATACCAAATTCAAATTCAACTACAAAGCCATAGTAATCAAAACAGCTTGGTACTGGCACAAAAACAGACCATAGGACCAATGGAATAGAAATGAAATCCCAGAAATTAACCTATAGACCTATACACATCTAATGTTCGATAAGGGAGCGAAAAAATTAGAATGGAAGAATCACAACCTTTTCAGTAAATGGTGCTGACAAAATTGGTTAACTCCTTGTCGAAAACCGAAGCTAGATCTTTATATATCATCCTGCACCAGAATGAACTCCAAATGGATCAAAGACCTCGGAGTCAAAGCAAACACTCTGAAAACATTACAGAATGGAATAGGAGAAACAGTAGGTCTCTTTTGCACAGGCTGAAATTTTCTTAATAGAGACCCAGAATTACAACAAATCAAAGAAATGTTGGACAAATTAGATTGCATGAAGTTGCAGAGCTTCTGCATGGCAAATGACATAGCTAGCATGATCAATTGAAAGCCCATTGATTGGGAGAAGCTCTTCACTACCATACAACAGACAAGGGTCTCATATCTAAAATATAACTGGAACTCAAAAAAATTTAATCCCCCAACAACAAATCCTCAAAGAAACAACTGCCCAATAAATAAGTGGGCTAAAGACTTAAAGAGAAACTTTTCTGGAAATGAAAGAAGGATGGCCAATAGACACATGAAGAAATGCTCAACCTCCCTAGTCATAAAAGAAATGTAAATCAAAACAACATTGAGATACCGCTCACCTCAGTTAAATGGCTGTAATCAAGAAATCTAATAACAACAGATGCTAGAGGGGATGTGGGCATAAGGAAAATTTATTGCACTGTTGGTGGGCATGTGAACTTATTCAACCATTTTGGAAAGTAGTATGGAGGTTCCTCAAAAGATTCCACATAGAGCTCCCCTATGACCCAACAATCCGACATTTGGGCCTTTACCCAAATGGTCACAAACAAGCCTATATTAAAGCTACCAGCACAATTATGTTTATTGAACCATTATTTACCATAGCTAAGATATGGAACCAACCCAGATGCCCCTCAGAGATGCATGGATCAATAAAATTTTATATATATATATATATATATATATATATATATATATATATGAGAATTCTATGCCTCCATCAGAAAAAATGACATTGCCCCACTTGTTAGGAAATGGAAAGACTTGGAAAAATTTATATTAAGTGAAGTAAACCAGTCCCAAAGAAAAATAGGTTCCATGGTTTCCCTTATTTGCAATAACCAGTATATGTCTGAGACAAGCAGAAAAGGTCAGACAAGTTGATGTTAGGTGAAATGAACCACAAATAAGAATTCAATGTTTTGTTTTTTTTTCTTACGATTGTTTCTAACATATTTATAAGATGATTTCTATATTGCTTTGTATGTCCCTCCCCCACAGTATAGCCCCTGCTTTTATGGTATTTGTTGTGGGTATAATTTGTGGAGGGGAAGGGAAAAAAACTAATCTTTTAACTAGGGATACAGGTGGACCCATTGCAACAATGAGATATACAAGTCGTTAGGTTGAAAAACGAACTTTACAACTTTGATGGGTGATTGGGGGAGGATTGAGTGGGGAGAGGAGGATAGTATGGAAAGGGATGGGAAGGGGAAACAAAGAGGTGACAACAATGCTTGATAAAAAATGTACTCGTTATCTTGCCCATGTAATTGCAACTCGTCTGTTCGGTATTCTCACTATAAAAAAATAAACAAATAAAAAATGAAAGAAATACGAACTTTACAACTTGGCCGGCGAGGGTGGGGGGCAGGCAAAGCTGTGTCTGGAGAGCATGGCGGGGTTGGGGCAGATGAGAACAGATGGGAAGGGTAAACAAAGGAGGAGGCAACAACGCTTGATGAGTAATGTACTCATTATCTTGCCCATGTAATTGTTACCACACTGTATGCTATTTTCACAAATAAAGAAATAAGTAAATACGAAGGAGACTCAAGGCTGCTGAAATGAGCACATTTCCCATTTAGACTTTAATGGGATTTTTCTACAAACAATAAGATATTCATCTTAACATAATAATTTCAAAATGTATTGCTAAAGAATAGATTGTAAATGTAATATTTAATACTATTGGAATACTTGAAGACAAAGATTTACAGAAAACTTTAAATTTCAGATAAATTGCAATATTCCAATAAATACCTAGAAGAAATATAATTTAAACATTCACTGATCAAAGCAAACCCTAGCAGGAATGTCTGAAAGACGCTTATCTGAAAACAGGAATTGGCACTGTGGCTCAAGTGGTATATGGTTCCACTTGAGCTGAAGAACTCAGGGATATGTTAACACCCTGAGATTAAACCCCAGGACTGACAAAAATAAAATTTAAAGAATTGAAGCATTAAGGTTGGGAAGGACACTCAGTGGTAGAGTGCTTGTCCTGAATGCATGAGGTCCTGGGTTCAGTTCCTCAGCACCACATAAGCAGAAAAATGTGGAAATGGCTCTGTGGCTCAAGTAGTAGAACACTAGCCTTGAGGTGAAAAGCTCATCAGGTACAGCAACCAGACCTAGAGTTTAGGCCCTCCTACCACCACCACCAACAACAACAAGCACCCCGAAGTTGTTGTCCAGAATAATGAGTGTGGCATTATCCATTTACATGACTTAGTGACTTTAAACCTAGTTTAAAAGGGGAGGTGGTGGGCAATTTGTTTGTTTGCCAAAACCTGCAAAATTATTTTGTACTTTCCCAAGGAGGAAGAAAGGAGGGAATGGGGGGAGAAGGGGAGGTGTTCGGTGACCTTGCCTTTTGGTTCTGTGATTGTTTTCTGGAGTCAAATTCAGAGAAATCCTGCTTGCAATCCTAGTTGCATGGGGGGGGGGGGGGCGGGAATGAAGGAGCCATGCCCTGGAAGTGGTTTTGTCCTGTCCTTGGCCTAGTTCCAACCATCACTGGATAATCCAAGTCCCACTTCAGGACCAAGAAGCCTTGAAGACTACTGATCCACTAGGCAGATGGACCTAACCACAGCCAGAAAAGGCAAAAAATGCAATGCCAAGGGCAGCACTGGAAATCTATACCAGGAAGAGTTTTATATTGTTTATTGTAAAAATACTATGCAGAGGTTTTACAGTTACATGAGTAGGGTAATGAGTACATTTCTTATTGAGCATTGTTACCTCCTCCTTTGTTTTTCCCCTACTATCCTTTCCCTCTCCAACTCTCCAACTCCTCCCTCCTTGACCCCTACCCAACATTTTAAATTCATTTTTGACACAGTGTCCTGTACATCTCATCATCACAAAGGGTCAACCTGCATCCCCATTTCAGCATTTTGCTATAACTTTTCCACTCCCCAAATTACAAAAATGTATATAAAAATGCAGAACACTGGAATCAAATACACTGAAAACAGGGATTATACCATGGGGGAATGAACCTACAAAAGAATCACATAGTGCATTATAAGTATATTAAAAACAAAAACAAGAAAGTAAAAATCACTTAATGTCATCTTATGTTTATACGTCCATAGCCTTTGACCTTCTCTGCTTGTCCTAGACATGTCCTAGTCCTTGCAAACCAGGGAAACCATGGGACGTTTGTTTCTTTGGGCCTGGCTTACTTCACTTAATATAATATTTACCAAGTCTTTCCATTTCCTAACAAATGTGACAATTTCATTCTTTCTAATGGAGGAATAGAATTCCAGTGTGTGTGTGTGTGTGTGTGTGTGTGTGTGTGTGTGTGTGTGTGTATCACATTTTCTTCATCCATTCATGAACTGAGGAGCATCGAGGTTGGTTCCATATCTTAGCTCTTAGTTATGGTGAATAATGCTGCAATAAACATGGTTGCACAGGCAACTTTGGTATGACATTGTTTGTGATCATATGGGTAAATGCCTAAATGTCCAAAAGTGGGATTGCTGGGACATAGGGGAACTTTACATGGAGTCTTTTGATGAACTTCCATACTTCTTTCCAAAGTGGTTAAACAAGTTTACACTCCCATCATCAATGAAATAGGGTTCGTTTTAGCCACATCCCCTCCAACATGTTATTAAATTTCTTGATTATAGCCATTCTAACTAGAGTAAGGTGCAATCGCAATGTTGTCTTGATTTGCATTTCTTTTGTGGCTAGATTAGTTGAGAATTTCTTCATGTGTCTAATGGCCTTTTTTTTTCCTCTTCAGAGAAGTCTCTCTTTAAGTGTTTAGCCCACTTAATTATCGATCAGTTGTTTCTTTGAAGATTCGCTGTTGGGGGATTTAATTTTTTGAGTCCTAAGTACATTTTAGATATAAGACCTTGTCTGTTTTTTACCTCGTGAAGATCTTCTCCCAGAACGTGTACTTTCTATTGATATTGCTATCTATGACATTTGCCTTGCAGAAGCTCTCAGGTTTCATGCAGTCCCATTTGTCCAACCTTTCTTTGATTTCTTTTTATTGGCTATTGAAATATGTTTATGAAATACAGACTGCATCAGCACTTGGAATTTATAATTCCATCTCATCTTGTAATAGTAAATTGCTTGTTTCATAAAGAGATGAATTAAGGAATGAATTTCTTAACTGATTTTTCTTTACTCTTTATTTCTGGCTCTCTATTAAGAAAATTTCGGTATGTGCTAAAAAGCCCTAGTTTATTCTATTCTTTCATGTAATGTTTTCATGTCGTCCTCTTTATTTTGAGGTCTTTCATCCATTTGGAGTTGATTCTTGTGTAGGGTGTTATATATGGATCCAGCTTTAGTTTAACAGGTGTTTAACCAATTTTGCCCACACCATTTACTCAAAAGGCTGTCTTTCTTCCATTCTCTTTTTTTAGCTTCCTTGACAAAGATTAAGTGACTATCGGTCAGGGGGTTCATTTCTGAGACTTCAGTCCTACTCCATTGGTCCTCAGGTCTGTTCTTGTGCCAGAACCAAGCTGTTCTTATTACTATGGCTTTTTAGTAGTGTTTGAAATTTGAAACTGATATTGCTCTAGTGCTGTTCTTTCTGCTAAGAATTGATAAACCTACAGGCAGCATTATTCTTAATGGTGAGAAGTTAAACCCATTTCTTATAAATTCAGGAATGAAATAAGGATGTCTGCTCTCTCCACTCCTTTTCAACTTAGAATTAGAATGCTATCTGGGGCAATAAGATAAGATGCAATCTTAAAGGGATCCAAATAGCAAAAGATGAAGTAAAACTCTCCCTCTTTGCAGATGACATGGTCTTGTATATAATGAAACCCATGGACTCCATTCTCAAGTTACTTGAGCTGATCAGAAACTTTGGCAAACTAGCAGAGTATAAAATTAACCCTCAGAAAATAAAGGCTTTCTTGTATTCCAATAACGACAAGAGTGCAGCTGAAATTAAGAAAGCAACCCCTTTTTACTAGCCGCACAAAAAATAAATTACCAAGGAGTTAACTTAAGAGGTGAAGGACCTCTATGATGGGAACTTTAAAAACCTGAAAAAGAAAATTAAAGCAGGGCTATGGAAGTGGGAAGCTTTCCATTCTCCTGGATTGGGAGGATTAACATCATGAAAATGGTAATACTGCCAAAGGCTATATCCAAATTCAATGTGATACCTACCAATAGCCCAATGTCACTCTTCAATGATATAGAAGAAGCAATCCAAAAATTCATATGGAACAATAAAAGACCCTAATAACCAAGAAGTTTATTGTGACACTCATTTTGTATTGCCACCTTGATTCTACAAAGTCATTTATGAATTTTAACTTTCTTCCCTCCCTTTGGATAAAGCTCACAAACACCCTGCCGCTAGCTCCCAGACACTTAACTCATAGCTCTGGACAATTGTTCCTAGATAATATGTTACTTAATTGTATTTTGAGCGCATAAAATATGCGTATAAAACTAGATTATTTTGATCTTATGAGAAAGCAGCCTTTTTTTCCCCTCTCAAATTTATTTCCTGATAGGCATTTTTATAGAGAATCTGTTTTCATTTATTTTATTTTATTTTATTTGAGAACATACTGTACAGAGGGGTTACAATTACATGGGCAGGATAATGCATACATTTCTTACCAAGCATTGCAGCCTCCTCCTTTGTTTACCCTTCACCTCCCTTCCCAGCCTCCCCCCTCCCTCCCAACCAATCATATCCCCCCTCCCCCCACACCGACATTGTAAAGCTGGTTTTGACATGACATTTTGTACTTCTCATTGTTGCAACAGGTCCACCTGAATCCTTAAACGACTTGTTTGTCCCCATCTCCTCCACATATTATACTGACATCAAATATAGTGAAAGCGGGGGTTACACTGTGGGGGAGGGACATACAAAGCAACAAAGAAATAATCTTATAAATGCGTTAGAAACACATGCATGAAAGAAACAAAAACATTAAAATACATATTTGAGGTTTTGTTTTCCTAACATCACATTATCTGACTTTTTCCGCTTGACTCATACCTATACTAGATATTGCAAATAAGGGAAACCATGGGACCTATGTTTCTTTGGGCCTGGCTTACTTCACTTAATATAATTTTTTCCAAGCCTTTCCATTTCCTAACAAATGGGGAAATGTCATTCTTTCTGATGGAGGCATAGAATTCCATTGTGTATATATACCACATCTTCTTGATCCATTCATCTACTAGCTTCTCTGAAGAAGAAAGAAGGATGGCCAATAGACACATGAAGAAATGTTCAACATCCCTAGCCATAAAAGAAATGCAAATCAAAACAACATTGAGATATCACCTCACTCCAGTTAGAACAGCAAAAATCAAGAACTCTAACAACAACAGATGCTGGAGGGGATGTGGACAGAAAGGAACCTTACTTCATTGTTGGTGGGAATGTAAACTTGTTCAACCACTTTGGAAAGCAGTATGGAGGTTCCTCAAAAGACTCCACATAGAGCTCCCCAACGACCCAGCAATCCCACTTTTGGGCATTTACCCAAATGATCACAAACAAGGCCACACTAAAGCTACCAGCACAACTATGTTTATTGCAGCATTATTTACCATAGCTAAGACATGGAACCAACCCAGATGCCCCTCTGTTTTCATTTTTAAATGAAAGACTGGTAGGAAACTATGTTAATAATCTGGCTCCTTCTCTCGCACCTCAACACTTAAAACAAAAATTTCACAAAGCATTTACAAGAAACAATGCAAAAACCAAACATTGGGAATGCTCAGATGCAGAAAGTTTTACAAAACCCAGAATAACTCTGCTGTCTGAGGAAGGGGCTGTCTGTATAAATTAACAAACAAACCCAAAAGAGCAGCCAGGAGTACCAGACGTGAGTGTCCCTGGCTGCTACTCCATGGACAAGGAGCATGGAAGGGCTTCCTGAGCCTGCTGGAGGGTGCATGGAGGAAAGTTTCCTTGCCAGCTTGAGTACAAAATGAGGGCTTCACCTGCCTGGGTCTGTCTTTCTTTTTTTCTCCCCACAGCAGAGCAGAATTGTCCCCTGCTCTAAGAAGAATAAATATTGTACCAGCCAATCCGCAGAGTGCCTTCTGTTTGGTCTGCACACCTTCCTAGGTAGGCGGCCCCTGCCTTGCGGTGTGTGTGTGCTCCCAGGGGCTGATCTTCAGGGCCCAAGCCCACGGGGCAGTCATGTGTTAGATGTGAGTCAGTGACACTGTCATTTACACAGCAGCTGCCGGGTTGCTGCCCTAGCTGAACAGCAGGTACACCCTGATCTTCTCCCACAGTCCATGGCTAGGTGCCCACAATGGCCCAATATGGGCAGTCTGCCACTAGGATCCTACTTCACCAGACAGACCAGCATGCCAAATGAAGTGGCTGCCACCTGAATTATTAATTATTTTATGAAGCACTATTAAACAAAGTGATACATATTACTGTATGATATGTAATGCTATATCCTTGAGTCTCTAGTCCAAAATCATTGAACTTTACGCTAGCAAGAATGGATTTTATTGTTTGTATTCGTAAGGCCATAATGGAAAACTGAAATAAAAGTACAACAAAACTCTTATCCATAAACATGTGATTAAATCTCAGAATTTGAAAAAAAAATTGTATGTAAGTAGTTCAAATGAAACTATACTAGAATATTAAAATACACACAAAATACATTACATTAGTTACGTTCAAATGTAAAATACGTAATTACAGACAGAATTCTTACTGGATAAAAAATATTACAATGGTTTAAAACGTTGAAGGTTATATATTTTGTTTTTATAAAACTTATTTAAATCTCCAAGTTCTGTTTATCTCAGTGAAGGAAAGTGTTAGAAAGTAGAAATTATATGTGGCACCTCTTGCTTGCAGTACCACGAAGGGGAGTGGCACTTCCTAATGGCAGTACTGAGATGAAACCCACACCCTGCCCAAGTAGACCCATCAGAGATCCATGTGGTGACCCAGGACACCACATTGCTGCTTTAGTAGGTGCAGGACTTTTGCAGTGGGCTGTAGCCAACAAGGTTCCATTAGTGACCAAACCAAGCAACTCAGACTCAGGTGCCAAAGCCAGGGGGGAAGGCAGGGCAAACGCCAAGTCCTGGCTAACATCTGTGTAGCCTACATTTCTAAGGCCAAGCCCTTTCTCCTGCTTTGGAGAACAGCAAGGGTAGGGGGTGAGCCCATTGCCTCCAAATGGAGTATCCCTAGAATGGCACCCAGAGCTGGGCCCATGTGGGCCAGAAGGGTGACAGAGGTGGCTACAAAGCAAAGCAAGAGGGGATTCATTCCCCCGGTGCTGCAGCTGGTGTGCTGCAAGTCCAGGCTTCTCTGGCACTGATTGGCATATGTAGGGTTGGCCCTGTACCGAGTCCACAAGGACCAGAAAATGGAGGTCCACAGAGATGCTGAAGGGGCTCCAGGTTGCTGAGCTGCTTCAGCTGTCACAAGCCAGCTGGCAGAGGGGCCAACACATGGCTCCAGTATCCAGACCCCCTTAAAGAATGATGAGGTGAACCAAGGCTAGGCTGCCTGCCCCCAAGGGGGCAGACTGCATGCCCAGCCTTCCTTTATCCATGGACTGTGCAGTGTACAAACATGGTGCCCCCACCTCACACTCATGGGGGCAGGCAGTGACCCCTGAACAGAGTCTCCCTAGGATGGGCCACAGACTCAGGAGCACAGAACACCAGTACCAACACAGCTGGAGGAGGAGAAGGCAGCAGTGGCCTCAACTCCAGACCCATGGCTGCCAGCTCCTGGGTGAAATGGAGCAACTGAGACTGGGAAGTTAGGTGGGAAGTCTGGGCGGGGCTCATCTGGCAAAGCTGGGGAGCATGCACACACATCTACTCACTGCACATCCACCATGAAGGAGTTGGCCACACATCTCAACGGGTGATCTGAGGAGGCACCCACACCCACAGGGACTACAGAAATGGAGTTTCATGTGGTGACTTGGAAAGGGCTCCAGGGCACAGCCTTGGAGCAATGAACAACAGGCAAAAACAAAAACAAAAACAAAACAAAAAGAAAAACGAAAAACGTCCAGTAAAACTTTTCATCAATGATAACCTATTATACTTTAAAAACAGTTTTACTTTCCTCTTGTCCTACATTTTTGCATGAGGCCCTCTGAATTAACCAGAAATCTCCAGGATTTCTTCATGCATAGTAATACAAATAAATATAGCTTCTATTCTTTTTCAATTAAGGGAAGTTGCATTGAGTTCTTTCCATTGTTTGAGTCATGAAAAAGAATTCCTGAAGTATATCTGTAAAACACCGAACTCAGCATTTCTTCTGAACTCCTCACTGAAGAAGAGAATAAAATGACTGAGCAACAGGTATCACCCATATTGTCACTGTGCTAGCTGTCTCTCTGATTAGAAAATAATCCTGCCATGCATATGCAGATCGCTCATGCAACATGTTTTCCAACAACTCTTGTTGTTATATTGCATTTATTTTCCTCTTCCTGCCTCTTTCCTGCTCCTCTTCTCTAGGGTCCTGTTTCCCTCTTCCTTCTCTCCTACCTCTACTTTCTCCCTGACCGATCCTCTTCTCTCTCCTGCTATGCCCTTCCTCCTCCTTTCCTTTCCTCTTTCTCTTACACTTTCTCTTCTACTTCTTTATAGTCCTGGGGGTTGGACACACACTAAGCAGATGCTCTCCTGCTCAATACAGGCCTCCAGTCTGGACTTCATTTCAATGACACTCTATTTCTTTGGTGCAAACCCAACAAAGTCTTTTGATTCAGGATTTAATTCATTGTACATATTCTACACCATGAATATGTGCTACTTCATAGAGTGTGGCTAATAGGTTTGGATTATGCTTTGGGCTTCAGTTAAACTCATCAGAAATAATGTGTTTGAAGGCAATCTAATGTGATCCTGTTACTCCCACATTAATGAACTGGTTATTTCATATCTTGCATGAGTACTTCCATATTGCTTCCAGTTTAATGAACTGTCATTTTGTGGTAGCACCCACAGTAACACTAACCCAAGGATTGCTGGAGATCAGAAGATTAAGTCCAGACAAGAAAATCCATGAGATATGTATCTCAAAATAACTACTAAAAAGCCAGAAGAAAGCCTGTGGCTATGTGGTTTAGTGCCATACTTCCACAGAATAAGCTTATGCAGGGCCTAGGCCTCATTTGAAGACCTGTGATGGGTGCATACACACACACACACACACACACACACACACATAATTTCCCAGCAAGAGCAAGTATCTGTTTTCCCAATAACATATCTGAGTTCCAATTTATGTGTTTGGATATTTTTGGAAGTTTATCATCAACTTACCTAATTTTAATGAATGACACCCTGTTCACTATTATTTAATCTTGGTTGGAAAATATTTTAAGGCACATTTTCATATAGAAAAAATTTCCCCCAAATTGCGACTGTCTTGGTTTGTAAGAATGAAAGAATTGTGCCTTTAATTCATTAGTTCATTAATTAGAAAAGTAACCCTGAGCCTAGAACCAATTGCCTTTGGATTCTAAAAGCCACAAAAGTACATTAAATTTATACATCCTGTCTTTGATTCAACTCATCTTTGTTAAAATATTTTCTAGTTTTACTCAATATCGTGCCATTTTTCTAACACAACATTCAGGCTAACCCTCACACTAATCATACCCTAATCATAATATTATTAGCAGTTTCCTATTTCATATTCATTCTAATTCGATCTTGACTTGTTATTCACAGATTTACTTTCAGTTTGACCCTAAATTTTCCATTTGCCTAATGCTAACACTAACCCCAGCTGGAACTGAAACCTAATTTTCTACCTACTAATAGTCCAAAATTAAGATTAAAAATACTCTAGTTTTTATGCATTGTAATGAATATTCCAGTTTGCCCTCTGAAATGAGTTTCAATTTGCCCTAATTCCAACAAATTTCCTGGCTCTACCTCTGAAGTGATCTTGTTCCCTAACATGAACCACTATATTACTTGTCCTCAAATTCTCTTACCAGGAAAAATACTGTAGATTCCATTAATCCTACCTTTTCCTGAACCACTGTATCCTAAAACAATTTCAGATTTACATATCATCTAGTCCTTTATTTAACGCTAACTCTCAACCTAAACCTGGCTGGAAAACTCTTATTAATCATTACAAGAATGATCACTGAGAAATTAATATAATGATAATGCTCTAGTTACTATTCACGCTCACATTTTTGCTTCTAATTATTAGTGAAAACTCAATTTTATAGTAAAACTTTCCTACTCATAACACTGATCATAATTAGAACAAAATACTGACCCTGATTTTAATCCAAATCATGTCAATACTAACACTAACTAGTTAGTGTTACACTAGTTTTCATTCATCCTAACTTGATTCAAATAAGCCTTCCAAACATAGGTTTCAATTTTTTTCCAATATCTTAGTCATTTTCTAACCCTCAACTTAATCTTAACTGGTGTATTGAATATTGCAAGTAGATTCTAATATTAATAGCAATACTCTAGCTCACATTCATTCTAATTCTTACCAGGTTTATATTAAAATTTACCTTCAATTTGACCCTCATTTTTTTTCTCCTTCACTCTAACCCTAACCATGGCTGGAATCCTAACCTTGCCACTAATCGTATCCCAATTCTAAAATTTATGAAAAATTCTCGTTTTGTGCAGTCTTAACTGAAATTTCACTGTAATCCTCGAAATAAATTGCAGGTTTTCCTAAACCCTACAGATTTTCTCACTCTTATCTCTGAACCTATCTTGTTCCATAAGAGGAATCATTATAACCATTGATCTCAAATCCTGATATTATGGAATACACTGTACTTTCATTATCCCAGATTTTCCTGAATTCCTAGAACCTAAAAAAGTTCAGCTTTACTTAAAATTTAACACATTTCTTTTTTTGTTTCTTTTTGTCGGTCGTGGGGCTTGAACCCTGGGCCTGGGCACAATCCCTGAGTTCTTTAGCTCAAGGTGTGCGCTTGTACCACTTGAGCCACAAAACCACTTCCTGGTTTCCTGGATATTAATTGGAGATAAAATTCTTACAGACTTTCCTACCTGGGCTGACTTTGAACTGCGGTCCTCAGAAATCAGCTTCCTGAGTAGGTAATGAGGCTAACAGAGGGATTACAGTTAAATGTGTAAGGTAATGAGTACATTTCTTGTTGACCATTGTTACTCCCTTCTTTGTTGTTGTCCAACTATCCCTTCCCTCTCCCATCTCCATCACTCTTCTCTCCCCAAGCTGTAAATTTCATTTTCAGTACAGTGTGCTGTGAGTATTATTGTTGCAATAGGTCATCCTGTGTTGAAACTAAATTTACTATTTCTCTAACCCTAATTCTAATTCTGTCTGGTATCCTAACCCTACCATAGTAATAATGATAGTTCAATTCAGAAGTTAACAAAAAATACTCGTTTTTGTTCATCCTATTAATCTTCTGTACATCTTTAATTAAGTTGCAGTTTAGCTTAAATCTTCCAAATGAGTTTATATGTGCATATATAAAGATATAATTTTATGTAAAAAACAAGATTTTTGGAGGAAGGAGTAACAAAAAGGAAATAGAGGGAGTATATTATGGGAAGAGAATAACCAAACTGCCACTTCTGAAAATTAATAACCATTAATAAAATAACTAAAAATAAATAAATAAATAACACACTGCCTTCCAGTGTTCTTGAAGAGAACCATGATATGTCTTGTGAAAGAAATACTTGTTCTAAACTTTGTTCATGCATAATTTATATTGTTATTGGCCAATTATTTAACTTACTGAATAAAAATTTATCAAATAAGATTCCATGACAAAAAATATAAAATAGTTACCTAGTAATTGTTTGAAGTTTAGAGAACATAATAGGCATGAAAAACAATGAATTGTACATCTTGTGTCTTGGATGAGTTATATTTTAAATATTGTCTTTTATTCAAATGAATACTTAGCTTTACTTTTCAAAATAAATGCAATTTTATCTCCTTCCAGAACACGTACTTACCCTGCAATTCAATGTATTAGTATATTCAGATATTTCAAAGCTAAATTTTCTGTTTGTTATGTAGCTCTACATATTCAGAATGACATGATTTTTCTATTCGTAAATGTCTAAACTCTGGGATTTTTGCTGCATCAATATAAATTGCCTCATGAGGTTTTTGTGAAAGCTCCAGTAAACATTGTGGGATTTTGGCTTCATCAATATAAATTATTTCATGAGGATTTTGTGAAGGCTCCAGTAACCAGTGTGGTCAAAAACATTTCCTGAATTCTAAATTTTAAATCTAATCATTTTTAGCCTTTGATTATATCAGTTATTGTCTCTTTAGAGCTACTAAAATAAATACTACTTTTTAAACATTTCACTCAAATTGTAAATAATATTAACATGGGTCAAACAGAGACTAATCATTTCAAACTCACCATATTTGATGATCTCTGTGTGAAGAATGTAGAGAGTATAAGAATCTTATACTCAATAATATTTTTGGTTAAATTAATTTAAATTATCTATCTAGATTTCTAAATTGGAGATAAATCACATTTTCTTCTTAATTTTTTATTGTGAAAATATCATACAGAGGGGTTACAATTATATGGGCAAAATAATGAGTACATTTCTTATCAAGCATTGTTTCCTCTTCCTTTGTTTCCCCTTCCCATCCTTACCCATCTCCACACCCTCGCCAGCCAAAGTTGAAAAGTTCATCTTTCGACATAACGTCTTGTACATCTCATTATTATAATTGGTCCAACAGTATCCCTAAAATTATGAAGCAAAAATATCTCCAGGAAATGTTTTCCAATAAAATGTTTCAATCCTTACGTAAAGTGCATTATACTTCAATATAAAGTTTATCTCACAATAGAAATTCTGCATCTAATCTAATGTACTTATTCATGAACAAAATTCTGTGACTTCTAGTCATATTATGTGATTTTAATTATATTTTTATTGTGAAATGATCCCTACTTATATTTATTACAAACTTCGGTAATTATACAAATCATACCTGTACATGCTAATTTACATAATTTAATGCACAAACAAAATTATCTTTTTTTCTTGTCTCCTACAGGGAAGGATGAAGTGCTAAAATATATTAAATGGAAGCACTCTAACAGAGAGTCTACATTGGCTAGCCTTTGAGAGAGAACCTAGAGGGGGGTCCCTGGGACCCAGCCTGCATCGCACTCTTCAAGGCACAAGCCAAAAATTGTAGAAAACAAGGGTAGAAAGTTGGACATGAATGGCAGAGAGAGAGCAAAGAGAGCCCGAAAGTAAACAGACTTCTGATCATTTACCATTGCAGTAGCAAAAACTGTGTACTTCTGAGAATGGCATAAAAATGAGGCTCTCTGGCTTTCCAGGGAGCGCAGGAGACATTTCAAAGGGGTTTCACGACTCAGGCGTGATTCGTAGCACCCCATTAAATGAGTAGAGTCAGTCTGGTGAGTGAAGGAGAGCTGACCAGGCAGAAGCGGCATCCTGACTTCCCCCAGAGCCCTCTAGAGAGGAATGGCCAAGCCCCCAAAGCCAAGCGTCCTCGGCTTCAGAGGTGACCGGCCTTTCAGCTAAAGGCCGTAGGAGCTCTCTGGCTTGGCGCCACGTCTGGACAGAGACTGAGTAACAGAGAGCGGTAGAGTAGTTTCACTCACCAGAGTAGAGAAGGGTTGTGGACATGGATGTGAAGGCAGTAATCGTATCGATGCGTTGATTCCGCCGCAGACAGACTGGTTCGCAAAAGGCCGTCAGAACTGCGGGTATTCCTCAGAGCAAAAAGGGAAGAACAAAAAAAAGAAAAAAGAGGAAAAAAAAAAGAGAAATCCCAGCTATCCTGACTTTAAGCCTTTATAAAGGAATGGAAATTTGCAACGTGAGGATGGGAACATGAGCACTTTCTATTTGGCTGAACAAGAATTCTTGTTTCTACAGTACTTTCTTGCCATTTAATCACACAGGGAAAGCCACAAAATTTGAAGTCCATATGAAGGAATTACATTCCTAAAAGTTGTGGCAACCCTGCTCAAAAGCTCAATCTTATCACAAATTCTTTGTGCTTGCTGGATGATCTATTTCTCTATCACATGTTTCATATTATTTAGCATATTAGTAATTCAACAAGAAGTACATGGCAGGAGACTCCTGAAATTACATCTATTGCAGTGTAATACTTAGAAGAGAGGAAAAAGATTATATTGATCTCCAAATCCTCCCTTTGGCCTTCAATATACTAATTAATTGTCAAAGCAATAGTGTAAGATGTTAGTTTATTTTCCCAATTTAATTAGAGGTTAAGCAAGAGTTTTTTTTGCAGTAAAGTGATGACAGTAGTGTCATAGCTCTGATATGAGCACCTCCTCCCTAACAAGTAATGCTCTATTTACTGTAAATATGGAAGCCACACTAAATTCTCTCTCTGTCTCTCTTTCTCTCTCTCTACTGACACACACACACACACACACACACACACACATAGAGCTGCCAGCCAGGCACATCAGAGATCAGTTTCATTCCTTTGTAAGTATAGTTGATTGATATTTGTGGTCCCTTGCTTTTCTTTGATTCATGATCTTTCCTGGACCTATATGTTTCCCTGAATTCAAGTCCCTTGTTCTTAGTATACTGTGTATCTTTGTATATTTCAGGCCAATTAAGAGTACCCTGAATACAAAATCTTCAAACTTGACATTCAAGTCAAACTCCATGAATTCATACTACTGTTCCAAGATACTAGAAAGTATTGGATCTAGAGACAAAAAAACGCCCGCCTTGTTATTTTAGAAGGAATAGAAATCATGAAATAGAAGAACATCGATCAGGAACTGAGCTAAGAGAATGGAAGTATGTGGGAAAATGTAGAATGCTGTATGTGTGTTATACAGCTGTATGTGTGAGATACAGAATAATAGGCTCATTTATTGAAAACTTGTCATCCTATATTGAAAGCTCAATTGATGCATACAGTTTTTCAGTTACATTGCTTACCTATCACTTCTGATCACAAATTCTCTTATGAGTGTGTATAGTATCTTTGAATAAATCACACGATTTTTAGGTACTTAACATCTTAAGGAAAGACAGTCTGCTTCTACATTTTTCATTCTATGTGACAAAACCTTATTTTTTCCCCTTTGGCTGAATAAATGTATTCCTGGAAACAGGTAATTGACAGCAAATCTGAGTGTAACTTCATTTTGTAAATTTCAAATATAATATAAACTTGGTATTGACTAGACATTTTTTAAAATTAGTGATATTCATGAGCACAATATTTTGATGCCTTTAAGTTAATTGAGAATTGCTACGGTAGTTCTTGTGTCTAATTGACTTAACCATTATATTATTCATGTATAAACATTGCATTGCACTTTTTTATTTTTATATATAAAATAATCCTCAAGGGTTTACTTTAAAGTGATAATAGGGGAGATGTCTTCATGTTCCAAAGTTTACATTTACTTCAGTAAAAGTACTAGAAACCCATGATGTTTACTGGAGCAATTTAAAAGCTGAGAACACATTTCTAAAGAGAATGGATTTATTGATTAAAACATAGAATAGAGTAAAAAAGTCAGGTTTCTTGCTTGAGACTGCATAAATTTAATATGAATGTAGCTCAAGATGTGACTCACAGATAAATTCATATTTATATTACTGAGATTTACATCACAATATAAGCAATATAGGTATTTAAGGAATTGGTCATTCAAAGCCCTAGATACATAATGGATGAAGAATGGAATTGAAAATAGCAAAGGGAAAACAATTCAACATGCAACTTTTATGATTTTATAATACTAATACGGAAGTAATGGAGCTTTTCCCTTTCTGAAGAAGAACGTTTAGCCAGTAATTTCAGTGTAAGTCATCAATTGTAATGAGTCTAAAGTCTTTTCCTCCGAGATATCCAAGATTACTATACTCAACCTCTGAAGAGTAAATAAGTAATTATTTTCATTAGCTTTGCTTAATATTAATTTACTTGTAGTAAATAGGTTTAAATGTCCTCTCGTTCTCTCTATTTAATTACATACATTGCTGTCTCCTTCTGTTTCTTCTTACAAGCCTGAAATCACTATTTCAAAGTAGTATAAGAAGGAAGACAAAATAACCTGATACATAAACAAAGGAGGAGGCTGCAATGCTTGATAAGAAATGTACTCATTATCTTGCCCATGTAATTGTAGCCCCTCTGTACAGTATGTTCACAAAAATTAAAATTAAAATAAAAAAATAACCTGATACAACAATCACAAATCCTAAATTATGTGAAAAAATCCAAAATATAAACAATAAATCTGAGGAAGAGGAAAAACAATGACAGAATAACAACAGAAAATTATCCTAGCAATCTCTAATGAAACAGAGATTTATAGTACTAGCAGGTACTCCAGATGTAGAGGGTCACAACAAATCAGCTATAATAATAGATATGTAGCTATAAATATAGACATAATAATAGACATACAATTCATAAGAAGATTTTATAATGTCTTCACAAGAAAACAGAAATCTATGAAAAGGTGCCAGGCAGTAACACATTGGGCAGCACATTCAAAAGCACATGTGCAGTGTGGAAATAAAAGGGCAACAAGGAAAAAAGCAGGAACAGAAGTATACACCAGAGAGAGCCACATCCATACACATAGACAATTCACCATACCAATGGACTGTCCATATGGTCAGTGGAACCACAAATATTAACATCACAACATCTCAACACAACTGATTTCTATTCTTTAATGGACTCGACAAAAATGCAATTCCAGAAAAACAAATCACAACAGGAAACCAAACCACGACCCTGATAATCAACCAAGAACATAGATAGTCACCTATTAATATCATAGATCCCCCAAAATAAAACCTCCAAATGGACAGAACAAATAAGAAAAATACAAGAAAAGTGATGTCAAAGTAGTATAATTCACACAGTAAATAACCAGGCATTAGAACAGACAATCAAGGATGTAGAAGATAGTTATCAAAATGTATTACAGATACTGCTGAAAAATGTGATTAATGGAAAGATAGAAAACCTCTACAAGGAAATTTGTGAACAAGATGAGACCAACCAGTCATTAGCAAAATAATTCATGGAGACTTCAAACAGAAAGATAAATAAATTCTGAGAAGGCAAGGGAGTCCAAGAAACAATGGATGCCTAGTTAAAAGATATGAGAGAAGACAAATCTAAGAAAACAACCCTTACATCTCCCCCAACCAAAGAAAAAATGTACAGAAAGCCCATACAAGACCTAAAACAAAGCTTTAACAAAGAGACAGAACCCCTACAAACTGACCAATTAGAAGACAGGGAAATCTAAAACAAAGTATAAAGTCTCCACAGCAAATTGATGACATAGAAGATAATTTCAGGGTCAAAGACAGAAGAGATCTAATAGGAAAGAGGAAATAATCATTTAGAACAAATCCAAGAAATAAGAAATGATCTTGCCAGAACTTCAAGACTCAGAAGATCAAATTTCAGGGAGATAGGTATCAAGAAGGAGAAGAGCAAGAAACTAAATGGATGGGAAGCATATTGCAGAATTCTAGCAGAGAACATGCTAAACATCCAGCGAGATAGGCTTATTCAGAGAAGAGAAGCCTGTAGAAACCAAACAGAATTCTAGAACTGAACAATCCACCATGACATCATAATCCATTAGAGGATTATTAAAGATCAAGGAAAGGATTCTTAAAGATGCAATAGAGAAAAGATTGATTATTTATAACGGATATACAGTCAGAATAAATACAGATTTCTTAGCTGATATGGTAAAAAGGAAAGCCTGGCATTATATATGACAAACATTAAAGGTAAACAACTACCAACCATGAATACAATCCCTAGCCAAACTCTCCTTTACATTTAAAGGATATATAAACATATTTCATGACAAAGAAAACTTGAAACAACGTATGTCCACCAAATTATCAGGATAGAATAAAATCAAATATATCCTACGTAGAGAAGATCAAGAAGAAGAGGAACTGGTTATATAAAATGCTCCCTACCAGAGAACAAGGTAAATATGTTAAGAGTAGATGAGGCACAGCTCCTAACAACAGGTGTATAACATAACAGAACTTATCAGATATTTCTGTCTGAACTCTCAATATCAATGGACTTAAATTTCCAAATAGAAGACATAGATTAGACAGTAGTATCAAAAACCAAGATGCATCCATCTAGTATCTATGAGAGACACATTATCAAACACATTCTATTAAGCTAGAATTAGACTCCTCCTCAAATCACATAGGGTCTCACCAAAGAAAGAGAACTATTTGATAAGCATTAATGCAGAACTTCTTAATAAAATTCTCACTATCCAATTTCAGCAACTAACAAAAAAATCATATGGTATGATCAAATAGGATTCATTTTGGATATGATTTGATTCAATATTCTTGTCAATAAACATAATACAAACCATCAGCAGAACCTGGACAAGAAACACATGATCGTCAATAGGGATGTAGAAATAGTTTTAACAAGCTCCAATACCGCATTATGATTAAAAGGTCTAAGAACCTAGGAATGCATGGAACATTCCTCCATATTAAACTGAGTATGTATATGATAGAGACAATTAGCATTTACCTAAGTGTGGAAGCATGAAGACATTAACATGAGGAATGAGAAAAGGATGTCCACTCTCTACTACTCTTCAATATAGTAGTGGACTTTCTTGCAAGAGCAATACACAAGAGTAAAACGTAAAGCAGATCAAAATAGGGTAGAAGTAAAACTATCCCTTTTTACAGATGAACTGACCCTGTATTTAAAGGACCCTGGAGATTCCTCCCAAAAGTTAGTTAAGGTGATGCTAACCTTCAGCAATGTAGCAGGATATAAAAACCACAAGAATCAGTAGATTTTCTGTTACCAACAATGGGAAGATCCACGCTGAAATCCAAAAACAACTTCATATGTACTAGCTTCAAAATCAAATCAAATCTAAACAAAACAAAACAATAACAACAAAACTAGGAATTAATTAATTTAACTAAAATTATGAAGGACCTATATGTGAAAACTTTAAAAATATAAAAAGGGAAATTGAAGGAGATTCAAAGAAATAGAAAGTTTTTCAATGTTCCTTGTTGGAAGAATTAACATTTTGAAAACTGCAATACTTCCCCTAAACAATTGGCAATGCAATACTCATCAAAATCCCAACAATATTCTTCAATGTAGAAGAGAAAGCAATGCAACTATAATATGGAATTACAAAATTACAGATGAAACAGCATGCGTAGAAATGAATTCATTGGCCTATAGTCATCTTACACATACAACCACATACACACACACACACACATACACACACACACACACAATGGAATTATATTCACTCATCAGAAAGATGACTTTTCACCAGTGGTAAGGAAAATGAAAGGTTTGGGAAAATTATATTAAGAGAAAAGAGAAAGTAATGCAGACTCAGAGCAATATAGGTTTCATGGATTCATTCATTTATTGTAGCTAGAAGATGCATACAAACCTATAAGTAAACAAGACAGATTCTACCTTGTCCGTTAGAATGGCCATTACAAAGAAAACTAACAATAGCAAATGCTGGCATGGATGTAGCCGATTGGGAACTCTATTACACTGTTGGTGGGAAATTAAACATGTTCAACCACTGTGGAATGAAGTACGGAGTTTGCTGAAAAGAGTAAATATAGCTCTCCCTTAAGACCTAGTAATTCCCCTCATGGGCAGTAATCCAATAAATCACAAACAAGCTCACATGAAAGCTACCAGCATAACCATGTTCAGGGCTCAGGCCCAGAGTTCAAGGACTGGAAAAAAGTTACCACTCCTGGTATTTGTTTCCGCAAATATGAACCGTATTATATGAGATAACAAATCAATCTATTTGCAGTAGCTAGATTAGGACTTAAATGTAGTGGGTGATAAATGGCTCCTTTGTTGAATCTTAGGAAGAGATGTAGGTAGTCCATAAAAGGGAGATTTTTTGTTGTTATTGTTTGAGGGGCTTGAAGTCTGGGCTTGGACACTGTCCCTGAACTCTTCAACTCAAGGTGAGTGCTCTACCACTTGAGCAACAGTGCTACTTCTGGTTTTCTGATGGTTAAATGCAAATGAGTCTCAGGGTCTTTCTTGCCCAGGCTGGCTTTGAACCGTAGTCCTCAGATCTCAGCTTCCTGAGTAGCTAGCATTACAGATGTGAGCAACTGGCACCATGTAAAAATGGGGGCTTTTTAGAAAAGAAAATCCACCTCTTCACCAGTGTCTAAACCTCAGATATTACTATTAGAACACTTCACCTTCACCTCATTTTATCAGACATTTGTGAATTATTTCTTTTCCTTCATGTGGGAATACTGCAGTCAATATCAACTCAGCTGGGGGACTGGTAATTGCTAGCACCTAATTTAAAAACTTTTCCATCAAAAGAAATGAAGCCCTCATTTGGAATAATTGTTTTCTCTTTTTATTACAAATCTATGTTTGATTACTTCCTAATGTGATATTGGACTTCCTAATAGAGTGATGAAATTTTCTTTCTTTTCAACCTTCTCCCACATGTGGTCAAATATTTAAGAATTCAAAGATTTGCACTGATAATTGATTAAACTGACTTCTAAGAAAACGTGCATTTGTGCAATTTGGTCTTCTGTCTTGTTCTTACATGCACAAGCTTTCTATGATTAATTTGTTCTACAAGGAATTCTACTTTCCAAACTTTGTGTGAGCAATTTTAGTCTCTCTGATCAGTCTTTCTGATCCTCTCTTTGGAGTCTCATTTGAGTCTACCTCATAAAAAATATATTAGTTATCAGCTAAATGACTCTCAGCTTCTGTTTTTTGCCTGACTTCATGCAGGCTGAGATAGCAACCCTGCCTGGCTGTGCTTACTGGAGTTTGTGTGTGTGTGTGTGTGTGTGTGTGTGTGTGTGTGTGTGTGTGTGTGTGTGTTTTGTTTTAGATGTCTAGGATTACTATTCAAGTTAGTAGTTTCTCTGGGCCCCTGTGATCCCCTGGCCTAGAGTCAATGAGTTTTTCTCCTAAAGATACAAAGAACAACTGACTAAATTCCTGTTAATTGTCTCAAAATGAGGCAATCAGGCATCCTTGCAAAGCCATCAACAATGCTTTGTAACCACTTACAGAAGTCGTCTATCAAGATGGCTTTTCAAGGATGACTCTGAAAAATGTTCATTTCCAAGTAGGCACCATAAAGCAGATCACATTCCTGAGATCAGACTTTTGGAAGGAAGGTTCCCCTTCCTTCCTTCTCTTATGATAGATCAAACCATAATATTCTTCAGTTGTGGCCAGCCTGCAGCACAAGAATATTCTGTAGTGTAAAACAGGACCAACTTTCAAAATATGGTTTCCCTTATTTGTAATATCTAGTAGATGTATGAGTCAAGCGGAAAAGGTCAGATAATGTGATGTCAGGAAAATGAACCCTTAGATATGTATTTTAATGTTTTTTTCTTTCATGCATGTGTTTCTAACGGATTTATAAGATTATCTCTTTCTTGCTTTGTATGTCCATCCCCCACAGTATAACCCCTGCTTTCACTATATTTGATGTCAGTATAACTTGTGGAGGAGAGGAGGGAAAACCAGTTGTTTAAGGATACAGGTGGACCTGTTGAAACAATGAGAAGTACAAGTTGTCATGTCTAAAACGAGCTTTACAACGTCGGTGCGGTGGGGGGAGGGGGGAAGGGGAGGAAGGAGAAGGATTGAGATTGGGGGGGAGGGGGGAGGCTGGGGAGGGATGTGAAGGGTAAACAAAGGAGGAGGCTGCAATGCTTGGTAAGAAAGGTACGCATTATCCTGCCCATGTAATTGTAACTCCTCTGTACAGTATGTTCACAAATAAAATAAAATTAAATTAAAAAAACAAACAAAAACAAAATAACGGTGTAAATACTTGTCTACTACAGACTGATTTATCTTGATTTTATCTGTTGTTATTTTCATTACTTCAAACACATGGATAATTTATATTGGGATTAGACAAAGGATTAATGGAATAAACATTCAGTTTACTTTCACAAATCTAATATAATACACTTAACCCGTAATTGACAAATAAATCCAACTCTAGAAACAATATCATTAATATAAAATAAACCTTAATACGTATAATCTGGCACACATACACCATCATCTACTCAAAAATTCAGTCTCTCTGTAAATATTTATTTGGTATGAAATAATAAAAATTTAATTAATGAATTTGACTTTTAAGTATTATCTGAAATAGTCCTCGTGTATATAATTGTAAATTTTATAGATGTCACCTAGACAAGAAGTTAACATGCATGTAGAAATCAAATTTCCACAATTTAAGCTATATGAGAGGGGTCATACCCTCGTGTACTATTTGGTGTGAATTTCACCACAGTGCTGAACCCTTCCAACTAATACCAAGAGTCATGTGCGATAATTTATTATTTGATGTTAAGATGAGTGCTAAGTGTAGAATACACTTTGAATTATTACATTAACTCACAGAAATGAAGCAATAATGATATGTTATTTGTTTAAATTCTAATGCTTCTCAATTTTACAATTCATTAAATATATTATTAAAATTATTTTCACTTTCTTCTTTTCTATAGCTGTTGAAATTAAAATTATACATTAAACATTCAATATTGAGAAATCAATAATAAGTAAACTATTATTAAAATGACATGCTATTAAACTGTGATTTGAATTATACTTCCAACAAATTGTGATGTAAACAAGTCAATAGAATTAAGGGTGATCTTTTTAAACTTAGCAGCTTGTTATCTTATTTTATTTTATTTTTTGTGTCTGATCGTGGGGCCTGAACTGTGGGCCTGGGCGCGGTGCCTCAGCATTTCAGCTCAAGGCTAGTGCTCTACCACTTGAGACACAGCACCACTTCTGGCTTTTTTCTTTTTGCTCATGTGGTGCTGAGGAATCGAACCCAGGGCCTCAGGCATGCAAGGTAAGCACTCTACCATTGAGCCACCTTCCCAGCCCAGCAGCTTGTTATTTGTTTCCTAATTGTGTCATTTGTTATTCTTGGTCCAAGTCATCTCTTCATCTTAATTGTTTAGTTTTCTATTTTATCTCTATTGGTTTGCTGATTGTGCATTTTGTTTTCCCTTTTTAATGATTGACCTGAGGCTGAAAATATGTATGCTAGTTTATTACTTGCTATGTTAATGTAAAATTACTGCTTTCCACAGCTGTTCTACTCTACGATACTACAGAATTTCCCCCACTCCAATTTCCTGTATTGCTGCTCTCATATATTTTATTTTATTTTTTATTTAAATTTTATTGTCAAGGTAATGTACAGATGGGATATAGTTACATAAGTAAGGTAATTAATTTATTTCTTTTCTAAATTGTTATCCTTTCCCCTATTTTTCTCCCTCTTCACTCCTAACCTCCCCCCAAGATTACTTACAAAATACTGTCTTGTGAATACTACAGTTGCATAGGTTCCCCCTTTGTCCTTTTTCTCACCATTTTGTTTTTTTTTTCCTTTCCCTTCCCTAGTTCAGATCAACATATTTAAAATACCCAGGGTATCAAAATCCAATACAGTGACTACAGGGCATTAACCATAGGTGGGGAAAACAAAAAAGGAAAAAAAGAAATCACATAGTACATTAAGAACAACAACAACAAAGAACATGTCTTGGAGTTCATTTCACTTGCAATCACCTTATACAATCATATGTACATAGCTATAGAGCTATTCTGCTCGTCTACTAAGATTATCCTTGATGTACACAATAATGCTCCCCTATTACCCAGTAATCCCACTTCTGGGCATATAACCAGGTGATCACAAACAAGTCCACAGTAAAGCTACTACTGTGTATCACAATAATATTTACCAAAAATCACACACACGCACACACACACACACACGTACAGATAAACAAACGTGGAAAAATATGCTTGCATCACAAGGAATGTGACCACCTCATTTGTAAGGAAATGGAAGATCTTTGAAAAAATCATATTAAGTGAAGTAAGCCAGACTTAAAGAAACACAGGTCCCATGGTTTCCCTTATTCGTAATAATTAGTTTACATCAAGGATAATCTCATGTATTTTAATTTGACATTTTGTTCTATGTTGAGCGTGCAACATTATTGCTATATTGTTTGTTATTATTTCTGAAAATAGGCAGGTATACATAAAGAATTATGCTCATCTCATCCATTATTGAAGGAAGAACAATTAAAAGAGTAACTACTACTAGGAAGAACTACTCCAACTTACTTAGCTTCATTCCTATGTAAGGCCAATGTTGTCCCCTGTATCCTCATGTTGTACATTACAACTCTATACCTGGTCATAATGTATATCTAGTATCTTATGCATTTTGAACTAAATGCCCCAGAAGTTCCACTTTGCTTTACTTTAAAAAAAAAATTCTGTCTTAATGTTTGAGGATGGTGTGTGTGTGTGTGTGTGTGTATGTGTGTGTATGTGTGTGTGTGTGTCTGTTTACAAAGATCAGAACATAACATTTTTCTTCATTTCGAATACATCTTTCAGGTCATTGTAAGTTGTGGCTAGTGGGAGAAGTCTCTTGTTATTTTAAGGATGAAACAGAAAAAGATATTTGTGCATGTACCATAGTTGCTTTATTAGTGTATTTGAACACTGAACTTCAATTTATATCTTGGCTGTTGTTGTGAATAATGTGAATAACAATGAACTACAGATATAATTGCGAGTTACCCAGAGAGAAATAATCACATGAATGGTGGGTCAGATGTTATTTCAAATATACTTTCTTTAGAAAACTTCACACTACTTTCTACAAGAATACTAACCTGTATTTTGACCAAGAGTGTAGAAAATTTCCTTTTCCTCACACTCTCACCAACATTTTACCTTTTATTTAAAAGGTAATAAGGGGCAAATTTTTACTCTCTTCAGTACCCCAGACTGGCTTAAGACTGAAATCCAACCTCCTAAATGCTTGGAATTACAAACCTTTACCACCACACCTGGTTCCTTTGATTTTTGTGATAAGAGTTATAATAGTTATAAAGTAGTATCCTAGTAATTTTGAATTACATTTCTCTAATGACTTCTGCTCACAAAGCATTAAGCCATCACAGAAGTTATATTAAACACAACTGTGTAAACCCACTGGTGATATAGAGGGGTTTATGGAAAACATGTCTATTCAAATTTTGTCCATTTTTAATCAAGTTTCTTGTTAATCTCATCTTTAATCTCTCTATACAAAAATAATTAATTCAAGGTAGTAAAAAGGAAAAAATTAAGCAACTCCTAACATTTTTCAATTTTCAATAACATGATATTGCTTAAATCATTTTCTCTTTATGCTTGAGACTATATAACAATTTAGTTAGACCTGTTACATAGCTATATGTATTTTATTTATTTTACGTTGATTGCTCTTTCCAAAGCATGCGTGTCTTATTTTGGTTTCTTTCAGTCTTAAGTAGTTCAGATTTCAAACTGAAGAATAATTGGAAGTAAGCAAACAAATAATACATTTCCTCTCATCTGATAATGCCTCTATAAGAATGAGAAATGAGTTCATCATTCTAAGGACCCTTAGTTCTTAAAATAACATTTGCTATAATGCTAATGTTATTACCATTTTAGTGTTGGGAAAAATTGTAATCAAAGGCACTAAGAGCATGGCCCAAGACACACAGTGAGGAAGGAAATGAGTCAAATTTCAAAAAGTCTTTCAGCAATACACAAAAGGTAAATAAATTCTCTCCATTCTCTGATACTCTCAATTCAATATTCATATTGTCCAAGAAATAATAGCATAGCAATTATTGCCCATGGTGATTGTTTTCTGTTACATTTTGTCTTCAACACAGACTGTGTTGGTGACATTGAGTTATTATGCACAGAACTAAGCTTATAAATTATGGTCCAAAGAGAGGCAAATTTCTTCTGTCCCATCGTTCCAGTATCGTTTTTACAATGTACTAAATCTTTTAAATATCATCACTTACTGTGTTTTAAGAATTCAAGAATGAAAAAATTCACATATAATCACTCCAAAATGCTTTAAAACTAGGAGATGATAAAACAGGCCTCTGTGAAGTAAATTTCCTTCTACTTTTAAAATTATTCTGAAAGCCTTGTGTTGGTTTGTCACACCTGTAATCCTAACTACTCGAGATACCTACTCAAGAGCCTAACATCTGTGGATAACATTTGGAAGCCAATCAGGGCAAAATAAATTCATGAGATTATTTTTCAAAAATTTTAATGAACTAGCAAAGGGCCAGGAATGGAGATGTAGCTTATATAGTAGCTCACCAATCTAGAGAGCAAGACGTAGCGAGACCTTGAAGCCCTGATTTCAAACTCTGAGCATGCCAACACGCAGGAATGCACACACACTCACTTTTTCAAAATATCTCCATATCAGTGTTTTGCATTAATTTCTTTGTTAATGATATTATATGGGTAAAATAGGCAAAATAAACTCTTACATCTCAAAACATTTTTATACATTTTTGTAAAAATACTGTACAGAGGAGTTACAGTAACATGAGCAAAGTAATACGTACATTTCCTGTCAAGCATTGTTACCTCCTCCTTTGTTTTCCCCACCATTCCTTCCCTTCCACCTCCACAAGTACACTCCTCACACCCCCAAGCCCCACCCAATGTCCCCAGCCTAAATTGTAAAGTTCGTTTTTCAAAATAATGTCTTGTGCATCTATTGTTATACAATGGGTCAAACTGTATTCCTATTTAAGCATGTTGTTTTTTTCCCTTCCCCTCCCCAAATTAGAGAAATGTATATACAAGATGCAGGTGCACCAACATCAAATAAAGTGAAAACTGGGGTTTTACTGTTGGGGAGGAATGTATAAAAAACAAAAAAATCACGTCGTACATTATAAATATGTGAGCAAAAACAGCAAGAAAGGAAAAAAAAAACACTTGTGTCTCTATCTTGGGGGTCATTTAGCTTAACATCAACTTATCTAGTCATATACACATAGCTTTTCAACTTTTCTGCTTATCCCAGACATATACTAGTTATTGCAAATAAGGGATACCATGGGACATATGTTTCTTTGGACTTGGCTTACATCAGTTAATATAATTTTTTCCAAGTCTTTCCATTTCCTAACAAATTGGGCGATGTCATTTTTTTCTGATGGCGTCATAGAATTAAAATATAGACTATATATATATGTATATATATAGTATATGGGTGTGTGTGTGTACACACATATACACACAGAACATTTTCCTTTTTTGTTTTTTAGAGCAACTTAGTTTTCCACCTTCATCATTTTTTCAAATGTTTTTATTGTGATTAAATGGTTACATAAGTTCCCAAATTTCACAATATTGTGGGATAGTGATGCTTAGTCAAAGTCACAAACACATTCTAACTTTGATTGAGCAAATTGTCTATCATGGTCTCCAACATTTATGAGTTCTATGAGCTTTGCAATAGAGTTATTTCTTCTATATGTATACTTCTTTTGTTTTGAAATATGTATATTTTTTTGTTTTGTATAGCGTCAGCTGTTCCCTCTTTCCCACTTGTTCCCTCCCTCCCTTCAGTGACACGGAGTTGCTTATTTCATTTTGGTCAATGTCCAGTGCAGCTGATGCATCCCACTGTTGTATGTTTTTCCCTGATTCCCTCTAGTCCTGTGTCGTCCTCCTGGTTTCCCTTCAGTGTGCACATATGATCAGCAGAATGGGGTTATTTAGTAGTGATTCGACCAGATGAGTGGAAGTTCTTGGTTTCTTAAGTGTTGTTAATTTTATCATATCACTTTACATTTTGGATTTAACATCCACTTATCATGGAGACCATGTGCCGTTCGTCTCTTTGCTTTTGGCTTACCTCGCTCAACATGATTTCCTGTACTTAGATTGATTTCCCTGCTAATGCCATTATTTTGTCCTTTCTAATGGCTGGAAAATATTCCGTTGTGTATAGTTACCACAGTTTTTGGATCTATTCATCTCTGGTGGGACATATGGGTTGTTTTCATATCCTGGCTATTGTGAACAGTGCTGCAATAAACATGGAGGTGCATGTGTCCTTGAATATTGGTACCTGTTTTTCAGGATAGATGCCTAGAAGTGGTATGGGTGGGCCATAAGGAAGGTCAATATTTAGCTTTCTGAGGACTCACGAGACTGCTTTCCAAAGTGGTTGTGTAAGTGTACATTCACACATACACACACACACACACACACACACACACACACACACACACAGAATATTTTCTTGATCATTTCTCTACTGAGGGGCATCGGGGTTGGTTTCATATCTTAGCTATGGCAAATAATGCTACAATGAACATTGTTGTGGTGGTAGTTTTAGTATGGACTTGTTTGTGATCATTTAGGGGAATGCCCAAAAGTGGGATTGCTGTGTAATAGGGGAGCTCTATGTGGAATCTTTTGAGGAACTCCAAACTGCTTTCCAAACTGTATGAACAAGTTTATACTCCCACCAAGAATGCAGTAGGCTTCCCTTCTGGCCACATCCCTTCCAGCATCGGTTGTAAAAATATGGAACAATTCACTAATTTGCGTGTCATCCTTGTGCAGGGACCATGTTAATCTTCTCTGTATGTTCCAATTTTAGTGTATGTGCAGCCAAATTGAGCACAGAACATTTATATATATATATATATATATATATATATGTATATATATATATATATATATATATATATATAAAGTGTAATTGATTTTCTTAAACTAGACAATGCAACAAAAAGTAAGTTCAAAAGAATTGTGAAATTTTAGAACCATTTATTTCTTACATAAGCACACATTTAAGAATAAAGGCAAGATTGACATGCCAAAAACAAAATAATTCCAGGTATTTGTTGTTCATGAGATGTGTAGGAGGAGGAATTCAATTATTCTACACAAGGCACCTGTCATAGTGATCATTGCAGCAAATGTTAAGGTTTGTTAAAAGTTTTAATTTTTAAATATGTTTAATTTTGGGATTTGTTTATATATGACAAAATTAAGACTGTTTGGCAGGTCATAAAATTTTTTAATAAAGTATATAATATTTCTAGTAGCATGTACTAGTAAGTATGTACATTTCAGAGTTTATAGAAACTTTACTAATGAGAAATTGCAAAGACTGTTTAAAGAAGCAGAGTGAAGAGTTAAGATTTAAAGTACACAGTTTCTGTTAAATCTTTAGGGCTCCCTTACGTTATATGTTAGTGATGAACAAATAATTATATAAGCCACATACAAATGATGAGATGAACTATAAATAGCAATTTTAGTGGGTAAATTTAAAGGCTACTTATACTCATAGCTTTATCCAGTTTTAAATGTACAGTAATATGAGAAAATAATAAAATCTACTATGCACACTTCAAATACTGAAAACCCTGGTAATTCTTTTGTTTTTTATTTTAGTAATCATTAATATTTAATTATTTTTTCTTTATTTATAGCATTTTTTCTTTGTTGTAATATAATACAACTTTTTGAGATTAAGAGGTACTTTGAGAATATTATTGGGATAGCCACACCATTTTTCATAGGAGCATGTGAATTTACAAAGAGCAAAACTAAAAACAAGATATTGATTAAAAATTTTATCAAGTAGAGTCTGAATCAGGAGTGTTGATAAATGTCCACACCTAAAAATCTTAAACCTAGGGTGAAGTAGTGGTATTACAGAACTGAGGCCACAAAATTGAGAAACTGTGTTTTGTTTTGTTTTGTTGCTTTGGTTTTGTTGGTTGTGGGGCTTGAACTCTGGGTCTTGGGTACTGTCCCTCAGCTCTTCAGCTCATGGCTAGTGTTACCACTTGAGCCACAGCACCACTTTCATCTTTTTCTGCTTATGTAGTGCTGAGGAATGAAATTCAGGACCTCATGCATCCAAGTCAAGCACTCTAACCCTGAGCCACCTTCCCAGCACCTGAGAAACTGTGATTTAAAAAATCATCTGAACAATATTTGCTTTTTGCTTTAGGTTATATAATGAAATATGTAAACGTATTTTTATATTTTTCTGAATAGTCATACTTCTAAATTTATACTAACTGCAGCCAACTTATCCTTTTCAAAGTCCAGAAATATTTCTGAGAGTTTGCTTCTGTGAAGACTGTTTTAGCATTTATAATTTCTTCTGAGTCATTTTTATTTTTTATCAAAATCACTTTATATTTTATGTTGATGAGTTATCATACATCAACTACCTTCAAATGTACATGTAGAGTCTCAATATAGCAGTATGAATATTCTCATACACCTCTTGTTTATCTGTTACGGACTTTAAGTATTATGATATTTTCTCTTTCTCATTTCCGCTCTTTCTCTTTCATGCTCCATGTCTGCTACTTAGATTTTCTGCTGGTCTACTATTATCCTTCAGGATCCACTGGTTTTGTGGGAACATGATAGGGACCATCACTTACCCTTGCACTCTTTAAGAGTTATAACAGTGACGTGAAATTATTCTTTGCCATTCTAAATTGCAAAACAACAGATCTAGGAATTCCTTTTCACTTTTAGTACTATTATAAATTTTATCTCATACGAATCATTGGGACTGATAAGATACTTTTAGCTTGGGACCTAAAAGTTCTTTTTCTTTTAAAAACAACCTTTTTCTTTTATTATCAGTAAGTAACAAAAACAAAGCTATCCTATGGAAAATAGGCTGAAGTTGTTCATAGGGATGAAAAACAAGGTAATGGGGGAAGTAAGTACAAAGGATACCCCTCATATAGCACAGATACTTAGAGCAGTTTAGCATGTACACTTTGTGATAAGGACAATGTGCTGGGAACTCTAGATTAAATCACTGAACACCTGATATATATTTATATGCACATATATTTACATATGTATATTTATTTATATATGCATATATGTGTATATAGGCCCATATATGTACACATGAATGTTACTATACACACAATACACACATACGTACACACATGTACACATGCACAAATGGAGAAAGACACATAGATATAGCCAACAAAAGTTTCACTAGTTGTTGAATATGCCTTTGACAGAATGCTTGTTAACAAATGTGTTGAAGATATATTTGTCTCTAAGAGTTCTTTACCACTCCTCTTATCTCTTACAACTGGTAGGTTTAGAGAGATTGGACTTGAAAAATGCAGTACAAGTGATAGCAAGTCACTTGGAAATCTCAATAAGTATAGGTCATATGGTGTCTCCCTGCTCCCCATGGAATGCTTGCTCTTGTAGACACTCTCAATATCCAAAGTAGTAGGGCAATATCCTTGTTAAGAATGAAGTTATAAGGCTTTAAATGGCGTCCTTCCTTGGGCTCTTTTCCAACAGCCAGCGTCAATTCCTAAGCTGGTGAGTGACTCCCCAGAATACTGGAGCACAGGTCAAAATTTAACCAACCCATATGAAAAGTCTAAAGTGAGAAATGCTGACTGAGGTCGTGCTGATGCCCTGGCCACGAAAATGAGAAATAAAGAAAGTTTTTTATGTATAAAAATTTGAGAATAATTTGTAACCTGTCAATAAATGTGTAGAACACAATTATACCAACTGACAAAAGATGATGTGCTTTTGGACTTGGAAAGTGGTTTTAAGTGTGTCTACACAAGTAGAATCAGCATGAAACAAGCCAGCATTTCTTCATTTAAGATACAAGGAAAGGATAGAGGTTGACCCATTGTAACAATGAGATTTGCAAGATACTATTAGAGGGGCGTGGACGGAGGTGTTGGGGATGTGTGAAGGTAAGAAATAGTAGGGGAAAAATAAAGAAGGTGGTAACAATGCTCAATAAGAAATGTACTCATTACCTTACTTATGTAACTGTAACCCCCTCTGTACAGTATCTTTACAATAAAATATATATTAAAAATATACAAGGAAAACTGTACATATAGCAAGTTGTATTTGTCACTCAATATAAGTAAAGAATTGGTTTTAGGACCACAGACATACTAAAATTTTGGATACTCAAATTCTCTACATAAACACAGTATATTATTTTCATTAGAATAAACCTAGTGCAGTGTAATTTCTGTGAAAATTTGTACTACATTCTATGTTTGTAATGGAAAATAAAATATATTCACTATCAACAGATACAAATTTATTTCAGATAATTTTTGTCTGCATTTTGTGGATGGAATTGCGAGAGCTAATTTGAAAAGCACAAATTTAATCACCAAGAGCTGTCTTCAAGATGTAACAAAGATCGAATACAGCATCATTGAATGGCATGGGACTCTAAGGAGAAGTACTTGAATTGAAAAATTATCAGAAAGTGTAAGCAAGCAAAGACTATTTAGAAATGCAGCTGCTAGATTTCTCATGGAGAGCTTTTATAACATTTTGTGAAACACAAGTCAGAACCTCATGGAAGTGTAGACAATTTTCCTTCACTTTTCTGTCAATCTTGGTCATTATAATCTAGAATAATCCTGTAATAAGAAAATGTTTATGAGAAGTGGGGGAAGATGGTGGAAGAGAACCTGGAGGCTAAACCATCTCTCGCACAAAAAGCACTTTTAGTGTTCCAGCGAACAGTACTAGGCTAGAGTATTACACTAAGTGTGCCATCACAGTAGAGAGTTTGGCTAGAGAGGGAAAATCCAGAGATGGAGACAGATCTGAGCAGTTGCTGTAGCCATGGCTGAGGCAGCTTTGGTGGCGGCAATACCCACTCCGCCGTACATACAACAGAGAGGGTCCAGGACAAAGGCACCAGACACAGTGGGTGAGCAGATTCAACTCAACACCAGCAACAATTGAAAAGGAGGAAATGAGTTAAACCATCTGAACAGGCCCATATCAAGCATTGAAATAGAAAAGGCAGTAAGAGACCTCCGTTCTTAGAAAAGCCAGAACTACATGGATTTGCAGCAGAATTCTACAAGGTTTTCAAAGCAGAGCTCATACCAATACTCCTCCAACTCTTCAATGAAATTGAAAGAGAAAGTTCACTACCGAACACATTCTATGAAGCCATCATAACCCTCATCCCAAAACTAGGCAGGGACTCATCAAAGAAAGAGAATTATACACCCATTACTTTAATGAACATTGATGCCAAACTTCTCAACAAAATTTTGGCCAAATAATTCAACAATTCATCCAAAAATTACATACCATGATCAAACAAGACTCAGTTCAGGGAGGCAAAGCTTGTTCAATATACAAAAATCAATTAATTAACACCACTTTATGATGAAGTTTCTGGTTAAACTAGGAATCCAGGGAATATTCCTCAATAAAATAAAGGCTGTATTTGACAAACCTGCAGCCAGCATTATACTTAATTGTCAAAAAGTAAAGACATTTCCTCATAACTCAGAAACGAGACAAGGACGTCTACTCTCTCCATTTCTCTTCAATTTACTATTAGCATGCCTAGGTACAGCAATAAGAAAAGATGAAAACCTAAAAAGGATCCAAACGGGGAAGATGAATTAAAACTCTCCCTCTTTGCAGATGACATGATCTTGTATTTAAAGAATCCCATGGACTCCACTCCCAAATTACTCATGCTGATTCAAAACTATGGCAATGTATCAGGGTATAAAATTAACCCTCAAAAATCAATGGCTTTTCTGTTTGCCAACAATGAGAAAAGAGTGACTGAAATCAGAAAAGCAACTCCATTCTTAATAACCCCACCAAAATAGAATAACAATGAATTAACTTAACCAAAGAAGTAAAGTATCTCCATGATGAAAACTTTAAAAACCTGAAAAAGGAAATCAAAACAGAACTTAGAAAGTGAAAAAACTCCCTAGATCCTGGATTGGAAGGATTAACATCGTGAAAATGGCAATACTTCCCAAGGCTACCTGCAAATTCAATGCAATACCAATCAATATTTCAATCTCATTCTTCAAGGAAATAGAAGAGGCAATCCAAAAAGTGCTATGGAACGATAAAAGGCAATGAATAGCATGAACAATCCTTAACAGAAAAAACAGTGCTGGAGTAATATCAATACCAAATATCAAACTCTACTACAAAGCATTAGCAAACAAAACAGCTTGGTACTGGCACAAGAAGAGGCCTCAGGACCAATGGAATAGAATTGAAAACCCAGAAATGAGCCTACAGACCAATAGGCACGTAATCTTTGATAAAGGAGATAAAAAATAGAACGGAAGAAAGACAGCCTCTTCAGTAAAAGTGCTGGCAAAATTGGTTAATGACTCACAGAAAACTAAAGCTAGATCCTTATCTATCATCCTGTACCAAATCAGAAAAAAATGAAAAGAATACTTAAAAAGAACCAAAAGTTCAGAAGAGATAAACATACACACACACACACACACACACACACACACACACACACACACACACACACACACACACACTCGCATACACCTAAAATAAAAATTATGGGAGGAAAATAAGATTACTAGAAAACAATTTTAAAAAGTAAAAAATTTTTTAAAAGGTTCAAATAAGAGTTCTATGATTGCCACAATGAGATGTACAATTCATTATGTCGAAAAATGAACTTAACAACTTTGGTGGGGGGTGGGGGAGGATCGGTCGAGGGAGGGGAGAAGTATGGGAAGGGAATGGAAGGGGAAACAACAAAGAGGCAACAGTTCTTGATAAGAAATATACTCGTTATCTTGTCCATGTAGTTGTAACTCCTCTGTACTGTATTCTCACTATAAAAAATAAAATAAAATTTAAAAAAAGAGTTCTTTGATTTTTCTTTTTGGTGGGGGGGATGGGGGCAATGGTACGGTTGTGTATCTTCCGTGTCCATAACCAGTCTCTTGGTGGAGTCTCTGGTCTGCTTGAGGTGTTTGTTTTCCCATTGTTTTCTTAAGTCAGTTTGTTTGAACAGGCAGAAAAATGCTTTGCCTAACCCATTGTTTTGTGATCCTCCTCCCAGGCTAGTTCAGTGGGAGGTAGATTTGCTTTGAGTATCCCAAAAGAAGGAGATGGGAGTTTCCTCCAGTTTGGAGATGCTGTGATAAGACTAGGTTATGGGTATAGTTGAGGCCTTTCAGCAATCAGTAGCTTTTCCTTGCTGGGCTAGGTCCTGAGACTCTCAGAGAGTCCAGCTTGGAGCCATTCTCAGGGTTTATGTTTACTAAGTTTCAATTGTTTGTCTAGGCTGCTGTAGGGAGAGGCAACCTCTGGCTCTGTTTGCCCAGTGATGAAAGTCACTCCTCAGGGGGCAGATTTTTCTCTGTCTGGGCTGGTTGACTTTCACCTGGGTGGAGCTGAGCCTGGCAGGTCAGGGCATGTTCCTGTGACCTGCTAAATGACTCTTTTGTTTTCTTCCAAGGCCTGAGTTGGAGCTAGTTGCTCAGCTGGGCCTTTGTTAGTATCAAAGACGGAGATCTCCAGTGGTAGGGGACATGCAGCCTTCCCTCCTTTGCTCCCTGAGAAGGAATGAGGAGATGAGGGTTCTACTCATGCCAGAGTTTTGTTTCTGGGCAGTTTCTGGTCTGTGATCTGCAGTTCTTGCTTGTGTTGGGTAGAATCCGCTTGCCCGCCACATCTGGCGCCTTTGTCCCCGATTCTCTCTGTAGTTATGGCTGCCAAGAGTGTCTCTGCTACCAACACTTCCACTGCAGCCATGGCTAGCTGCATGTGTTCAGAACTGTTTCCTTGCTTGGATTTTCCCTCTCTGTCCAAACTCTCTGTATTGAGATGAAACACTTGGTGTGACTCTGTAGCCTAAGAATGTTCCCTGGAAACTAAAATGCTTTCTATGGGAGAGCTTGTTTAGCCTCCAGCTTCTCCTCTGCCATCTTCCCCTGAATCTCATGATTTTTGTATGAATTTTTTTTTTTTAGGAAAAAGTGTCATTGGTGTTTATATTTTGTGTTGGCATAAAATGAGCCTACTATTGTCTTAATTTAATAAAATAAAACTCTCTGGCTGGGCACTGGTGGCTCATGCTTGTAATCCTAGCAACTCAGGAGGCTGAGATATGAGGACCTCAGTTCAAAGACAGCCCAGGCAGGAAAGTCGGTGAGGCACTTATCTCCAATAAGCCACTAGAAATCCAGAAGTGGCACTGTGGCTCAAGTGGTAGAACGCTCACCTTGAGCTGAAGAGTGTAGGACCAGTGCCGAGGCCCAGCGTTCAAGCCCCATGAACACCCAAATAAACAAAACAAAACAAAAAAAAACCTCTCTGATTCTATGACAGCAAAAATTTTGTGGGTAATGGTTAAGACCAGGTTGCCATTCTAAATATATATGTATATATATATATGCATATATATATATGCATATATATATATATATATATATATATATATCTCACCCCAAAAAAGAGAAACAATAGGAAATATATAGCACGAAACTTATAAATCTTAATGGACGAACAGTCTGTCAGTTTGTTTTAACTTTTTATCAAAAATGAAAGTAATACTTGATAATATTTTATTAAGGCATTTAAATTTCTTTGACCTTGTCATTTAAGATTCACCTTAAAAAGAAATTCAACAGGTGACAGTGTTTTCTCCTTACTTTTCTAAATAAATGATTATTTCTTCATTATAGTGTATAGCACAATATAACCAGAAAGCATTTGTTAAGGGAAAAAAATTCCCATTCTTTGTTTTGCTTGTCTGTATTTAAAGCTGAATACCACATCTTACCCACCCTATTGTCTGTCTTCTCATTTGAAACATTTCAGTAAATTTATCAGCCAGCAAAGTTTTACAAAATAGCCTGCTTTCATTCATTGTGCTTTCCAAAATATATCTCACAAATGCCAACAACCAAACACAACTTGCAACATCTGTGGATTTTTCTATTTATGGTGCAAAGTAATCACTTACCATAATCCTTAGAACCAGCTCTTCACAGGCATTAAATGCTCTTTCACTTCCATGCTTTAGAACAGCAGCATGTAACAATGGTGTACATGTTAATTTGATCACCTCATCTGGTTTGTTTAGAGCAAGGACTAACTTCATGGAAGATGGTAATAGATGAGTTGAGCAATAATGTAGTTTAATAGGGCTCTGAGTTGGCGATAAAGAATATCCATTTATGTGACTAAATATTTAAATTAAATCCTATAATGTATACTCTTTCAATTTTCTGGCTAACATGATCTACAATCTATGTATTTTTAAAAGAAATATTGTACGTTGTTTCCTTGGTGACAACGTAATTGGAAGACTTAAAATTTTCCTATACCATGGCCATCTGAAACGAGGTGGATGTACTTAAGTTAGCATAAAGAAATTTTGAGACAGCATTAATGTTTGAATCTTGGATGGGATTTGATTGGGAATTGTGACAGGCTTTCATAGTATGAGAAGAAAAACAAAAGGCCATACTAATACTTTTATCTGTTTTATTAGTTTATTCAAACACACACATATAAACACACAGATACACATTATGAAGACCCAGTCAATCTGAAAGAAAATATTTTAATAGGAATTCCAAAAAATATTTAGTATGCTGAGATCTGATTAGAATTTATAGGAATATCTAGTGGCTTCCACCCCTAGACAAGTTATTATCATTGGTGAAGATGTTGCCATTTGATTTTAGAATGCCCCAGAAAGACCTATGTGTTAAAGAAAAATGACATTCCAATTCCTCCGAGACTGTGGACCATACCTGAATAGTTCTTCTGGAGATTAAGTTCTTCAGAGTGAAACTCCTGAGAAAATAGACTCTCATCTTCTTTCTTCTTCTATCTTTTAATCATTCTAGGTAAAAAAAAAAACATTTCTCTTTGACATACTCCCCTCCTTGACATTGTCATGTCACTGGCCCCCAAAGCAATAAAACCAGCTGAACATACACTGAAACATTCAATCTTGTACATCTGAGTAAGCCTTTCTGCTTAATAAATGGACAATATCACTTATTATGGTAGGTTATAAAGCTAACCCAAAGTTCTAGTCTTTCTAACAATGTGGAGTATATTAAAATGTGCTTCATTATAAAATATCTAACTCCATGTTGTATATTGTGTTTTGTTTTTTTTTTCTGTTGATCCTAGCGCTTACAATCAGGGCCTAACTGTAAAACGGTTTGTAGTAAATAATCACATTACTTTTATGATTCCATAATTTTACTTGTTTTCCTAAAATTTATAGAACAGTGTAGCTATGGAAAATCAATAAATATTGAATTTTGATATCGGATTACCTGTCATTGCAAGTGTTGTCAAAATTTATCTATACTGAAATGATTGCCATTGATATCTTTCTCAAGATTCCGAATGTTATTACTTTCAGCTGACATTTTACAAAACTCATACCCCAAACATAATTTTTAGTTTGTTCATGCAATCATAAATATATGGCACAAAATGTTAATTAACTTTATTTGCTGTCATTAATGGAGTATACTTAATAGAATTAAGTATATTCCCTCAGGGAAATAAAATATCTCCTTCTAAATCCAGACTTTCAGGGAGACAGACAGACACCCACACCCACACACATACACACACCTCTCTCTCTCTCTCTCTCTCTCTCTCTCTCTCTCTCTCTCTCTCACACACACACACACACACACACACACACACACACACATACTTTCCACTCCGACTCAGGTTAGTTTCCAGACATTGGGTATCAGACAATGATCTATTAATCAAACTTTCTTGTCCAGACATAAAATACATTCATAATTCCACACATGTAGAAACACCAGATCATTCAAAATAATGAGAATATTTAACAGAACCACCCCGCTCTGAGCCGTCTACTCCCTGATTTCATTCATTCATGTCGATGCATTTTTCATATCATAATTAAAAATCTTTTTGTATCTGATTAGCAGAAAATATCTTATCATATAAGAGAAAATGTAGGTAAAATTACTTTTTGCATATGAAATAATGACATTCCTGAGGAAAAAACATGCCTGTTTTTCAGTTTGGTTGCCAAAATGGAACTATTAGAACTTCTGAGTATTTAACTTTAAACCTGAACCTTCAAATTTCACTAGGATTTGAATTGTGTTACTTACAACATTAATGTAAAATAAAAGCATTACTAAATAGAAAGAAAATTATAAGTTTATCACACCTTAATGCCTGAATTAACTTTATTATAAAAACAATTACATTTATATAACATGATAAACATCCTGAAACAAACTATGAGGTATGGAAACAGAAGAGTCCGTTTTCTGTTTACTGTATGTTGTTGTTATTTTTAGTTTGTGATGATTCTGTCTTCTTTACCTTATGCATGGTATATTCATTCTACGTCTTCAGTAAGGTGGGGGTGGGCACAGAGATTTAGGGAAAGGGTGAAAAAATGAAGCAGTGGAGTTCCTTGAACATTGATGAAAGTGAACTATTTAACACATGGGTGGGGAAAGAAGGGAGGTTATGGGAAAATATGAGGGAACTGAAGACATTTCATAAAAGGAAATGTACACATTACCTGACTCATGTAATTCTAATACTTCTACAAATCAACTTAATAACAGAGTAAATTTATTTTAAAAAGTCAAACAAAACATTGTTTCTTAGAATCGTACAAGTATGTTTTGTTCACTGGTTTGAGCTGGTTAGTCTATATCTGAAAATAGCTACATTTACATTCATTGGGCGAATTTTTGAGCTACTAGTAGATAAAAGTCAATTATGATTGTATTTTTTTGAGACTGATTCATTTATTTCTTTAATCCAATTTGTATGATTTCTATCTACCAGTTTTGGAATTGCTTGTTCCTGTTTTTCAAGGACCTAGTGGTGCATTATTAGTGCTGATGTAAGATTGTTCTAATTTGTTGATGTACATACTCAAAGCTATAAATTTTCCTGAGTATTGGCTGTGTTCTTGTGTCCCAGAGGGGGTAGTATTTTGTCTGCTCACTTCCACTGAATTCCATAAACGGTGGAACTTCCCTCCATATGTCTTCAGTGACTCACTGATGATTTGGCAATGTGTTGTTCAGTCTCTGTGAGTTTCAGAATTTTTTGTAATGCCTTTTGATGCTGAGATCTAATTTGGTCCCATTGTCGTCTAACAGGATACAATGAGTAATTACATTTTTATTTTTGAATTTTCACAGATTTTCTTTCTGATCTAAGATATGATCTATTTTGGAGAATGTTCCACGAGCTGTTAGGTATAGCTTGTCAAACCAGGTATTTGGTTTTGATATTTTTGCTAGATTTTGACCTGGATGGCCCGTCCAGAGGTAAGAATAGTGTGTTCAAGCAACCAACAATGTGTTTGGATGTACGCATATTTTTAGGGCAAGTAGTATTTGTCTGATGAATTTGAGAGATCTAGGATTCAGGGCATTGATATTTAGCATTGTTATATCCTCCTGATGGAGAGTTTCCTTAATCAACATTTAATGTCCTTTTTAGTCTCTTTTTACCTTTATACCAAATTTAATTTAAAGCCAATCTTATCTAATATTAATATAACTACTCTGGCCTGTCAATGAGGTCCATTTTTAATTTGTAAAGATGATGTACAGAAAGGATCCAATTACCTAAGTCAGATAATGAGCACATTTCTTTTTGAACAGTGTCACCTCCTCCCTCATGTTCTCCCAGTTTTTCCCTTTCAACTTCCCTCCCCCTAAGTTGTATAGTTCATTTACAAGGTAGTGTCTATTGAGTGGCACTGCTACATTTGTTTACCCTTTGTTCCACCATTTCTGTGTTTCCCCTTGCCCTTTCCAAACTTATATATAAGACCAAAGGTGCCGAAATTAAAACAAAATAACAGCATCCGAATTCAGATGGAAAAAGCAAAATAATAAAAAAAAACTCTCATTATCATTTCTTGGAGATCAATTTGATGAACATTATTTTATATGATAATATTCCTATAGCTATTGAGCCTTTGTGATCCCCTCCAAAGGGCATCCTCCTTTGAACTCACTGTATAAATGTTTAGAATTCCATGTAACTTATCATGTCCAAACGCAATGTTTTCTCATTTACCATCCAAGTGTGTTAAGTTGTTGAATTGGAGGCACATTCTAAGACAACAAATTAGGGAAATCAGCAACCTATATTTCTTTGAGTCTGACTTTCTTCACTTAATATAGGTTTGTTCCAAGTCTTTCCTTTTTCTTATGAATGGTGTAATATCATTTTTTCTGGGTGAATAGAGTGGTATCATACTGAAGAGTTTCTTCATGGCAAAGGAAAAAGTTTGCAGGGTATATATAGAAAGAGAATAGAATGGAAGAAGATATTTACTAAATAAGCATTAGACCAGGGATTACATAACTAACCCATATTTAGAGATCAAATAAACCCTCATATAAACAAGAGCCCAATTAATATATGGGATAATGACTTAAAGAGAACTTCTTAGAAGAAAAATAACAATGACAAATAGTCATATCTCTCTCCATGAAAGAAATGCAAATCCAAACAACACTGAGATTCTTCTCACCACTATTCCAATGTCATTATGAAAAAACGAACAATCACAGATACTGATAGGGATGTGGTCGAAAGGAAACTCTCTTACATTGTTGATGGAAATTTAATCTTGTTCAACGACTTTGGAAAACACTGTGGAGGTTGCTCACAAAACTGAATAGAAAGCTCCCTATGATCCAGCAATTCCACTTATGGGCATTTATCCAATAGAGCAGAAAAAAGGCCACACTGAAGCTGCCAGCACAATCATGTTCATTGTTGCATTATTTTCTGTAGCCAACATATGGAATCAGCCCAGATGCCTCTCACTGCAAAAAGGGATCAAGAATTGTGTGCGTGTGTGTATATGAATTATATATATATATATATATAATTTCATTGATCCCTATTTACAAATATGTATGTATATATACCTACATAAAAAATCAAATTTTATTAATCAATCAGAAAGAATCATATTGCACCATTCTTTTTTGGGGGGCAGGGGGTCCAGTCATGGGGCCTGAGCTCTAGGGCTTGGGCGCTGTCCCTCAGCTCTTCAACTCAAGGCTAGCGCTCTACCACTTGAGCCACAGTGCCACTTCCAGCTTTTTTCTTTTTGCTTATGTGGTGCTGAGAAATCGAACCCAAGGCCTCATGCATGCAAGGCAAGCGCTCTACCACGGAGCCACCTTTCCAGCCCCTATTGCACCATCTTAAGGAAAATGAAAGACTTAGAAATAATCATATTAAATGAAATTAACTGGACTCAGACAAAGTTAGGTTGTATGATTTTCCTTATGTTTGGTAGACAGAAGGTGCATATAAATGTAAAATTAAACATACTGGATGATATGCAAGAAGGTAAATGAATTATCTGAAGTGTCAGAGTCCATGGAAAGTGAAAATAGTATAGTTCTCTTCAAAGATTAAATCAAAACCCAACAAAATAAATACCAGTAAATGTGGACTACAAGAGAGGACGGGGGGCGGGGCAAGGTGAGAGGGGTAGGAAATTGAAAAGGATAGAGTACAGGCAAGAATCTATTGCATACTTCCCAGAATTGAAATATACAAAGTAATGGGTAATGTGAAATGGGGGTGAAGATGTTGAAGTGGTAACACAGTTTCAGGTGTATTGTATACACAAAATGACTTGTTAAATGGCAAGTAATTCCATACATAACATAATATTGAGATACGTATGGACTTTGTTGATTGGGAGGGGTGAATGAGAATGTTGAATGGGGTGACATTAATCAAGATGAACTGTATTCATAAACTGTTTCAGTGAATGGCAACTCCTTTGTACAAATACTTAAAGATAATAAAAGTATTCAAAAGGTTAATTATGATAGTTGAATAGAGCGTTGAACCTAAATCCAATTCCCATTTAATAATATTTGTAACCTGTAGGTTTGGAGAATAAAGTTCAAATAATAAAACTTCATGAATAGTTTTTTTCAAAAATTTAAAATTTAAATCAATACCACTTTGCTTTTTGTCCACTATTGGGCTGTTATAAGAAAATACTTCAAAGTAAGTAGATTAAAACATCAGGACTAGATTACCCATACTCTAGAAGCTTGAACATTGATTATAAAAATGATTATTCAAAGCAAATCTTTGTCTTATGGGGGTCTACTTTCTGGTTCATTATAATCTGTTTGCTGGAAATTCACATGGCAGACTAGTTATATTGGGCTTCTTTTATCAGGATCATTATTGCAGGGTAATCTCTGAAAGGCTGATTCTAATGTCACCAGACAGGGGAATAGAATTTCAATACTTGTAATTGGAAGGAGTTACAGTGTCCAATACATTTTGCAACTTTTTCTTTAACTCAGTGTAGTGTATCATTTGGATATTATTTCATAGAAAATAATAACTTAAGGACAAACCTATATCGTGTAAATTATGTGAATGATTCTTCTTATAATGGGAATAATTGTAGTGATGACAAAGTGAAGTATGATTGTTTTGTGGCTCTTGAATCACATCATAGGTAATCATGTAAACATGTTTCGCCTTTCTAAGGCCCTTCTGATGTATTTGAACAATCTCCAATGAGTTAACTGCTTTCAGAAATACAGATCTCCTTAGATTTTAATTGCTGTCTGCTATTAAGACTCCCACAGACACCAAAATCAGAGTATGCTAATTTCTCTGATAAAACATATAATATAAATTGTTATAATTAATATAATATGAAGACTGTAATATTAATAGCATTATAAATACTAGTGTTCACATTATATAATATATTGACATCCATTGGTTCCATCAATTTTTAAAATGTTTATAACAATGTAAGTAGTTTGCAAATAGTTATTTGATGATTTATAGAAAATGAGAAAAAGATTTGTGTACATATTTACTTGAGATGCAAACAGATTCATCTGGTTATTTCTGATCCTTCCTTTGTTGGTTTCATTCATGCATGGAGAACATGCAGAGAAGTGACAATTGTAACCTTGCGTTTACAAAAGGGTTAACTTACATGAAGTTTATGTTGGGCTAAATAACAGATTTTATAAATTAAATTGGTTTTGTCCCTTCCTTTCTTCCTTCCTTCCTTCCTTCTTCCTTCCTTCCTTCCTGCTGTCTTTCCTTCCTCCTTCCTTCCCTCCATCCCTACCTCTCTCTTTTGCTCTCTTCTTTTTTCTTTCTTTCCTTCTTTCCTCCTTTCTTTTCTCCTTTCTTTCTTTCTTTCTCTCTTTCTTTCTTGCTTTTCTTCTATTCTTCCTCTCTTTATTTTACTCATAATATTTCTTAAGTGTATACATAAAATACCAATGTGTTATGAGTAATTATAAATATTTACTAGATTAATATTAATTTTAATGACCTATGTTATATCTTAAAGCAAATTGTACTAAAAACCACTTCATAAAAGTTGCAGGATATGAAACAAATATTACTATTCATAATATTGTTTATTTTTTCAAACTAAAATAAGAATCTAGACATAATATGCATGTGTGTGCATGTGGGTGTGTGTGATTCTTGTGATTTGAATTCAAGGCCTATGCCTTAGTTTTTTTCACTCAAGGCTAGTTTGACCCACAACTCCACTTCTGGCTTGTGTGTGTGTGTGTGTGTGTGTGTGTGTGTGTGTGTGTGTGTGTGTAATTAATTGAGATGTGTCTCACAAACTTTCTTGCCAAAGCTGTCTTTGGTTCCCAGCTTCCTGAGTAGCAAGGATTACAAGCTTTAGACACTCATATTCAGCATAGAAATAATATATCTAAGAATAAAATAAATTTATTATTTGAATTCTAGAGGCTCAATTTAATAAATTAATATTAGATATTTATTTAGTTGTTAAATCTGAACCTGCACTGTGGAAAATACTTTTCATTTTTATGAAAAAAATATACACTTGAAGGTTTAAATTACAGAGTCTTTGGACAAATTGAAATAGTCTATTATTCAAAAGCGACAAAGGGATCATTAATCAAATTTCTCATGTAAGATAAAATCAATAGGCTCTCTCAGGATGAATGAAGCAATTTGTAATTAACTTTTATTATTATCTACTGAAGTTACATGATTTTCTCTTTTTTTAACCTAAATTTTTGACATAAAAATGCAAATTCATACATTTTTGAGTGTGCAGAAATCATAGTTACTGGTCATTTATTTCTCAGGTTTGAGTACCAAGTCATTTCAGAGAAAAAATGAATTTCATGTATTTTATGTCAACAGTTATTTTTAGAAATTGAATCAATCTTAATATGAAATAACTAAAGCAAGCTATTCCATGACTTTTCCAATTATTCTTATAGACTTGAATATAACTTACTTTTGAATGGCAGGAAATTAATATTATACCTACTCTCTATAGAATAATTAAGAAATAAATGATTGTGATAGCATTCATTTTTCCTTCACTAGAAAGAATGAAACTTGCTATAGAAGACAAAATACTTCAATGGAAATGCCATAAAATTATGAAAAGTTCAAGTCACTATAAGTTGAATGAAATAGTCATTTTTGAAGGTCACAAAATGTAATCTCTTGAAGGTTCTTTATCTGTTAAATAAAATGTATTTGCATTCAAAATATTTCACTCATCTCTCCAACAGTGGTATAACCAAACCAACTCCATGCCAAATAGCTTATCTGATTAATTCAAGTAAGTATTTAGGAACAGAACTTATCACACTTGTATAGAAATATCTACCCACCATTCTAGAAATTAAATCTGAAATCATAAAAGATTGGGATTAATAATTAGCTTTCACTATGTTGCCATAAAGAGGTGGTGAACCTTTTCAAGTGGGCACAGTTGTAGAGGTATGGTCACTGAGAACTTCTGATCAAAGAAGATGTTAAGATAAAAGTCCTTTCCTTCTCTTCCTTCTTTTCCTTCTCTGTCTCCTTCTCCTTTTCCTTCTCCCTCTTCTCCTCCTCTTTCTCTCTCTCCCACTACTATTCCACCTCTTCTTTACTTTCTGTCTTCCATGAATACACATACTCCATCACATGTTCCTGACATTGGGTTCTGTGCCACTACCAACCCAAAGCAATGAGGATAAGAAACATAAATTGAAATGTATAAAGTCAGATGCCAAGATTAATCTTTCCCCCTTATTAATTAATTTTATAAAATATTTTGTCATATGAATAGGAGACTGACACAGCATGCTTTCATTTATTATAAGGGAAAGGATTTACTGGAAAAAAATCTGACTAACATCACCCTAATGAAATGATTGATTTAATAAATATTATATTAGGACAAATCTACTTTAAAATATCAGATATACTTCAACAAGAGGCAAAATTTCACCTCTATGGTTTGCTATGAAAAGACAGCAAAATTCAATCTGTTCCTCAAGGAAATTGACCTATAATTGGCAGTATTGTCAATTTCATAATTGATTTAAGAAGACTGAAGAACAAATTTGAACTCTAACTAGAAGATAAGATTTACTTTGTCCCGTAAACAACCTTTGTATTCTATTTATGTTTGGTCCACAAAATGACTTGTATTCTATTTTAATCATATTTTAATTGACTTTAAGTAGTTGCATGGGAGTTGCTGTTTGACCATGCAGTTTATGAATAGTGTTTAGTGAGTTATTTTGTTGTATTTCTTCTCTCCTGAGGTTTGAACTCTGGGTCTGGGCGCTGTGTGTGACCTCCTTTCGATGAACACTAGAACTCTATCACTTGACGCACAGCAGGACTTTGATTTTTCTGACATTTAATTGGGGATAAGAATCTCACAGACTTTCCTACCTGGGCTGGCTTCAAACCTCAATCCTCAGCCTCCTGAGTATCAAGGATTACAGGCAGGAGCCGTTAGTGCCTATCTTAATACAATAAATCTTTTTCTTTTTGACCCTCCTGGGGCTTGAACTCAGGGCCTTGGCAATATCCACGAACTTCTTTTCCTCACATTGGCACATAATGACTTCTGTCACTGTGCCAATTCCAGCCTTTTTTGTTAATGTAGAACTGAGGACTCAAACCCAGGGCTTCACACTATTCCCCTAAGACTAATACTAAGCCATTTTCCCAGCTCAATACAATGCATCTTGATGATCATTATCCCTCATTCTTTTCAGTCCTATCTCATTCCTCAATTTACATAATTTTGTAGAGTATTCACTGACTTGCAATGTCATATACAGTCACTCAGAGGATATATCACAGATCATATTTTATTGATAGTCTTATTCATCAACATATTAAACGTGTGCATTATAGAATTCTGTGATTTTAAATTCTAAATTATTCAGATTCACCCATTACTATTCTAAAATTTTTCTTAAGGTTAATGCAAATGCAATCTGTAATTCTTCGATAAAGTACAATGATTAATAGAATGTTAAAGAGTTGGACTATGAATATCATCTTCAGTTCTAGAACATTTTATCATCACTACACTCTCAAAGTACTCCAATATCTATTATTCAACAATCCCTGTCATCATTTCAACCTACCCTCCACTTAACAAACCATTACGTCATAGTCTACCACTACGTCTGTGTCCATTTTAAAAAGCTCATATAATTAGAAATTGAAGTCTATTTTATCCATTCCTCCCAAGTAAAATTAGCTTCCAAACCAAGTCCATATAAATTTTTCCCAGGGATATACCATATTGATTTGTATGTGTGTGTATAATTATATAATCCCCTCAATGGGCATTTCAATATTTTATTATATGTTATTATAAAAGGTTTTCTTATGTATATAATTGTACATGTGTTTCGTTGGACATATGTTGAATATATTTTTTATAAAAAAATATGATTCAAGGGCTGGGAAGTTGGCTCAGTGGTAGAGCGCTTGCCTTGCATGTCTGAGGCCCTGAGTTTGATTCCTCAGCACCACATAAGCAAAAAGAAAAAGCCGGAAGTGGCGTTGTGGCTCGAGTGGTAGAGCATTAGTCTTGAGCTGAAGAGCTGAGGGACAGTGCTCAGGCCCAGAGTTCAGGCCCCACGACCGGACCCAAAAATAAAAAAATTATGATTCAAAATGCTGGGTCATAGAGGCAACTCTATGTGTAATATCTTAGATTGCCAGTATTTTTAACAAACTGACTATATCACTTTACGTGTCAAGCACCAATATATAAGGATTCCAATTTCTACATATTGGTTGTGCACTGCTATTCTATTATTTTTTCTATTTCCACCAATCTCTATATGTATGCAATGTATAGGTATGGTATGATTTTTCCATATATTCTTTGGATTTTGGTATATCATTATAAAGATATGTATTTGGATATTTTTATAACATATTCAGGATAGTTACAGCTTTTCATAGGCAGGATTGTTAACATTAATATATTTCTTATTCAAGTCTCTTTAAATAAATGTATATGTATACACACTATGTGCATATGCATATGTTCATAGTTATATGTGTACATACACAAATACCTATATATGTATACATATATATGAATATACAGATGTATATACATGTATATAGACATATCTGTTTATTATTATTTTCATTTGTCTGTAAGTTAGCATTTTACTTTATTTGCCAAACGTGTCTTTAATGATTTTACTTTATTTTATTTTATTGTTAAAATGTTGTATAGAGGGGTTACAGTTACATGAGTAAGGCAATTAGTATATTACTTGTTGATCAGTATTACCCCTTTCCTTCCTTGTTGTTATCCCACTATCCCTTCATTCCCCCAGCTCCCACATTCCTTTCTCCCCACTCTTCGCAGCATGAAGTGTTAAAGTTCATTTCCAATATAGTCTTGTTGGTATCTGTGTTGCAATGGGTCATCCTCTTTCCTTGTTTCAGTGTTTTGTAATTCCCTTTATCCTCCCCAGATTAGACATGTATATACAAGATGCAGGGTATCAAAATCGAGTAAAGTGACAACAGGGGATATTCCATAGAGGAAAGAACATACTAAGGAAACAACAACAACAAAAATGAATAAAATGACATTGTACATTTACAACAGTAACAATAGAGACAGAACTCCTAAACATGTCTCTTATTACCAAGCTAGTTATTGCAATTCATGTCCTTATCATTTTTGGAACTTCACTAAAATATTTGTAGCCTTCCATGTGGACTTATATGTTCAATTTTTCCTAAATCTATCTACTCATATGATACCAGGCAGCTCTCTTCTGAAGCCAAAAAGGCAGCCTTCTACAGCTTGGTTCCAAATTACTTGTATTTTTTCTTTATACTAAGAATACTGATTAAAGCCCAGTGCCGGTAGATCATTTTATAATTGTAGCTACTCAGGAAGCTGAAATGAGGATCGTGGTTCAAAGCCAGCCTGGGCAGAAAAAGTCCATGAGACTCTTATCTCCAATAAACCACCAGAAAACCAGAAGTGGCGCTATGGCTCAAGTGGTAGAGACCTAGCCTTGAACTGAATAGGTGAGGGACAGCACCCAGGCCCGGAGTTCAAGGCCCATGACCACCACCAGCAACAACAACAACAATAAAGAGAATAGTTACTCAAAAGGCAATAGCATTAAGCAGTCTTAAAGATAGGCTGAAGTCTAACATTTTAGTCTTATCTTAGATACCAAGGGCCTTCTATTCTAATGAGCCATGAGCCCTCAGAATGTTGACCAAATTTCTTAGTTTATTTACACAATTTCTATACGTATGTATTTTCTCACCTATCTTTCATTTCACCACAAAATCTGTATTTATCCTTTATGACATACTTGAATACCAATGCCTTTGGAAGATATTTATTAATTCGTGTATATTAATTGTACAAAAAATCTTATTGAAATATTTTACACACTCACATATTGATCAAGGGCTTTATTAACCCATTTCTGTCTTTCTCCGTTCCCATTGCCCCTTATTTTTCATCTGTTTTCTGTGAATTTCTTTGTGCCATCTCCACACATTTTCAAAATTTTGAAAATTATGCAATGCTGAATATAAAAGCAAAAATCTAAGTATATGGAGACTTATACTTTTTATGTATTGGAGGATACAATTGAACAAAGATATTGTCCCCACCTCCCTTTTTGGGGGGTCATATTTGGGGCTTGAAATTTGGGCCTGGGCACTGTTCCTCAGCTCTTCAGCTCAAAGTTAGTGCTCTACCCTTTGAGCAACTGTGCCACTTCTGGTTTTCTGGTGGTTAATTGGGGATAAGAGTCTCACAGACATTCATGTTCCAGCTGCCTTGAACCACAATCCTCAGATCTCAGCCTCCTATCCAGCTAGTATAATAATCGTGAGCTAACAGTGCCAAGCTTCACAGTTTTATTTATAAGCTTATGAAAATTTCTCAAAATACCTGACCATAACTCTTTGACTCCTTGACAAAGGAAAATAAACTTGAATATATTTATCTTTCCAATATTAAAGCTGTTAGTGTAAAATTGTTATATTTGTAGAGGAAAGATTATACAGCTCAATGGGTCTGTAGGGCACCAGATTAGAGCCACATAATTATTATCAAGGAATATTTAATAAGAGTGTAAAACCAAACACTTGTGGAGTGACATTCTCTTTAATAAATTGTGATAGGTTAGACAATATTGGGGAGAATTAAAAAGTGAACATTGACTTAAAATAATTTATTCAAATATCAACTTCAACCAGGATTAGAAGGTGGCCTATAAAACAAAAAGAGGGATGTAAATGTATAACATAGGAAGATGCTTTGACAATTTTGGAGATGAAGCATGCTTAAATTTGGCATTAAAATTATAGGAAAGGAAAACTTGATATAGTAGAACTCAAAAATGTATAAAATAATTTAGACTGTGAAAGCTCATATGCAAGTAGTGAGTAGAAGTTGGGAGCAGGGGACTCATGAATCTCAACCTAACTACTTGGTAGGCTTTGATGTGAGTATTGCTGTTTAATGGCAGCCCACAAAATAATGTTCCTGAAAATCTTATCTCTGATTAATCAGCAAAAAAGCCAGAAGTGAGGCATGACTGAAATGGTATATTGTTAACAAATTGCAACTAATCCCAGGGACCCTGTGTTCATGTCCCAGGACCATACATACATGTACAAAACTAATAGTAGTAATACGACTAATAGTGATGATGATGATGATGATGGTGATGATGATGATGATGATGATGATAGTGATGATTATTTTAGGGCACATGGGCAGCAAAGATGGTGCTGAGAGGGAGTTGAGTGGGCAGAGCCCAATTTGCTTTAAGTTCAGTGCATAACCAGCCCATGGAAGCTTAGGTTCATGACAGGGAGTGACCTTGACAGTGATTGGTTCCTCTTCCTCACTTGCCATGCCACCTGCTCTTTTTTGCTTTAAAAAGTGCTGGTCTGTGTTAATAAACGAGTTTCTTCTTGCTTGACTTGACCTCCTGCTGGCTCTGATTGTTTTTCGGGCTGAGGGAGGCTGGGTAAAGGGTGAGCAGCCACACTTACCTTTCCTCGGACCCCGTCCGTCTTTCGTGGGACTGACGAAGACCCAACAGATGATGATAATGACGATGATAATGAAGATGAAGATAATGTTGATGAAGTGTACCCATAGTCAAGGATAAAATATTTGCAAATCCTATACCTGAAGAATGCCTCAAATTAGACTCTACATAGAAGTCTCAAAAACTAATGTTAAAAAGAACATCAATTAAAAACTAGCAAAATACATCTTGCGAAAAATAAGCCCAAGAAAGGCATCATCAGTCATTAACTAAATGCACATTAAAACAAAAATGACATCATAAAACATGTATGAGAATTACTACACATAACACAATATTGACCATACTAAATGCTATCAATAAACAGAGAAACTGGATGCTGGCAGGAATCTCAAATGGGAAAGCCACTTCTGAAAACATTTTGACAGGTTCCTAGAATATGAAATATGCAACCACCTAGAGTATAGCACAGGAATTGAGCTCTTCAGGTTTGTCTCATAGAAATAAGCTGTAACATTCACCCAAAGGCCAAAACACAGAGGATTATAGCAGCATTATTTCCTCTAGTTAAAGAAATGGAAATCAGTTCAGGCTTTCTTCAGGTCAATGGGAAATGAATTGTGCTACCTTCTCTAATAACGGAACCAAAAGGCTAATCGAGTGAATACAATACAATATTAAGGCATACAACAGAGAATAATAATCTACCATAGATTTGAAGGCAATCCTAAAAGCTTATTTATTGCATGACCTAGAAATCGGAGAAAAAAACGTTTTGGTTTCCAGGATGAAACAGGTTTGGGATGGGACCAAGGGAAGTAGTGGGTTTAATTATAAAAGGGAAGCATGAGACAGACTTAAAGAAACGTGTCAGTAACTATTCATATAGAGTTGATAAAATTATATTGAACTTAGTGTGTGCACAAAATCATTAAAACAATTGAAGTCTGCATAATAATGTCCTACTTTTAATGTCATACTATAAATATTTAAAGAAACTGAAAAAACTATTCAAGAGAATTCTCTACGTTCTTCTTATAACATCATTAAGATCCATACTAACCTCAACTGAATTTAATGATATCTAGAAAATAGAAGTCAATATTGAATGCATACAATGAAATATAGTATGGGTCCAACCTTTAGATGAACTACGTCATGCTAATTAGAAGGCAGAGATTTAGAAGACTGATATCCAGGGCCAGTTCTGACCAAAAAAAGTCGTAAGAATATACAAAAAAGAAAGCAAGATATAGGGTAATTTCCCGGTTACCTCTCGTTTGTGGAAGCCATAGGTAAGAGATTATTGCTCAAGGTAGGCTTGGCCAAAAAATAATACCTCATCTGAAAAATAATCTAAAGTGGTCAGAGCCTTAGCAACTTCAAGGACCAGTAGTGTGAAAGGAAAAAAGAAAAGAAGAAAGGAGAGGAAAAGAAAGGAGAGAAAAGGTAAACTATTTCCTCTTCATTCTTGTAGTTTCATGTCATTGGATACAAGAATTGAGGGTATTTTGCTGTTTTAGGATTCAGTCCTCTCTAATATGAAAGCATTTATTTCAAGTAATTATTTATTAACTTATTATTAGGTCTTCTTGGAGATTGAACCCATGGCTTTGTATATATTAGTCTAGTCCTACAACTGAGCTTTACACCAGCTCCCTTGTATAGTTTTGGTAATTGTTTATGAGTTCTTCAATTGATAGCTACTCTACTTTTCATCTTATCTTTTCTCTCCCACATTTTCTTCTATATATTATAGTTCATGTGTTCCAAACTTACATCAATTTTATCTTCTAAACTTAGAATTTTGCTTTTCAGTTTACAGAAAAATCAATTTCCTCAGGAATGTGGTAATGCAATTCTTTTCAATAGAAGCACATATTTCCATCAATAGAACAGAATTGAAGACCCAGAAATGAATCCACTCCTATAGACACATAATCTTTGATAAGGTAGCCAGAAACACAGGATGGAAGAAAGACAAATTCTTCAAAAACTTGTGCTGATGGAATTATCTGTACACAGAAAACTGAAGTTAGATCCTTATATATCCTCCTGGACCAGAATCGATTCCAAATGGGTTGAAGACCTCAATGTAAGTCCCGATACCTTAGAATTTTACAGGAAGAGTTAGGGGAAACACGAGGGCTCCTTGGGACAGGTCAGAACTTCCAAAGTAAGGCTGGATAAATGGGATTACATCAAACCGAATCAATCATTTGTCAGACTCAAAAGACATGTAGAAAAAAGAGATATTGCAGCACAGATTTATTAGGGAGCAAACCTACAGATGAGAACCTCAGCCATTGGTAAACCTTTAATAACTTTCGAACTAGGATATTTATAGTGTGTTTACATGAATATAAGAGTTTTCTGGTGGGGATTAGTAAGAAAACAACTAATACTAAGACAGAGATAGCATGGGAAAAGAGTTGTAGCTGGAGAAAGAGAGAGATTAAGGCCATGGTGTCTAGTTCAAAGCCTTGGCTTGGTGCCAGCTTTGTAAGGTATAGGTGCACAAAGGAAAGGGGGTACAAAAGGACTGGTTATTAACAAAAGCCTCACATAAGTCTGAAGCCTCAAAATAAGGACCCCAGTCTGTGTGGACCAGATAGTATCTAATATGAGGTTTTATTTAAATTAGCAAGAACAATTTTAGATTTTTGCAGAGTGGGATGGGGCATAGTCAGTCACAGGCAATGTCTGCTATGTCAGGTAATCCAATCTACTCTTTCACGTGTTACCCAGTAGCCAGGTTTCAACACAAATGAGTACAATGAGATTGTACCAATGAGACTGATTTTTTCCCTCTCCTGAATCAAAATTCTCTCAAATGTTTTCTGTCTTCCAGCTGTTTATGCAACATTTCTCATGATCTTTTCTACTATTTTGTCTTCATTATTGATGTTCATAGTACTTTTTATTGTTGTCTTATGTGTCTATGCCATTTTAAGGGCTTGAACTCAATGATCAATTGTCTTCCTTGTACTTTTTGCTCATGGCTGATCACACTCTATCCTTTGAGCCACATTCTCATCTTCTCCTTCTTGCTGGACAATTGGAGATAAGTTTTCACATTTTTATCTGTTTAGACTGACATTGAACCAAAATCTTCAGGTTTTAGCCTCCTGAATTTCTAGGATTCTACACATGAGCCACTAACACCAAGCTTTGCTTTACTATTACTTTACCTATGTGGTGGAAGAAAGTGGAAGCATATTTGTGTTAAATGTGCAATTTTCAAACACAACTTGGAATCAACTTGATATAATGTAACAGTTATCAACTTTCACAGTTAAATCAATGAATAGTTCACATTCCCACAGAAATATAATTGAAAACAAAAGGCATAATTGTTTTCCTAAAACAAGTAATAGAACCATAAACTTCTCTCACCATACAATTCATGTTTTCTATGAGTTTAATTAACAGATTTCCAATACTAAAAGTAAATATATTAATTGTATTCCATAAGGAGCAAAGTGATTATAGCTAAGAATAGATATTTCATCCCAGCCAAAACATAACTTTTCGAGCAGTCTCACTAAAAAGAAATGTTACATACAGAAACTAATGGATATGATATAACATGATCATTACACAACATATAAATGAATGGGATTACAACTCCATACTTCATAAATGTGTAAAAAATAATTATGTAGCTACGTGCCAGTGGTTCTTGCTTGTAATCTTAGTTACTAAGGAATCTTGGGGTTGAGAGTCATGGTTCAAAGCCAGCCTAAGCAGGAAAGTACGCGAGATTTTTTGTTTAATTTGGTCAATCGTTGGGCTTGAACTCTGGGCCTGGGAACTGTCCCTACGCTCTACAGTTCAAGCTGAGCATTCTACCACTTGAGGCACAGAACCATTTCCTATATTCTGGTTGTTTTATTGGAGACAAGAGTCTCACAGACTTTCCTGCCCTAGCTGGCTTTGAACCGCAATCCTCAGATCTCAGCCTCTTGAGTAGCTAGGATTATAGCCGTCAGCCACTGGAGCCGGCTCCTCGAGACTATCTTCAATGAGCCACCAGAATACTGGAAGTGGCTCAAGTGGTAGAACACTATCTTTGAGGTCAAGAGCTGAGGGACAACGTTCAGGCCCAGATTTCAAACACCACGACCGAAAACTTTAAAAATAAACTGTTAAAAATAAACAAGTATTTTGGCATAAATGTTAAAATATAATTCTAAAAATTTTTAAATCCTCACTAGATATAATAGTTTATATAAATGAGGAGAAGTGTTTTCTGGTTTTGGTAACCATTGAATCAATTGTGTAAGTCACACATTTCTCAATCAATTCATATTTATGTATTTATATACTTATATGCCGTAAGTATAATTAATTGATAAGTGATAGGCAGTGCTGTTTTAGGAATCTCCCTTGACTTTCTAACATTAACCTTCCTACCTTAAAATCAATATGCCCTCCAACCTTGTCAGAGATTTCATTGACAGTAAAGTTACTCATCTCATTGGAGCAGAAAAATATAAGCCATAATTATTGTTTGGAATAATTATTACATTTACACGCATTTCACTTAGTTTAAGAACCATGCTAGTAATAGCAAAATGTCTTCTGAGCTTTTCAATCTCTTAAGAGATGAAAATCTTTAATTATACATCTATTTTTTTCTGCCTAACATCCTATATTTTGGGAAGATCTTTTTGTGTAACACTGTGTTCCTGATTAGAAGACTGGAACAAAGGCAATAATGAAAATAGCCAAGGAAAATACTTGGAAACAATTTAAAAAGCAATGGCAGACACACCTGTTTTCATCTGTTTTAATGAGAATATACATTAAAGTATGTTTTTGTTATTTAAAGAGCAATAATTAAACTTTAATTAGCAGTGAAGAAGGGAACAGAAAACTGTATTTGAAGAAAGCTTGACTTTGAAAAATTCAACAAAATCATAATGGATTTTTCTTGTTTTTCTATATAGTTGCCAAAATAATAGAGAGCAACACCCAAAGGCAGGAAAACACCTAAGCCAAAGCAGTAAACTTTTGTCTATAATATAATTTTGAGTGTCTGACTCTTTCAAATTCAGGCTTGCAAGGAGGAAAAGTGTATTTGCTTTAGTGTGAACAATAAAAAATATAAGAATCCTTTATTAATGTTTTACATATAATGACTAGAACTTCTCACGTTGGAGAAGAGGAAAGGTATGAAAAAGTTCAAAATTTTTTGAGTATTCCCCAAGAGCATTCTTATTTATCACCTATGGCAGCAGAAGTAGCCTTTGTTACTGTTAGTTTCATGCTTGTTTATATTTAGAAGCATTATTTGTTGCTGGGTTATAAGCTGCAAAACCTTAAGTAGGAATAGAGTCATTACCTGAGAGATGAAAGTTGCTGTGTAAACAAACCTAAAATATCAAATACATAGAATAGTGGAAACTATTTTCCAGGTATATCAAAATCTGTATGTATAGATTTTGTTTCCCATTGTTCCAGGGGAAACATATTTTTATATTCTTTTTCAACATCTAGTGATCCTATAAAATCCTATACCATACTGGGAATGCTGTAACTTTACTGGATTCTCTAATTTCTGTTGGAAAGTTAGGAAAGATAGAAAATTATGTTTCTGTTACTGTTTTACCTTATTTTTATTACTTTAGAAACTGTAACTCAAAATGACATAAATTATCTTTATAATATTAGGAGACAGATTTCATGTACATATTCTAAGCCTAGCCTTCTATACAACTTTGGGACTTAGTGATCCCCAAATGTGAAAATAAATATAGGGAGCATCTTATTTAAATATTGTTGAGAATTTCAAGACTTCCTTTATGTAAAGCCCTTAGAAGTAAGTACAGCATACATGTGTACAAAGCCAGTGACAACAGGCAAATATGACTAATTTTCCCCAAAAGGATCTATGAAGTCAATAGTTATCTTCCCAAGCAGATGAAAAAATGCTTCCAAAATGATTCAGTGCACCTACATTTGGGGAATTATTTAAGTTAGGGCTTCTTTGTTAGACATATTCTTTTCTTTTAAAAATTGTCAAACATTAGCTTTATAATAAACTTCGTCTAGTATTTCTTGGTTCAAAACAGAAATCTTGATACAGTTGATGTCACTTGGCTTTCTTACTTTCTCAGTTCAATGCCAACCCAGGCAGGAAAGTCTGTCACATTCTTATCTGGAACTAAACACCAAAAACGCCAGAAGTGGAGTTTTGGCTCATGCAGTAGAGTACAAGCTTTGGGGGAAGTTGTCCAGGGAAGACATTTGTTCAGGGACATGGTCCAGCCTTTGAGTTCAAGCTCCAGAACCAAGACAAACTAAACAAACAAACAAGCGAAAAAACTTTTTGCACATATTTCTTTGGGACCATCCTTAAAGCACTGGTTTGAGAACAGGCTCCTTTTGTTATCATACTCACTGGGTCCTGCTTTTTTGGAATACTAATTGCGCTGGAGAATTCAGGACAAGACTAAAGAAATTAATAAGTGACTCCTGCAACAACAGAATCATCTCAGTAGTGAAATATCCATGCATAAGACAATTTAAAACCCCCAAGTCTTTGTATCCTTGCAATAGAATACTTTTAAAACAACGTTATTTCCTTTTTTCTATGCTGGCCTTCAAATGGCACATTGTTTCCTTTTGTAACACTTTCAAGAAGATGTTTACATACAATTTTTATATGAATAAAGAACACACTCGAAAAAAGTCAGGGACAAAGTTTCTTTCAAGCCTTGGATTCTTTTTTTTTTCTAACAATGAATATATATTTTTTATAGTGAAAATACTGTACAGAGGGGTTACAATAACATGGGCAAGATAATGAGTACAGTTTTTATCAAGCATTTTAGCCTACTCCTTGGTTTCCCCTTCCCACCCCTACCAATCCTCCCCTTTGCCCCCCATCTAATCCTCCTCCCCTCACCAACAAAGTTGTAAAGTTTGTTTTCGACATGATGACTTGCACATTTCATTGTTGCAATGGGTACACCTGTATCCCTATTTAAATGATTTGTTTTTTTCCGATCCCCTCCACAAATTATACCGACATCAAATACTGTGAAAACAGGGGTTATTGTTATGCCGTGGGGAAGGGACATACAAAGAAACAAGGACATCATCTTACAAATGTGTTAGAAACAATCACATGAAAGAAAAAAAAAACATTGGAATACATATCTTAGGGTTTATTTCCCTAACATCAACTTATCTCACCTTTTCTGTTTGACTCATATACTAGTTATTGCAAATGAGGAAAACCATGGAACCTATGTTTCTTTGGGCGTGGCTTACTTTATTTAATATACTTTTTCCAAGTCTTTACATTTCCTAACCAATGGGGCAATGTATTTCTTTCTGATGGAGGCATAGAATTCCATAATGTATATATACCACATTTTCTTGATCCATTCATCTACTGAGGAGCATCTGAGTTGGTTCCATACCTTAGCAATGGTAAATAAGGCTGCAATAAATATAGTCGTGCTGTTACCTCTAGTGTGGCATTGTTTGTGAACATTTGGGTAAATGCCCAAAAGTGGGATTGCTGGGTCTTAGGGGAGCTCTATGTGAAGTCTCTTGAGGAACCTCCATACTGCTTTCCAAAGTGGTTGAACAAGTTTACACTCCCACCAACAAGGAAGTAAGGTTTCCGCTGTCCACATCCCCTCCAGCATCTTTTGTTATTAGAATTCTTGATTATAGCCATTCTAACTGGGGTGAGGTGATATCTCAATGTTGTTTTGATTTGCATTTCTTTTATGTCTAGGGAGGTTGAGCATTTCTTCATCTGTCTTTTGGCAATCATTCTTTCCTCTTCAGAAAATTTTCTCCTTAAGTCTTTAGCCCACTTATTTATTGGGCAGTTATTTCTTTGAAGATTAGTTTTTGGGGGATTTAATTTTTTGAGTTCCAGGTATATTTTAGATATGAGACCCTTGTCTGTTGTATGGCTACTGACGATCTTCTCCCAATCTGTGGGCTTTCAATTGATCTTGCTAGCTATGTCCTTTGCCATGCAGAAGCTCTGCAATTTCATGCAATCCCATTTGTCCAACCTTTCTTTGATTTGTTGTGTTTCTGAGTTTCTATTAAAAAAATTTTGGCCTGTGCCAAGGAGATCTAGTGTTTCTCCTATTCCATCATGTAATGTTTTCAGGGTGTCTACTTTGACTCTGAGTTCTTTGATCCATTGGGAATTGATTCTAATACAGGGTGACATATAAGGATCTAGCTTTAGTTTTCTACAAGTATTTAACCAATTTTGACAGCACCATTTACTGAAAAGGGTGTCTTTCTTCTATTCTATTTTTTTAGGTCCCTTATCAAAGATTAGATGGCTATAGTTCTGAAGGTTCATTCTGGGTTTCCAGTTCTATTCCATTGGTCCTGAAGTCTGTTCTTGTGGCAGTACCAAGCTGTTTTGATTAATGTGGCTTTGTAGTTGAATTCATATTCGGTATTCATATTCCTTCAGCACAGTTCTTTCTGTTAAGGATTGTTTTAGCTCTTCAGGGTCTTTTATTGCTCCAGATGAATTTTTGGATTGTCTTTTGTATTTCCTTGAAAAATGAGGTTGGAATACTGATAGGTATCGCATTGAATTTGTAGATAGCCTTGGGAAGTATTGCCATTTTCACGAGGTTGATCTTTCCAATACAGGAGCATGGGAGTTTTTGCCACTTTCTAAGTTCAGTTTTGATTAACTTTTTCAATTTTTTAAAGTTTTCATCATAGAGGTCCTTCACTTCTTTGGTTAAGTTAATTCCTAGGTATTTTAGTTTTGGTGGGGCTATTACAAATGGAGTTGCTTTCCTAATTCCAGCCCCACATTTCTCATTGTTGGCATACAGAAAAGCCATTGATTTTTGAGGGTTACATTTATACCCTGCTACTTTGCCAAAATTTTGAATCAGCTTGAGTAATTTTGGAGTGGATTCTGTGGGCTTCTTTAAATACAAGATCATGTCATCTGCAAAGAGGGAGAATTTTACTTCTTTCCCTATTTGGATCTCTCTAATGCTTGCATCTTGTCTTATTGCTGTAGCTAGGCATTCCAATACTAGATTAAAGAGAAGTGTAGAGAGTGGACATTCTTGTATCATTCCTGATTTAAGAGAAATGGCTTTACCATTAAGTATAATGCTGGCTGTAGATTTGTCTTATACAGCCTTTATTGTATTGAGGAATGTTCCAAGGATTCCTAGTTTTTTCCAGAACCTTCACATAAAGTGGTGTTGGATCTTGTCAAATGCTTTTTCTGCATCTATTGAGATAACCTTGTGGTTCTTATCCTTGCTCTTGTTGATGTGATGAATTATATTAATTGATTTGCGTATATTGAAACAGTTTTGCATCCCTGAAGTGAATCGTTTGATCGTGGTGTTTGATTTTTTGGATGAATTGTTGAATTCGATTGGCCAAAATTTTGTTGAGAAGGTTTCCATCAATGTTCATCAAAGAATTCGGTCTATAGTTCTCTTTCTTTGATGCATCCCTGCCTGGTTTGGGGATGAGGGTTATGATGGCTTCAAAGAATGAGTTCTGTTGTGCACTTTCTCTTTCAATTTTTTTTGAACTTTTTCAGGAGTATTGGTGTTAGCTCTCCTTTGAAGGCCTTGTAGAATTCCGCTGTAAAACCATCTGGTCTTGGGATTTTCTTAGATGGGAGGTCTCTTATTTCTGTTTCTTTTTCAGTGTTTGATATGGGCCCCTTAAGATGCTTTAACTCATCTTGATTTAGTTTCAGCATGTCAGTATTTGCTAGGAAAATGTCCATTTCTGTCAAGTTCTCAAACTTATTAGCATAAAGTTTTGAGAAGTATTCCCTTATAATGTTCTGAATCGTAGTTGTTTCTGTGGTGATTTGTCCATTCGCATCTCTGAGTTTATTTATTTGGGTGTTTTCTCTTCTTTTTCTGTTAAGATTTGCTAAGGGTCTGTCTATTTTGTTAATTTTTTCGAAGAACCAATTCTTTGTTTTATGATTCATTTTATGGTTTTTTTATTCTAATTCTTTAATTCTGATTTAATTTTAATTATTTCTTTCCATCTACTGTATTGAGGTTTATCTTGCTGCTCTTTTTCAAGGAGGCACAGATGTCTAATTAAATTGTTGGTTTCAGATCTCTCCAATTTGTTAATGTAGGGACTCAGAGCTATAAACTTGCCTCTGAGTACTGACTTTGCTGTGTCCCAGAGGAGCTGATAATTTGTGTGTTCATTTTTGAGGAATATCATGAATAATTGAATTTTGTTTCTAATCTCTTCCATGACCCACTCGTGATTCAGAAGTGTATTCTTCAACCTCCATGTGGTGCAGGAATTTCTTTGGTGGTCTTTGGGGTTGAGTTCTAATTTTATTCCCTTGTGGTCTGAGAGAATGCACGGTATAACTTCAATGTTTCTGAATTCGGACAATGGGTTCTTTTCTTATATAGCAAAAAGGAACACACAAACTAACTTGCACTTTGTCATTCCTCTAAGTTCAATTCCTCTTTTGGTATCAGTTTCCACCTGCAGTAAAAGTTCCTTCTACGTCCAGTAACAATCTATGGCACTGCACGAGGTAAAAATGAATGTTTTCAGGCTTCATTGAACTAGCACAAAGACATCTTTGGACATGAGGTAACACGCCTTTCAGAGACAACTCAGTAAATACAAAATATAAAATTTAAATGGCTTATAAAAACATTATTCACATACATATGGCCATAAAAGATAATGTTAAGTAAAATGAGCCCCAAGATAGGGACACAACTTTTTTTTTCTTTATTGCAATTGTTTTAAATGTATCTAAAACGTACTATGTGATTTTTTCATTTCTCCTCCATGTTTTTCCCCCATGATATAACTCCTGTTTTCACTGGATATGATGTTGGTGCCCTGAAACTTGCATATACATTTTTCTAGTGTGGGGAGGAGAAGGGAAACAACAAAATGCTGAAACAAAGATTCAGGATGACCTATTGTAACAATGATATGAACAAGACACTATGTAGAAAACGAACTTCACAACTTGGGGAGGGGAGTGGGTATGGGGTAGATGGGGAGGGAATGGATACCACAGCAAAAACAAAAGAGAATGTAACAATAGGAAATGTACTCATTACCTTACTTATGTAACTCTAAGCCCCATGTACACTCTTTTTACTATAAAAACATAAAAGAAACCATTATCCAGGAGTACATTAAGTTCAAATTTCATAAGTGCTCTTAAATTAAATTTAACTGGGAGAAGATTCTCAGAAAAGTTTATTTTTGCGTGTGTGTGTTGTGCATTATTTCCCAAGTGTACACAAGTTAACAGTAGAAGAAACAATAGGAATAATAAGAGAAAGAAAAGTTCTGTGTTTAAGTATAATGGTTCAATATACTATAGAAGGCTTTGCAAATAAGACAACATTGAACCAGTAAAGCCAAGGCTATTATGTAGAGTGACATAGACAAATAATTAATACTAAGAGGAACGTGAGTGTTGAGGCCAATCTCTTTCAATTTCTATCTCTAAATCATGGTTGCTAATCACGCAAATTTGTAAAATGTACAATGGAAGAATAATTCTGGTTCCAAAGCAAGTTACATATAAGAGCATGGACTTAACAGGAAAAAAAATCCATGGTGAGAAAGCGGGAATTTTACTAGCAATGAACTGGTGGCCAAAATCTCATTTCTTTTTCATTCTTTTATATTTTTTCGTTTTCTTTTTTGATGGTTGTGGCAGGGTTTGAACTCGGCCTGGGCAATATCTCTCCACTCTTCAACTCAAGGCTAGTGCTCTACCTCTTGAGCCACAGTGCCACTTCCAGTTTTCTGGAACTATAGACGCATTTCTTGGATGATCATTAATGCAAGAATTCTCAATAAAATTTTTGCCAATCGACATCAACAATTCATCCAAAAAAATCATACACCACCATCAAACAAGATTCATTTCAGGTTTCATTTCATGCAAAGTTGTCTCAATATACGCAAATCAATTAATATAATTCATGACACAACAAGAGCAAGGACAAGAACCACATGGTTATCTCAATAGATTCAGAAAAAGGATTTGACAAGATCCAATACCCCTTTACGTTGCAGATTCTGCAAAAATTAGGAATCCATGGAACATTCCTCAGTACAACAAAGGCTATATATGACAAACCTACAGCCAGCATTATACTTAATGGTGAAAAACTAAAGCCATTTCTCCTTAACTCAGGAACGAGACAAGGATGTCTACTCTCTCTACTTCTCTTCAATTTAGAATTAAATGCCTAGTTAAACCATAAAACAAGATGCAAACGTTAGAGGGATCCAAATAGGGAAAGAAGAAGTAAAACTCTTCCTCTTTGCAGATGACATGATCTTATATTTAAAGAATCCCACAGAATCCACTCTCAAATTATTCAAGCTGATTCAAAATATTGGTAAAATAGCAGGGTATAAAATTAACCTTCAAAAATCAATGGCTTTTCTGTATGCCAACAATGAGAAAAGCGCGCTGAAATCCGGAAAACAACTCTATTCGTAATAGCCCCACAAAGCATAAAATACCTAGAAATTAACATACCCAAAGAAGTGGAGGATCTCTATGATGCAAACTTTAAAAACTTGAAGAAGGAAATCAAAACAGAACTTAGAATGTGGCAAAAAACTCCCATGCTCCTGTATTGTAAGGATCAACATCGTGAAAATGGCAACACTTCCCAAAGCTATCTACAAATTCAATGTAATACCTATCAATATTCCAACCTCATTTTTCAAGGAAATAGAAAAGGCAATCCAAAAATTCATATGGAACAATAAAAGACTCTGAATGGCAACTACGATCCTTAAGAGAAAGAATAGTGCTGGAGGAATATCAATAACAAATTTCAAACATTGCTACAAAAGCATTGTAATCAAAACAGCTTGGTACTGGCACAAGAACAGACCTCAGAACCGATGGAATAGAATTGAAAACCCAGAAATAAACCCACAAACGTATAGTCATCTAATATTTGATAAGGGAGCCAAAAAATAGAATGGAAGAAAGACAACCTCTTCAGTAAATGGTGCTGGCAAAATGTGTTAATCACATGTAGAAAATCAAAAATAGATCCATACATGTCATTCTGCACCAGAATCAAATCCAAATGGATCATGGACCTCGGAGTCAAAGCAGACACTCTGAAATAATTACAGGTCTGAAATCATTACTAGGTCTCCTTGGCATAGGCCAAAAGTTTCTTAAAAGAGACGCAGAAACACAACAAATCAAAGAAAATTTGGAAAAATATGATTGCATGAAATTCCAGAGCTTCTGCACGGCAAAGGTTATAGCTAGCAAGATCAACAGAAAGCCCACTTATTGGGAGAAGATATTCACTAGTCATACAATGGACAAGGTTCTCATATGTAAACTATACCTGGAACTCAAAACATTAAATCCCCCAATAACAAATCCTCAACAAAACAACTGCCCAATAAATAAGTGGGCTACATTGCAACAATGAAATGTACAAGTCGTTATGTCGAAAACGAAATTTACAACTTTCGTGGGGGGAGGTGGGGAGGATTGGGGGGAGGCAGGGAGGATTGGGGGGCGGGGGGAGGATTGGAAAGGATGGGAAGGGGAAACAAAGGAGGAGGCTAAAATGCTTGATAAGAAATGTACTCATTATCTTGCCCATGTAATTGTAACACATCTGTAAAATATTTTCAAAATAAAAATAAATGAATAAAAAAATAAGTGGGCTAAAGACTTACAGAGAAAATTCTGTGAAGAGGAAAGAAGGATTGCCAATAGACCAATGAAGAAATGACCGACCTCCCCAGCCATAAGAGATTTGCAAATCAAAACAACAATGGAGATACCACCTCATCCCAGTTAGAATGGCCATAGACAAAACAATAATAACAGATGCTCGAGGGGATATGGCCAGAAGGGAACCTTACTTCATTGCTATTGGGAGTGTAAACTTGTTCAACCACTTTGGAAAGTTGTATGGAGGTTCCTCAAAAAACTCCTAGAGCTCTCCTATGGCCCAGCAATCCCACTTTTGGGCATTTACCCAAATGATCACAAACAAGTCCATACTAAATCTTCCAGCACAACTATGTTTATTGTAGCATTATTTACCATAGCTAAGATATGGAACCAACCCAGATGTCCTTGAATAGATGAATGGATCAAGAAAATGTGGTATATATACACAAAGGAATTTTTTGCCTCCATCAGAAAGAATAACAATGCTCCATTTGTTAGGAAATGGAAAGACTTAGAAAAAATTATATGAAGTGAAGTAATCCAGCCCCAAAGAAACATAGGTCCCATGTTTTCCCTTGTTCAAGTACCACTTCTTGTTTGCACACACACAGTCTATGTGTGAGCGTACTTTCTCCATGTTAAGCAATAGGGTAGTACTCACTATCTGAAGGGGAAAGTTCTACAGTATAACCCTATGCCCACATTGGAGGGTGTATAATTTAACGTATTTTGAGATAAACAGTGATACTAGAATTGAAATGCTCCTTAGGGACATTTTCTTGGAGCTCATTAGTTTACCCAGGAGAAATGTAAATATCCTTAAATTTTGGAGCTAATTAGTAAATATACGAATTAACACTTGATCCTAGATATTGTGTTATTACAAGTCAACATTTTATTATTGTTACATCAGAATCCTTCCCTACTTGCCAATGTGTAAGAGAAAATGAAAGAAAGGCATTAAAGCAAAATGCCTTATCTTTTTAGGAATTTAATCCTAGTGGTGAGGGTAGTGTCTGAACTCTTCCATTCAATAAAAGCTTGAAGTTTAAAAGAGCACTTCCTACATATAAGAACTTGTGGCAGGTTGATTGACAGGGTTATTTCCTCATGGAGACATCACCAAAACACTTTTCTTATTGAAACTGTCTATATTTTTTTAGTTTTCAAATCCAAATACCATATTTCCTTCAATATCTCTGTAACAGTTTTGACCTTTTCTTCCTACAAATTCTTTCCTTTCTTTACTTCTGTAAATCTGCATATATTACTTTCTTGTTTCCTTATTTATCTCATTTTTCCAATCTTGTCCACACTGGTACTCACATTCCTCAGAATTCTGTCAGAACTTTCCTTTTCCTCTTCACTTTAATAATGCTCCTGATTTTATTATTCTTTTTCGTATTCATGGTCATGGATATTTTGATAATGTCTAAACAAACCTATCTTTGCATCTGTTTAATATAAACTTTGAAACTATCAGAGTTTTTTTCCCCCTAAATCCATCATTTCCACCTGCAATCTATATTACCAAGAATATCACTAACACAGATGCCTGGCGAGAGATATAAAACACTTTAGATTTCTTCTTACCCTTCTGCTCCCACCCATTAGATAAAATGATTGATCAAGATTTATTGAGTTTCTGCCACTAATATGATTTCTATGTACTCCTTTTTATGCCCCCTAACACCAGCCTGTTCATGTAATCATCACTGGTCACCTACACTTAAACAACCTTCTACAAAGTATGTTTTTGCCATAGTCTTTTCATACTGGTCCTTTCCATCACCAAATTACTTCTGCTTGTAAGCACACAGAGTGAAGAGCTCAGACACAAATTCTAGTATCATTATTTACTCATTACATTGACTACTGGCCTTACATTTCTCATCTGTCAATAGAGGTAATCTATGAGAAATATTGAAGAATATATTTGTTGACTTTTAGAGCAAAAAAAAAAAAAAAAGAAAAGTGAAGAGTCCTTACGTTTTTCCCCTTATCTTACAAATAAGGAAAGAGTCAAATTCAGTTTGTTGGTATAAAGTCAAAAATTGTTTCATGCAGAAATAAAAATATGGGTGTTCCAGAGAGATGGCAGAGGAGAAGCTGGAGTCTAAACAAGCACTCGCATAGAAAGCAGTTTTAGAGTTCCAGTGAACAGTCCTAAGCCAGAGAATCACACCAAGTGTGCCATCAGAGGACAGAGAGTCAGGCCAGAGAGGGAAAATCCAGGCAAGAAGACTTATCTGAGCTCTTGTCAGCAGCCGCCGCCACAGTGGCTGCAATCACAGGCGCCATAACTGAGCCACAGAGAGTCTGGGACAAAGGAGCCAGATGGATTCTACTCAACACCAGGAAGAACTGACAAGGAGTGGACATCTTCATCCTGCAGTTTGCAGACCAGAGACGACCCAGGAACCAAGACTCAGTGTGAGTAGAAGCCGGACGTCCTCGCTCCTTCTCAGGGAGCAGAGGAAGGAAGGCCACCTCTCCCCCCAACCCCAGTACCGGAGATCTCAATCTTGGATACCGACAAAGCTCGGCGGAGCTGCTAGCTCCAACTCAAACCTTGGAATAAAACGAGTCATTTAGCAGGTCACAAGACCTGGCGTGACCTGCCAGACTCAGCTCCACCCAGGGAAAAGTCACCCAGCTTGGGCGCCAGCCCTAGGAGTGGGTTTCTTCACTGGGTAATCAGAGCCAGAGGCTGCCCCGCCCTCTAGCAGCTTCGACAAGCAATTGAAATTCAGTAAACAGAAAACCTGAGAATGGCTCCAGGCTGGGCTCTGTGAGTTTTTCACAAACTAGCCCCTGAGAAAAGCTACTGTTTGTTGAAAGGCCTCAACTCTACCCAGAACCTAGCCTCATCACTGCATCCCCCTCTTTTGTGATTCTCAAAGCAGATCTGCCTCCCATTGAACTAGCCTAGGAAGAGGATTGCAAAATCCTGGGAAAAGCAGAGCATTTTTCTGCCTGTTCGAACAAACTGACTTAAGAAACCAACCAAGCCACAGGACCACAAGCAGACCAGAGACTCCAACAAGAGGCTGGTTATGGACACAAGGGAGATACAGGATTTTTCCCACCCCTCCCCCCAAAAAATCAAAGAACTTTTTTTCTTCTTCTTCTTCTTCTTCTTCTTCTTCTTCTTCTTCTTCTTCTTCTTCTTCTTCTTCTTCTTCTTCTTCTTCTTCTTCTTCTTCTTCTTCTTCTTCTTCTTCTTCTTCTTCTTCTTCTTCTTCTTCTTCTTCTTCTTCTTCTCCTTCTTCTCCTCCTCCTCCTCCTCCTCCTCCTCCTCCTCCTCCTCCTCCTCCTCCTCCTCCTCCTTCTCCTCCTCCTCCTCCTCCTCCTCCTCCTCCTCCTCCTCCTCCTCCTCCTCCTCCTCCTCCTCCTCCTCCTCTTCTTCTTCTTCTTCTTCTTCTTCTTCTTCTTCTTCTTCTTCTTCTTCTTCTTCTTCTTCTTCTTCTTCTTCTTTTGGTTCCTTATATAAAATGAAAAAAATTTTTTTCTTTTCTAAAACTTTTTTCATGCTTTAATTTTTGCCTTATTTGAAAAAAATTTGTTTTCCAGTAACTTTTTTTTCTCTTATAATTTTTATTTTAGGGATATGTGAGTGTGCGTTTTTCTTTCTTTTTTTTTTTCTTTCTCTTTTTTTCTTTTTTAATTATCTTTTTGTTTTTTTGTTTAGCTCTACTGAACTTCTGAACTTTTCTTCTTCCTTTCTTATCCTTTTCACCTTTTCCTCTCTTTTGTTCTTCTTTATGTGACTTAATTCTTGTCCTGCACATCCTCAGATAAACCCTTAGTTGACTACTAGACTCTATTCCCCATTGTGTACACACGTAATCCACAAATTTATTACTCAATTCAAAACCTCTGAGACTTAAATTCTTTAATAGCAGTAGTACCTTTTTACACCTATATAATATTTTAAGCATTTTTATTTTTAAGATTTTCACATCTCATTTATATCCCTTCGTTCTCTCAATATATTCACGTACTTCTCTATAATATTATTATTATCTCCATAATATTATTAATTTTTACTTTTCTATTTTCTCTGGTCTCTTTTATTATCCCGTTCCCTTTCTTTTTTTTCCTCTCTCTCTACTTTCATCCTACCCAACCTATTTCCCGCTTTGAGATTAAGACTAAGTTAACTCCCCCTGAGCCTCCCCACACCAATCTATTCCTATTTTTTCACCCACATCACTCCCTAACCCTAATAATTTCTGGTCCTCCAAATTCTTCTTTGCGGTTCGTTGCCCATTAACGTATAGTTGTTTGAGGTTGAATAGATGTATCTGTTGAACTAGATTGTATCTGTAGACTATTGAATGTGCAAATTCAGACTTGGGTTAATGCTTGCCTTAAGATAGTGTTCTAGCACAAAACTGGGGCTATTTTCATCTCAAATGGGCAGAGTAAGCGGGAAAAACACAAGAAAAATGGCAAATCCGGATATCTCAATTCCCAATCCCAATAATCAGGGGACAGAACAGACAATGAATAATCCAGAGGAGAATTCCCAAATAGCTCTACAAACACTGCTGGCAAACATGATAAATCAAAAGATTGAAAGCATAAAAAGGTCTCTGTATGAGCGTGATAGGGAGAGAGAGGAGGAATTCCAAAAGTTTATACAGGAATATCATAAGCGTGAGGAAGCTACTCAAAAGCTGATACAGGATTTGCATGAGCAGCTTGAGAATACTCAAAGAGAAAGGCAGGAAGAGCATGAACAGGCTGAGAACACTCAAAAAGAACTACAGGAATCCCATGAACAGGAGGAAGCTTATCAAAGAGTAATACAGGAATTGAGAGAGCAGGAAGAGATACACAAAGATCACTAAAGGCATTCATGGAATCCATTAACAAAGAGCTGAAGGAAGTCAGGGAGACCACCAAGGGAATGCTGAATGGAACCCAAAAGAAGGAATGGGAGTCCAAGGAAACCATAACCAATCAACTAAGTGATCTGGGAATAAACACTGAGCACCAAATTGCGGAAGTAAAGAAATTCATACAATATCTAAAACAAAGCTTCAACAAAGAATTTGAAGCCATCAAAGCTGACCAATTAGAAGAAAAAGAGATTAAAAACAAAGTAGAAAGTCTTGACAGCAGGTTAGACCATGCAGAAGATCGAATCTCAGGGATTGAAGACAGTGTAGATATTATAGAGAAAGAACATAAAAACATCCAAGATAAGTCCAAGAAATATGATAGATCTATCCAACACTTGGAAGACACCATCAGAACGCTTAATCTAAGGATAATGGGTATAGACGAGCACCTAGAAACAGAAGTTAATTGCCTAGGAAATTTGTTTAACAGGATCCTAGCAGAGAACTTCCCAAACATGCAAAAAGATAGGCCTATTCAGATACAAGAAGCTTTTAGAACTCCAAACAGACCAGACCAGAATAGGACAACGCATTGTCACATTATAATCCACACAGGATCAACTCAGAACAAGGAAAAGATCCTTAAAGCTGTCAAGGAGAAAAGATTAATCACCTATAAAGGAAAACCAATTAGAATCACCACAGATTTCTCAGCAGAGAAAATCAAAGAAAGAAGAGCCTGGAATGATATATGCCATGCCCTAAAAACAAACAACAATCAACCAAGAATACGGTACACAGCTAAACTCTCCTTCATAACTGAAGGCCAAATAAACACCTTCCATAGCAAAGAAAAATTGAAACAATACATCTCCACCAAACCAGCCCTACAAAAGATTCTTAAAGATGTTGTACACATAGAAAATCAACAAGACCACAATAAATGTCAAGAAAATGCACCCAAACTGAGAATCCAAGAACCACAGAAAGAACCGACTTTTCCCAACCCCCAAGAAGGTGGATAACATGGCAGGAACTCCCAAATACCTCTCAGTCCTATCTCTTAACGTTAACGGACTGAACTCTCCAATTAAGCGACATAGACTGTCTAGCTGGATTAAAAAACAAGACTCTTCTATCTGCTGCCTTCAGGAGTCACATCTTGCCCGTAAAAACAAACACATTTTCAATGTCAAAGGCTGGAACAAAATCTACCAAGCAAACAGCCCCCATAAACAGGCGGGAGTTGCAATCTTAATATCAGATAAAATAGACTTCAAATTAAAATTCCTGAGAAGAGATAAAGAAGGTCGCTACATACTAATTAAGGGATCTCTCTTTCAGTAGGATATTACAATTGTAAATATCTACACGCCAAACAATGGAGCACCCAAATTTGTCCAAGAAACACTACTTTCCCTCAAATCCCACATAGATCCAAAGACATTAATTGTTGGGGATTTTAACACACCACTCTCCCCACTAGATAGTTTTACTCGGCAAAAACTCAACAGGGAAACTGCAGATCTAAATAGTTGCATAGCTGAACTAGATTTAACAGATATCTCCTGAACATTTCACCCAGCAGCATCAGAATACACGTTTTTCTCAGCAGCACATGGAACGTTTTCTAAAATAGACCACATTTTAGGCCACAAAGCAAACTTGTCTACATTTAGAAACATTGAAGTTATACCTTGCATTCTCTCTGACCACAAGGGAATAAAATTAGAACTCAACACCAAAAGCCACCAAAGAAATTCTGGTATCACATGGAGGCTGAACAACACACTGCTGAATCACGAGTGGGTCATGGAAGAGATTAGAAAGGAAATTCGAATGTTCATGCTATTCAACAAAAAAGAACACACAAGTTACCAGCTCCTCTAGGACACAGCAAAAGCAGTACTCAGAGGCAAGTTTATAGCTCTGAGCTCCTACATCAACAAATTGGAGAGATCTGAAACTAGCAATTTAATGACACATCTAAACCTCCTTTAAAAAGATCAGCAAGATAAACCCCAATCCAGTAGACGGAAAGAAATAATTAAAATTAAATGAATTAGAATCCAAAAAAACTATAGAAAGAATCAACAAAACAAAGAGTTGGTTCTTCGAAAAACTTAACAAAATTGACAGACCCTTAGCAAATCTTCTGAGAAAAAGAAGAGAACACACCCAATTAAATAAACTCAGAGAGGAGAATGGAAACATCACCACGGAAACAACCAAGATTCAAAACATTATAAGGGAACACTTCTCAAAACTTTATGCTAATAAGTTTGAGAACTTGACAGAAATGGACCTTTTCCTAGCAAATATTGACATGCCAAAACTAAACCAAGATGAGTTAAACCAGCTTAAAAGGCCCATATCAAGCATTGAAATAAAAACAGCAATAAGAGACCTTCCAGCTAAGAAAAGTCCAGGACCAGATGGTTTTACAGCGGAATTCTACAAGGCCTTCAAAGCAGAGCTCACAACAATACTCCTCCAACTCTCCAATGAAATTGAAAGAGAAAGTTCACTACCAAACACATTCTATGAAGCCATCATAACCCTCATCCCAAAACCAGGCAGGGACTCATCAAAGAAATAGAACTATAGACATATTTCTTTGATGAACATTGATGCAAAACTACTCAACAAAATATTGGCCAACCGACTTCAACAATTCGCCCAAAAAATCATACACCATGATCAAACAGGATTCATTTCAGGGATGCAAAGCTGGTTCAATATACCCAAATCAATTAATATTATTCATCACATCAACAGGAGCAAGAATAAGAACCACATGATTATCTCAATAGATGCAGAAAAGGCATTCGACAAGATCCAACACCCCTTTATGATGAAGGTTTTGGAAAAATTAGGATTCCATGGAACATTCCTCAATACAATAAAGGCTGTATATGACAAACCTGCAGCCAGCATTATACTATAGCCATCTAATCTTTGATAAGGGAGCTAAAACAATAGAATGGAACAAAGACAGCCTCTTCAGTAAATGGTGTTGGCAAAATTCGTTAACTACTTGTAGAAAACTAAAGCTAGATCCTTATATATCACCCTGCACCAGAATCAACTCCAAATGGATCAAAGACCTTGAACTCAAAGCAGACACTCTGAAAACATTACAGGATGGAATAGGAGAAACCATAGGTCTCCTTGGCTCAGGCCGAAATTTTCTGAATAGAGACCCGGAAACACAACAAATCAAAGAAAGGTTGGACAAATGGGACTGCATGAAGTTGCAGAGCTTCTGCATGGCAAAGGACATAGCTAGCAAGATCAATAGAAAGCCCACGGATTGGGAGAAGATCTTTACTACCCATACAAAGGACAAAGGTCTCATATCTAAAATATATTTGGAACTCAAAAAATTAAACCCCCCAACAACAAATCCTCAAGCAAACAACTGCCCAATAAATAAGTGGGCGAAAGACTTAAAGAGAAACTTCTCTGAAGAAGAAAGAAGGATGGCCAATAGACACATGAAGAAATGCTCAACATCCCTAGCCATAAAAGAAATGCAAATCAAAACAACATTGAGATATCACCTCACTCCAGTTAGAATGGCAAAAATCAAGAACTCTAACAACAACAGATGCTGCAGGGGATGTGGAAAGAAGGGAACCTTACTTCATTGTTGGTGGGAATGTAAACTTGTTCAACCACTTTGGAAAGCAGTATGGAGGTTCCTCAAAAGACTCCACATAGAAGTCCCCTATGACCCAGCAATCCCACTTTTGGGCATTACCCAAATGTTTACAAACAAGACCACACTAAAGCTACCAGCACAACTATGTTTATTGCAGCATTATTTACCATAGCTAAGATATGGAACCAACCCAGATGCCCCTCAGTAGATGAATGGATCAAGAAAATGTGGTATATATACACAATCGAATTCTATGCCTCCATTAGAAAGAATGACATTGCCCCATTTGTTAGGAAATGGAAAGACTTGGAAAAAATTATATTACACGAACTAAGCCAGGCCCAAAGAAACATAGGCCCCATGGTTTCACTTATTTGCAATATCTAGTATATGTATGAGTCAAGCGGAAAAGGTCAGATAATGTGATGTTAGGAAAATGAACCCTTAGATATGTATTTTAATGTTTCTTTCTTTCATGGATGTGTTTCTAATGCATTTATAAGATTATTTCTTTGTTGCTTTGTATGTCCCTCCCCCACAGTATAACCCCTGCTTTCCCTATATTTGATGTCAATATAACTTGTGGAGGAGATGGGGAATAACAAGTCGTTTAAGGATACAGGTGGACATGTTGCAGCAATGAGAAGTACAAGTTGTCATGTTGAAAGCGAGCTTTACAACTTCGGGGCGGGGGGGGAAGAAGGATTGGGACTGGGGGGCGAGGGGGGAAGCTGGGAAGGGATGTGAAGGGTAAATAAAGAAGGAGGCTGCAATGCTTGGTAAGAAATGTACGCATTATCCTGCCCATGTCATTGTAACCCCTCTGTACAGTATATTCACAAATAAAATAAAATAAAGAAAAATGAAATAGAAAGAAAAAAAAGAAAAATTAAAAAAAAAAAATAGAAATAAAAAAAGAAAAATTAAAAAAAATAAGGCATCTGATCTTCCTTAAATAACAGCAGCAATATAAACCTCAATCCCGTAGATGGAAAGAAATAATTAAAATTAAATCAGAATTAAATGAATTAGAATCCACAAAAAACCATAGAAAGAATTAACAAAAGAAAGAGCTGGCTCTTCTAAAAAAATAACAAAATTGACCTAACATTAGCAAACCTTATCAGAAAAAGAAGAGAACAACCCAAGTAAATAAACTCAGAGATTAGAACAGAAACATCACCAGAGAAACACCCAAGATTCAGAACATTAAAAGGGAAAACTTCTCAAAACTTTATACTAATAAGTTTGAGAACTTGGAAGAAATGGACCTTTTCCTAACAAATATGGACATGCCGAAACTAAACCAAGATGAGTTAAATCATTTTAACAGGCCCACATCGAGTATTGAAGTAGAAACAGCAATTACAGTCCTCCCATCAAAGATAAGTCCAGGACCAGATGGTTTTACAGCAGAATTCTACAAGGCATTCAAAGCAGAGCTCACACAAATACTCCTCTAACTCTTCAATGAAATTGAAAAAGAAAGTTCACTCCTGAACTCATTCTATGAAGCCATCATAACCTGTTGGGTCTTCGTCTGTCCCACAAATGATGGATGGGGGCCAAGGAAAGGTAAGTGCGGCTGCTCAAACGTTACCCAGCCTACCTTAGCCCTTGAGATAATCAGACCCAGCGGGTAGTCAAGTCAAGCAAGATAGCTCATTTATTAACACAGAGCAGGCCGTTTTTAAAGCAAACAGAAGCAGCTGGTGGCATGGCAGTGGAGGAGAAGGAACCAATCACTTTCAAGGTCACAACATATCATACACCTAAGCTTCCATGGGCTGGTTACACACTGAACTTAAACCAAATTGGGCTCTGCCTACTCAACTCCCTCTCAGTGCCATCTTTGGTACCCATGTGCTCTACAGATTCTCCCTTTTTTGTTTTAATGGCAGACCCACCTCCTAATTAGTTATCCTTTTCCCTCCTCTTTAAAGGTTATTTTAACAGGATTACATTGGTAAGAATAGTATTGGCCACATTGGGGGTTCGAGGCAAGTCTGGGGAGCCTGATTCGCCAGACAAGGATAGGGAGGCCCCTCGTGCATGATCCAAGAGCCTGTCCCAGTTACCTCACATCTCCAACTAGCACAGTAATAAACATCAGTCACACCATAGTTAGAAATGTCCAAAGCAGTTCATTTAGTTCCTGGGCATATATAAAAGTCAGTATCGTGTAAGGTCGTTCTTTTCAGAACATGGGAGCAGCCTGGGTATTGGGAGTTCTACACATGCAGCACGGTGCATCCTCATGGGCCCCCACACTCAGGCCATTCTACTATAGTCCAGAAAAACATGGAAAATATAAAACAAACTGCAGATGTTGCAAAGTAATCCTGGGCACCTGGTGTTTTTAAGTAAGCCAGTTCCTTGTACGTGCCTTTAAGCAAGCACAGGGGTCAAGAAGACTTTTGAGCTATACTCCCAGCTCCCAATGGCTCCGGACTTCTCCCCGTTCTTTGTTTAAAGAAGCAAACCCGCTTGTCTTAGGTTGGGTGGATTGCCTTGTCTGCCTTACCCGTCATCAGGAACTTCTTCAGAGTGAAGCTGAAGGCCCTGTTTTTGGTTGGTCAGACTAACACCCCCTCTTACCCATTTCTGGCTTCAATTCCTCTCGAGGGAAATTCATTCCTTTGGAGCTTGATCTTATGTAACTGGCTGGCTAAGCTCATAAGAGTTTTGCAGTACACCTGTAATGCAAGGAAGGCATAGGAAAACCATCAGCAAAAGCATTACCAGGCCAAGAAATGTCATTAGCAGTCCTTTTAACATTAGTCAAGAATGGGATAGCAGTCTTTGCCAATTCAGAGTCCAGAGGTGGGTCTTGTTCTAATCCAGCTATTTGCCTGTGGGTTTGTAAAAGATCTAAACTGGAAGCATAACAAAAGGTGATTGTTTAACAATAAGTATGGATTCAATAATGCCCTTATACAAGCAATTAGTAAAAGGACAATTAAAGCAGGTAACATTAAAATAATTAGCTCCTACAGAAATATTAAGTGTCCGTACATAATGACATAGGGTGGTGATCAAAATGAAGGTCAGGCCACCAGGTCTGAGGGACAGCTTCTCTTGTGGTGCTATTGATGATTTCTGCATTGCCAGCGCTGATCACTGCCCAGGTCACCCGTTGAGGTTGATGTAGATTCCGTAGGGCCATTGCCAGGACTGGGAGGGTCAGGACAGCCAAAAGCTGGAGTATCACCATCTGCAATTAGATAGCACAAGAGCTTCTCAAGGGCTGGTTGCCCTAGGGGATGGTTAATGGTTATCTTTCTGGCTTTCCTCTTTTAAACACAAGCCTCGGCCACCATAGCCGTTTTTCTTTTCTTGTTGGTTAGTTTATTCTTTGATATCCTCCTATATAGAGGAAATGGTAAAAACTTAAGGTTCCTGGCAGGTATCCAAATGGGCATTGTCTCCCCTATTGGCAGAAACGCATCCAAATCCCCTGCCCATAGTAACTAAGGGGTCAGGTCCTCTCCATTGTTGTGTCAGGGGGTCCTTTCACTTGGAGGCTTTTTGAATAACAAATACGGGTGTATTCCAAGGACTCACAGTGGGGCATATTTGCCCAAGGTTTATCTGTTCCTCCACCAGATGGTTGAGGGCTACAAGTTTAGGTATGGTTAATGGCCGATGCTCCACCCAAACAGCGCTTCTAGTGTAAATCAAACTTGGAGCAACAATCCTTTTTCCAATGGTATCCCTCCCTGCCCCTGGGGCAGGGTGTAGGGGGCGGTTTGCACACACAGCCCCCCCCTCCTTCTTCTGTGAGATAGCATTACACATACTAAAGGTTTCACTTACCCTGAAAGACCATTTAGCCTCTGCCGGTATCTTTTCCTTTCAAGCCCCAAGTTGGGCGCCAGATGTCCGGTCTTTGTCCATCCCAAAAAAGATGGACAGGGTTCGAGGAAAGGTAACGCAGATGCTCGCCCATTCCTGAGCCTCCTTTAGCCTGGGAGACAATCAGACACAGCAGGGAGTCAAGTCAAGCAGGAAAACTCATTTATTAACACAGAGCAAGTCCTTTTTAAAGCAAAAAAAAAAAAAAAAAAAGCAGCGAGTGGCATGGCAGTGGAGGAGAAGGAAACAATCAATGTCAAGGTCACACTCAATCACTCACCTAAGCTTCCTCGGGCTGCTTATGCACTGAATGTAAAGCAAATTGGGCTCTGCACACTCAACTCACTCTCAACGCCATCTTTGCTGCCCATGTGCTTTACAATAACCCTCATCCCAAAACCAGGCAGGGACTCATCAAAGAAAGAGAACTGTAGATCAATTTTTTTTTGGAGACCCATTTCTTTAGTGAATATTGATGCAAAATTTCTCATCAAAATTTTGGCCAATCGACTTCAACAATTCATCCAAAAAATCATACACCATGATCATACAGGATTCATTTCAGGGATGCAAATCTAGTTCAATATACGCAAATCAATTAATATTATTCATCACATCAACAGGAGCAAGAATAAGAACCACATGGGGTATTTCAATAGATGCAGAAAAAGCATTGGACAAGATAAAATATCCCTTTATGTGAAGGTTCTGGAACAATTAGGAATCCACGGAACATTCCTCAATACAATAAAGGCTATATAAGACGAACCTGCAGCAAGCATTATATTTAATGGTGAAAAACCAAAGCAATTTCCTCTTAACTCAGGAAGGCAACAAGGTTGTCCATTGTCTCCAGTACTCTTCAATCTAGTATTAGAATACCTAGCTAAAGCAATAAGACAAAATGACAACATAAAGAGGATCCAGATAAGGAAAGAAGAAATAAAATTCCCCTCTTGGCAGATGACATGATCTTGTATTTAAAGAATCCCATAGACTCCTCTCCCAAATTACTCAAGCTGGTTCAAAACTTTGGGAAAGTAGCAGGGTATAAAATTAACCCCCAAAAATCAATGGCTTTTCTGTATGCCAACAATGAGAAAAGTGTGGCTGAAATTAGGAAAGCAACTCCATTTGTAATAGCCCCACATAAAATAAAATACCAGGAATTAACTTAGCCAAAGAAGTGAAGGACCTCTATGATGAAAACTTTAAAAACCTGAAAAAGGAAATCAAAACAGAACTTAGAGAGTGGCAAAAATTCCCATGCTCCTGAATTGGAAAGATCAAAATCCTGAAAATGGCAATACTTCCCAAGGCTATCTACAAATTCAATGCAATACCTATCAATATTCCATCCTCATTCTTCAAGGAAATATAAGAGGCAATCCAAAAATTCATATGGAACAATAAAAGACCCCGAATAGCAAAAACGACCCTCAACCGAAAGAACAGTGCTTGAGGACTATCAATACCAAATTTCAAACTCTACTACAAAGCCATAGTAATCAATTCAGCTTGGTACTGACACAAGAACAGACCTCAGGACCAATGGAATAGAATTGAAAACCCAGAAATGAACCTACAGACCTATAGCCATGTAATTTTCGATAAGGGAGCTAAAAAAATAGAATGGAAGTAAGACAGCCTCTTCAGTAAATTGTACTGGAAAAATTGGTTAATTATTTGCAGAAAATTAAGCTAGATCCTTATGTATCACCCTGCACCAGAATCAACACCAAATTGATCAAAGACATCGGAGTCAAACAGACACCCAGAAAACATTACAGGATGGAATAGGAGAAACCATAGGACTCCTTGGAACAGGCCGAAATTTTCTGAATAGAGACCCGGAAACACAACAAATCAAAGAAAGGTTGGACAAATGGGATTGCATGAAATTGCAGAGCTTCCGCATGGCAAAGGACATAGCTAGCAAGATCAATTGAAAGCCCACAGATTGGGAGAAGATCTTCACTAGCCTTACAACTGACAAGGGTCTCATATCTAAAACATACCTGGAATTCAAAAACTAAAATCCAACAACAACCAATGTTCAAAGAAACAACTGTCCAATAAATAAGAGGGCTAAAGACATAAAAAGAATCTTCTCTGAAGAGGAAAGAAGGATGGCCAATAGACACATGAAGAAATGCTCAAACCCTCTCTCCATAAAAGTAATGCAAATCAAAACAACATTGAGATACCACCTCATCCCCTTTAGAATCGCAAAAATCAAGAACTCTAATAACCACAGATGCTGGAGGGGATGTGGACAGAAGGGAACCTTACTGCGTTGTTGGTGGGAGTGTAAATTTGTTCAACCACTTTGGAGAGCAGTATGGAAGTTCCTCAAAAGACTCCACATAGAGCTTCCATATGACCCAGCAATCCCACTTTGGGGCATTTTCCCAAATGATAACAAACAAGACCACACTAAAGCTCCCAGCACGACTATGTTTATTGCAGCAGCATTTACCATAGCTAAGATATGGTACCAACCCAGATGCCTCTCAGTAGATGAATGGATTAAGATAATGTGGTATATATACACAATGGAATTCTATGCCTCCATCAGAAAGAATGACATTGCCCCGTTTGTTAGGAAATGAAAAGAATTGGGAAAATTATATTAAGTGAAGTAAGCCAGGCCCAAAGAAACATAGGTCCCATGGTTTCCTTTATTTGCAATAACTAGTATATGTCTGAGTCAAGCAGAAAATGTCAGATAAGTTGATGTTTGAGAAATGAACCTAAGTTATGTATTCAAATGCTTTTTTTTTTTAGGTGATTGTTTCTAACACATTTATAAGATTATTTTTTGTTGCTTTGTATGTCCCTCCCCCATGGTATGACCCCTGCTTTCACTGTATTTTAGGTTGTTATAATTTGTGGAGGAGAAGCGAAAAAACTAATAGTTTAAATAGAGATACAAGTGGATCCATTGCAACAATGAGATGAACAAGATGTTATGTGCAAAAACGAATTTCACGTCTTTGGTGGTGGGGGGGGAGGAAGATTGAGAGGGGTAGGGTGAGGATGGGAAGGGATGGAAAGGGGAAATAAACAAGAGGCAATAATGCTTGATAAGAAATGTATTCGTTATCTTGCCCATGTAATTGTAACTCCTCTGTATGGTATTTTCACAGTAAGAAAAAAATCAAAAATAAAATAAAATAAATGAATGCTTGAAGACCTTATAAAAAAGAAATTGTAACTCCTCTGCAGGTATTTTCACAATAAAAATTTTATTAATAAAAATTTATTTTAAAAAAAGAAAAAGAAAACAATTAAGAAAATTATTCCAGGACTTGGAAGCTGGCTCAGTGCTAGAGTGCTTACGTTGCATTCATGAGGCCCTGGGTTCAATTCCTCAGCACCACATAAGCAAAAAGTAAAAAGCCGGAAGTGGCACTGTGGCTGAAATTGTTGTGCGCTAGCCTTGAGCTGAAGAGCTGAAGGACAGCGCCCAGGCCCAGAGTTCAGGCCCCACCACTGGACCCCCTCAAAAAAAATATTCCAAGGCTGGTTTGCTCTAAGACTATATTTCTTTTCTTGTTCTAGTTTTCATATGTTCGTCGAAATTAAAATTCCAAAAATTCAATGGATGTTGGCATTCAGGAACATCTTCATAGACACTAATATTGGGGGCCCTTAAGTGGAATTGTTTTATTTCATTTGTTATTTTCCCAAAAAAATCACCATGATTGTGTATTTTGTTCCTTTTCACTGTTACTGGCTCTTATGTTGAGAATAGTTTTTCCTAGCAAAGTAGAGAAAAGCAATTTGATTGAGCAAGTAAAATATGGCTTTCATAAAATGCAGAAGCATATATTTGTGTCTTCTGTCATTTCTAAAATTTCTTCCATAAAAAGTTATTAATTACTCATAAGAGATACCTAATTTCATGGTATTCCAGTTATCACATACACTTTTTGATAAAGTTATGTCTGTATAAACTCAAAATAACCAGAAATCACATCTTCGTTTTAAAAACTGTAGTTTACAATGAGTGTTTAGCCAACACCGAAAATATTTCTAGGTATTCTGCATTTTGTGTGAAGTATTTTTAACAATAGTTTTTTGCTGACATGTAAATCACGTGCAATATATTATCTCTTTTTATTGTATACATGTTAGTGGTTTGGAAGTGAATTGTACAATCATGGGTTTTTCAAGCCAAATTTTCACAAACTTGCATTTCTTCAAATAGAAAATCTGTACACATTAGAACAGACATTAAAATAGATATAAAATTCAGTTACAGGTATTTGTCCAGCATACATCCGCTATCGTGTGTCTTTTCAAAATTTGTTTCTGTAGATTATTTCTAGGGTCTAACATATACCGTTCCAGTGTACTGTCAATGAAACACATTACATGTGCAAACAAGTATTTTACTTTTCTATACATTCATAGAAGTGTAATGCATGGATCCTCTACAATTCTCTTTGACATTTTGAAGACTTGAAAACTTGCTTGCTAAAATGATTGCAGTATTACAGAAATCAATTTGCTATGTGGAGTATAGCAATTTCTCCACAAATGCATTAATATATTTTGTGTCATCTTTTTATATGATGGTCACGCTACTCACTTTTCTTTTTCTTTTTTCTTAGATACTAAAGAGGAGCTTATTTCATATGCTTCTCCTATTGACTATTAATATACATATGTTCTTTAAAGATTGAAATTGAGAAGGGAAATCAAACTTTTCCATCTTTTTTTATTAAGGATCAGAAAACAATGATATGTGCTTACATGCTGAGAGTAAGCAACATTTTTTTTTGGGGGGGGTACGGTCGTGGGGCCTGAACTCTGGGCCTGGGAACTGTCTCTTTGGTCTTCACCTCAAGGCTAGCGCTCTACCACTTGAGTCACAGTGCCACTTTCGGCTTTTTTCTTTTTTGCTTATGTGGTGCTGAGGAATCGAACCCAGGGCCTCAGGCATGCAAGGCATGCGCTCTACCACTGAGCCACCTTCCCAACCCGAGTAAGGAACTTTTGCATCCTGTGCTAATGAATTTAATCTTGATGCTGAAGTGAAATGTCTGCCATGTGTCCTCAACCCAAATTCCTTATTTTCTGAGAGTACCACTCCTTCAGAAATTCTGATTTGTGGTGTGAATATTTACTTCCTGTTAAATGTAGTTGCTTGGATATTTTGATTTTGTGAAGGCTGGGTGAATTTGATGTTCTTTCAGTTAAATTGTAAGCATGTAAAAATGAATTGAACCTGATTAAATGAAGTCCTTTCTGCCCATTTTCTCTGGTACAGATTTTTCTGATTTAGGAAATCTATATTTTAAGTCATTCTGAATGCCTAATTAGGTCTGTGTATGTGGATGAATCCATAAGAAATGCAGAATTCGCCACATTGATTTTGGAGCAAAGACTCACAGCTGGTAACTGGGCAATAATTCAGAAGACAGCTGAGGCTGAAGCCATGAGCGCTCCTGTCTGTGTTCAGCTCCCAATCTCTTCTAAAATGCCCCTCACTTCCCATGCATTGTTTTCTTTTTCTGTCCAAAAAGTTTCTAGAGCTTCATCTAATTCTGGCCTTTTAGTATTCCAACATGAGGGGAGTGAAAGCAAGCAAGAGAGATGTGTCAGAGGGATTTTTTTCTGGGTCAGTTGTGGGGCTTGAACTTTGGGCCTGTCCACTGTCCCTCAGCTCTTCAGCTCAAGGCTAACACTTTACCACTTGAGCCGCAGCGCCACTTCTCTCTTTTTCTGCTTATGTGGTGCTGCGGAATTGAATCTAGGGCCCATGCATGCAAAACAATCACTTTACCACTGAACCACATTCCCAACCCCAGCAGAATGATTTTATCACTCTTGGGAGCTTCTGGCTGGAAATCCCAGAAAGACAAAAGTGAGGAAACATATAAGAGAAAATGTAATATAGGAAGCTGCAATGTTTAACCCTAAAAACAGTTTCTTGGATAAGGAGACTCAGGAACTGGTGTCACCTGAGGAGAAGCTGGTAGAAGAGAAAATATTCAGAAGAATGAGAAGGGGAGTGAGGGAGTGGAGAGAAAGAGGCCTAGATTACCTAGAACTGGGACCTGAGTGTGAGCTTAATTTTACTGTGGGAAACCAACCACAATGACACAATAGTTTACAACTTTGATTACTCTCTTTCATACTACCAAGCCTTTTCCAGGTTCACTGCCACTCAGTGTGGTGTCCATTTTGGAATTCATTGACTGCTGGAGGTTCCCAGGGGAAGAAAAGAGTGCAAACCACAGGACTAAAGCTCATAAAAGACTCGTGTCATCATTTCTCACGTCATTTGTCAAAGTAAGTTATACAACAAAGCCTGATATCAATGGGGATGGGAATACATATTGTCAGCATTATAATAATATCTATTATTATTGTCATAAAAATCTAACATCTATTGTTTTCACCAAAGGAAAAGGGATGGCATTTCTCCTTTTTCAAGAATATGGGACAGGGCATTCTGTAGAATGTTCTTCAATTGGGGGCTGTCTGAATCTTTTCTCCTAAGATTGTGGCTATAAGGTTACAGGGAGGAGAATTACAGTGCAAAATTATGTTCTCAGTCGAGCACTGGTGGCTCAAACCTATATTCTGAGCCTGAGATCTGAGGATTATGATTCGAAGTCAGCCTGGGAAGGAAAATCCATGAGATTCATCTCCAATTAACCAAAAAGTGCCAGAATTGGAGCTGTGGTTCAAATGTTAGAGCACTAGCTTTGAGGGAGTGTGGGTGAGGGGAAGCTCTGGGACAGAATCTTGGCCCTGAGTTCAAACCCAGGATTGAGGAATGGAGGGAAAATATGCTCTCAGTGCATGAAATCAGGGGTGTATGTCAACATCAATATTGATGGTAACTTTGGGGTAGAGTTGATCAGTTTTATTCAGGAAATGATTTGTTCCACTCTTCTCTGTTCTGTGTTCTTTAAAAAAACTGCTATGTGCAATCTATACCTAAGAAGTGTGGATTGCACTGATGCATTTGTTACACTTTTTTCTACTTAAGAAATTATGCATAAGTAGTGTAAAAAGGTGTTTTTATTTTTTATTTTGAGGAGTTTTAATTTAATATGTCATTTTGTGAGTACATCTTGATCGATGTCACCAATTTGATCATTCTTCTCTATCTCTCCCAACCTACCCCCTCAATTTACCTGGTTACACTTTCAAACACTTACATTATGACTGGATTAGCCTACTGCACCAGTTTTGTAAAGAATTTTCTTCATTGTACAGGCAAGGAAGATGTAGATGACGACTACAAGCCCAAGACAGCATAGCTATTAATTGGCATCAAGATTATTTGACTTACAAAATCTTCACCAAAAGAAGCATTATTAAAAAGAACATGGCCAGGAAAACTAGAAGCATCTGTATTTGTCTGTGTGCTAGTTCTGGGGCCTGTGTGCTGTCCCTGAGCTGCTTTGCTACCACCTGAGCCACAGTAACACTTCCAGCTTTTTTGTAGTTAATTGGAGGTAAGAATCTCATGGACTTTCTATCCTGGGCTCGCTTTGAACCACAATCTTCAGATCTCAGTCTCCTGAGTAGCTAGGATTGCTGGTGTGAGCCACTGGCACGTAGCAAAACATCTATTAGTTGTACCACTTAAACAAATGGAGCAGTAGGTCGATTGATACTGGTGAAATGCAGATAATGATTCCTCTACTTGTTCTTCTCTGGTGTTATGACTAGTGTGATACTGCTCACTCCGGTTTATATGACTGTGCAATCATTGTTCCATTTTGTTCAGTAAACAGTTTTTCAGGAGAGGAGAACTGTAAGGGGAGAATATGGGATGAAAATTTTATCTATACTTTTTGTGGCCTGGCAATATCTTCTCAGAATGTTTGCAAGAGGAATTAAGATTGCATATCGGCTGAATAAAGGAAAAGACACACATGTGCCCCAGAAGCAGTGCCACAGATGGACAAATGGGAAAACTCATCGAGGCTCAGAGCAAAGCAACAGGATGGGTTGTTCAGGTGCTTGAAAATTTGTGAAGATTGTCTTTCTTACCATGGAGAGATCATTCAATGCTGGCATTTACAATATATTCCAGGACTCATATCTGTTTAGGTCTGTTTCCTCTGAAGCATCGTTGATAATGACAGAAAGGACAATGTAACAATGGCACCTGGTTATATTTTCTGAAGGAGATTTCAGCTCTCTCCCAAAACAAATTAGGGTTGTAATGAATGACTTTTATTTCCTTAGAGAATCCATGTTTAATTCCTTGTTTTATGAAGGTTATCAAATGAATAACTTTAAATTTGTAAGATGTTATTATAACAAATATGGAATATGATTTTTATGTTACTAAGAGGCACACAGTTTTCTTTTAGATAGAAAATATTGGCTGGATTCCAACTAAAGTTTTACATATCAGCCTCCTGAGTACCTAGGATTGTAGGCATCAGTCACCTTTCCTGGCTGAGACAAATATTTTTAGTAAGGAAAACCACTATGCTATGGGACATGAAGCATGACGAATGTAGTCTAAAAAGGAATATTTTGAAAGCATTAACAAACTGAAGTTATCACAAACTTTCAGGTTCAGTGAGGAGAAAAATGAGAAAGAAGTTCCAGAGGCCTAGAATTGGAGACTAAAGAGAAGTTATTGAATATCTCTTTGTTAGCAGAGCTACTGAAGATTTCCTTTTAGAAAAATTCAGCTTGATGTAGTGGTACATGCTTATAATTCTAACTATTTATGAACTAAACACTGGAAGTTATAGATGGTTTGCTGTTGGTATGGTAAAAATAGAATACTGGTACCTCAATTTCTAAAACAAACTGGTGCCACATGTTGATAAGAGAGGCAGAAGTAGGACGATCACAGTTTGAGGCAGAAGTAGGCCTTTGTTTATATGTGGATGGTAATTAAGTCATGGAAGCAAGCCTTCAGGAATGAGATTTAAATAAAACCAAATAGATTTTACTTCTGATAGTTAACACAATGCATTACGCAGAAAAAAAATTCCTCACTATGCTGGCATTGCAATTCTTGGATCTCCAAGTTCCAGAATGTAGAAATAAATTTGTTGTTTAAAACCAATTCAGTCACGGATAATTTGTCATCGTAGGTCTAAAGCTAACAGTAAGCCATTTGAAATGGACTGTTTGTTGTTGCTGTTGTTGTTTTTGTCGGTCGTCGGGCCTGAACTCTGCAACTGTGCACTGTCCCTCAGCTCTACAACTGTAGACTAGCACTCTACCACTTGAACTTCAGCCCCATTTCTGGCTTTTTCAGCTGAGGAATGGAACGAAGTAATCGAACCAAGGGCCTCATGCATGCAAGGAAAGCACTCTACTATTGAGCTACTTTCCCAGCCCCGGTTTCTCTATTTATTTTTACATCTTTCCAGAGATCTTTTGATACTGAAAAATGCTAAGGCTCCATAGAGAAAAGTTTTAAAACTGCCCCATTGTCCAACTCTGACTTCATAAATTTTGGAGTGTAAGGAATGACATCAAGTACCTGAGAGACCTAAGACAAGACACTTCATCGTCTTCTGCCTTGCTCATCAGCACCTGGTGCACATTCACACTATATAATCAAGTCAACTAATGGTAGTTATAATAAATTTAAAAATACATAGCCAGAAAACATTTTATGAACACTGCTGCCCTGTAATATCATTGGCTCCCATGTCCAAAATAGGAAACAGAGGCTTAAAAAGAGGTAGGTAGGTAATTTACCAAAGGTTGCAAAGCTGGTATATTGGTACATTTAAACTCAGACTAATCTATATCCATACTTAGGCTAACATACCATGTGCATTTATTTTTCTGCAGAAATAAAGGCTCACAGACCTTGCTTCAAGTTCTAGACTCATATGTGCTACCATGATATCTCTATCCTGGGTACTTTACTGGTGCCCCTAAGTCATATCAGTTGTAGTTGACACATCTGTACCCACGCATATAAAAATTGCTGAGACTTGGGCAACTGTAGCTTTAAAATCTCCCATGCAGTAATAATCTGTAATTAACAGTATGAAATCCAGGGCTAGAGAACAAAACTTCTATGATGGTGCCAGGCCCACTTTGCAAATCTTTCTTGGTCTCTTTCCTTCCTTCCTTTTTAGTGCTGGGGATTAAAACCAGGGCCCTGTGCATATTAAGGAAGTGCCATAATACCAAGCAATATGGTCATTTCAATCTCTCCAATTTCACTCTCCAATTCACTGCTACCTTGTTCCTGATACTTTCTGTTCCTTGATCATAATATTTGGAGATTACTGAACTTCATAAGATTTTCTTCATTTTACAGATTATTTGTTTTCTCCCTTCCTATGTATCGTGATACGGAGCAATAAAGATTTTCTTGAACGCCCCAGGCAGAGTTCATGGCTCATTATCAGGTTCTATTTTACCATGTATATCATTATATTATTACATTTATAATGACAACTCACTTAAATAATTGTTTCTCTTCTTCAGTCTATTGGTAGACCCATGTCCAATCCTAGCTTTTATATAAACAGGAATAAATTTTTCTTGTCTTATTTTCCTCTTTTTGACTTGGTGCCAATTTTCCTGATCTTGTAGAACTGTTTTTATCCATGAATATTTTTTCAGGACATTTCTGCATATTGTGTATAATACAATTAAGAGATTTCTAGCCAAAGAAAACAACTCAGAATTCTAGAGGTTAATGACTGTACTATAGGTTCGTGTGAACTTGGCACTGGATTTGGCATCTCGGTGTTACAGCAATAATATATATATATATATATATATATATATATATATACATATGTATATTGAAAGTGGCTTTCTTTTTGGTTTCCCATTTTGAGCCATATGAAGCATTTAAGGTGCATAGCAAGTTAACCGTGGAAGTATGAGCTGGTAATATTTTTTAAAATATTTTTTTATTGTAAAGAAACTGTATAGAGGGTTATAGGGTTACAGTTTCAGTACGGTAATGAGTACATTTCCTGTCGAGCATTGTTACCCCCTCCTTTGTTTTCCCCCTACATTACCTTCCCTCCTTACTTCCCCAACTCCTCCTTCCCCCTATCCTGAAGTTGTGAAGTTCGTTTTCAACATAGTGTATTGTACTTCTCATTGGTCAACCTGTATCCTTGTTTCAGCATTTTGTTGTTTCCATTCCCCTACCCAAATTAGAAAAATGTATATAAATGATATAAAGAACTGGAATCAAGTACAGTGACAACAGAGGATATGTGAGCTGGTAATCTTTAACCTTCAAATTCCAAAACAAAAGTAAGCAATGAATGATAAAATTTGGGATTTTCGACAAAAGCATTATAGTGGGTAAGGTGTGTAAAAGTTACAAACCTGTAACCTCATGCTGGGAATAAGAATAACTTTATGGGGTGGAGTAAAGTACTGTTTTAGATGAGCCACGTTAATATGGATCATTATGTAAGAAGAAATTTTGTATTTGGTTCTTTCTAACAACTAGCAGATACTTATCTATTTATAAAAAATAAATACTAGAATGAAAAGTCCAAAAGAACTTTAATGATGCATTTAATATTTTGGAGACAACAAAGATTTTCAGTGATAGGGAGAGTTTAATTAATTATGGAATTTATAAGCAATGGACTCCCATGTAATCATTATAAGTGATGTTCTTAGAACAGTATGAAATTTCTAATGATAGGAAATATATAAATGATATAATGGAATGAAAAGTCAACTTATAAAGTAGGCTCACACCTGTAATCGTACCTACTCACAAGGGTGAAATTTGAGTATCATGGTTCAAAGCCAGCCCCCAGAGGAAAATCCATTTAACCACCAAAAGGACAGAAATGGGCCTGTGGCTAGCGCTGAGGGAAAAAAAAGCAGAGAACAATGTGTAGTCCCTGGATTCAAGCTCCAGTTTGGGCAATAAACAAATGAAGAATCAAACAAATATATGACCACAAATTGTAGGAAAATATGCATATGCATATATGCATGGCAGAGGGGTCTAACCGTGGTGTTCCAGTGTTTACATTGTGGAGTTCCAGGATGGGAACATCACAAACATTTAATTAAAGGAAATCAAATGTAACAATATGTTGGAAATGATCTGTAAAACTTGGGAGGGATTGAGAGAGTGAAGGAAAGAGGAAGAAAAATGAGGGAGAGGGTAACAAGTTAGATAAGAAATGTTATCACTACCATACTTTTGTAACTGTAACCCCTCTGTACATCACCTTGACAATAATATTAAAATAAAAATAAAAACAAAACAAAAGCTTTTATTTATATCATTATATTTAAAAGTGTGCTTTAAAAAAGTTATAGGCATGTTTTCAATGTCTAAAACATTGGCCCAATCTACTGGAGTGTACTGGAATATGTGGAGAATTACTTACACATGAGACCACGAGTAAGGACCCAAATAAGAATTCCACAAAGAAATGTCAACGTGGACCAAAGGGTCCTACCCATAATACCTTCCTTCTACAACAAATCACACAACCTCCAAAATCCACATAATTTAATCATTTAAAGACAAATGATGAACCAACCTCTCCATTTGTAGAAATACATACTTGCGACAAGGATGGAAAAGGCACTGAGACCCAAAGTGAATGATGCACTATTTTAAGGAAGATTCCATAGATAAAGGAATGTGTCCCACACACTTCCAACTGTAAATCTGGGAAAGTCAGTCATCTTTGTCATACTAATAAAAACCACAAAAAAAGCTAACTCTGGGATTCAAAAAGATTGCATGAGAACAAGTGTTCATTGTGACAGCACAGTAACTTCAGTGCAAATTACTATGTCTCTCTTTCCTTGTCTTATTCCCACTTTATTCTTGAATTCTGAATGTGAGATTCTGGGATGCCAGTTCCCTTGGGTCCAGTAATTAATGAAAGTGAACAGGTGATTGGAGATACAATTTCTTCACATACTTCTTGGATTCTCATTTTTTTATTAAGCTTAAGGAGAAATAATGGGATTGCAAAACACATGAAAGTCTTAACTTTTCCACTAATTTCTAAAATGCCTGCTGTAAGAACAACAAAATTAATGAAAGAAACAACTCAGAGACCATATAAAGATATTTGTGGTGTATTGATACCAGGAGAAATTGAAATGTCACATATAAATACCAAATTACATTTACAAAGCACAAACCCTAATTCTTCACTGAGCTAATGTGATAATTACACATTTATATTTTCCAACAAAATCACCATTGAGAATACCACAGTCAATTTCAATCACAGAAGCAAAGCTGCAAAGAAGTGCTAAAATTTTTACCTATTATTTCTTGGAGTTGAGAGGGTTGATTCTGCTGACGTTGACTGTTGGATCCTCTGCCTCCTCACAAATAAGTGTGTCTATTTACAACAATTTATATTTATATCTTAACTTCATGGGTGTCTATGCTTTCTGGTTGGATCTGAGTACCACCTACGGAGCACATATAGCTTATGAACATGGACCATTCCTTAACAAGGTAAAACATGCTCTAAAACAGTTCTAACAGAAACATCTGTGATAATGGAAATATTCTATATATGCATTGTCTAACAGACAAGCCACTGGCTATATGTGGCTAATGAATCTCAAATGTGAATAGTTCTGAAAAATTAATTCTTCCAATTTCAGTTAAATGAAAATTTAAATAATAAGATTCATCTACTCACTGTTAACTGAACAGCTCAGTTTCCAAATAAGAAAGCTGAAGTTCTCAAAATATGATGATAAAATATAATCCAAATGAAGAAGCTTCCATTAGATACTAACTGAATGCCTGTGAATTATCTGAGCTTTTCTGTCTTATAGAATTCAGCCATCACTCACCTAGATTGACAGCTGGAAGAAAAGGGGTGGGAGATAAACACGAGCTACTTGGGATACTGAGAATTGCTACCTGAAGATGAGGGTTATGCATGAAACTTTTCTATTTTTAGTAGACAGCAAAGTGTGTGGAATCCTGAAGGTAGAAAAATAATGAATGTATTTCAATCAAACAGGTGTTCTGTTTATCAAAATGGGAGAGAAGTCAGACAGGTGAATTCTATACATATACTAACAATATAGAGAAAATTTGCTACATTCTATTCCATGATATGCCCTGGCATAAACGTTGGCACTTTGAACATAATCTGTAAATATTCACACACTAAAAAACAGAAATGTAATCCTTGATTACTATTAAAATACATAGAATATCTTCATAATATATATTTGTGGGCCTATTTTTTTCCTTAATTTCTTCCACACCTACATTAAGAAATGGCTCTAAGAGAAAAGCTTCTAGATGTGTTAAATTTGAATTCCATCTATTTCTTTTGTTGAATTGTATTCTAGATAGGATTGAGGGCTTAGGACTAGAAAAAATTATAAGTATTCTCAACAAATTGTCATGCCTCATTTTTAAGGGGAGCTATGCGTTTATTAGGAGAAATATGTATTGGTCTTGGTAGCTAGGAACATTCAAGAAACAAAAGAAAAAGAACAATTCCATGGCAGTCTCAAGTGTTTGCATATTTTAAAGTGAACACTATCTGCTCTATATTCCATACTATATTTGCAAGCTTTTACTAAGCTATTGTCATCCTCCAGAGTAAAGTTCAGGCATGCCTATTGCTCATTATAAAGATCAAAGTTGCTCAAACTCAGAACCCATTTTTTGTATAGGCTTCACATGGCTATCTTTATTTCATTCAGTGGCACTGAGGGATGGGAGATACACTTGAAATATATAAATATACACATACACACATATCTCACTGGCTTTCACTATTAGTATAAAAATTAAGTCCTTTTTGTCTTTGACCCAAGAGCATCATAAATCGTCTAGCATCCATTAAGTGTGACAAGTTCATTATTAACTTGCAAGTAGGTTAAGTCTCTAGCTTCACACAATTCTAAGTACTCATATGAAGAAAAATATATACGTAGAGTTTTAGTGTGCTTCTATATCATGAAGCTCTCAATTTTCATCTTATTTGCAAAAATGCTTGATAGGAAATGTACCCATTACCTTGTCATGTAACTGTAACCCCTTTGTACATTATCCTTACAATCAAAAATGTAAAAAAGGAAAAAAAAAACAAATTGAAAATCACGTATTTCCATTAAAACTAACTAAATTTAAGGCTGTAACTTTCTACAGGTTTTTAAGGACCAAATAAGTTGTGGATATGCCCCCAAGGCCTTACGAAAGGGTAAGGGAGAAAGATTCAAAACTGGCAGTAGATAGGTGACCAGAGCATAATTATGTAGCTTTACTTCACTGTTACCATAGCAGGAGTGCAAATCAATATGATGGTCCGTAGTTACAGAACCAGAAGACATACTGGAAACTGATATCAGTGAAGGGTCATTTATTGTAGGAAAACATAAATCAGTATGCACCAAAGGTTGCAGTCAACAGTGTCCAAAAAAGCAACACAGAATGGGACAAAGTTATTGCAAGTATATATTTGATAAGTGGTTCACATCAAGAATATATAAAAAAATAATTGCAACAACACACAACCTGATTTTACAATGTACAAAGAACTCAGATGTTTCTCCAGAGAAGACAAAGTGTTAACAAGTCCATGAAGAAGGTGTTTAACATCACTAATCACCACGAAAGTGTAAGTCAAAATAATGAAGAAAATTACCACCTCATATGAATTAGGTAGGATCACTACAAAAAATAAAGTAACAATATTGACAAAAGTGTGGTAAAATTGGAACCGTTCTATGGGAAATAGAATGGCATCTTTTCAAACAATTAAAAATAAGATTATTCATACCTGTAATCCTAAACACTCAGGACAGGAGGCTGAAATCCAAGGATCACGGTTCATGGCCAGCCAGAGCAGAAAACTGGAAGTGGATCTGTGGTTTAAAGTGATAGAACTCTAGCCCTGAGGAAAAGTTCAGGGACATTGACTTGGCCCTGAGTTCAAGCCCCATGACAAAAAATTTTTTAAAAAAAGAAAAAAAAGAGAGTTTTCATGTGATCCAGTGACTCCATTTTTGGGCATATACGCTAAACATCTGAAAGCAAGGTCTGGAAGAGACCCTGTACACTCATATTCATTTTGTACAATACTCAAAACATGGAGGCAATCCAGTGGCCATCAACAAATGAATAGCTAAAGCAAATGTGGTTTATACATACAGTGGTATATTATTTCAACTTTAAAAAGAATTATGGTGCTGGAAATGTGGCTCAGTGTTTGAGCACTTGCCTTGCATGCATGAGGCTCTGGGTTCGATTCCTCAGCACCATATAAGCAAAAAGAAAAAAGGCAGAAGTGGCGCTGTGGCTCAAGTGGTAGAGTGCTAGACTTGAGCTGAAGAGCTGAAGTACAGTGACCAGGCCCAGAGTTCAGGTCCCACGACCGGATCCCTCCCCCCCTAAAAAAGAATTATGTTGTGACATATACTATATTATGGATGAATCTTTGGAACACTGCTAATTGAAAAAGGCAGTCATAAAAAGATCAAATATTACATGAGTCTACTTATATCAGTAGTTACATGGAACAGTCTAATTGATAGAGACAGGAAGCAAAATCATACTTGATGTATACCTTGAAGCAGAGGAGAGTGGAAAATTGTTTTAATTAATAAAGAATTTGAATCTTGGAGGATGTAAAGTGTGGACATTGAGATTGTACAATATAGTAAATGTACTTATTACTACTATGTTGTATTCTTAAAATGATTAATAAAACCTGGGAGAGAATTATGAAGGGGTTAAGCATAAGCATGGTACATTGTATGCCTATGTGGATATATCAAAATGAAAAATGCACTTATTTAAGTAAGTAATGCTACTGAGTTGATAAAAGGCAATAAAATTTAAGTTAAGTGTGCAAGTTTTAAGTCAGAGGGCTTTGATTCTTCAAAACAGCCATTTAGACATCCAATTTCTCTGTCAACATAGTGTTGATGGGACATCACAATGTACAGTGCCCTGTGAATAACAAGTGCTTATGTGCCACTCAGAGGGAGTTAAACCACTTCATCTGGGTAGTTATGGATAAAAGGTAATGGTTGGAATTAGCTCCAACATGGTGGGGGTGAATGATGCAGGAAAAATACACACCCTTTTCCCATGAAGCTTTAGGTGCTAACAAATGGCTTTTTCTGACTATGGTCTGGGGAGTGTCCCTCTACTTCCCATTCAACCAAAAGTGTTTTCTGTGCTTGTGCTCTGAGATGGGGCATCCAATAAGGAAAAATTCCATACTCATGCTCTGAGACTAGGAAACAAATTATGAGACACTATGTCCCTCTTTTTGCTGGGGAGTGTGTTTCACTGCTCTGTTTTTGCTTTGAGGAAGAGACTGTTGCACTGCTCTCTTTTCGCTTTGAAGTAAATCTGCTTTAAAAACTGTTCTGCTCTCTAATTCTTTAAAGAAAACAAACCCGAGACATAGACAATACTGCTATTCTGAAGATGTTGCACAGAGGGAAGCCTTGACCTTCAGCTTTGAGACTAGATTTAGAATTTGATAACTTAGGTGCTGTGGTTTCAGATTAATCTGAACCAGGCTAATGTCTGCATTTTCTCAATTCTTTTAACTAGAATCTCTAAAGTATTAGGAAAAAACAAAACAAACAAATAAAAAACAACAAGAACCTGATATTAGGCTAGAAACGGCTCCAGAAATTCTCAGATTTCTTCTTTTTTCTTGTATGAATCTAATAAATGAAAAGTTAATGCAGCAAAATAGCATGTTTAAGGTGTTAAATTCTGTAGAATATGGTTTCTTTTCTTCCTCTTATTCTGAGAGAGAAATCGATCTATTCTAAAGCCAGAGGATATGTTTTCTTCACAAGCTAGATCTGGTTCGCTGAATTTTGCTTTCTTAAAAATTGCTAAACTAAACTCCTGTAAGAGGGAGTTGAAGACTGCTAGGCAGGAGGGATTGAGTGTGAGATGTGGGAAGTGTTCTCATACTCTGCATCTAGAGGGCTAGAAAATATGATGATCTGCTCGTTGCCTCAAGCAATTCAGAAAGCGGCTTGCATTTTCTAAAACCTAAATCCAAGCTTTCACCTTCTCCTTCCCACCAAGAATTCCCCCTCAGGCTTCTTCTTACCATAATGTCTTGGCAGCTTAGCTACGTGCTTCTAGAGAGCAGACTTTCCTCTTTCTATTAGCGGTAGAAGCACAAGTACAAGACAGGTACTTTATAATGAAGCAGCCACACATAGCTGTTGGTTTCATAACCACTTGCTGAGGCGAGTTTGCCTAAGGGAACCAAGGTAATATGCAAATAAGGTGTTTTCACCTGGAAGCTCATAAGCCTCCATTCCAAAAAGGGAGCTGCTTATAACAAATTCTGTCTGGAAATGGACTATGTAGGAATTAGAATAATCTTTTTCTCTGAAAATGATGGATTGAAGGAAAGCATTGACTAAGCATAATCATCTTCCAAAAAGCTATATAACTAAAGTATATCCTGTTACTAAAATTGTTCTAGGGACTTGAGGAATAGTTTAACTCATAAATCACATGCTGAGTAAGAATTTTCTAACAATTTCTGGCCTGGATGTTCTGCTTTAGTGGATTGCTCTGAAACTGTTAACCCCTTTCAAAATAACCAGCTGAGCTTCAAAAGAGCCAATAGAGCAAGATTGTGAACACAAATTGTGATCAATAACAGAAGTAGTAACTCATTAGGGATATAACCTGGGCAGATTTCCTACTCAGTCTGGTTGCTTCCTGTCAATAACATGCCCTTTAACAGAGCTAAACTTTGCCATGCTAAGTTCCTTTCAACGCGGTGATCTTTCGGGTTACAATAGGGGAGTATTCCCAACAATGTGGGGAATAGTCCAGGATCCATGTTATGCAAGGGATATGTAGGGAGACCCTCAGGACGAGACATATCCTGACTTGTTGAGATAGCTCAAAGTTGGGTTAAACACCATGCGTTGTGGTAAAGGAAGGAAAGTGTATCAGCAATTTCAGGAAAGGACTCAAGGAAGCACTTCAATTAAAAGTAATCTCATGCATAAGCCATGAGAGGAAAAATTGGACTAGAGCATACTACCTGGTTGGTTGGGGATTTTTGTGGGCTGAGTGTGTCTTAGGCACAAAGAGAACTTGAGTCTCGATGTGTGTTTTCATTCTCTGGCCCAAGAATAAACATGTCGGAGCTGGAGGAATCCATTGTTGAGAAATCTCCAGAAACGGGAGAGTTAAATATGAGAAGGGTGCACAAGAAATTTACAATAGGGAGGATTAAGTGCACCAAAAACAGAAATCACAAGTGACTTGCTAAAATGGGGAATAAGAATTCTAGGTCTAAGGAACCCAAGAAAAATGATCTAAGGACCTGCTTCTGATAATCCATTGGGAGAATGTTGACAAAGGTCTGAGAACACTATTAAATAATGGATGATTTTTATTATGGAGCTCCATAATGTGCACTTGTCCAAACAAAAACTTGTTATGAATATGTGCTTGCATGTGTCTATTTTAAATCTTATATCCTGAAAGGGGAACTCAAAAAAGTCCTACACACTAAATTCCCTAAGCTGCCCACTTGAACTCTGAAGCCTGGATTGATCCTCTAGCTGATCCAAGGAGGTATGGCATTGAACCTTATTTTCAGAAGCAAACTCTCTGGGTAGACTTAAAATTAATGTTAAGATTCTGTGGCACAGAAACCAGAAAAACAAGTGGTCCACTTCCTACTATGATGCACCTCAGATCCCCAAGGGCATGGATGCATGATCTGTCAGTCAAACACCGCCTGGAGAAACTTGTAAGACCCCGCTGTTGCTGTTCACAAGAGTATGGATCTAAGACAAAAACCCTATCTTCCCAAGCCAACTATGGGTATGGGGACGGATAATTGGCATTTCCGGGAAATTTATCAAGATGCAGTGAAATCCAAACCTTAAAGAGAAGAGCAGTAATCACTAAATATAGCCAAGGGGAGATGTCTAATGGTATTGTGGACCAGTGTTGTAGACCTTCCTGGCCAACTAGAGTAGAACCTGTACTTTGGTTCAATTGGCCATCCCTTTCACCCTAGCATTTCATCCACGTGTCCATTCTCAAACATATTATACTATTTAGGAGAGACCCCTTCCCTAGAGGGTCATTCGTATTTCCTAATTACTTAGGGGCTTTTCAGGATCCCCCCCACCTAAGTTTTCAAAAAGTTCAAAGCCTGAAACCAGACAGCACCTTATCAATCAGTTTTATTCTTATGATTAGTATAAATAAAATATTTTGGGGGTTGGGAATATGGCTTTGTGGTAAATTGTTTGGCCAGCATGCATGAAGCCCTGGGTTTTATTCCTTGGAACCACATAAACAGAAAAGGCTGGAAGTGGCAACGTGGTTTAACTGGTAGAGTGCTAGCCTTGAGCAAAAGAAGCTAAGGAGGCCCCAGGACTGGCAAAAATAAAATATAGAGTAGAATAAAATCAAAAGATGTTTGTCAATTATACTAAATTTTTTTAACCCATAAACTAAATGCTCTAGTAGGATGGCATGGGAAAATTAGCTCTAGAAACATTATCTGACAAGGGAAGAGCTTCTTTTGTGATTGGATGATTGGAGACCAAAGCTGCACAAAGACCATTTTTTTGGGGGGGGGGTCCGGTAATGGGGCCTAAACTCTAGGCCTGGGCACTGTCCCTCAGCTCTTCAGCTCAAGGCTAGCACTCTACCACTTGAGCCACAGTGCCACTTCTGGCTTTTTTCTTTTTTGCTTATGTGGTGCTGAGGAATCGAACCCAGGGCCTCAGGCATGCAAGGCAAGCACTCTTCCACTGAACCACCTTCCCAGCCCCTGCACAAAGACCTTAGAAGGTTTGAACATTGACAAGTGAGTTAACTAAAAACTCAGACAAAGAACTGGGAAGATGGTTTAGCTGTAGAGTCCTTGCCTTACATTCATGAACCCCTGGCTTCAATACCTCAGCACCATGTAAGCAGAAAAAGGACTGTGGCTCAAGTGGTAGAGAGCTATCCTTGAGCTGAAGAGCTGAGGGACCGTGTCCAGGCCCAGATTTCAGGCCTCACAACCGACAAATCTAAGAACAAGGAAAAGAAAAAAGAAAAAAATATGGGCACTGGTGGCTCCCGCCTGTAACCCTAGCTACTCTGAAGGCTAAGATCTGAGGATGGTCATTCAAAGCTAGGCAAGGTAGGTAAATTCTGTGATTCTCTTATCGCTAATAAACCACTAAGAAAACTGGAAGTGGTGTTGTGGCTCATGTGGTAGATGACTAGCCTTGAGCTGAAGAGCTGAGGGGCAGCACCCAGTCAAAATTTTCAATTCCAAGACCGACCAAAAAAAAAAGGCAAGCTACACCTACCGGGTTTCCTGCGAAGAGGGAGGAAGGGTTTCCTACCAAGAGGGAAGGAGTTTTGGGGGTTTCTATCTAACAAGAATGCAAGTTTCCCTTCTAGTGGGCAGGGGCATTGTCTTCTAGTAAGGAGGGTGTTACTGATAAAATTGGTCAAAACATGATTCAGTTTCATAATGTCCAGATAAATGTCTAATGTTTGACTTGTGAAAACATCCTGCTTGGGGAACTCCAAACACTCTTAATGCCCTTAAAATGATCATGCTTAGTTCCAGGGCCTCAATGGACACTCTAGTTAATCTTACGATATGATTGCAAATTCAGTCTTGGAGCAGACACTCTGTGTATGTCTTCCAATTTTGAGTGACCTAGATTTAAATTGAGACTTAATAAGTGAGGTAAATACTGTGGTGATTCTGTCCACATATGGAGTACTGCTATGACTGTGTGGCAGGGAGGCCACACAAGAGGTCCTATTTGTGCTGTCATGGAGTTCAGACCCCATGTGCATGAAATTCAAGATAGGTCAGCAAAATGTGATCCGAGAAACTTGGAACACCTTGTTGCTCTTCTCAGAAGCAAGAGCCTATTTCAAAAACTCCTGAAACTGATCAGCTCCATTCTTTCCAGGTCTACTACCTGGGGAAAATTGGACATTTCTGGGAAAATTACCTGGATGTAGTGAAGGCCAACCCTTTGAGATGAGCAGTAAGTACAAATCACAGCCAGGGGAAATGTCTGGTGGTATTCCAGGAGACCACTATTGGAGATGTTACTGGCCAACTGCAGTGGAAACTGTGCTTTGGTTCCATTGGCCAATCCACACCTGACCATTCTCAAACACCTTAAATTAAGTAAGGAGAGACTTCTTAGTTAGCGGGTCATTCAAACTTTATATTTCCAAATACAAACTACATATTTACAAATTTCATATTTCCTTAGGAGCACCTGAAAATTTCCCAAAGAGCTTAAAAGTAGAAACCAGAACCAGCAGCTTAAATTAGTTTTATTCTGTTGATCTCCACAATCTATGATCTCCATAATTGAATTATTCCAATATGTGCTTTTATTTATCAGAAGGATTTGTTTATTGGAAATGCCACCATGTAAAAGTAACTAGGAGCCACTGGTAGGATTGAATGGGAAAATATTGGTCTAAATATAATACTTGACCAGATAAGATTGTGATAAGTGAAATGAAACCCAACATAGGGGCACAAGTGTTTTTTCATTTCTTGCTATTGATTCTAACATATTTATAATGTTCCATGTGATTTTTGTTTCTTTGTACTCTGTCCCCCCAAAAAAATGGCATAATCCCTCTTTCCAATGTTTTTTATGTTGGTGTCCTCCATCTTGTATATACACTTCTCTAGTTGGGGGAGGGAAAGGGAAAAAAACAGAATACTTAAATGGGAATACAGGTTGACCAATTGTAACAATGAGATGCACAAGACACTGTTGAAAAACAAACTTTACAATTTAGGAGGGGTTCAGGGGGAGTGTATAGGGTAGTTTTGGAGCTAGGATGTTAGGAATGGTAGGGGACATATAAAAGAGGAGGTAACAATGCTTGATAGTAAATGTATGCCTTACCTTGCTCATGTAACTAACCCCTCTGTACAGTATTTTTACAATAAATATATAAAAATAAAAGAATAAATATATTTCAAAGTAATCTGTGTGGTGGTTGGAGACCAATGATACAGAAAGACTTACAAGGATTGAATATGGGAAACAAATTACCTAAAAATTGATATGATGCTGAGTATAATCCTAAATGCTCAGGTGGCTGAATTCTGAGGATCTGTGTTTGAAGCCCACCCAGACAGGAAAGATAAGACATTTATTTCCAATGAAGGCGCAAAAAAAGATACTACTGGAGTTGTGGTTAAAGTGGTAGCCTTGAGTAAAACTGCTCTTGGACAATGCCCAGAGCAAGAGATCAAACCCAAGACCAGGCCCCAGTCACTTATAAAAAAGGTTGTGTGTCTGTGTGTGGTGGCAGAACCCTTTACTAGTTTGATGATAGAGCAAGCATTTTATCAATGATTCATGGTGTCAATATTTACCTCTTTAGTAATTGTTTTCATAGTAATGTGTGCATGGGTGCTTTATCTCTTCTATAACAGGTTTTGTTCAGTGACTGACTGAAAAACTGCCTTAATCAAACCCTTTTTTAAATCAAAATATCTTATTGGATACTGCTGAATAGGAAAGTCAATTATTATTGTTTGGAAGAAAGAAAGAAAAATCTGATGGGAGAATTGTAGAAGTTAAATCTTGAAGTGCTTGACTGATATAAGCACTGACCTTGTAAAGGTAGTCAAAACCTTACCAATGCTATTTTAGAGAAGTGCTAGGGGCTAGAGGCATGGCACTAGTAGTAGAGCACCAGCTGGTTAAACGTTGGTTATTTTTCATTTGGCCAGGTGTTCGGATTTGGTTGATTATTAAAGCTTTTGACTGGTTTGAAAGGGGTCAAAAGTTTGAGCCATCATGAAAGATGATCCCAAAGCTCAAATTCCTGGGAGCCAGTGGTGGGCGACCTATCCACTGTGCTTATTCAACTTGGACATGCGACAGGATGCCTTCTGCAGGAGTAAACTTTGCCTTGCTGAGATGGTGTTTGTAGGATACCTTAATTGCTCCTGGTATTTCCAACACTGATCTTCTGTGCCATTCATGAGGGATCCTAGGAGCCCCTCATAGGTGACACATCTACTCCCTGTTGAGCCAACTTCCTGGATGGTCTAAACATGCCATCCTTGGTAGCTGATAATGGAACTAGGTATAAAGGTAATCTGCAATATCAGGAAGAGCCACACATAGGCATCCTCAGAAACAAGCAACTTCAAGCACTGGCCTTGGTAGAAAAAAATGAAACTAGGTATCCTGCTTTGGTACTTGCGTCCTTGTAGGGATGGTAAATGAGAGAAGTGTCTTAGATTCAGGCTCTTAAATTCTTTCTGTCTAAGAGTCTTGATCTGCAGATTCATTTGTCCAGCTAGGAAGAGTGAAAAGTTGGAGATGGAGTCATCTCTGAAAAAAATCTCTAACAGTGGGGTCGAGAAAAGGGAAGAACAAGAAATACAGTGTGAAGGGCAAAGTGTACCAGAAAATGTTACTCCCATTACAGTATGTCTCTGTGGTTTAAGAATTCTAAACCTAGGAAGCCCAAGAAAATTGGAGTTAAAAACTTTCCCTCAGACATTCTTAATATTGTCTCCTTTTAGGGAGAATGTGGGGAAAGATATGAAAATATGTGTTAAGGCTGATTTTTATTTTTGAGCTTCATTTTAATGTTCACTTGGTAAACTAAATCCACTATATCCCTGTCTCTGTATAAACACCCATCAACATGAAATATAAAGTGATCTTGATAAAAAAATAAAAATGACTCAGAAGAAATTATAAATGCTAAAACAATCTTCACAGGGCTGGGATGGTGGCTCAGTGGTAGAGCGCTTGCTTTGCATGCATGAAGCCCTGGGTTTGATTCCTCAGCACCACATAAGCAGAAAAAAAAAAGCCGGAAGTGGCGCTGTGGCTCAAGTAGTAGAACGTTAGCCTTAAGCTGAAGAGGTGAGGGACAGCGCCCAGGCCCAGAGTTCAGGCCCACGACCTGACCAAAACAAAAACAAATACAAAAAAAAAAAAATCTTCACAGAAGCAAACTCTCAGTGATATTTCATAACTTTGACAAGGATAAAGTGGGGGAAGTTAGTATAAATTTAAAAGTATGACAATGCACAAAAACATAAAAAGATACTCATATATTTCATTATATAACCCAAAGCAGAAAGCAAATGTTGTTTAGATGATGTTTTAAAACCCAGTCTCTCAGGTACTGGGAAGGTGGCTCAATGGTAGAGTGGCTGCCTTGCATGCATGAGGCCTTGGGTTTGATTTCTCAGCATCACATAAGCAGAAAAAGATGGAAGTGGTGCAGTGGCTCAAGTGGTATCACTAGCCTTGGGCGGAGGGACAGCACCCAGGCCCCAGAATTCAAGCCACATGACCAACAAAATAAAACTAAAAAACAAAACAAAATACAGTCTCTCACTTTTGTGACCTCAATTCTGTAATAACTCTGCTTCAGCCTAGGGATAATATTTAGGTGTGGACATTTATCAACACTCCTGAATCAGACTCCATTTGATCATTTTTTAAATACATATTTTGTTCTTAATTTTCCTCTTTATAAATTCGCATGCACCTATAAAAAATGGAGTGGCCTCCAATACGAGCACCTTCTAATGACAACTTACAAAAAGTTGTATTATATTACAACAAGGAAAACAATGCTACAAATAAAGAAAACCAATAAGTAAATACTAATGATTAATAACATAAAAAACAAAACAATTACCAGTGCTTTCAGTAATTGAAGTGTACTACAAATTAGATTATCTTATTGTTATATTTCTTCACATTTAACACTGGCTAAGATTATGATGTTCAACAAGAATTTTATAGGCTTGAGTAGTGTTTAAATCACCCACTAAGATATTAGGATTGCAACTCCCGCCTATTTATGGGGGCCGTTTGCTTGGTAGATTTTGCTCCAGCCTTTGACATTGAAAATGTGTTTGTTTTTCCGGGCAAGATGTGACTCCTGAAGGCAGCAGATAGAAGGATCTTGGTTTTTAATCCAACTAGACAGTCTATGTCGCTTAATTGGAGAGTTAAGTGTGTTAATGTTAAGAGATAGGACTGAGAGGTATTTGGGAGTTCCTGCCATATTATCCACCTTTTTGGGGGTTGAGAACACTGGGTTCTTCCTATGGTTCTTGGATTCTCAATTTGGTTGCAGTTTCTTGGCCTTTATTGTGGTCTTGTTGGTTTTCTATATGTAGGGCATCTTTAAGAATATTTTGTAGGGTTGGTTTGGTGGAGTTGTATTGTTTCAATTTTTCTTGGCTAAGCAAGGTTTTTATTTGGCCTTCAGTTATGAAGGAGAGTTTAGCAGGATACAGTCTTCTTGGTTGATAGTTGTTTGTTTTTAGGGCTTGGCATACATCATTCCAGGCTCTTCTTGCTTTGATTGTCTGTGCTGAGAAATCTGAGGTGATTCTAATTGGTTTTCCTTTATAGGTGATTAATCTTTTCTCCTTGACAGCTTTAAGGATCTTTTCCTTGGTCTGAGTTGATCCTGTGTGGATTATATTGTGACAGTGGGATGTCCTATTCAGATCTGGTCTATTTGGAGTTCTAAAAGCTTCTTGTATCTGAATAGGCTTATCTTTTTGCAAGCTTGGGAAGTTCTCTGCTAGGATCCTGTTAAACAAATTTCCTAGACCATTAACTTCTGTTTCTAGGTGCTCCTCTACACCCATTATCCTTAGATTAGGCCTTCTGATGGTGTCTTCCAAGTGTTGGATAGATCTATCATATTTCCTGGACTTGTCTTGGATGGTATGTTCTTTCTCTATAATATCTAGGCTGTCTTCAATCCCTGAGATTCGATCTTCTGCATGGTCTAACCTGCTGTCAAGGCTTTCTGCTTTCTTTTTTATTTCTTTTCCTTCTAATTGATCAGCTTTGATAGCTTCAAATTCTTTGTGGAAACTTTGTTTTAGATCTTGTATGAACTTCTTTACTTCCTTAATTTGGTGTTCAGTGTTTATTCTCAAATCACTTAGTTGATTGGTTATGGTTTCCTTGGACTCCCATTCCTTTTGTTGGGTTCCATTCAGCATTCCCTTGGTGGTCTCCCTGAATTCCTTCAGCTCTTTGTTAATGGATCCCATGAATGCCTTTAGTGATCTTTGTGTATTCTCATCCTGCTCTCTCAATATCTGTGTTACTCTTTTCTTAGCTTCCTCCCGTTCATGCCATTCTTGTAGTTCTCTTTGAGTGTTCTCAGCCTGTTCACGCCATTCTTGCCTTTCTCTTTGAGTATTCTCAAGCTGCTCATGCAAATCCTGTATCAGTTATTGAGTAGCTTGGTCACGTTCATTATCCTCCATAAACCTTTGGATTGTTTCCTCTCTCTCCCTCTAACGCTCATAGAGAGTCCTTTCTAGGTTTTCAATCTTTTCATTTATCATGTTTGCCCGCAGTGTTTGTAGAGCTATTTGGGAACTCTCCTCTGGATTATTCATTATCTGTTCTGTCCCCTGATTATCATGAGTGGGAGTGGAGATACCCAGACTTGCCATTTTTCTTGTGGTTTTCCGGCTTACTCTGCCAATTTGTGATGAAAGTAACACCAGTTTTGTGCTAGAACACTAACTTAATGCAAGTGTCAACCAAAGTCTGAATTTGCACAGTCAATAGTTTGCAGATATAATCTAGTTCAACAGATACCTCTATTCAACATCAAACAACTACATATTAATGGGCTATGAACCGCAAAGAAGAATTTGGTAAACCAGAAATTATTAGGGTTAGGGAGACATGTGGGTAAAAAATAGGAATAGATTGATGTGGGAAGGTACAGGGAGAGTTAACTTAACTAAGTCCTAGTCTCAAAGCAGGAAATAGGTTGGATAGGATGAAAGTAGAGAGAGAGAAAAGAGAAAGGGAAAAAAAGAGACCAGAATTAATAGAAAAATAAAAATTAATAATATGCAGATCGAGAACAAACTATTCAGAGAACGTGAATATAATGAGGGAAGGGGAGGGATATAAAGGAGATGTGAAAAAGTTAAAAATAAAAACACTTAAGATATTATATAGGTATAAAGAGGTAGTACTGCTATTAAGGAATTTAAGTCTCAGAAGATTTGAATTGAGTAATAAATTTGTGGATTAAGTGTGTGCACAATGGGGGATAGTGTCTAATAGTCAACTATGGGTTTATCTGAGGATGTGCAGAACAACAATTTAGTCCCATAAAGAAGAAAAAAAGAGAGGAAAAGGTGAGAAGGATAATGAAGAAAGAAAAAAAGATCAGAAGTTCAGTCGAGCTAAGCAAAAAACAAAAAGAAAATTTGTTTTTAAAAGAAGAAAATAAAGAAAGAAAGAAAAAAGCCCACACGCATGTATCCTTTAAATAAAGATTATAAGGGGAAAAAAAGTTACTACAAAACATTTTTTTCAAAAAAGGTAAAAATTAAAAATTAGAAAAAGTTTTAGGAAAGAAAAGAAAATTTTTTGTAAAAGGTATTAAAAAATAAAAAAAAGAAGAGAAAAAAATGTTCTTTGATTTTTTGGGGGATGGTTGGGAAAAATCCTGTATCTCCCTTGTATCTGTAATCAGCCTCTGGTTGGAGTCTCTGGTCTGCTTGTGGTCCTGTGGCTTGGTTGGTGTCTTAAGTCAGTTTGTGTGGAAAGGCAAAAAAATGCTCTGCTTTACCCAGGATTTTTCTATCCTCCTCCCAAGTGTGTTCAATGGGAGGGGGGGTGTTCTTTGAGTATCACAAAAGAGGGAGATGGCTTTTTCCTCAAGTTTGGAGATGCTGTGATGAGGCTAGGTTCTGGGTAGAGTTGAGGCCTTTCAGCAAGCAGTAACATTTCCCGTGGGCTAGTTCGTGAGAAACAAACAGAGCCCAGGCTGGAGCCACTCTCACGGTTTCTGTTTACTGATGTCGAGGCTGCTAAAGGGAGGGTTAGCTTCTGGCAATCATTACCCAATGAAGAAAGCCACTCCTAGGGCTGGAGCCCGAACTGGGTGCTTTTTCCCTGGGTGGAGCTGAGTCTGGCAGGTCACACCGTTAAGTTCTTGTGACCTGCTAAATGACCCTAGTTTTATTCCAAGGCCTGAGTTGGAGCTAGCAGCTCCACCAAACTTTGTCGGTATCCAAGATGGAGATCTCCGGTACTAGGGCGGGGAGGGGTGGCCTTCCCTCCTCTGCTCCCTGAGAAGGAGTGAGGATGTCAGGCTTTTACTCATGCCGAGTCTTGGTTCCTGGGTCGTCTCTGGTCTCCAAACTGCAGGATGAAGATGTCAACTTGAAAAACAAAATCAAAACGGGACTTAGAAAATGGCAAAACCTCTCATGCTCCTAGATTGAAAAGATTAACATCGTGAAAATGGCAATACTTCCCAAGGCTATCTACAAATTCAATGCGATACCTATCAAAATTCCGACCTCATTCTTCATGGAAATAGAAGAGGCAATCCAAAAATTCATATGGAACAATAAAAGACGCCGAATAGCAAACACACTCAACGGAAAGAACACTGCTGGTGGAATATCAAAACCAGATTTCAAACTCTATTATTAAGCCATAGTAATCAAAACAGCTTGGCATAAGAACAGACCTCTGGACCAATGGAATAGAATTGAAAACCAGAAATGAACCTACAGACCGATAGCCATCTAATCTTCCATAAGGGAGCTAAAACAATAGAATGGAACAAAGACAGCCTCTTCAGTAAATGGTGTTGGCAAAATTCGTTAACTACGTGTAGAAAACTAAAGCTAGATCCTTATATATCACCCTGCACCAGAATCAACTCCAAATGGATCAAAGACCTCGGAGTCAAAGCAGACACTCTGAAAACATTACAGGATGGAATAGGAGAAACCCTAGGCCTCCTTGGCTCAGGCTGAAATTTTCTGAATAGAGACCCAGAAACACAACAAATCAAAAAAAGGTTAGACAAATGGGATTGCATGAAGTTGCAGAGCTTCTGCATGGCAAAGGACATAGCTAGCAAGATCAATAGGAAGCCCACTGATTGGGAGAAGATCTTCACTAGCCATACAACGGACAAGGGTCTCATATCTAAAATATACTTGGAACTCAAAAAATCAAATCCACCACCAACAAATCCTCAAAGAAACAACTGCCCAATAAATAAGTGGGCTAAAGACTTGAAGAGAAAGTTCTCTGAAGAAGAAAGGATGGCCAATAGACACATGAAGAAATGCTCAACCTCCCTAGCCATAAAAGGTGATTCTTTCTATGTTTTATTTCGTCTTTAGTTATTTCTGATTTAATTTTTTGTTTCTGTCTATTGCTTTGGGTTTGTGCTTCTTTCTGTTTTCAAGGAGCTTGAGCTACATAATTAAAATATTCATTTGAGATTTCCTCAATTACTTGATGTAGGCACACAGAGCTATAAATTTTCGTGTAAGTACTGCAAATATCAGAGTAGCTGGTATTTTGTGTGTTCATTTTTGTTAAATTCTAGAAACTTTCAGATTTCCATTCTAATCCCCTCAGTGTTGCCCTGGTCATTCAGCAACTTTTTGTTCAGTCTTCATGGGTTTGACATTTTTTTTGCTTTAGCTGTTTAATAGTAAGTTCATTCTGTTATGGTATGACAAGAAATGGGAATTCAACTATTTTTTTTCAATTTGAAAAGCATTTCTATGAGACATAGGATATGTTCTATTTTGAAGAAGCTTCCATGAGCTGCTGCGAAGAATGTATAGTCTGACATTGAATGTGCATCCTGTAGATGTCTCTAAAGGATAGGTGGTCAATGTAGTGATTTAGGTCTGCAGTTTCTTGGTTGAGTTTTTCCTGCATAACCAATCCATGGAAGGGAATGATGTGTTGAGATGTCTTTTTAGGTTAAGTAGTATTTGGTTGACAAAGTGGGATGCTGCAGTGTTCAGGGCATTGATATTTAGACTTGTTATATCCTCCTAATGGAGAGTTGCTTTTATCAATATATAATGTCTCTTCCTACTAATTTTAATTTGAATTCTATTTTATCTTATGTTAGTAATTCTGCTGTGGCCTGTTTATTGTCTCCATTTGCTTGAAAATTTTCCTTCCAGCCTTTTAGTTTGAGTATGCGTTTGTTTTTCTCAATAAAATGTGTCTCTTTTAGATACTATATGAATGCGTCTTGTTTTTTGATACTAATATCTAATCTATGTCTTCTATTTGGAAATTTAAGTCCATTGATATTGAGAGTTAAGACTGAGAAATATCTGATAAATCCTGCTATGTTATACACCTGCTGTTAGGAGCTGCGCCTCATCTACTCTTAATATATTTACCTTGTTCTCTAGTAGGGAGCATTTTATATAAACAATTCCTCTTCCTCTTGATCTTCTCTATGTAGGATATATTTGATTAACTTCTATCCTATTGATTTGGTGAAGATACGTTGTTTCAAGTTTTCTTTGTCATGAAATATGTTTATATATCCTTTAAATTTTAAGGAGAGTTTGGCTTGGGACCATATTCACGGTTGGTAGTTGTTTACCTTTAATGTTTGTCATATATAATGCCAGGCTCTCCTTATTACCATATCAGCTAAGAAATCTGTATTTATTCTGACTGTGTATACTTTATAAATAATCAATCTTTTCTCTATGGCAGCTTTAAGAATCGTTTTCTTGATAGTTAATCATCCTCTAATGGATTATGATGTGGTGGTGGATTGTTCAGTTCTAGAATTCTGTTAGGTTTCTAAAGACTTCTCTTCTCTGCATGAGCCTATCTCGTTGGATGTTTGGCATGTTCTCTGCTAGAATTCTGTAATACGTTTCCCATCCATTTATTTTCCTGCTCTTCTCCTTTTTGATACCTATTTCCCTGAAATTTGATCTTCTAACTGAGTCTTGAATTCTGGCAAGATTATTTATTATTTCTTGGAGTTTTTCTAAATGATTATCTCCTCTTTCCTATTAGGCCTATTCTGTCTTTGACCCTGAGATTATCTTCTATGTCATCTATTTACTGTGGAGACATTCTACTTTGTTTTTGATTTCCCTGTCTTGTAATTGGTCATTTTTGGGGGTTTTATCCCTTTATTAATGGTTTGTTTTAGATCTTGTATGGATTTTCTGTACATTTTTTCTTTGGGTGGAGAAGTTGCAAGGGTTGTTTTCTTAGCTGTGTCTTCTCTCATATCTTTTAACTAGGCATCCATTTTATTCTTGGACTCCTTTGTATTCTCAGAATTTATTTATCTTTCTGTTTGTAGTCTCCGTGAATTATTTTTCTAATGATTGGTTGGTCTCATCTTTTTCACAATTTTTTTTGTAGAGGTTTTCTTTTTTTTTTTTTTTTTCTAGACATCTTTTTTTTTTTTTTATTATTTTTTTAACATACTGCACAGAGGGGTTACAATTACATGGGCAGGATAATGCATACATTTCTTACCAAGCATTGCATCCTCCTCCTTTGTTTACCCTTCACCTCCCTTCCCAGCCTCCCCCCTCCCTCCCACCCAATCATACCCCCCCTCCCCCCCCCCCACCGACATTGTAAAGCTGGTTTTGACATGACATTTTGTACTTCTCATTGTTGCAACAGGTCCACCTGAATCCTTAAACGACTTGTTTGTCCCCGTCTCCTCCACATGTTATACTGACATCAAATATAGTGAAAGCAGGGGTTACACTGTGGGGGAGGGACATACAAAGCAACAAAGAAATAATCTTATAAATGCATTAGAAACACATGCATGAAAGAAACAAAAACATTAAAATACATATTTGAGGTTTTGTTTTCCTAACATCACATTATCTGACTTTTTCCGCTTGACTCATATTGAAAACCCAGAAATGAACCTACAGACCTATAGCCATCTAATCTTCGATAAGGGAGCTAAAACAATAGAATGGAAGACAGACAGCCTCTTCAGTAAATGGTGCTGGCAAAACTGGTTAGCTACATGTAGAAAACTAAAGCTAGATCCTTATATATCACCCTGCACCAGAATCAACTCCAAATGGATCAAAGACCTTGAACTCAAAGCAGACACTCTGAAAACATTACAGGATGGAATAGGAGAAACCCTGGGTCTCCTTGGCTCAGGCCGAAATTTTCTGAATAGAGACCCGGAAACACAACAAATCAAAGAAAGGCTGGACAAATGGGATTGTATAAGGTGGCAGAGCTTCTGCAGGGCAAATGACATAGCTAGCAAGATCTATAGAAAGCCCACGGACTGGGAGAAGATCTTTACTAGCCATACAACGGACAAGGGTCTCATATCTAAAATATACTTGGAACTCAAAAAATTAAATCACCCAACAACAAATCCTCAAAGAAACAACTGCCCAATAAGTAAGTGGGCGAAAGACTTAAAGAGAAGCTTCTCTGAAGAAGAAAGAAGGATGGCCAATAGACACATGAAGAAATGTTCAACATCCCTAGCCATAAAAGAAATGCAAATCAAAACAACATTGAGATATCACCTCACTCCAGTTAGAACAGCAAAAATCAAGAACTCTAACAACAACAGATGCTGGAGGGGATGTGGACAGAAAGGAACCTTACTTCATTGTTGGTGGGAATGTAAACTTGTTCAACCACTTTGGAAAGCAGTATGGAGGTTCCTCAAAAGACTCCACATACAGCTCCCCAACGACCCAGCAATCCCACTTTTGGGCATTTACCCAAATGATCACAAACAAGGCCACACTAAAGCTACCAGCACAACTATGTTTATTGCAGCATTATTTACCATAGCTAAGACATGGAACCAACCCAGATGCCCCTCAGTAGATGAATGGATCAAGAAGATGTGGTATATATACACAATGGAATTCTATGCCTCCATCAGAAAGAATGACATTTCCCCATTTGTTAGGAAATGGAAAGGCTTGGAAAAAATTATATTAAGTGAAGTAAGCCAGGCCCAAAGAAACATAGGTCCCATGGTTTCCCTTATTTGCAATATCTATTATAGGTATGAGTCAAGCGGAAAAAGTCAGATATTGTAGAGGTTTTCTATCTTTCCATTAATCACATTTTTCAGCCGTATATGTAATGTATTTTGGTAACTATCTTCTAGATCCTTGATTGTCTGTTCTAATGCCTGGTTATTTACTGTGTGAATTATACTACCTTGACATCACTTTTCTTGTATTTTTCTTATTTGTTCTGTCCATTTGGAGGTTTTCTTTTTGGGGGATCTATGACCTTAATAGGTGAATCTCTATGTTCTTGGTTGATTTGCAGGTGTTGGTTTGGTCTTCTGTTGTGATTTGCTTTTCTGGAATTAGGTTTTTGTTTCGACCATTAAGTGTAGGAATAGAAACCAGTTGTGGTGCGATGGTGTGATGTTCATACTTGTGGTTCCAGTGACAGTTTGGACTGTCCAGTGGTATGGTGAATTGTCTCTCTGTATGGATGTGGCTTTCTCCGATGTACATTTCTGTTCCTGCTTTTTTCCATGTTACCCTTTTATTTCACACTGCAAATATATTTTTGAATATGTTGGGCAACACATTCATAGCAGTCACCGGCCTGGCTGGACACCTTTTCATAGATTTCTGTTTTCTTGTGAAGACAGTATGAAATCTTCTTTTGAATTGTATATTATAGCTGACTTGGTGTGACCCGCTAGAAGAGGAGTACCTGTTAGGACTCTAAATTTCTATTTTATCAGAGAGAGCTAGAGTAAACTTTGGTTGTAGTTTTTATATTGTGGACTTTTTCACACAATTTAGGATTTCTGATTGTTGTATCAGGTTATTTTTGTTTTTCTGTTTGTGTTACTTTGAAGTAGTTATTTCATGCTTGTATTAAGAGATAGTAAAGTATGAAATGTACATTAATATATTGAAGGAAAGATAGCGAATATTTTAACCTATTTGCTACACAAGTACGTTAATATTAACCAAAGCTAATTAAATAATTACTGATTTACATTTCTGAGGATGAGTATAGTACTCCTCAATATATTGGGGGGAAAGACTTTATACTCATTACAACTGAAGACTTACTAAACTAAACTTTCTTCTTCAGAAAAGCAAAAGCTCCATTTCTTTCATATTAGCAGTATAAAATCATAATAGCTGCATGTTGAATTGTTTTCCTCTGCTATTTTCTATTCCATTCTTCATCCATTATGTATCTAGGGCTTTGAATGACCAATTCCTTAAATACCTATATTGCTTATATTGTGATGTAAATCTCAGTAATATAAATATGAATTTATCTTTGAGTCTCATCTTGAGCTACATTCATATGAAATTTATGCAGTCTCAAGCACGAAACCTGACTTTTTTACACTTTTCTATGTTATAATCAATAAACCCATTCTCCTTAGAAATAAGTTCTCATTTTATATTGATCCAGTAAACATCATGTATTTGTAGTACTTTTACTGAAGTACATATAAAGATTGGAATAGGAAGACACCTTTCCATTATCACTTTAAACTAAATGCTTGGGGACTATTTTATATGTAAAAATTAAAAAGTAAAATGCACATGTTTATACATGAATAAGATAATGGTTAACTCAATCAGACACAAGAACCACCACATCAAGACTCAATTTACTGAAAGGCACCAAAATATTGTGTTCATGAATATCACTCATTTTTAGAATATCATTAGTCAATACAAAGTTTATATTATATTTGAATTTATAAAATAAAAATTACACTCAAATTTGCTGTGAATATCCTGTTTCCAGGAATACATTTATTCAGCAAACAGAGAAACAAAACATAAGGGTTCATCACATAGAATTAAAGATGTAGTAGCGACTGTCTTCTTCAGATCATAAGTACATGCAAATCGTGTGAATTATTCAAAGATACTATAAACATTCATAAGAGGATTTGGGATCAGAAGTGATAGGTAAGCAAAGTAACTGGAAAACTGTATATATAAATTGACCTTTCAATAAAGGATGAGAAGTATTCAATAAACGGGCCTATAGAAGATGATTCTGTATCTCTAACACACATACAGTATTCTACATTTTCCCACATACTCGAGTTCTCTTACCTCAGTTCCTGATCAATATTCTTCTACTTTCATGATGTCAATTCCTAGTACAATAACAAGGTGTACTTTTTTTGGTCTCTAGATCCAATACATTTTAGTATTTTGGAACAGTAGTATGAACTCATGGAGTTTGACTTGAATGTAAAGTTTGAGGATATTGTATTCAGAATATTGTTAATCGGCCTGAAGCTACAAAGAAACACAGGATACTTGATCTCAGGGGACTTGATCTCAAGGGACTTGATCTCAGGGAAACATACAGGTCCAGTCAATCAACTATAATTACAAAGGAATGGAACTGATCTCTAATGTATCTGGGTGGCAGCTCTGTGACTGTGTGTGTGTGTGTGTGTGTGTGTGTGTGTGTGTGTGTGTGTGTGACAGAAAGAGAGAGAGAGAGGGAGGGAGGGAGAGAGAGAGAGAGAGAGAGTTGGCTTCCATATTTATAGTCCATAGAGCATTACTTCTTAGGGAGCAGGTGCTCATATCAGAGCTCTGATACAACTGTCATCAATTTTTATTGTGAAAAAGACTTGCTTATTCTCTAATTAAAAAGGGAAAAATGAACTAACATCTTACATGATTGTTTTGAGAATTAATTCGTATATTGAAGGCAAAAGGGAGGAATTGGAGATCAGTATAATCTTTTTCCTCTCTTCTGAATATTACACAACAATAGCTGTGATTTTCAGGAGTCTCCTGCCATCTACTGACAGCTGAATTAATAATATGCTTAATAATATGAAACATATGAGAGAGAAAGATATCAACCAGCAAGCACAAAGAACTAGTGATAAGATTGAACTTTAGAGCTGGGTTGCCACATCCTTTAGGAATGTAATTCCTTCATATGGACTTCAAATGTTGTGGCTTTCCTTGTTTGATTAAATTGTAAGAATTTACTGTAGAAACAAGAATTCCTGTTCAGCCAAGTAGAAAGTGCTCATGATCCCACCCTCACGTTGCAAATTTCCATTCCATGTATTTCAGCACCTCATCCTTCCCTGTGGGAGACAGGAAAAAAGATAATTTTGTTTGAATATTAAATTACTCAAATGAGTGTGTACAGGCATGATTTGTATAATTACAAAAGTTTGTAATAAATGTAAGAAGGGATCATGTCACAAATAAAAATATAATTAAAATCAAATAACAAGACTAGAAGTCACAGCATTTTGTGCAGGAAAATATACATTAGATTAGTTGCAGAACTTCTATTTTGAGATAACCTTTATATTAAACTATAATGCACTTTACCTAAGGATTGAGACATTTTATTGAAAAATATATTTCTTAGAGATATTTTTGCTGCATAACGGACCCATTGCAACAATGAGATGTACAAGATGTTATGTCAAAAAACGAACTTTCCAAGTTTGGCTTGGGGGGGCGGGGCGTGGAGATGGGAAGGGATAGGAAGGGGAAACAAAGGAGGAGGCAAAAATGCTTGAAAATAAATGAACTCATTAAATTGCCCATGTATTTGTAACCCCTCTGTACGGTATTTTCACAATTAACATAATAATGATAAAAATATTTAGGTTCAAAATGCAAGTAAAATTTAGACCTTCACGCTGAGCAAGAGATAGGATAAATGTGAAATAGAGGCTTGCTATTAACATTATAATTCAGTCATATGTAGGTGTAGGATTAGGAAAGGTGTTCCAGTTAGAGTTGGGCTTAGGATGAGAAAAATATGTAAGATATTGTGTAAAACTGCAACATATTTGAAGAAGAATGAATGACATCGAAGTAAGAATGAATGAAAACCAGTGTAGGTATTACTTTAAAAATTCAGATATAATTTGGTTTAAAGTGTGAATTACTGTTTTAGTTCTTGTTAGGATTATAGAAGGATAAGCTTTAGGGTAAAATTTAGTTTTCCACTAAGAAGTAGAAGCAAAGGAAATGTGTGATTGAATCAAATAGAGACAATTTTCCTTACATTAACAATTTGGTATTAATTCAGATTGTGATTAGGATTAGGTTTCATGTTAAAGGGGGTTGAGGATAGAGTAAATAAATATATTAAACTGGTGGCTCACACCTACTATCCTAGCTACTCAAGAAACTGATCTCTGAGGATGCAATTCAAAGCCAGCCTGGGCAGGAAAGTCTGTGAGAATTTTATCTCCAATTATTCACCAGAAAACCAGAAAGTGGTTATGTGGCTCAAGTGGTAAAGTGCACACCTTGAGCTAAAAACTCAGGGATCATGCCCATGCCTAGAACTCAGGGATTATGCCTAGGCCCAGAGATCAAGCCCCACAACCAACAAAAAGAAAAAAAAAAGGAATGTGATGTTAAGTAAATCTGAACTTATTTTAGGTTCTAGGACTTCAGGAAATGCTGGGATAGTGGAAGTACAATGTATTTCATTAGATCAGGATTTGAGTCAATGAGTATGATGATTCCTCTTATGGAACAAGATAAATTCAGGATAAGAGTGAAAAAATCTATAGGGTTTTGGAAAACCTGCAATTTAATTCAAGAATTCCAAGTGAAATTTCAGTTAGAATAACACAAAATGAGCATTTTTCATAAAATTTAGAATTGGGATAGCATTAGTGTCAAGGTTATGGTTAGGATTCCAGCCATGGTTAAGGTTAGAGTGCAGGATAAAAAAAATGAGGCTCAAATTGAAGATAAATTTCAGAATAATCCTTGTAAGATTAGAATGAATGCTAACTAGAGTATTGCTATTAATATTAGAATCACCTTGCAATTAGGCTTATGTTTATTCTCAATGTTCCAGTTAAGTTTAAGTTTAGGGTTAGAAAATGACTAAGATTTTGGGAAAAAAATTGAAACCTATGTTTGGAAAGTTTATTTGAATCAAGTTAGGATGAGTGAAAACTAGTGTATTTGTGTGAATGTTAATATTGGTATATAATTTAGATTAAGATCAGGGTCAGTATTTTATTCTAATTATAATTAGTGTTATAAATTGCAAAGTTTTTTGTATAAAATTAAGATTTCACTAACAAACAGAAGCAAAAATGTCAGATTGAATAGTAACTATATCATTATCATTATATTTATTTCTCAGTGATCATTCTTGTAATGATTAATGAGAGTTTTCCAGCCAGGTTTGGTTGAGAGTTAGCTTTACGTAATGGACTAGATGGTAAGTAAATCTGAAACTGTTTTAGGATACAGTGATTTAGGAAACGGTAGGATCAATGGAAACTGCAGTATTTTTACTGTTAAGAGAATTTGAGGACAATTAATATAATGGTTCATATTAGGGAACAAGATCACTTCAGAGGTATAGTCAGGAAATTTGTTGGAATTAGAGCAAATTGAAACTCATTTCTAGAGTGCAAATTGGAGTATTCATTAGAATGATTAAAAATTAGAGTATGTTTTAACATTAATTTTGGACTCTCATTAGGTGGAAAGTTTGGTTTCAGTTCCAGCTGTGCTTAGTTTTAGCATGAGGTAAATGGAAAATTTAGGATCAAACTGGAAGTAAATCTTCGAATAACAAGTCAAGTTAGAATTAGGATGAATATGAAATAGGAAACTGCTAATAATATTAGGATTAGGGTATGATTAGTGTGAGGGTTAGCCTAAAAGTTCCAGTTAAGGTTCAGGTTATGGCACGATACTGAGTAAAATTTTTCTAATTTATGAACTAATGAATTAAAGGCACAATTATTTCATTCTTACAAACCAAAACAGTCAGGATTTTGGGAACAAACAATTTTCTACATGAAAATGTGTCTTGCAACCAGGATTAAATAATAATGAACAGGGTGTCATTTATTAAAATTAGGTAAGTTGATGCTACAGATTTAAAAAATATCCAAACATATAAGATAGTTACTCAGACATGTTACTGTGTGAACTCACCACAGGTCTTCAACCCAGGCCTGGTTACTGTCGTCAGCTTATTCTGTGCAAGGATGACACTAAACCACGTAGCCACAGGTTTTCTTCTGATTTTTTAGTAGTTAATTTGAGATACAGATCTCATGGATTTTCCTGTCTGTACTTAATCTTCGGATCCCCAGCAATCCTTGGATTAGTGTTACTGTGGCTGCTACCAAAAGCTTAATCAAAACCTACTAGCTACAATGTAGGAAGTAGAACATATTTATTTGTATAGCTATATATATTTGTATTACTGTGCATGAAGAAATTCTGGAGATTTCATAGGACCCCATGCAAAAATATAGGACAAAAGGAAAGTAACTCTTTTTAAATTATAATAGGTTATCATTGATGAAAAGTTTTAGTGGATGTCTTTCTTTTTATTTCTTTTTTTGCCAGTTATTCAGTGCTGCAGCAAGCCTGTGCCCTGGAGCAATTTTCAAATCACAGTGTGAATCTCCATTTCTGTACTCCCTATGGGTATGGGTGCCTCCTCAGGTCACCCCTTGAGAAGTGAGGCCCCTTCCCTTGAGGTGGATGTGCAGTGAGTGGATGTGTTTGCATGCTCTCCAGCATTGCCAGATGAGCCCCGCCCACCCTGCCCACCTAACTTCCTGGTCTCTGTTGCTAAATTTCACCCAGGAGCTGGCAGGCATGGGGCTGGAGTTGAGACCAATGCTGCCCTATCCTCCTCCAGCTGTGCTGGTACTAGTCTGCGGTGGTCCTGAGTATGTCAGCCATTCCACATACTCTGTTCTGGGGTCACTGCCTGCCCCCATGAGTGTGGGGTTGGGGGATACCATGTTTGTACAATGCACAATCCATGGGAGAAGGAAGGCTGAGAGTGCACTCTGTCTGCTTGGGGCCAGGCAGCCCAGCCTTGGTCACCTCATCATTATGTAAGGCGGTCTGGGAACTGGAGCCATGTGCTGGCCTCTCTGCCAGCAGGCTTGAGACAGCTGCAGCAGTTCAGCAACCGGGAGCCCCTTCAGCATCTCTGCAGACCTCCATTTTATGGTCCCTGTGGACTCAGGGTATAGGGCCATCACTGCATATGCCCATCAGTGCCAGAGGAGCCTGTACTTGCAGTGCACCAGCTGCAGCACCTGGGGCCCAAAGCCCCTCTGGCTTTGCTGTGTAGCCTCCTCCATTGTCCTTCTGTTCCATATGGGCCCAACTCTCAGTGCCATTCCGGGGATGCCCCGTTTGGAGGCAATGAGATCACCCCATAACCTCACTGGGCTCCAAAGCAGGGCAATGGGTCAGGCCTTGTCAGAGTAGGCTGCACAGATGGAAGGCAGGAGTTAGGGTCTGCCTTGCCTTCCCTCCTGGCTTTGGCACCTGAATCTGAGTTGCTTGGTTTGGTCACTCATGGAGCCTCGTTGGCTACAGCCCACCGCAACAAGTGCTGCACATGCGGCAGCAGCAAGGCAGTGTTCTGAATCCCCTCAAAGTCACCACACAGACCACTGATGGGTCTACATGGGCTGGTGTGGTTTTCATCCCAGGACTCCCATTAGGAAGTGCCACTCCCCTTCGTGGTACTGCAAGAAATAGGTGCCACATATAATTTCTACATTCTAACATTTTCCTTCACTGAGATAAAAAGAAGTGGGAGATATAAATAAGTTTTAAAAGCATGAAACCCTTGGTTTCCCTTGTTTTCAAGGACTAGCATATGTCTAGGACAAGCAGAGAAGATTAAAGGCTATTATAATATGACCATATAAGATGATGTTAAACGGAATGTACCCTAAGTCAGAGACACAAGTGTTTTATTTATTTTTCTTGCTTTTGTTTTTAATATACTTATAATGCACTCTGTGATTCTTTTGTAGGTTTATCCTCCCATGGTATAATCCCTGTTATCACTGTATTTGATTCCAGTGTTCTGCATCTTATATACATATTTTGTAATTTGGGGAGTGGAAGGGATATAGCAGAATGCTTAAATGGGGATGCAGGTTGACTCATTGTGACGATGAGATTACAGGACACTGAGTCGAAAATGAATTTACAGTGTCGGGCAGGGGTCAAGGCGGGAGGAGTTGGAGAGTTGGGGAGGGAAAGTGTAGTAGGAGAAAAAATAAAAGGAGGAGATAACAATGCTCGATAGTAAATATACTCATTACCCTACTCATGTAACTGTAAAACCTTTGTATAGTATTTTTACAATAAAATATTTTAAAAAAATCTCTGCCTGGTGTAGATTTCCAGTGTTGCCCTCGGCATTGCATTTTTTGCCTTTTCTGGCTGTGGTTAGTTCCACTTGCCCAGTGGATCAGTAGTCTTCAAGGCATCTTGATCCTGAAGTGGGACATGGATTGTGCAGTGGTGGTTGGAACCAGGTCAAGGACAGGGCAAAACCACTTCCACGGCATGGCTTCTTCATTCCCCATGCAACTAGGATTGCAAGCAGAATTTCTCTGAATTTGACTCCAGAAACAACCACTGAACCAAAAGGCAAGTTCACCAAACACTTCCCTTCTTCCCCCCATTCTCTCCTTTCTTCCTCCTTGGGAAAGTTCAAAATAATTTTGCAGGTTTTGGCAAACACACAAATTGCTCACTACCTGCCCTGGTAAACTAGGTTTAAAGTCACTAAGTCATGTAAATGGATAATGCCGCACTCATTATTCTGGACAACATCTTCAGGTTGTTTGATGCTTTAATTTGTTGTTGGTCGTGGTGGTGGTAGGAGGGCCTAAACTCTGGTTCTGGGCACTGACCCTTATGAGCTCTTCAGCTCAAGGCTAATGCTCTACTACTTGAGCCACAGAGCCATTTCCAGTTTTTTTCTGCTTATGTGGTGCTGAGGAATTGAACCCAGGACCTTATGCATGCAAAAGAAGCATTCTACTACTGAATCTCTTTCCCAGCACTAATGCTTTAATTCTTTAAATTTTATTTTCTTTTTGTCAGTCATGAGGTTTAATCTCAGGACCTGGGTGTAAACATATCCCTGAGTTCTTCAGCTCTAGAGGAGCCCTCTACCACTTGAGTCACAGTGTCACTTCCTGTTTCCAGATAAGCGTCTTTCAGACTTTCCTGCCAGGGTTTGCCTTGAATCATGAATTTTTAAATTATATATCTTTAACATGATTATTGGAATATTACAGTTTATCTGAAATTTAAATTTTTCTGTAAACCTTTGTCTTCAAGTAATCCAATAGCATTAAATATTACATTTAGAATATATTCTGTAGCACATCCATTTATTTATTTTATTGAGAAAATACTATACAGAGGGGTAACAATTACATGGGAAAGATAATGAGTACATTTCTCATCAAGCATTGTTGCATCCTCCTTTTTTTCCCCTTCCCATCTGTTCTAATCCCCTCCCGGCTCTCCAGACACCCCCTTGCCCGCCCCCCACGCTCACCGGCCAAAGTTGAAAGTTCCTTTTCTACATAATGTCTTGTACATCTCATCGCTGCAATGCGTCCACCAGTAACCCTATTTAAACGATTTGATTTTTCCCATCTCCTCCACAAATTATACCAGCATCAAATACAGTGAAAGCAAGGATTATACCGTGGGTGAGGGACATTCAATGCAACAAAGAAATCATCTTATAAATATGTTAGGAACAATCACATTAAGGAAAAATATCTTTAGAATCCTTATGCTGGGGTTCATTTCGCCTGACATCAACTTGTCTGAACTTTTCTGCTTGTCTCAGACATACAGTGGTTATTGCAAATAAGGGAAACCATAGGACCTATGTTTCTTTGGGACTGGCTTATTTTACTTAATAAAAGTTTTTCCAGGACTTTCCATTTCCTAACAAATGAGGCAATGTCATTTTTTTCTGATGGAGGCATAGAATTCTATTGTGTATATATACCACATTTACATGATTCATTCATCTACTGAGGGGCATCTTGGTTGGTTCCATATCTTAGCTATGGTAACTAATGCTGCAGTAAACAGAGTTGTGCTGGTAGGTTTAGTATGGTATTGCTTGGGACCATTTTGGTAAATGCCCAAATGTGGGATTGCTGGGTTATAGGGGAGTTCTATGTGGCATCTTCTGAGGAACCTCCATACTGCTTTCCAAAGGGGTTAGACAACTTTACATGCCCACAAACACTTCAGAAAAGTTCCCTTCTGCCGGTATCCCCTCCATCATCTGTTGTTATTAGAGTTCTTGATTATAGCCATTCTTACTGGGGTGAGGTGGTATCTCAATGTTGGTATGATTTGTACTACTTTTATGGCTAGAGAGGTTGAACATTTCTTCATGTGTCTATTGTCCATCCTTCTTTCCTCTTCAGAGAAGTTTCTCTTTAAATTTTTAGCCCACTTATTTTCGGGTCAGTTCTTTCTTTGAGGATTTGTTGTTGGGGGATTTAATTTTTGAGTTCCAAGTATATTTTATATATGAGACCCTTGTCTGTTGGATGGCTAGTGAAGATCTTCTCCCAATCCGTGGGCTTCTATTGATCTTGCTAGCTATGTCCTTTGCCATACAGAAGCTCTGCAATTTCATGCAATCCCATTTGTCCAAACTTTCTTTGATTTCTTGTGTTTCTGGGTCTCTATTAAGAAAATTTTGGCCTGTGCAAAGGAGTCCTAGGGTTTCTCCTATTCCATCCTATAATGTTTTCAGGGTGTCTGTTTGACTCCGAGGTCTTTGATCCATTTGGAGTTGATTCTGGTGCAGGGTGATACATAAAGATCTAGCTTAATTTTCTGCAAGTAGTTAACCAATTTTGCCAGCACCATTTACTGAAGAGACTTTCTTCCATTCTATTTTTTTCAGCTCCCTTATCGAAAATTAGATGGCTATAGGTCTGTAGGTACACTTATGGGTTTTCAATTCTATTCCATTAGTCCTGAGGTCTGTTCTTGTGTCGGTACTAATCTGCTTTGATTACCATGACTTTGTATTAGAGTTTGAAATTTGGTATTGATATTCCTCCAGCACTGTTCTTTCTGTTGAGGATCGTTTTAGCTATTCGGGGTCTTTTATTGTTCCATATGAATTTTTGGATTGCCTCTTCTATTTCCTTGAAGAATAAGGATGGAATATTGATAGGTATTGCATTGAATTTGTAGATAGCCTTGGGAAATATTGCTATTTTCAGGATTTTGATCTTTCCAATCCTGGTGTATGGGAGTTTTTGCCACTTTCTAAGTTCTGTTTTGGTTTACTTTTTCAGGTTTTTAAAATTTTCATCATCGAGGTCCTACACTTCTTTGGTTTAGTTAATTCCTAGGTATTTTATTTTTCGTGGGGCTATTATTAATGGTGTTGCTTTCCTGATTTCAGCCATGCTTTTCTCATTGTTGGCATACAGAAAAGCCATTGATCTTGGAGCGTTAATTTTATACCCTGCTACTTTGCCAAAGTTTTGATTCAGCTTGAGTAATTTGGGAATAGAGTCTGTGGGATTCTTTAATTATAAAATCATATAATCTACAAAGAGCGAGAGTTTTACTTCTTTTTTCCGTATTTGGATCCCTTTTACATTTGCATCTTATCTTATTGATGTAGCTAGGCATTCTAATATTAGATTTGGTGCTGTCCCTCAGCTCTTCAGCTCAAGGCTAGTTCTCTACAACTTGAGCCACAGCGCCACTTCTGGCTCTTTTTCTTTTTGCTTATGTGGAGCTTAGGAATCAATCCCAGGGCCTCATGCATGCAAAGCAAGCCCTCTACCACTGAGCCACATTCCCAGCACCTGTCTTCTCTTTCTAACAGGATTTGCTAAGGATCTGTCATTTTGTTAATTTTTGAGGAACCACTTCTTTTTTCTTGATTCTTTCTATACTTTTATGGATTCTAATTCATTTAATTTTAATAATTTATTTCCATCTGCCGGATTAGGTTTTATCCGGCTGCTCTTTTTCAAGGAGGCTCAGATGTCTCATTAAATTGTTGGTTTCAGATCTCTCCAATTTGTTGATGTAGGAACTCAGAGCTATAAACTTGCCTCTGAGTACTGCCTTTCCTGTGTCCCAGAGGAGCTGGTAATATGTGTGTTCATTTTTGTTGAATATTATGAACATTTGAATTTTGTTTCTGATCTCTTCCATGACCCACTGGTGATTCAATGGTGTGTTCTTCAGCCTCCATGTGTTACAGGACTTTCTTTGGTGGTTTTGGTGTTGAGTTCTAATTTTAATCCCTTGTGGTCAGAAAGAATGCAAGGTATAACTTCAATGTTTTTGAATTTAGACAAGTGTGCATTTTGATCTAAAAATGTGGTCTACTTTGGAAAAAGTTGCATATGCTGCTGAGAAAAACGTGTGTTCTGATATTGCTGGGTAAAAAATTAAATCTAGGTGATCTATGCAGTTGTTTATATCTGCGGTTTCTCTGTTGAGATTTTGCCGAGTTGATCTATCTAGTGGGAGTAGTGGTGTGTTAAAGTCCCCAACAATTAATGTCTTTAGAACTATGTGAGATTTGAGAGAAAGTAGTGTTTCTTGAATAAATTTGGGTCCTCCATTGTTTTGTGAATAGAGATTTAGAATTTTAATATCCTCCTGAAGGAGAGATCCCTTAATTAGTATGTAGTGACTTTCTTTATCTCTTCTCACTAATTTTAATTTGAAATCTATTTTATCTGATATTAGTATTGCAATTCCTGCATCTTTTGGGGTGCCGTTTGCTTGGTAGATTTTGTTCCAGCCTTTCACTTTCAAAATGTGTTTGTTGTTATGGGAAAGGTGTGAGTCCTGAAGGGAGCAGATGGAAGGATCTTTCTTTTTAATCCAACTAGACAGTCCATGTTGCTTAATTGGAGAGTTAAAACTGTTAATGTTGGGAGATTGGATTGAGAGGTATTTGGGAGTTCCTGCCATTTAATCCACCTTCTTGAGGGCTGCACCAAATGGGTTCTTCCTATGGTTCTTGGATTCTCAGTTTGGGTGTGGTTTCATGGCCTTTATTGTGGTCCTGTTGGTATTCTCTGTGTAGGACATAATTAAGTATCTTTTGTAAGGCTGGTTTAGTAGAGATATATTGTTTCAGTTTTTCTTTTGTATGGAAGGTTTTTATTTGACCTTCAGTTATGAAGGAGAGTATAGATGGGTACAGTATGCTTGAATGATAGTTGTTTGATTTTAAGGCATGGCCTACATCAATCCAGGCCTTCTTGCTTTAATAGTCTCTGCTGAAAAATCTGAGGTGATTCTAATTGGTTTCCCTAATAGGTGGTTGATCTTTTCTCCTTGACAACTTTGAGGATCTTTTCCTTGGTCTGAATTGATCCTATGGGGATTAAAAGGTGGTGATACGATGTCCTGTTCTAGTCTGGTCTATTTGAGGTTCTAAAAGCTTCTTGTGTTTGAATAGACCTATCATTTTACATATTTGGGAAGTTTTCTGCTAGGATCCTGTGAAACAAATTCCCTAGACCATTAACTTCTGTTTCTGGGTGCTCTTCTACACCTGATATCTTCAGATTAGGCCTTCTGATGGTGTCTTCCAATATTTGAATAGGTCTATCATATTTCTTGGATTTATCTTGGATAGTTGTATGTTCTTTCTCTATAATGTCTAAGCTGTCTCCAATCCCCGAGTTTTGATCTTTTGCATGGTCTAACCTACTGTCAAGAATTTCTATTTTGTTTTTTTTTAGTTCTTTTGCTTCTAATTGCTTGGCATTGATGGCTTCAAATTCTTTGTTGGAGCCTTGCTTTAGATCTTGTATGAATTTCTTTATTTCCTTACTTTGGTGTTCAGTGTTTATTCTCAAATCACTTAGTTGATTGGTTATGGTTTCCTTGGACTTCCATTCCTTCTTTTGGCTCCATTCAACATTCCCTTTCTGGTCTCCCTGACTTCTTTCAGCTGTCTTTTAATGGATACCATGAATGCCTCTATTTAGTATGAAAGTAATACCAGCTTTGTGCTAGAACACTATTTTAAGGCATCAACCAAAGTCCTGTAGTTGTACAGTCTAAAGTCTGCAGATACAATCTAGTTCAACAGATACAATCTATTGAATGTCAAACTACTATGTATTAATGGACTTAGAACAGCAAAGTAGAATTTGGAAAACCAGAAATTACTAGGTTTAGAGAGAAATGTGGGGAAAATAGGATTAGAGAGATGTAGAAAGGTGAAAAGAGTAAAATAAATTAAGTCTTAATCTTAAAGAGGGAAGTGGATTGGACAGAATGATAGGAGAAAGAGAAGAGTAAAAAAGAGACAAGAAAAAATGGAAAAACAAAAATTTAAATTTAAAAATTTAAACACAAAAATTATGCAAGTTTAATGAAGTAATATTGAGAGAAAAACGCAGATAGGATGAGAGGAGGGGAGGAGTAGCAAGAGATATGAAAAACTAAAAAATAAAAATACTTAAAATATTATATACGTATAAAGAGATAATACTGTTATTAAGGAATTTAAGCCTAAGAGGTTTTGAATTAGTAATAAATTTCTGGATTATGTGTGTACACAAAGAGGGATAAGGTCTAATAATCGATGACAGGTATATATGAAGATGAGCAGAATAGCAATTAAGTCACCCAAAAAAAAGAATGAAAGAGAAGAAAAAATGAAAAGAATGAGAAAGAAATAAAAAAACCAAAAGTTCAATAGAAATAAAATAAAAATAAAAAAGAACATACACACGCATATTCACCTAAAATAAAAATTATAAGAGGAAAAAAGATTAATAGAATACAATTTTTTTAAAATTCATAATTAAAAATAGGGATAAAATAGGGTTCTTTTAGTTTTTTGGGGGGTGGGGGGGGTGAATGGGAATATCCTGTATCTCCCGTTTGTCCATAACCAGTCCCTTGGTGGAGTCTCTGGTCTGCTTGTGGTGTTTGGTTTTCCTGTGGCTTGATTGGTTTCTTAAATCAGTTTGTTTGGGCAGGCAGAAAAATACTCTGCTTTACCAAGAATTTTGTGATCCTCCTCCCAGGCTAATTCAGTGGGAATGAGATCTGTTTTGAGTGACACAAAAGAGGAAGATGGCTGTTTCCTCTAGTTTGGAGATGCTGTGATGAGGCTAGGTTCTGGGTCCAGTTGAGGCCTTTCAGCAAACAGTAGCTTTTCCCTGAGGGGCTAGATTCTGAGACATTGACAGAGCCCAGACTGGAGCCATTCTCAAGGTTTATGTTTACTGAATTTCAATTGATTATCTAGGCTGCCAAAGGGAGGGTCAGCCTCTGGCTCTGTTTACCCAGTGAAGAAAGACACTCCTTTGGGGGCAGAGTTTTCACTGCCTGGGCTGAGTGACTTTCCCCTCTGTGGAGTAGAGTCTTGGTTCCTTTGTAGTCTCTGGTCTGCGACCTGTAGGATGAAGATATCTGCTTCTTGTCAGTTCTTGCTGGTGTTGAGTAGAATCTGCTAGCTTGCTGAGTCTGGCACCTTTGTCCAGGATTCTCTGTGTTGTAGGTATGGCGGGGGGCCACCACCATCACAGCCACGGCTACCAGCAAGTGCTCAGATCTGTCTCCTTGCCTGGATTTTCCCTCTCTGGCCAAATTCTCATACTGTGATTACACACTTGGTGTAATTCTCCAGCCTAGGACTGTTCACTGGCACACTAAAACTGATTTCTATGCGAGAGCTTGTTTAGCCTCCAGCTTTTCTCCGCCATTTTCCAGGAACTACTCTTCTTTTTTTTCCTCTCCATTATATTTTTTGTTTTGGAACAAGTGTCATGGACTGTCCAATCATTCCATTAATTTAATAGAAAAGGAATATAGCCATCGTGAATCTCAAGGCAACTTTGAGTATAATGTTAATGTGATAATTCACATCATTGAATTTTCAAAGTCGTTTTGATAATTTTTTGTTAAACCATTCATTAAAGAGGTTCCAGATAGCAAGAATAAAAAACAATGTTCTGTTTTCTAAGAATGTTTTAAAAGCTAGTAATTCAAGAAAACACCTTCTATTTTTCCAAGATTCAACAGTGAAGAATTTCTCTTTTATCATAGCCCTTACCACTGACCCCCTCACTTCAAACTTGTAGTTTTATACAATTTTATTGTTCCAGCATTCATTTTGGTACTAGCACGAATAATCTTCTTGTAGTAATTGACAATGAAATTCCATTTGTTGTTAGAGAGCTCAATTCATATTGCCAAAGGCAGACTCATGAGCATATCATAGAGCATAAACTATTGAATATAATTAACGTGATCTTATGCAACTATTCCATCAATATAAATACAGCATAAATATGCATTTTCATATAATTTTTAAATGCAAAGAAATTACATATCTATGTCATAAAATAATTCAGACCACTAGTAGAAGAGACTAAGCTCAACTTTTGCATCATCCCCAATATGTTTTGTAAAATTTTCTTTCTCATCAACTTTCACTGCAAGGCCTTCTTTACCTTGCAATAAGTTATAAGTCATGTCCTTGGATTTTAGTCACCTTTGAGTAAGCTGTTTTCTTTCCACCACCAGTTAGTCCCTCGTATTAAATACCTGAGGAATAACTTGTCCTGATGTGCTTGCAAAAATAGTATCCAACTCGACTATCTGTGCCCACTATTCCCTTGCTTGGTTTGGGAATGAGGTATCAGAGATAGGAGTGTCAGGGTTCAGATGGCTGGAACCATGGTGTTATGAATTATGGGTAGCAGAAAAGAGTAGTAGTGACTAGGATACCAGGTAAAGGGTAAATGTGACTGCAATTGCTGAGTTCCAGAGTCAGGAAATTGGTTAGAAGCAACAGTTTTGCACGGGTTGGGGTAGCTAATACAGGCATCGAGAACTGTTTAGCAGGGAAAAGGAAACATAGACAAAGTGAAAGAGTAAAAGTTGTGAGGGATTGTGGGGCACAATCAGGGTAACAAGGTCATGGGTGTGCAAACTGTGTAGCCAGTACTATGGTAGAAGCAATTGACATGGTGGCCTGATGTGGTGCAGAGCTCTGGGTTTGCCTGTACAGTTTTGGCTGTTAGATCTTTAGGGAAACTACCTCTAGCAGCTCATTATCAGCTTGTTGTATTCAGGCACATGTCATCTATAAATGTCTACTCCAAGTAGATTGCATTCTTTGACACCAGCTATAGGATCTTTGCCCTAAGCATCCTGAGAGACCACACTCCACAATGTTGCAGAACAGCCTCCACATAGTGAGTTGCAATCACCTCATACAACTCTTGCTGCTCCTCTCCAATATCAATTATCATGGTAACAAGGGATCTGAGATGTGCTCAGCCGCAGTGCTCTGGGAAACTACCAATTCTTACCCTGTCATTCTGGGAGCTCCCTAGAAATGGGCAAGAGCACTTGCTGATGGTCTTCCAACTTCTCTCTATGGCTCTGCACAACCAGACTGTTGTACCTCAGACGGGTTACCTTGATGTTCAGGTGACCTCAAACGTCCTCTATCTTCTCTCTCTAGGAGCTCTTCTGCTTCAGCTGCCTCTCCTTTCCCTTTCACGTAGCTCGCTTCATCTCCACATCCTTAGAATTCTGCTTCATATGAACCTGTGGCTTTCACACCAAGCCCTTCCACTTTCTCATCTACCTCTCTAGCTGTGAATCTGGCACAATAAGTTACATGTATGTTCTGTATCTGTTTATCAAAATTTGAGATGGATGGACTGGGAAGTTGGCTCAGTGGTAGAGTGCTTGCCTTGCATGCATGAGGCCCTGGATTCGATTCCTCAGCACCACATAAGCAAAAAGAAAAAAGCCAGAAGTGGCGCTGTGGCTAAAGTGGTAGAGCGCTAGCCTTGAGCTGAAGAGCTGAGGGACAGTGCTCAAGCCCAGAGTTCAGGCCCCACGATCAGACCCCCCCCCAAAAAAAGATTTGAGCTGGAATCTAGGTGGTACTAGCTAACTGAGAACATGGGGAGCTTCTTAAATACTCCCCTGCCACTCACTGCTCATTGAGAAAAAAACAAATGTGTTGTGGTCAGTCTCTCCTCCATTTCTGGTGAATAAAGTGAAGTCACAAAAGAGCTACCAGACAGCTGCTAAGTCAGCAAGTGACCAAACCAAAGATAATCTAGGGAGGGGATACTTATCAAGTGTAGTAGGATAAATGCACATATTTGTGGATATTACTAAGGGCTTTCATCAAACTAGTTATTTTATGTCCAAAATGGCAGACCAATATTAGGCTCTCCCCGAGATCTTCCTGTTCTGGAAGTCCTGAGATCTCATACATATGACTCAGTCCTAATGATATGGGTGAATAAGAAAATATGTGAGTATGGATTAGTATTTTGATAGTGTGCTAAGGTTTTGTCTTGTCATGAATATGATGAAATCAATGTCCTTTCTCTGACCTTCACCATATCTCTTTATTTGGCATAATTGGCAGATTTCTTAGTGTGTCATTATCTCCTGTTAGTTCAGTGCACAAATTAAAACATTAAGCATGCCATATCATATGTTTCCATTGTCTTAGTAGATGCTTTGCCTTCTAGGACCTTCCTTCCAGGTAACTCTCTGTTTAGCATATTGCAAAATGTCCCAATCAATGAAATAATTTTGAGCCTAGGAGAAAATCTCCATTTATAAAGCAGTACACATAAGAAGCAGAAGATGCCCTACACTCAAATGCTCCTGGAGAACAAAGTGTAAGGGTGTCTACACAGTTGGGAAATAAGATTCTGAGGGGTGGGAAGGGATGAGTTTAGATAGCAAACTTCGAAGTAATTATAAGTTTCTGAATTCCTAACCTTATTTCCTTCTGCCCCTCAGGTCCAATTCAGGAAGTGGTGGAATGTTTATGATTACAAAAAGGAATTTTTAATCCCAGGCCCAAACTCTAGGTGTTCTTGTCACATCTTCCCAACTGCCCCTGATGTAAATGGTCAGAAGGGCAAAGAGGAAGGGAGCCCCATGCTCAGGAATATAAATGGAGCTTACAAGTGACTTCAGTCTCTGACTTTCTGTTTTGAAGGTAAGATAAAAGGCAGTTTTGGTTTCTACCAAATCACTTTCTAGGCTCTGTCATTCCTTCAGAACTTCTTTCCCTCCTTCTATGTTTTGACAGCAACAGTTAGTACAGTGCTTCTGTCTCTTAGGGGAAATCTTTCTCTTCACACAATGCTTAAAGTAGACAATAGGTGGAAGCTGCCATTAAATCAAAAACTATGACATAGCACACTGTGAGTGCTTTACCTGAATTCCGGGACCAAACAAATTCCCAATTCTGTAGAGAGCGTGATTATGTGTGAGTACTAACAATCTCCACTGAATGGTGAGCTTAGAACACTTTTCCCAAGGCATGTTCTGTCCAGGTTATTAGGATGGCTGAGATCTACTGGATCAATGAACTTACAGACAATGCAAGACAGAAAAGAAGAAACTAGACCAAGAAGAGAAAACTTATCATTGCTGGAAAAGGAGGAAGACTTAACTAGGAGAATGTTTTTCTTAATACAGACAGGGGTATAATTAGAACAAAGTTCTAAGTTGTGGCTCATCAGTAGAAACTATCAGGTCAAACCTCACTAAAGCTAAAAATAAAACTTATATAATTAAAAAAAACTATTTGGATTTCAGTAATAACATTTGCCTTAAGGGGTGTGATTGTGGTGTGTGTGTGTGTGTGTGAGTGTGTGTGTGTGTGTGGTGTCTGAGATTATGTATGGAACAGCATTGGTTCTTGAAAATAATCATATTGACACTATCTTTTATGTTTCCCATTCAAGTCTGGTGGCGTTGTAGCTCTACCACTTGAAACACACAATTCTCGCTTTCTTCTGTTTAACTGAAGATAAACATGTAATGACTATGTTAACCTGGGTTGGTTTCAAACTATGATCTTCAGATCTTACTCTCTGGAGTAAGTAAGGTATAAGAATGAGCTACTATGCTCAGCCCTGTATTTCCAGTAAGTTATTTAATCTTTCTGAATCTCGGCTTCTTCCTGTGTGGAAAGTAAAAAAAAAATTACTTTGTGGACCTTAGAATCGGGTGGGAGTTATGACTGGATGCAGGAAGTATACATGTTTGGGATGTGAGTACAGAGCCTGACACTCTCATAAAACTACTGATGTTTATATTGAAATGTATTCCAGGAAGTGGAAACAAGAGGGATTTTTCTGTTCTTGTTTATCCATTTATGGACATTGAGGGAGTCAGAGATATTCAAGGAGAACAGGGAAACCAAGGCAGCACTTGTACTCTGTAGATACTGTATTCACAATGAGCTATACCACTGTGGACTGGGACAGGAGGGATGGGATTTTCAAACAAGAAATGAACTCATTACCTGACTTACAATATGTTTATCTGTATGTACACTTCCTTAACAATAACAATTTTAAAAATACAGGTTGATGATTTTCTCCTCCAGTTTTTGTAGGTGCCCTTAAGACTCAGGCCCACCAATAGAGTTTTTGAAGATCAAGTTATTAGATAATTAATATAAAGCCATAATCTCTTAAGAAATGTTATAAAAAGTATTTGGTTCTTAGTACCAGTTTCTCTTTGAGTAGCAATTCTACATGTTGTTGGCAGAGCTAATGTTTTACTTTCTGTTTTTAGTATTTGTCAGGTGCTGTATCTTGGCACCTGCCCCTACCCAAAATGGTAATCAAACTTTGAAATTAATGTACTTGAGTATGAGTTTCATTTATTTATTTAATTTGAGGTTGTTGGTGAACTCTGGGCCTGGTCACTGTCCTTCAGCATTTCAGCTCAAGACTAGTGCTCTACCACTTGAGCCAAAGTACCACATCTTGCTTTTTCTGCTTAGGTGGTGCTGTGGAATCAATCCTAGGGTCTTGTGTATTCAAGATAAGCTGTGTACCACTGACCCACCTCCTCAGCCCCTACAACTAATATTTTTGTGCATGGGTCTATCAAGCAAACATATTGAACAAATGCATTCATTTGAAACTAGACATATTCAAAATTATGAATTATCAGATATTTTAATAAATAAAACAGCTATCATTGTTACTAGGAATTGTTTGTCTCCCCACGCTATAAACATGAAAGAGGTATTTTAAACTAAAACTACTAAATAAATTTTAAGATCTTGGTGCAAACAAATCTGTCCAGGTGTTATTACATTAAACAGAGAATTCAAAATGATTTTTCTTCATGAATACAGATATCAAAGGTCTTATAATACTAATTTCAAATCGCAAATTAAAGGGAAAGTCAGTCAGGAGGTAAAATTTATATTGAATGTTAATTTTTGAAGAGGAAAAAACGATCCTAGATGGCAGACTAAAGACAAAAGCAATATCAGAGCCCCATATGCTCCATAAAAAGTACGAAGTTTTAATTGAAAATTTGAGCTGGAGTGCGCACATCAGGCAAAGGCAAGCAATCAGATCATAAAACCAACAAAAAACACCATAATTATATCTCAGAAAAAGGAGACAAGTTCAGACCAGGGCTCAACATCCTTATCCTTGATTTCAATGATACACATACACGTACACACACACACACACACACACACACACACACACATACACACACACACACACACACACACACACATACACACACACACACACACACACACATACACACACACACACACACACACACACACACAAGAATGTATGCAACAGCTCAACCTACTTACATCCATTCAACATGAATCAAAGATTTTCCTGTAATATTTGAAACTTTAAAACTTTCAAGTCTGGTAAATAATTGATAACAGATGCATAAGCACTTATTTTCTGAATAGACTCTGCTATGGAAATGAGAGTTCATGATGGTTATAACTACTTAAACATCTCTGAATCTTGAATTAAACAAGAGACAATTTGAACTTTGGGACTATATTTCTACCAGCTATTCTTCAAAGGCTTAATAAGAAGTTACAAAATTGAAAATTAAATATCAAATTAATACAACTAATACTTGTGTAAGTGAAGTGAAAGACCCTGATCAGAAACCTATGCTGCCTCGATTTCTAAGCCGGCTGCACATTGTGGAACCTTTGATTCTGCTGGGCCAGGCAGTGGCCCTGCTGGGTTTGGCACTTGGAGCTGGGTGGAGAGGAGCAGAGGCCGCGGGGGAGGTTGAGCTGGAGTTTGGGATGGGGTTAGTAGGGAGAGTACGGGAGGCCCTGGCAGAGACTGGTGAAGGGAGGAAGGAGGCATAGGCCAATGGCTCAGGAAGCAGCAGCCCCAAAGGCAGCTGGGTTCTGGGGAGTGTCTTGAGGTGCGGAGTTTGGCCCGTGGGGCCTCATGGCTGGGTGAGGAGAGGAAGGAATCTCAAATCCCACCCAAAAAGGCAATGAGAAATGAGACAACCAGTGGCTGAAGAATTTCAAGAAAAAAGGCATCGACTTGCAAGTGGGGTGGTCAGTGGCTAAAGGTATGTCCATAAACTAAGGCATCAATCTAGCTTGTGGTTACAACTATTAACATGAGGTATTGTTTGTATACATAGTGATAATGGAATCCCTTATTGTTAGGGAGCAGAAGGGAGCAATAGTCATTAGAACCATAACACAGACATCTATCTTGTTTCCAAATCTTAATCTTTTAGTGTCCAACAGCTCGAACTTAAATACTCTTGAGATAATAACTCATACTCCTGTCTTCCCTTGACTGTCTGACCTTTCCAGCACAGCTCTCAGCCTTTTGTTATTTGCAATGGCTTCCCAATCTATCCTTTTCCAAGTCTAACAGCTTGACTTCAGAATCCCTCACAAGTACTGTGACAGATGTATTATTTTGAAAACTATATTTTTTCTAGGATAGGTTCAATTTTGAAATTTTATTTTATTTCAAAAATACTGTACAGAGTGGTTACAGTTACGTGAGTAAGGTACATTCCTTACTGAATATTGTTACCCACTCCATTGTTGTTCTCCTATCCCCATTCCTCCACACCTCCCCCCACCCCAACGTTGTAAAGTTCACTTCCTACATAGTGTCTTTTGAATATCATTGTTGCAATGGGTCACTCTTTGTACTTCTTTCATCACTATAATTTTTCCCTTTCCTTCTCCAAATCAGATAAATGTATATACAAAATTGAAGGTACCAGAATCAAGACAGAGATTGCCAGGGATAAACCAATGGCAAAAGACAAATAAGAGAAATGAAATAAAATAATATCTAGATGCTCTACTTTATCGACATCAAAGTTCACATCTGAAAAAAAAAGACTTTTTTCCATGTCTTGGAGTTCATTTCAATTAGCATCTTTTGGTAAGGTCAAATGTACACAGCTCTGGAACCAGCAATCCCACTCCTAGGCATTTGTCGAAATGATCTCAAGATAAAATACACTAAATCTACAACTACGTTTCTGGCACCATTTTTAGAACCAATCAAAATGCCCCTCCATAGATGACTAGATCAAGTAAATGTGGTATATGTACACAATGGAATGTTATGCTTCTATCAGAAAGAATGACAAAGCCCCTTTCATAAAAATGGAAAAACTTGGAAAACAATCATATTATGTGAATGAAGCCAGACTCCAAGAAACATAGGTTCCATAATTTCCCTCATTTTATTAATTAATATATGCTTAGGATAGTCCTTAAACTCTTAATATTCCTTTTCTTCTCTCTCATTCCATTTGTGTGTGTGTGTGTGTGTGTGTGTGTGTGTGTGTGTGTGCATGTGCGAGTGTGCATGCATGCACACAGTAATTAAACTTGACTCGGAGACTCAAACTCTTGCTTGGTTTTTTCGCTCATGGCTGACTCAGTCTGTACTACTTGAACCAAGGTTTCACTCTGCTTTGATCGAATAATTGAACATAAATGTCTCATAGATTGCTACTCCAGCCATCTGTGAACCATGAACTTCCAATCTCAGACTTATGACTATCTAGGAATAGGGATGAGGCACTGGTATCCTCTATTGTCTTTTGCTTTGTTTTGTTTTTGTTTTTTTTTTTGTTGATTTTGTACATCCAAATTCTGTAAGGAAAACAAATCATTTATAATCAGGACTATTCCCATAAAATGTATGTTGTTTAAAGATCACCTTAATAATGTTATGCTTTTGCATCCACATTATGTGATTTGATTTTTTGAACTCTATTTTTTGCAAACAGTCAAGTCACTTATATACAATTTGAATATTCTTGTCTTGGTTTTATAGTTTGTTAGGTGTTTCAAAACAGAATTTATCAAGGTTTAACTGCACTACTGAAGCAAGATCCTTATGATTATTCAATGTCTTCTGAATCATAAGTTCTTCACTTCTTGTGGCGCCATATGAGTACAGGATAGTTTCCTATAATACCTCCACATAGTTTAGACCTCAATGCCATGCACTCTTCTGCCAAATATGCAAGGGCATCCTATGTAATTCTCCTTGCATTTTCACTGTTCTTGTCTCTACTCTCTCATGCTAAGTCCTGTCATGATCTTGCTGATTTTCTCTCTGTTACATTCATCTTTGCATCTTGGGAACTACTGTTATGCACAACTGTACTTCTGTCCATTCTCCTTATGCTTCATCTTGTACCCTTCTCACAGCGGAGGGCCAGAGATTGGGGATATCTTTTTCACTCTTTTGCTCAGACATCTATCTTTACTTTCTAGCAATACATTCATTGAATTCTTTCTGTAAAAGTCTAATGTCTTGAAAATGATTACTGCATTTTCATGACTTTGTTATTTGGCATTAGAGAAGAACATAGGTTAGTAACTAATTTAGGTAAAATAAGATTGCAATCAACCTTCAATAGATGTTGTTCACTGCATAATATTTACTTCATGTTCTGCCTGCCTGCTTCCTTTTCACTGTTTATTTTTTAATGTAGCCTTTTCTTCTGGAAAGTATTTATAGGCCTATCTAGTGAAGAGCATTTCCTACTGTAATAAGTCATTAATTTTATTCCAACATCATTTAATAGATCCTTCTGAGTTTTTTCAGGGTCAGTATAATTGTGTTTCACATTCTTAGATATGTTTTTAACATCGATGCATCCAGTGATAAAGACACATTGCTTAAGTCACCATTTTGATGACTGAAAAGAAACCATGCTGCAAACTCACTATATGACAATTTTCTGGTTTTAAATTCTTTTAGATTAGAATTGATACTGGAGAACGAACATTTTGTGTACAATTTTATATTTTCCTAATTATTTTAGTATACTTTCCAATACTGTATAAAATTAAAACATTACTATTTACTTAGTTTTAGGATTTGTAAAGTGGTCAAAATAAAAGTTCTATTCATTCACAATTTTAAGACAATATTGTCAATTATGACCAAGTGAGACCTTTTAAACTTTTACTTGTGGTCCTTAATGTTGGTGCTTGGAAATCAATTCTAGTCCTTCATTTGTCTTAGTCTACTGTGTGTCTCTGAGCTTGATTTGACCTGTGGTTTTATTTTCACTCAAATGGAATAAAGAAAAATTTCACTAGAAAGGAATTATTACTTGGTTACTTTCTCCAGCATCTCTCTCATACATAAAAGTTATATAAGTCTACACTGACAGAAAATGGTGCTCTTATATAGTATTTATTAGTGGTAACTGTTTATTTTTTGTAGCCCCACTCTTCACTAAGTATTACCCCTTTCCTATTCCCCCTTCCCATAAAACTTGACTGGATCCACTGGAAACCCACTTCCAGGCAGCTTCCTCCTTAAAAAGCCTAACCTTAACTAACGTACACCCTGGTAGACCTGCTATAAACTTTCAAAGGCCTGACTGCAACCAGACTCCTTCCTGAGAGTCCTCCTCTGCTATAGGGAAATCCCTCTTCCACTCCACCCTTTCCTGGAATCCCTGCTCTGCACCACCAGAAACAAGGCCATATCCATATCTCCTTCCATGTCCCGCCTTACTGCACCAAGAACCCTGCCTACATCAGGGTCCTCCCTCCAATCCCCAACTCATCCCCCATATACCTCACCCCTAACTACTCTAGTCCCTCATAGTCCCATTGCTCCCATATTCTAGTACCTCCAAACTCCTCCCATCGCTTTCATACCCCAACCCCAACCAGCCTTCTCCCTCAAGCCCCTCCTGGTTTCATCAAAAACTCCCCCCATAACTAGCCTACTTCTAAGTGGCCTAACCACTCAAACACAGCCCTGAACCTACCTCTTCCCACAAAACCTATACTGCTATACCAAAAACCCTTCACGTCCCTATAACTGCCCTTGAAGCCCTGCCTTACTTGGCCAGAAGCTTCTTGCACAGCCCATCTTCTGCCTGGAAAGCCAGCCCTGCTCCAACACAAGCTTCTCTACCTCCCACATCTACTCTCTCAATGCCCTGCCTTGCTCCACAGATAAACCAACCCCCTATTGGTTCCTCCCTCAGATCCAAACCCTATTACACCAGATACCATTCCTGTAATTATCCTACACCTTTGCAGCCCTTCCACTCCTTCTCAAAGCCCCTCCTCCAACTAGCCCCATGGCTCCAAACCCTGCCCTGCTCCTGAAAAACCCCATTAGAGAACCCCCAGCACACTATGCCAATTCTGGACACCCACATTGCTCCACTGGAAACCACTGCTCTATTTGGCCTCCTTCTGGAAGCCTAGAAAACCCCCACCACATTGTCCGATCTCTCAACACCCACATTGTTCCACTGGAAACCACTGCACCAGTTGGCTTCCTTCTGGAAGATTCACCAGGCTCAACTGTAAATCCCTGTCCCTCCATAGTCCCTTTTGGAAGATTGCTTTGCCGTACCTGAAACCCTGTCCAAAGTCCATGTCCTGCCTTGCAAGACTAAAATCCCCACCCAACCTTACTCCTCTTTTCGAAGTGGTGACTGGCTACACTAGGATTCGCATCCTAACTAGTCTAGTGCACTGGATCCTATCACTGCTCTCACAAAGCCCTGGTTCTGAAAAACATCTCCATACATTGCGACTACATTCTGTTCTTCCAAAAACCCCACCTCCACCCTAATACATTTCCCAAAGGCCTGCCATTCTCCACCAGAAACCCCACCCCTTACTAGCCCACGTCTTCCTAGTGTTACCCTGCCCTCTCAAAGCTAGACCCTGAAAAGCCTCACCCTCATATATCCGCATTCTTGCACCAGATTCCACACCTTCTGTCAGCCTCTTGCCTCCATTTCCTGCCCTGCCTTATGGGAAACCTCACCCTACATATCCCACAAGGGCTCACAGTGCTCTACCTGCACCCCTCCTCTAACTAACCTCCCCTTTGTAGCCTTGTTCTTTCTTCTCAATGCTCTGCCCCAAACAGCCTCCTCCTCAGTGACTAATACTTCCTCCATTGAAAACCAGTCCACCTGCCTGGGCTCCACCAGAAACCCCACACCACCTTCATCCATGAAGGTCCCATCTAGTAACTTTTATTACAAATGTGATTTTATACTGGCCATAGAATTCATAATAATCAATATGATAGGAAAGCAGTATTGCAAAAAGGCAACAACAATTAGATAGCTCTTAGTTGCCTTAGTCTAGTTTGGGGTTCTGTTACCCGGAAGATACATATTGTGTGAAAATGTGTGAAGGTGATTCCTCTTATTGGAGAGCATTTTTTGAAGTATAAGTAAGGTTTCATGAGTGATCATCATTTTATTTCTAGAAAATTCGTGTACATTTGTGCCCATTAACTTCAAAAAATATTAGTTATTTTAAATCCTCTGGTTTCGTTGAGAAAAGTGTATTAGTGTGTAAAAAGATGAGTTTCAACTCATCTCTCTAATGAATAATTTGGGAGTTGTTTACCTTACTATGTACCAGAGATTTTAGTAACAGAAATTCTCTACCAGAATCCACTTTGAATTTCCTCCTTCCACTAAAGTGCCCTTTGGAAAAGTTTGAAGTGAGATTTTACAGGAGAAATGCCAGAAATAAAAACGTATTTGAGATCATAACAAAATTATGATGAACACCCCACCCAATATGCTTTATATTTTTGAACAAAAGGATCATAAGCCTATTTAACTGCAGACTTTCTGAAGACTAGAAGACAAAATTATAAGAAATGGCCTGTTATACCAGGGTTCTGAAAACAAAAAACAAAGAAAGATAACCTAATGAGACAGAAGGGAATGAAGAACTTGTACATGTGATATATAGTGTAAAAAATACACTGATTCAGGAAAAAATAATTTTGGTTGTGGTGTCTTGTTGTTCAATATATTTCATTGTAAATATTGTTCTTTGTTAAGCTGTGACTTAATATAGGTCTCAACAGGTATCTGCCCAGGTAATTCTGTAGTTAGTCTATTTCATCATTTCAAGATCATCAGGATGAAAAACTCCACACACCTTAAGACACACCTGCAACAGCACTAGACATACCCTCCTATTGGTCCAACAGTGTAAACCAGACCTGTGTTTTACTGAGATTTGTATGTGGTATGGTAGGGTTTATTCAGGCTGAAGAGCTAAAGTAACTCCAATTTGAGATTATCTCCACTATCTTTTGCTAGGCTGCCCTCAGAGTAATCCCAAGAGAAAGAAAAAAACACAGGCTGCCACCAGCCCTGCCCACCATTAAGAAAGCAGAGCAGTTGCCCAAGTGTTCCAGGAACAGAACATACTAATAGTTCAGAAGAAGGGCAGAGCAGTTATTTTGGACTCAAAATAATCAGGTAACTATTTGTGTGGAAGTTCCCTAAACTTGTTTGTTTAATACTATAAAAGCTGTGCTGATTTTTGTGCTTGGGGACTCTTAGAATCACTGGTTACCCGGTGTGCGGAGGACCAAGCTTAAGCTTACAAATAAAAGACTCTTTTGCTGTTCGCAATGGTCATGGTCTCCTGTGGTCTTTGGGGTCCCAAGTCCATACAACATTTCTGGGTGCTCATCTGGAACCTGACTCATAGACCCTCTAGACGCCCCACCACACAATCCAAAAAACCCAGCTCTTAAGTCAAGGCATTGCTGTTCTGTATATTTGGTTGCTAGCAGGTTCTGAATCTGTAATTCTGGTTTCCTGAGGGGTCTATACTCTGGTTGGCAAGGTGTCTTGGTAGACACTCTATAAGACTGCCAATGGGGTCTGTGAGTAGACGTCCTCAGACCCCTCTGGGTAGATTGCTGTTTAGGATGGACATTTTTGGGAAACTCTAAGTCTGTAGACTGGCACTTTTTGGTTGGCAATTTACAAAGCTGCAGTGTGCCTTTGTAAGTTGTGTCTTTGTGTTGAGTGTTCTGTTTGTCATTTGGGGTTTATCTTAGCCTTAGGCCTTGGCCCAGGGAGGTGGGAGTATGGGGGAGAATCTGCCAGTCTGAGGGAATGGCCTCTAGGAACTGATTTCCCTAGCCCCAAAATGCCTTGGACTTCTCTTCAACCTTGGAAGGCCCCTGGGTTTACAAATGTTGATGAGATGTCACCCCATTCACTGAGACCTGAATGTTCTCTGTTGTATGTGTCCGGAGATAGGGAAGTTCTGGTTGAGAGTGGTAGGCTCACTCAGCAGACTGCATTCATTTTGCTGAGTGAGAACGGCACAGAGTTCTGATAGGGATAAACTCAGCCTTTGGTTATTGTCTTCTCTGGTTCTGTTTTAGAATTTGTACTAGTTTTAAATGTGGGTTTTTGGTTTTAGTGTTTTTGTTATTTATTTGAAAATCTCTGGGGAAATAAAAGTTCCAGCCTCCAGCTGAGTTCAGTCACATAGAATGATGTGTGCCTGTTTTGACTTTTAAGCTAGTCCCGACAAGGGAAAGTGCTCTTGTCTAAAATTGGATAAAAGTGGATGAACAATTTACACACCCACCAACAATGCAGTAAGGTTCCCTTCTGTCCACATCCCCTCCAGCATCTGTTTTTATTAGAGTTCTTGATTATAGCCATTCTTACTTGGATGAGGTGGTATCTCAATGTTGTTTTGATTTGCATTTCTTTTATGGCTAAGGAGGTTGAGCATTTCTCCATGTCTTTTGGCCATCCTTCTTTCCTCTTCAGAGAAGTTTCTCTTTAAGTCTTTAGCACAGTTATTTATTGGGCAGTTGTTTCTTTGAAGATTTGTTGTTGGGGGATTTAATTTTTTGAGTTCCAGGTATATTTTAGATATGAGACCCTTTTCTGTTGTAAGGCTACTGAAGATCTCCCAATCCGTGGGCTTTCTATTGATCTTGCTAGCTATGTCCTTTGCCATAAAGAAGTTCTGCAATTTCATGCAATCCCATTTGTCCAAACTTTCTTTGATTTTTTGTTTCTGTATCCCTATTAAGAAATTTTGGCCTGTGCCAAGGAGAACTAGGGTTTCTCCTACTCAATCCTGTAATGATTTCAGAGTGTCTGCTTTTACTCTGAGGTCTTTGATCGATTTGGAGTTGATTCTGGTGCAGGGTGATATATAAGGATGTAGCTTTAGTTTTCTACAAATAGTTAACCAATTTTGGCAGCACCATTTACTGAAAAGGCTGTCTTTCTTTTATTCTATTTTTTTAGCTCCCTTATCGAAGATTAGATGGCTATAGGTCTGTGGGTTCATTTCTGGGTTTTTGGTTCAAATCGATTGTTCCTGAGGTCTGTTCTTGTGACAGTACCAAGCTGTGTTAATTACTATGGGTTTGTAGTAGAGTTTGGAACTTGGTATTGATATTCCTCCAGCACTGTTCTTTCTGTTGAGAATTGATTTAGCTATTCGGGGTCTTTTATTGTTCCATATGAATTTCTTGATTGCCTCTTCTTTTTCCTTGAAGACTGAGGTTGAAATTTTGATATTGCATTGTATTTGTAGATAGCCTTGGGAAGTATTGCCATTTTCACGATGTTGATATGTCCAATCCAGGAACTTGGGAGTTTTTGCCACTTTCTTAGTTCTGTTTTGAATTCCTTTTTCAGGTTTTTAAAGTTGTCATCATAGAGGTCCTTCACTTCTTTGGTTTAGTTAATTACTAAGTATTTTATTTTTTGTGGAGCTATCCCCAATGGAGTTGCTTTGCTAATTTCAGCTACACTTTTCTCATTGTTGGAATACAGAAAAGCCATTGATTTTTGAGGGTTAATTTTATACCCTGCTATTTTGCCAAAGTTTTCAATCAGCTTGAGCTCCTCTATGACCCAGCAATCCCACTTTTGGGCATTTACCCAAATGTTCACAAATAAGACCACACTAAAGCTACCAGCATAACTACGTTTACTGCAGCATTATTTACCATAGCTAAGATATGGAACCAACCCAGATGCCTCTCAGTAGAAGAATGGATCAAGAAAATGTGGTAAGCCTCCATCAGAAAGAATGACATTGCCACATTTGTTAGGAAAAGGAAAGACTTGGAAAAAATTTTGTTAAGTGAATTTTAAGCCAGGCCCAAAGGCACATAGGTCCCATGGTTTCCCTTATTTGCACTAACTACTATATGTCTGTGTCAAGCAGAAAAAGTCAGATAATTTGAATACATATTCAAATGTATTTTTCTTTCATGTGATTGTTTCTAACACATTTATAAGATTATTTCTTTGGTGCTTTGTATGTCCCTCCTCCACGGTATAACCCCTGCTTTCACTGTATTTGATGTCGGCATAATTTGTGGAGGGGAAGGGAAAAAACAATTCGTTTAAATAGGGATACAGTTGGACCTATTTCAACAATGAGATATACAAGTCGTTATGTCAAAAACGAACTTTACAACTTAGGTGGTGAGAGGGAGAGTGGGAGGAAGATTGGGTTGGGGGGCGGGGAGAGGATGGGAAGGGATGGGAAGGGGAATCAAGGAGGAGGCTACAATGCTTAATATGAAATGTACTCATTATCTTGCTCATGTAATTTTAACCCCTCTGTACAGTACTTTCACAATTAAAAAAGACACATTAAGAAGAAAAAAATAAATAAAAATAAAATTGGATATAAATCAGGACAGTTTAGTTTCAGGTGAGCCTCCCCCTCCCCCAAGCCTTCCTCCAACAGAAGTGAGTCAAGAGATCAATTGGTGCAATGACTTGCTAAACAATCAAGCCTTGAGAAAATGAATCTCTATAAAATTGCTTAGTTTAAAAGAAATATTGTCTTAAATTTTTGTTTGAAAACTTTAAAAAATATTTGTACAACTGATTTTGATTTTTGTGTGCTTAAAGATCTGAGTGTGTTTTGTATGTGTTTGTGAACATATTCATGATAGAAATTAACAGCATGATGTAACAATTGGGTGAGATTAAGTTTAAAGTTCAAAGGGTTATGAATTTTAGACATTACCAAAACATTTTTAAAGCATTTTCACATGGTTTTAAATAGCTTTATAAGGATACTTGAACTTGAAAATTAGAAAATCTGGTATTATAGAATACATAAGGCTGTTTATACTGTAATTAAGATATCTGGCTTAACAAAAAGGAGAAACTTAGAAGCTAACAAAAAACCTATCTTTAGGAGTGAACAGTGAACAGGCAGAAGTGAAGTTCAGCTGGTCCTGCATGTCAGAACAGGCCATGGGAGGAGTCCACCCATGATGAAAGAGGGCCAACTGGCTCAATAGCAGTTCATCTAAGCCTAAAGAGTCGGATTGTGTGTGTGCCCATTCCACAGGAAGGGCCAAGTGGCCCATCTTTATTCTGCGCCTTTTCCCTTCACATACACACTGGAAACATGATGGTAAAAATGAGTGATGTAAAGATCTGATTAGCATTGCTAAAACTGCCCCTTGGATGTGTTAAAATTAAAATTAAGAAGGCCTTAAAAAGAGGGTTAAAATTTTATTTGTATATTGTGATTTGCTCTCAATGATATTCTGTCATTGTGTATGTTTTTTAAGGTATAAAGCTGTTAAGTTTAGCTTCTTGTACATTGATGGTGATTGTAATTTTTGCATTAAGAAATTGTTATTTCAGTTTAAAAGATTTCATGTTTATCTGTTTTAAAACAAGTAGCCAAGAGGAAATTAGTGACACACTTAGCCTTGAAAGTTCAAGAGATTTTTCAAAATGCAACTAAAAACTAAAGTATAGAATATTAAAACAGAGATTAATAGGAGGCTTATAAATTAGGAATGGGTTTCTGTATATAAAGTTTAAAAGTATAATTGTTCTAAACATTTGCCTCAAAGTGCAAAAAGGAAAAATTAGGATTACCAAAATAATTGCATAATTTCTACTTCAGTTTGCTCTCATGCTTTTTTTTTTTTTGTAACAGTTCTCATCAGGCCCACAAAAAGGAGTGAGGATTCTTGTTAGTTTGTCAGATGTAACTTTGGCTCTTAATATATTTCAGGTAAGAATATGCTTAAAACTACTTCTATGTTGACCACCTTGTTGCTTTTAATTAGAGTAAAGTGGCCTTTTATGAGACTCATTGATCTGTAACTGGTTTGAATCCAGCCCGGGCAGAAAAAGGTCCGTGTGAGACTGTCACCTCTACTCAGCCACCAGAAGGCTGAAAGAGCAAGCAGACCTGCTTTAGGATTCAATGTGACAGAGTGCTAGCCTTGAGTTGTAGAGCTGAGGGACAGCAGTCAGGCCCCGAGTTCAAGTCCAGCAACCAACTAAGGGAAATGCCAATGAGGCAATTTTCCCAGTGTGCAGAAGACACTCCTTGGATGAAAGCAATGGAGGAGCATCCTGATACCGTAAGCAAATGCTTGGATGGCAGATATATTGTCAGATCCTAGAGTCTTTTGTGTGTGGCCCTTCAAAAATTGGTCAGAGCCAGGAGGTCTTGGAAAGATAGTTTGTAAGCATGCCTAATGTCTATGACTATCTACCTTGTAAGGGAAAGGAACTTGTCAGTCATCTGTGATAGTACTAAAAGGCTAAGTTTTTAAAATGTGGAGGATAGTTTAGATCCCAACCCCTGTATGTGACAAAAGCTCTAATTGGCAGTAACTTTTGAGATGACAACAGCTACATGAAATTCATATGCTCAGGAAAAGTTTGTATACCTGAGAGTTTTTTCTATTGATATCTGTCTAAGGCCTGCATAGGTAACTCAGACATTGTTAGGATTACAAGAGATCACATTCCTAAGCCATCCTTAAAGATCCTTTTGCAAAGCAGAAGGCTAAATAAGCAGCACTACTATAGCCAGAAAAAAGGTCTGTGCATTTGTCAAAATTTAAAATGTTGTTCTTAATGACATCTAACCCTTGTAACCTCTTTGTAAAATAGGCTAAGATTATAGGTTCCTGGTTAGGTAGAATCAACACCCCTTAGTCAGCTTGAAGAAGTGACAGAAGATGAATCTTCGTCCATCATCCCCATTTAAGAACAAGGGACCAGAGTATCTTTTAAAAATGTGACAAAATAGACAGAATAGAGAGAAGGAAAGGGCATGGGAAATAATAGTACAGGCCTGAGCCCTCTATATCTGCCGAGAAAATTCTAATCTTATTAAAAGTACGATCTAGTTTAAAAAGTTGTCATCTTGGTTAATTGTCCTGGGCTACTGTGTAAATAGTCTTAAAAAACTTGTTGGGTGATAGCCTGCCAAGCCTATGCAATGAATCCTTAACCAGTCTTTGTAGGAATTTGCAGCCCAGAACCAGGTGTGACAGTCCCTTGAAGCCATAGAGAGTCCCTGCTGCTGCTGCAGCTGCACACCCTAATGAGTAAAGTTCTACGACAGCTTGACAGTTACCTGCAGGAAATCTACATCATCACCCAAACCATCTCCACCCTGGTAAAAGTAGACTGAACTCCTGCCTAATTCCATCACCTGAGAATGCTTCTTGTTTGAAAGCTGCTAAAACTAAGAACTTGTGGGACATTCTTTTGGTGATATCCAGTAACCTCTCTACTCCCACAGTGGTTATTTGGGGCAAGGATATCACTGCTTTGCCTTACGCATTTCAGGGACACAGCTTACGTTGGCTCTGGTATGGTAATTATCTGCTTCCTCCTGAGTGTGTTTTAAAGATAAAGGAGAGAATTTTTTTTAATCAATGGAGCTAAGAGGAGGAATGAGACCCACCCCTAATCTTAGCCTTAAAATCTCGCAAGCTTTTCATCCCACTGGTGCGTTGAGGCTTGTTGAGATAACTTGGTTCAACAAATCCAAGGAAAAATGTGCGGTTTTAAACTCTAGCCACAAAGGAGCTCAAGGAATTGTAAAGAATAGGAGTCTAATAAAGAAAGCCTTAGGAAGGAATTGGGGAAAAATTGATATCCTCTAGATAAGAAAGGATTAAAAAAGTAAGGATTGTCTTAAAATGTTTGTAAAGAACACAAACCTCAGAAAGTTTAAGTATGTAGTAAATGGTATGAGTATGTCTTAAAATTGGAGCTTACGAATACAGCTGGTATAAAGGTAAGTTAGCTGTGGTATACAGAGTCAGGATTGCTGGAAGAAAATGTAAGGACCTTTGGTACTGTTAATTTTTGTTATGCACAATTGGACATTGTAGTCCTTGTAGATCAGAACGGTCCACCTATTAGTTCTGAGTTCCCAATACCAAACTGTAAATATAGAAGACTGTGCCAATTAAGGGACCATGATTGGTCACTATTGCTCTAGAAGAGGAGAGAATGAAGAGCCACAATAACTCCAATTTGAGATTACCCCCACCATCTTGTGCTAGGCTGCCCTCAGAGTAACCCCAAGAGATAGAATAAAAACACAGGTTGCCACCAACTCTGCCCAACCTTAAGAAAGCGAATGGTTGCCCAAGGGTTCCAGGAACAGAACATACCAATAGTTCAGAAAAAGGGCAATGTGGTTAGGGTGGACTCAAACCAATCATGTAACCGATTGTGTGGAAGTTCCCTAAACTTGTTTGTTCAATACTATAAAAGCTGTACTGATTTTGTGCTCAGGAACTGTTAGCGTCACCGGTTACCCGATGTGCAAAGGACCAAGCTTGAGCTTGCAAATATATGACTCTTTTGCTGTTGGCATTGGTCATGGTCTCTGGTGGCCTTTCAGGGATTCCAAGTACATACAATAGGGCTTGATACAAAATGTCTCTTCCCAGGGAATTAAATGATGGCATTTATAGCTAAAATAATTTAGGGTCATTATTAACATCGAACACATGCTGAGGTTTTTATTTATATCTCCCTTTCTCCCTCCCATTCTTTCTTCCACCATTTCTTTATTTTATTTGATTTGATTTTCCTACTTCCTTCCTTCCTTCCTTCCTTCCTTCCTTCCTTCCTTCCTTCCTTCCTTCCTTCCTTCCTTCTTTCTTTCCTTCCTTCCTTCCTTCTTTCCTTCCTACCTTCCTTCCTTGCTTGCTTCCTTCCTTCACTTCTCTCCTCCTCCTTCTCTACTCTTTTCTTTCTCTTTCTTTCTTTCTTTTTTTTCCTCTTTTAGGAAGTGAGTATGAATTTAGATACTTTGTTGGCTGAACAAGTATTCTACCATTGGAACAATCTTTTTTCAATTTAGTTATTTACTCATAGGTTATCAATTTTGCTGAGGGCTGAACAGAGGCTAGGTTCCTCACCTCTGTCTGCCAAGTAACTCGATCACAAATTCATTGCAGTATGCCAGGCTTAGGATTATATGAGAATATTATTGCGTTCCTTGCACACTTGTTCTGATCTCTGATCTTCTCAAATTCTAGTTAGTGATGTGAGCTCCAGTAGCCTGCCCTCAGTATAGATTGTCTAAATAAAGGTTTGAAGGCAATTTCATTTTAATCTTTTTTTGCCAGTCCAGGGGCTTTTATAATTTTATTTCTAGACAATTTTGTGCACATTAGCTTTAAAATGTTGCTTTACCGTCTTTTTTTTTCCCTTTTTACTTTTCTTGGTCATGGGGCTTGAACTCCAGAGTCCTTACATTTTCCACCTTACCTTATAAATAAGGAAAGAGTCAAATTCAGTTTCTTGGTATAAAGTCACAAATTGTTTCCTGCAGAAATAAAAATAAATTTCACCTCCTGGCTCTAAGGTCTATGTCTTTTTAAGGTAACTACAGATTTGTAAGTGGTATTATGTAAATTGTGTCATGTGTTTACAGCTGTATTGAAGAAAATACTCTTAATATATCATAGGAAAACCGGGTTTTTGAATAGTATCTATATGAGAATGTTATTTGAACTAATCACACTAAGTTGAAAACTACATCTTAGTCCATCAAAATGTGGAAATTAACGATGTTATTTATAAGAAAATAATTCCACCAAGAAAAGTGAGTATACATTAGAGAGACTGCAGGAATAAAATTAGGGTTTTTACTGTCTCTACCTGTTTAATGTGGTTCTATTTCTTGATATTGAAATTCTCCTCTTGTTATTCTTACTGTATTTAATCCAATGCTGTTTATTGCCATGTATTCAATGTGGGAAATATAGCTTCAATGCTATGAGATTATTTTTGGGGGGGTCCGGTTGTGGGGCCTGAACTCTGGGCCTGGGCGCTGTCCCTCTGCTCTTCAGCTCAAGGCTAGCGCTATACCACTTGGGCCAGAGCGCTACTTCCGGCTTTTTTCTTTTTGCTTATGTGGTCCTGAGGAATTGAACCCAGGGCCTCAGGCATGCAAGGCAAGCGCTCTACCACTGAGCCACCTTCCCAGCCCACTAGCCTCTCTTTCTTTAATCCTTCTGTGATTGTCATGGGGCTTGAACTCAGGTCCTGGTTGCTGTCCCGTTTCACTACTGTGTCCGAGAACCTGTGTTAGAACCTGGCTCTGCCTTCTTGGCTTTAGTGCCTTCGGCTGCCTGAGAAGTGGGACAGAGACAGTCTTCCTGCTCTGTGGTTGTGTGAAGGCAATGCTGGTGTCCTGGCACATTGCAGAAGGCCTCATGACTTGGAATTGGTCCCTTCTTTCCTCCTGACATCCAAGACCGTATTAATCTGTCATCTCTCTCTCTCTCTATCTATCTATCTATCTTTCTATCTATCTATCTATCTATCTATCTATCTATCTATCTATCTATCTATCTATCTATCTATCTATCTATCTATCTATCTATCTATCTATCTATCTATCTATCTATCTATCTATCTATCCATCCACCTACATACCTACCTACCTAACTAGCTATCTCTTTGCCAGTTTTTGGGTTGAACTCAAGGCTGGGGCATTGTCTCTAGCACTCTGCTACTTGAGTCACAGCGTGAATTCTGTCTTTTTCTGTGTATGTGCTACTCAGGAATCAAACCCAGGGCTTCTTGCAAACACTCTCTCAGTAATCCACATTCCCTGACCCCTCATCTTTTCCTTAGTGGTCATTTTTACATAATTGTGCTACCATCTTACATCTCCAAGTTTAATTTTCTGAATACTGGTTATTACTACGAAACTGAACTTTCTCTTCCCCTACCTGATTTGTGACTCTACTGGCCTTGGCCTCATAGTAAAATGTAAATAAAGGCTGCTGAGCGTTTAAGTGTGCATCATATAAGGACACAGACCTGGAAACCTAGAAGAGAAAAGCGATGGCCTGAAATGAAGAGAATGATGTGGTATGTGAAATAAGCATATCTGAAAAATAAATCAGTAAATAAAAGCAGAGGCATTGCTTATGGCCTGTTTACACTCAGGGAGGTAATATACACACATAAGTAGGTAAAGCACTGATACATAACATGGCCTTCTCTTTTTGAATTTTTGTGGCCATCCCAGTGCCTAAAGTCAGGGCCCCATGTGTTCCTCAGATGTTTTGCTCAAGGATGTGGCTCTACCACCACCAGAGCTCCACTTCCAGCCATCTGGTTATTAATTGGATATAAGGGCCACCCAGCTTTCCTGGTCGGTCATGTATTTCCTGCTCGGCTCTTTCAAAGCTGGAGCTCTACTGTCTGGGCCACTGCTCCACTTCTGGTTTTCTGGTGGTTTATTGGAGATAAGAGCCTTACAGATTTTTCTGCTTGGGTTGGTTTTTGATGGCGATCTCCTGAGGAGGCTTCAAGTGGCTTTCCTTGGGAATTCACCGAGGAGTCGCTCAACACAAAACATTAGTCTAAATCTCGGGGGGGCGGGTACTAGAGAAAATCAGAAACATGAAGATGCTTCTAGTGTGTTCTAGATACTTAAGGTTGGAGACACATAACACTCATAACTATTACATCATTTTATAGGCAAAAGGACCAATGAAGACAATGTGAGGATCACTCCAGCTTTGGTCCTCTCATCCGGAGACAGTAAATTCACTGGAACTCAAAGCTAAGTGACAGAGCTGACATGAACTGTGGACCTTAGCTTCCAAATCCTATGACACTCATTTCTCACTTTTGGCTTCTAACCTGTGAAAAGAGGGGAAGACGAGGAAAGAAAATCCTTCTCAGAGAAAGCAGCTATAAATAACATTGGGTAGTTTACTTATAAATTCAAACCATTGGAATGACCCTGTGAAGAAGTCAGATTGTCCAGATTAAAAAATGAAGAAGAAAAGAAAGGCAGGTGCCAGTGACTGCTGATTATAATCCCAGCTTCTCAGATGTATGAGATGTAGAGATTTTCAGTTTGAATCTAGCCCAGGTAAGAAAGTCCTTGACATGCTTATTTCTAAGAGATCACAGAAAAACCCAGAAGTGGGACTGTGATTCAAGGGTAATGAGCTACGCTGGAGCAAAATGAGCTCAGGGACAACCTCTAGGCTCATAGTTCAACCTCAGGACTTTCCCACCAAAAAAGCCTGTTCCTCCATATCTTTGTGTATGTATGGATGCATTCCTATATGTGAATCTCCAGAGTAGCTATTATGAATGGCATCAAGCTCGGAAATTTGTTCTCAATACAATGATTTCATAGCACAGAGATGGCTTTCATGTCAGTGTATGTTCTGGGGCTCCCCTCACTGTTCCCAGTGTAGCCTGAATGTTTCTCTGCTCTTCAGGCCTGCTGGAAGAAGTCTCTCATATTGTCTGAACAGGCACACTAAAGGCCTCACTCCTGTACAGCTATGTAACAAACAACTCCATCTGGGCCAATTAGTGAGGATGAGTCTGGGCAAGCTCAGAAGGTCAGGAGAAAAAGGCCTCTTTGAACCACAAGCTCTCTCTCTCCCCAGTGCTCTGTTTTGACAGGAAGCCTTCATTTGTGCCACCTCCCGTGGCAGACAAAGTTCCCTGCACTTATTCTGCCTTTGTGAAGCTATGTTCTGGTGTTCATATACAGTGCTAAATGTAATTCAAGAATTCTTCAGGAACTCAACGAGGGCACTTAACCTAATGAAATGTTTCATTGCAGATGAGGATGGGCCTATGATGCGTCTCCTAGGATTCCTGAAGCTTGGGAAATCCAAGCATATGTCAGATATCACAATACTTCCTGTCATATGGGGCTGGTGAAGCTCATGAGGTTTTGAAACCTTTGACCTCTCCTAGTTGGGCCCTAGATGACAAGGTTTGATTGTGAACACAGGGCCTGGCTGTCCATGAGATCACAGCAAAAGACTAGTGCTTTATCATTTTGTGTCACAGCTTCACTTCTCCTTTCTGTGTGTGTGTGTGTGTGTGTGTGTGTGTGTGTGTTGAGTGTGTGTATGTGTGTGTTTGCATACACTAGTCCTGGAGCTTGAACTCAGGACTTGAGCACTGTACCTAGTTTCTCTTGTACAAGGACAGTCCTCTCCCACTTGAGCCACAGAGCCACTTCAGGCTTTTTTCTGGTAATGTGGTACTGAGAAATCAAGACCAGGGTTTCTTTGTTTTTTTTGGGGGGGGGTTTCGGTCGTGGGGCCTGAACTCTGTGCCTGAGCACTGTCCCTCAGGTCTTCAGCTCAAGGCTAGCGCTCTACCACTTGAGCCATAGCACCACTTCCGGCTTTTTTCTTTTTGCTTATGTGGTGCTGAGGAATTGAACCCAGGACCTCTGGCATACAAGGCAAGCGCTTTACCACTGAGCCACCTTCCCAGCCCCAAGACCAGGGTTTCAGATATGCAAAGAACTCTACTCCAAAGGCACATTTCCAGTCCTCTAATTCAGGTTTGTTAGTTTGTTTCTGTCTTTTTGTTGTTGTTGTCGGTTGTAGGAGTTGAAGTCTGGGCCTGGGTGCTGTCCCTGAGTTCTTCAGCTAAAGTCTTGTGCCCTACCACTTGAGCCGCAGGGCCACTTCAGGTTTTCTGGTGGTTCATTGGAGCTAAATGTCTCAAGGACTTTCCTGCCCAGGCTAGCTTTGAACCATGCTCTTCAGATCTCATCCTTCTGAGTAGCTAGGATGAGAGGCATGAGCCACAAGCACCCAGCTTCCACTTCAGGTTTCTTAGTGATGAATTGGAGATAATAGTATCATAGGACCTTTTGTGTCTGGGATAGTTTGGAACCCAGGTCCTCAGATCTCAGCTTCCTGAGAAGACAGGATGAAAGACCTCAGCTATAGACCCCTACGTTGTGGCACTCTGTTGCAAGGGGGTCCTTGGCTCCAGGTGGTGGAGTGCTAGCCATGAGCCCAAGAGGTAAGGGTTAGCGCCTAGGCCCCGAGTTCAAGATTCATGACTGAGGAAAAACAAAACAAAACAATTGTCTGCAGGAGACAACTATGCCACACTTTAGTAATACATAATTTTGTCCCTGCCAGGGGACATATCTGGGCCTCAATATTCATGTCTGCATAATCATCTCAGTTGTGGAGCTCTTACAAGGACCAGATGAAAGAATGTACCCTGTGTAGGACACAGCACATGGCAGTCTTTGAAGGACTCAGCCCACAGCATCATGTGATAGACTCAGCACACTGCACCCTGTGAAGGACTCAGCGCATAGCTCTATTCCACAAGCTGTCATTAGAATTAGGGTGCTTTCACCATTCTTTGATGAACATTTCATAAACCACACAAGTTCACATCTAATGGTTTATTGGGGTGGTTTTTTGGGGGTTACCCATGGGACTTGTACTCAATGCATGGGAATACTGTTGTAATAACATTTGCTTAAAGCTAGAGATTTACCTCTTCGAGCCACATTTCCAGGATTCTCACAGACTTCCTGACAGGGCTGGGTTTTAAAGCCCCCATAAGCCAGAATGATGTGGGTAAACCAGCAGTGTCTGGTTTCTTGGAGGTGGATTGCAGCAGTTTATATCTGGATGTCAGGTTAAGTGGCAGCTGTCAGCGCCAGACTCCTAGCTTGCTCCGTGATGAGGAATTTGAAGTCCTGGCCTTCTATAGTTGCAGTTAGGACATTCTACCTTTTTTTGACAGCAGTCCTGGGCTTTGAGTAAGGGCTTAGACACTGTCCCTAAGCGTTTGTGCTCCAGGCTAGCACTCAATTGATTGAATGACAGCACAACTTCTGGGTTTTCTGTTTATGTGGCACTGAGTAATCGAACCCAGGGCTTCCTGCTTACTAGGGAACCACTCAACCACCGAGCCCCAGGAGTGAATGAGGTATAAGTAGATAGACATTGCTGTATATAAATATTATGTAAAAAAAGAGATATCCCTATATTATTAACTTATAGATATTACTGCCAATTATTAGATATTAAATTATGACTCCACTTAATGAAGTGTCCCAGTTGAACAATTAATAAAACATCAATTAAAATTACTCAATATCCTGTTATTGTTTATCATATATGTACATATATACACACATATATTTACATACTTTATAGAATGAGACAGATGTCTATATATAATTAAATATACATCATGTGTCACTACCAATTATTAGGTATTTAATTATGACTCCATGCAATTTTTATTCTGTTAATGCTTAATAAAATGTTAATAAAACTTAATACACATCCTATAAATATTGTGTCTAATTTTATCTAGAATTATTGACTAATTCAATTCAACCCTTCATCATTTATGGTAGTGACAATTATTCCACCTATGACATTTATTACATCCTATCACATAGCATATAGATTTGCATCCGAATTATATATCCTATCTGACACTGAGGACTTTCAAAGAAAAAAAAATGTGTCATGTTCGGCTTCTCACTCCAAGATTACATTTTTGGCAGTGCTAAGAAGTTCATGAATGGGGGATTTTCAGCACAGCAGCCTCTAGCCAATCCTACTCCTAGGCAGTTTCCAAGCCCTGAGATGGAGCCCCATATGTTGACTCCATATTGTACCTAGTGTAGTTATTCATTTTATTTTTTGTTTTATTCATTTATTTACCATTTATTTGATTGATTGTTATTACACATGGAATATTTATTACATTTATTACAGAGGTCATAGATTTGCCTATGTATGAAACTTCACACCTGACACCCAGGACATTCACAGCAAAGGAAAACATGTGTCACCATAGGCTTCTTACTCCACGATTCAATTTTTGGGAGTGCTGGCATCTGAACTCACAGCCTACAAGGTTCAATGCATGAATGGGTGATTGTTAGCACGCCAGCCTGGTGCATATTGAGCTGAAAAGTAGTTCCCAGCACCTGAGATCGAGCTCCAGGGGTTGACAATATGAGAACAGATGGACATGCAGATGGTAGTACACAAATACATATAGATCTTTATAGAATGCCAGAGATGTCTATACAATATTCAGTTATATATGCTACATTCCTACCAATTCTTGGATATTTATTATGCCTCCATGTAATTAATATTGTTTTCATCCTGAATTATTAATTAAATCAACCACTGTCCTGGAATGATTGTGTCCATATAATTAAAAGTATTCTTTTAATGTGTCAAAAATATTCAGTAAAATCTATCAGCCTCCTAAAATCACTCTAATTTTATAGTAGTATCATTCAGGAACAACTAATTCAACCTTGACATTCACAACCTTCCAGTGGTATTCCTATGAATAGGAACGAGACTCTTAGGATTTCCCACCATTGGTAAAGATCAGGACCAAGCTTCAAACCCAGGGCCTATTTTGTCCTGTTGGCCAAAGGCTTCCCTGGAAGCCCAACAGCCTTCAGCAATGCCAGGTTACCAACACTTTTCATGTCATTCAAACCGAGGAGGGTCACCTTGCAAAGAAAACAAATGTAAAACCTCAGCTATCTGCAAGTTGCTGATATTTTTTTCCTGTTTCATTTTATTTTATTTTGTCCTGTCAGCCTTTGAGGCCCAGGATCCAGGTTCGGCTGTGGGTCCAATGGCTGCACCCTAGCCTAGAGTGATCAAAGCTGAGACAGAGTTGACACGACCTGAGTTCAAGCCCTGTCTTTGACAAAATAAAAATACATACATACATACATACATACATATATACATACATACCAACATTTATAATATTTTAAAATTTTTGAGTCTCCTTGGCTTGAATTCATGCCATTTTTTTTTTCTGCCAGACCTGGGATTTGAACTCAGGGTTGGGTAAATCTGCAGCATAGTGGGGGGAGGGGAAGCTCAGGCCTGTTCCCAGGGCCTGAATTCAAGTCCTACCACTCGTATACATTTTAAATACATGATTTATATTTACATACATATGTTTGCTGCATATTTCAATAAGTGTAGTTATTCATTTTATTTTGTGTTATATTTATTTATTATGTATTTTAGTGAGTATGATTACACATATAACATTTTTGACATCCTATTACATAGGACATAGATTTGCGTATGTATTATGCATCATTCGTAAGACCCAGGACTTTCACTGATAAGGAAAATAAGTAGGACATTTGGCTTCTTCCACAAGGGTTAAGTTTTTGGCAGTTCTGTGATTTGAACTCCGGGCCTAGAAGGCCCACTTCATGAATGGGTCAATGTTATCCCACCAGTCTGATGCAAGTGAAGTTGTCGGGCAAATTTGAGGACTGGAGATCAAGCTCTAGGAGTGGTCAATATATAAACACATACATGTGTAGATTGCAGTGTGTGTGTATTTACATATGTATATGCATCTATAAATGTATACAGAGACAGATAAACATTTATGTAGATTCTAGTGTATAACTCTATATAAAGAGTGATGTCTATATCTTATTTTCATATGTTCTATTACTAACAAATATTTGGTCTAAAATTATGCCTCCATTAATTAATCACAGTAGAAGACTTAATAAATTATTAAATTAATCAATGACCTGTATTTATTGCATACAATCTTATACTAGAATGACTAGCTAATTAGTAATTCATTTCACACATTCTATTAGTACTCCTATACATAGGAATGAGTTTTCTAGGATCTTCAGCAGTGTGTAGGTGCCATTCCCAGGATCCAACTCAGGGCCTAGGTGTGTGGGTTGGGCTCGGGCTTCACTGACCAGCCTTCAGCCAGGAATGGTCACGTTCAATTTTCAAGCTGAGTCACTGAGACCCAGGATGGTCAACTTCAAAGGAAACAAAGGTAAAACGGTAATGTAAAACTTCCTGTATTTTTTTTCCTTCTCCTTTGTGTTGATTTGATATTTTTATGCCAGGGTTGGGAGTGGAACTCAGACCTTAGGATCCCCGGATCATCTGTGGGTGTAAAAGCTGCACCCCAGCCTAGGGTAATCATGGTTTAAGACACAATAAAATGCTTCCTTTAGCAAGAAGAGTTCAGGGAAAATGTGTAGGCTAACAGTTCAAGCCTCAGGACCTGCCACACAAAAATAGAGCCAGTAACTCAATGTGTCTATGTATGCATGCATGCATTTCTATTGGTGAACATCCGGAGTCTCTATGAAGAAAGGCAACCAGCTAGGAAATTTGCTTTGGATAGAATGATTTCATAGTACAGAGAGTGCTTTCAAGACAGTGCATGTTCGGGGCTCCCCTCACTGTTACCAGTGTAGTCTGAGTGTTTCTCCACACCTCAGGCTGCTGGAGGAAATCTGCCTCATTGTTGGAACAGGCAGACAAAAAGCCTCATCCCTGTACAGCTGTGTAACAAACAATTCATCCGGGGGCAATTAGTGAGGATGAATGTGGTTGGGCCCTGAAGCCCAGGAGATAAAGGCCGCTTTGTACCCCAAGCTTTTTCTCTCCCCAGTGCTCTGTTTTTACAGGAAGCCTTCATTTGTGTCACCTTACATGGCAGGCCAAGTTCCTTGTATTATCCTGTCTTTGTTAGACTATGTCCCAGTGTTGAAACAAACTGCTACAATTAATTCAAGAGTCCTTCTGGCAGACAACTGGGGGGCTGAACCTAATGAAATGATTCACTATTGGTAATGGTGCCTCACTTGGTTTCCAGAAGCTTGGTAAATCTAAGCACATGTGTAATATCACAATGCTTCCAGTCATCTAGGGCTGGTGAAGCTCATCAGGTTTTGAAACCTTTGACCTCTCCTACTTGGGCCCTGGGTAGCTAAGTTTTGCGGTTGAGCACAGGGCCAGGGTGCTGACCATGAGTTCAGAGCAGAAGCTCTTTGCTTTACCATTTGGTGTCACAGCTTCATTTCTGGTATCTTTATCTCTGTGTGTGTGTGTGTGTGTGTGTGTGTGTGTGTGTGTGTGTGTGTGTGTGTGTGTGTGATGTGTGTGTGTGTGTGTGTGTGTGTGTGTGTGTGTGCACGTGCGCACACATGCATGCAAGCATGGACCAGTCCTGGAGATTGAACTCAGTACCTGAGCATTGTACATGAGTTTCTCCTGGATGAGGATAGCACTCTACCACTTGAGCCACAGGGCCACTTCAGGCTTTTTTTTTTCTAGGGATGTGGTACTTAGGATTCAAACCCAGGGTTTCATATATGCAAAGCACTCTACCCCTAAGACACATTCCTAGCACTCCACTTCAGGTTTCTTGCTTTATTTTCTTGTAAGTTGGAGGAGTTGAAGTCTGGGCCTGGGTGCTATCTCTGAGCTCTTCACCTCAAGTCTAGAACTCTACTACTTGAGCTACAACGCCCCTTCAGCTTTCTGGTGTTTCATTGGCGATAACCATCTCAAGGAATCTCCTGCACAGGCTGGCTTTGGACCCTGATCCTCAGCTCTCAGGCTCCTGAGTAGCTAGGATGAGAGGTACAAGTCACTGGTTCCCAGCTTCCACTTTAAGTTTCTAAGTGGTGAATAGGAGATAATAGTCTCATGGGAACTTTTGTGTCTGGGATAATGTTGAACCCAGATTGTCAGATCTCAGCTTCCTGAGTAGGCAAGATGACAGACCTTAGCTAGAGATGCCTAGGGTCGTTGGCTCCATGTGATAGGACACTACCCATGAACCCAACAGGGAACGGTCAGTGCCTAGGCCCTGAGTTCAACATTTACAACTGGGAAAAATAAACCAAAACAATTGTCTGCAGGAGACAACTCATTGGAGTTCAGAACATACAAAATTTTGGCCATGACATGGGACATATTTGAGCTTCAACTTTCTCATATGCACAATCATCTTACATGTGGAGCTCTTACAAGGACCAGATGAAAGAATGTACTCCATGAAGGACTCAGCACATAACACCTCATGAAGGACTAATCACAAAGCTCTATCCCACAAGCTGCCATTAGAATTAGGGTGTTTTCATCAGTATCACCTTTTTTTTCAGAAACACGTCACAAACTGCACAAAGTTCACATCTAATGGTTTAAAGTGGTGGGGTTTCTTAGGGGGAAGTTAGCCATGAAGATTGCACTCAAAGGTTGGGGCTACTGTCCGAAGATTTTAGCTCAAGGCTAGAGCTCTAACACTTTGAGACACAGCTTAGAGTTTCACAGACTTCCTGCCAGGGCTGGGTTTTACAACCACCAGTCTTAGATCTCAGCCCCGAAGTGTCTTGGATGATAAGGGTGAGTGAGCCAGCAGCATCTGGTTCCGTGGAGCTGGGTTGCAGCAGTTTACCTCTCGCTAAATCAGGTTAGATGGCAACTGTCAGCACCAGACTCTTGCTTGCTCTGTGATGAAGTATTTGCAGTCCTATCCTTATATCGTTGAGGTCAGAACATTCCTTTTTTTCTTTTTTGATTCCAGTCTTGAGTCTTGAATAAGGGTCTAGACACAGTCCCGAAGCTTTTATGCTCAAAGCTAGTGCTCAACTGCTCGAGCAACAGCACAATTTCCAGATTTCTCTGTGCATGTGGTAGCCAGGAATCGAACCCAGGGCTTTGTACATACTAGGGGAGCAGTCTACCACAGAGCCCCAGGAGTAACAAGTGTATAAACAGATAAATGTGTAGATTGCTAGATAGCTAGATAGATGTGTATGTATAAACTAAGAGAAATTTCTATATTATGAAATTGCATATACGATATTACTACTAATTATTGGGAACTAAATTATTCCTTCCTTTTGTAAGTATCATGATTGAATACATAATAAAGTATTAATTGAAAATTAGTCAATGTAGTATAATTGTGTATAATATGAAAATCATACACTACTAATTTAATTGTTACTTTTATAACTTTCCATTTGTTTGGATGTATCATCAGAATGTATTTCTTAGAACCTCCCACCATTCATTAGTGACAGTCCCAGGATTAGACCTCCAGGCCCAAGTTGCCAGTTTTGGCTATGGCTTCCCTAATAGCCTGCCAAATATCAGCAAGGCAAGGTCATGTGCACTTTCTGGGCCTTGTCATTTAGACCCAGGATGGTCACAATTCCAAAGGAAAAAAAAAGTAAAATCCCTTTCTTGAACTTCTCAGTTTTATGCTTCTCCTTGTTTTTTTTTTTGTTTTTTTTGTTTTTTTTTGTTTTTATGCCATCCCTAAGATTTGAACTCGGGTCCTAGGATCAGGGTTGGTTGTGGCAGAGGTGCCAAGACCTAAGTTAAAGCCCTGTGCTGGACCAAAAAATAATAATAATAAGGCCCTGGCTTGGAATATGCACCCATTTTTCTGGCAGGCCTGGGATTTGAACTCAGGGCCTGGGTAACTCTGTGACATTGTGGGTGATGGAGAAGCTCACCATCCTTGAAGACAAGAAATTCAGACCAGTTCCCAGGGCATGGATTCAAGCCCCAGCACTTGGAAAAAATAATATTCATATATGGTTTCTATTTAAATACATGGGTTTACTGCATATGACTTTACCCTTATTTATGTGGTATTATTACACATATAAAACTTAATTTATTACATCATATCACCTAGATTATATTTGCATATGGATTATACATCATATTGAGACCCACAACTTTCACAGAGAAGGAAAAAATATGTCAAAATTGGCTTCTTACTCCACGAATAAATTTTTGGCCATGCTGGGATTTCAACTCACTGCCTACAATGCCCAATCCATACATGGGGTCACAGTCTTAATACACCAACCTCCAGAAAACTGGGCTGCCAGGAAATTCTGAGGACCTTGATCAAGCCACAGTAGTGCCCAGTATATACATTGATAGAAAAGTATATGTGTATGTGTATATACATATATATGTACAAATATATATATATATCTATATACAGAGAGAGAAGGAATGTGAGGATATTAATTTATATATATAAATATATAAATATATATATATAATTACCAGTTATTTGTTATTACATTATGGCATCATTTAATGAAGTATCATGGTTGAATACATATAAAAGCATTAATTAAAAATTAGTTAATATCCTTCCATTAGAGGAATCGTACCATGGTGCTAAAATGGAAGATATAAATCAAATAATATTTGTGTGGCATTCTAAAATAGAATCATGAATTAACTGGAAATTTAATTATTACTTTTATAGCATTCCATTAGCATTCACATAAGTAGGAATGAGTTTGTCAGGATCTCCCTCCATTTGTAGGTATCAGTCCTAGCATTCGAACTCCAAGCCTGGGTAGCTTACTTCGAATGCAAACAATTGGAATGACACCATGAAGATTTCAGATTGTCACGATTAAAAAAAGAACAACAAGAAGAAAGAAAGCCAGGTGTCAGCAGCTCCTGCCTGTAATCTTAGCTCCTCAGGAGTCTGAGAATGTACAGAATGCCAATTTGAATTCAGCCAGGGCAGGAAAGTCAGTGACACTCTAATTTCTAACAGATCACAGGAAAAAAATGAGTGGGATTTTGCCTCAAGTTGCAGAGTCCTACCCTTGAGCAAAAGAAGCTCAGGGACAGAACCTAGGCTCACAGTTCAACCCCAGACTTGCCCCACACCCCACCCCCAAATAAAAAAGGCAGCAGTAACTCCATGTCTCTGTGTATGAAAGGATGATATATGGATGATGGGCATTCAGCAGGTTGCCCATGCTCAGCCCACCCAACTTGGGCAAGCTGGGACAAGCCCTCAGAGTTCCTAGGCTGTAGGAGTGGTGGAAGGTTCTGGATCCATATTCTATATCCCTCTGTAGTATGTCAGCCTAGACCTCTAGGGCCTGGTGGCTCTCACTCATTCATCATTCTTCATTGCCGAGTTAAAGACTGGTTCCAAATCTCGGCAAAGATATGAAATAGTCAGCAATTTCTACACCTGAAGGGATAAGCCAATAAATCACACCCTCATAACTCCTGTTACAAGTCAGCCTTGGGCTGCAAATGTGGCTTAGTGGTAGAGTGCTTATCTAGCATGCGCGAAGCCTTGAGTTGGATTCCTCAGTAATACAGAAAGAGAAAAAGGCAAAAGTGGCCTCATGGCTAGCCTTCAGGAAAATAATCTAAGGAATATGTCCAGACCCTGAGTTCAAGCCCCAAGACTGGTAAAAAAATAAAAGTGAGCCTGGTGAGACATATTCTTCTGGGACTCAAGAGGACCGAGGTTATAGGTAAGAGGTAGAGGGCAGCTGCTGGTGGCTTACCCATGTAATCTCAGCTACTCGGTAGGCTGAGATCTAAGGATCACAATTACAAGTAGGAAACTCTATATGAGAAACTTTTCTCCAATTAAACACCCAGAAGTAAGAGCTGTGTTTCAAGTAGTAGACCGCTAGCCTTGAGCAGAAAAGCTCAGGGATAGCGTCCAGGCCATGAATTCAAACCCTAGGACTGGAAAACACACACACACACACACACACACACACACACACACATACACACACACACACACATACACACAAACACACACACACACACACACACACACCAAGATAGAGCATTTGCAAATAAGCCTGCACAAGTTCCACCTCTAGAGAGAGAAAGGAAGGAAAGACTTGCTCCAGGAGGTCATATAATCAGTGTCAAAATTCCATAGGAGTTCTAAGGTGTGGAACAGGACAGAGCCTCAGGCAGAAGGAACAGAATGGGCAAAGGTCCTGAGGTGTGGTATAGAGTAGGTGGTGTGGGTGGAATGAAGGTTCTGTGGCTTCAGAAAAGTCCGGCAGTGTATTCAAGGCTGGGTCAAGGTTTGTACTTGAGTCACAGGTTTGGAAGAGGGTGGAGTCCCAGAATGTGTTCCAGGGGGAAGATTAGCTTGGCTTTTCACCATGGACCCCAGCCATTTCCTGTGGCTGGAAGCCTATTTTTCACAGCTCCTGACCCTTGAGCCTCCTTTGCATTGAGGAATCAGGGCAAATGCAGGGAAGAACCCTTGCTTAAGAAAATCTTCTGGGCTGGGAAGGTGGCTAAGTGGTAGAGCGTTTGCCTTGCATCCATGAGACTCTGGGTTCTGTTCCTCAGCACCACAAAAGCAAAAAGAAAAAAGCCAGAATTGGCGATGTGGCTCAAGTGGTAGAGCGCTAGCCTTGAGCTAAAGAGCTGAGGGACAGGGCTCAGGCACAGAGTTCAGGCCCCAGGACTGTACCCCCCCTCCAAAAAAAAGAAAAGAAAAGAAAAGCTTCTACCACAATGCCACCAGTGGCTCCACCCCTTTAAATCCTAGCTACTCAGGAGACTGGGATCAGAGATCATGGACCAAAGCCTGCTCAGGGAAGGAATGTTAGTGAGACTCTTCTTGCCAGTGAACTACCAAAAGCCAGAAATGGCACTGTTGCTCAAGTGGTAGAGTGCCAGCCTTGAGGGAAAAAGTTAAGTGACAGGAGCCAGACCCTGAATTCAAGGCCAGTAATGGCATAGAAAAAAAAAACAAAACAAGAGCTTTCAGGAGCTCCTAGTTCACTGTGGTGAATGTCCAGATCAGCTGGGCTCCGGTGACTCAAGTCTGTCCCCCTAGCTCCTCAGGAGGCTGAAATCTGAGGAGTGTGGTTGAAAGCCAGCCTGGGCAGGAAAGTCTGGGAGACTCTGATCTCTAAGGAAGCACCAGAAAACTGGAAGTGGCACTGTGGCTCAAGCGATAAGCTGAAGAGCTGAGGGGACAGCACCCAGGCCTAGAGTTCCAATACCATGACCAACTCCCCTGGCCTGCTTGGAATTCACTCTTTGGCTCTAGCCAGTGTATTTTCCAGTGGGCCCCTGAGTTTCTTCCAATGTCTAGGTGTCCTACAAGTCTTGAGAGCAGCCCATTTGGAGGCCATTGCTACAGAGTGGGCCACATTATCAGAGAAGTTTCCCGCCTTGGGGAATGGAGGTCATCGGCTAGGTCATCAGAATGGCATCTATCATGGGTGCAGTGTGGATGTGAGCAGTAAATCAACTTCTCAGACCACGGGTTTGGGGCAAGGAGGGCCAGAAGTTGCAACTGGCATGGCAGGTAACACCTGCTCAAGCAGGTATCACAAGAGTGCAAATCTGTCAGGCACACCTCCAGCGGGAGTTGGGAATCATGAAAGACTTGTGGGCTCACAAATCCACAGCCAGCTGGCTGCTGCTCTTAGCAGTCACTATCCCAGGAGTCCCAGAGCTCGGAGCCCTGCTTTCCTCACCAGTGCTCGGGGGCAGATGAAGGTCTGCAAATGGGGGCCAACTACAAAGGAGCATCTGTAGTGTCCTTTCCCTTGGTCCTGTGGATGGAGGGGCAGGTACCATGGAACTTACTGTCATGGCCCAGACCCCTCAGCCCAAGAAGGACTCAGGGAGAAACCACTTGAACTGACTTAAGAGTTTACTATTATTATAGGTCAGAATTGCCCCCAGTCCTGGCTCAGCTCATCATTACCACCTTTCTGTGTGTGCGTACAACTTGGTATTTGGGCTTGAACTCAGGGCCCGGGCTCTGTCCCTCAGTTTTTTTGTTTTCATTCAAGGCTAGAACTCTACCACTTGAGCCACAGCTTTCTTCCAGCTTTTGGTTGGTTATTGGGAGAGGAGAGTCTTATACACTTTTCTAGCTGGACTGCTTCTGAATGGCAATCCTCAGATCTCAGCCTTCTGAGTACTAGGAATATGAGAGCATGACCTATTAGCACCTCGCTACACTTTCCTTCTTGGCTAAAGACAGAGTACCTCTCTCCCAGCCTAGCACCCATGTACAATTACACCTCCTACTCCATCCCTACTCCTCCAGGCTTCAGAGGAATCATACCCATCCCTGAGGACAAAGAAATTGGATCACTTTGAGCTTTATATTCTCCACACAGTCAGGGGTTGCTGGGAGCTGATGTGTACTATGTTCAAGTGGTAGAGCACCAACCTTGTGCAATCCAGCTAAAGGATACCACCTACGCTCTGAGTTCAAGCCCCGGTAAACTCACACAAACATATGCATGTACACACACACACACACACACACACACACACACACACACACACACAAAGCATACACACAAATATCCTTAGCAGGGCTCAATGGTTCATACAAGCACTCCTAGCTACTTAAGAAGCTGAGCTCTTAGGATGGCAACTTGAAGCCAGCACGGGCATTAAAATCCGTGAGACTCTTCTCTCCACTAAACAACTAGAAAAGATGAAAGTTGAGCTGTGGTTCAAGTGGTAGAGTGTCAGCTTTGAGCAAAGGAAGCTCAGGGACTATGCCTAGGCCCTGAGTTCCAGCTCTCAGATTTTTTTTAAGACACCCTTTGCCCCAACCTCACCCCCAATCAGGCCACAAATCCTGAATTTGATCATCCTGGATCTCACTTCCACTCCTGCCACTTTCACAGCACTGCCACAAGTGGTCAGTGTGTGGCCAGCACTGGATTAAGAAGTAAACGTACACAAGGGGGGCATAGCCAGCTCAAGGCGAATGCCCCAGAACATTGAGGTATTGGCCATACTAGTCTCTCATCCCCCAAGTTTCCTGGACCTAGAATTTAAAGTGTGTGCATCTGTATTCTGGGCATCTAGAATTGTCTAGAAGGACATGAGAGGCCAAGCTGTGGTATGAAGATAGACTTTTCTGTGAGAAGATACGTTGACATTTCCTAGATACCGATGGATACTTCCAAGCCACCTTGGCCTCAAATCCCATGTAGCCCCGGATCCTTCTTGCTTGGGTGGCCTTCAGTCAGCTATCAAGCTCAAGTTGCCCAGAGCCACCAGAAACCCCATGTTCCCCCACTCCACTGCCACTATGCAGGGAGGGACATGAGCCAGAGGCCCAGCTGAGGAAAAGGACAGGACATCGCATGACTAAGCCCCACCACCCAGAGGCAGGGGAGACCTTATACCAGTCGGCCCTTCTGACCCAGAATCCCCTGGAGGCGCCCAAAGGTTTGGACAGGCCTGACTTGGGCCCCAAAGTAAAGCTGGAAGGCAGGCCTCTGGCAATTTAGGACTCATTGTTGACTCTAATAGGGGGCTAAAGGGCAAGATCAGTGTGGAGGAGGGAACCATCTGAGGACAGAAAGAGGCAGACAGGCGCTCAGAAAGGGGACAGAGAAAGATGAGGGAAAAACACACACAAACACACACACAGTCACACACATACACACACAGTCTCACACACACACACACACACACACAAACACAGAAACACACAAACACACACATACACATGGGTTGCCCAAGGCCTCAGCAGTCCATGAGCACCCTGAACATCCCATCATCAAGAAGATGGCACTACCATCCTCAGACCAACTGTAGATAAAACTCAGGCCTCTCACACGTCTGGAATGGCTCATAACACAGCTTGACATTTCTGAAATATACACACCACTATGCAGAAAACTTAGCTACCTTATTTTTGGTTATCGGTCATGGGGTTTGAACTATGGGCCTGTGTGCAGTCCCTCAGCTCTTCAGCTGAAGGTGGGCGCTCTACCACTGGAGCCACAGTGTCATTTCTGGCTTTCTGGTGGTTCAGTGGAGATAAAATCTCACAGATTTTCCTGCACAAGCTGGCTTTGAACCATGATCCTCAGATCTCATCTTCCTGAGTATCTAGGATGACAGTTGTGAGCCACCGGCAGCGACTGGCTTCAGCCACCTTCTTAGACCCAGGGGAAACCCAACTTGTCAGGCCACAAACTACATGCAACCCTTCACTTCAGACTTTGACACCAACACCCAAACCATTCTTCCATGGATGGAGAGCATATAATTGACACTACCATCCCACCCTTGCTCCCATTCACCCACTTCCTGCTTGCCACGACCTCTGGAGTTCTTGGTAAGGCACCGCACACCATGCTGTGGCTTCACACTGGGGCAAACCTGGGGAGTTCTTAGAAATGTCTGTACAGTGAGGCCAGCACCTGTTCTCCCAACCACAGCACCCCCACTACTTCACCATCTCTTGCAAGCAAGGAAGGGGTGTCTTTCTTTCTTTTTTTTCCAGTTGAGGGGCTTGAACTCAGGGCTTGGGCACTGTCCCTGATGTCTGTTTTTCATCTAGGCCAGTGCTCTACCTCTTGAGCCATAGCTCTACTTCCAGATGGAAATTGGAGATGAGGCTCTCGTGGGACTTTCCTGCCTGGGCTGGTAAATGAGATCTCCTTTGGATGTCAGCCTCCCAAGTGACCAGGTTGACAGGCATGAGATGACAGAAGTGCACCATCAGTGCAGGGCTTAAGGTGTCTAGTCCTTCAGAATTTCCACCTAGTCCTCCTCTAGATGCTACCACCTAGACACTCCTCTACTTCCCTCAGGGACAGCAAAAGGAGGCTGAGAATCTGGGTGGGGCCATAGCATTAAAGTGCCCCTCCACATCACTAACCCTCTCTAAGTTCCCATCTGCCTCCTCTGGGTGGACTGGTCGTCCTGGGCAGATTAGACCCACTAGGAGTTCTGGGACCTGCCCTATATCCCCTGCCAAACCCACCAGGTACCTAAGGATTTCTGGTGCCAGCTGCTTCATGTCCTGGTGGAAGACGTTGGGAGGGTTGCTGATAACTGGGTCCAGGGGTGCTCAGGAAAGGAGTGTCCAGGTCTCCTCTGTAAATGACGGAGACACAAAGCATGGAAGACTCCTAAGAGCTTCAGGTCATAGCCATCCACCTGTCACCAAGGTCCCTTGGAGAACTGTTTTATGTTGACAGCCCTGGGGCCAGACCTCAGGCCCTTGTGCTGTCCCCGACTTTCTTTGTCTCCGGGGGAGCACTTGTCCACCTGAGCCACGGTGCCACTTTCAGCTTTCTCTGAGTATGCGGGACCTAGGAATCGAGCCCGAGCTTTCCTGCATGCTAGGCGTGCCATCTACCTCTAAGACACAATCCCAGACCTGGATAGCTATTCTTCAGTGACCCCTCAGGCCTGTCTTGAGACAGTCTCGCACATCTATACAGAGTCTCACATATCTGTACCGAGTCTCTCACCTGCAGCCCTGGCTGGAAATGAACACGCTCTGCTATGTTGTCCATCATCTGCAGGACCTTCGATCTCTGTGTTTTCTGTCAGATACTCCTTGTTAAACAGGACCCCCTTTTCAAGTGCTGCCTCCAAGAAGCCCATTTTGATCACCTTGGCAGAGCTGGAGCCTCTGCCCTCTGCAGGGTGCTGACCTTGTCACCCTCTGCCTTCCGGTTAGAAGGGGAAGGCCTGGATTCCACCACCAGATTTCTGAAGGCCCTGATACACCACCCAGGGACAGGTGTTGTATCACACTCTGTGAGAGGGCACTCTCCCAGGCAGTCTCTGGCCAAAAGACAGGGCCATTTCTCTGTGTGGGCTTGAACTGAGGATCTGGGAGCTGACTCTCCGAGTTTAATTGCTCAAGGCTGGTGCTCTACCTCTTGAGCCACAGCTCCACTTCTGGCTTTTTGGTGGTTCCATAGAGAGTAGAGTATCTCGGGCTTTCCAGCTTATGGTGGCTTCAAATCGTGATCCTCAGATCTCAGCCTCCTGAGTAGCCAGGATGACAGGCATGAGCCTGAGCATCAGGTAATGGGTACCAAGTGCTTCTTTTTTTTTTTTTTGATCCTGTTTATCTTTTGTCAACTAGCAAGCACAAGTTAAAATTATCAGTTACAGGGGATAAAAATCCTCTCCTAGGTCAGTTAATCCAAAGAGATAAAGTGTCTTTGGAAAAGGCTAGTCTGAGTTGGTCTTAAGGTGTGTGTGTGTGTGTGTGTGTGTGTAAGTGTCAGGAATACCTACCCTCATCTCTGTGGTGCCTCATCCTCCGAGTAGGGAGTGCATCTAGGATCCTGACCCCAAGGAAGGCAGATGGGGGAGGGTACTTAAGGTCACATCCAGGGGGATGTACCGAATTCTGTCCTACAACCGAAGGCTGGACAGATAAAGGAGAGAAGGAGAGGTTTAGGGGAACATCAAGGGAAGCCCCTTAACTTTGGCTAAAAATACCAGCCAGCTAGAAGACTGAATTCATCTTTCTTGGTAGTCAGATAAAATGTGTACATTGTTCATTTATTTTCTTATGATTGTGTGAGTCCTAGGGCTTGGATTCAGGGCCTGGGTGTTATCCTTGAGCTTATTTTGTTCAAGGCTGAAGCTCTACCACTTGAGCCACAGCACCACATCTGGCTTTTTTGTGTGTGGGTTGGTGGCGGGGGAACAGGTGGTATATGGGAGATAATAATTTCACGGACTTTCCCGCCCGGGCTGGCTCTGAGTCATGACCATCAGACTTCAGACTCCCGAATAGCCAGGATGATGAGTGGGAGCCACGAGCTCCTGACCGCCAACATCCATTTATACTCCTTTAGGACCAGGGCTGGGCCACCCACACTGAACCTCCTTGTTGGGAGTGGGTGTAATACATCAACAGCCTTCCAATCTTTGAGTATTTTTCCAGGTCAGTCTGATGGTGGCTTCCTCCTTATTGACAGCAGTGATTTGGCTCTGTCACAAGATCAAATATCCCCCTGTCAGGTCTGTCTGGGGTATTTCTTCTGCACCCCACCCCCCTAACCGAAATGACACTCCTCAGCAAAGGGTAGTAGACACAGAGTGTTTTCATTGTAATTATAGCCAGGGTCTGGCCAGATAGGTGGGGGTATGGGTCAGAAGACTGGGAATGTGCTGGGCAGGGGAACAATGTGACACCTCCTCATCCATTTTCATTCAATGGTCTAGCAGAGAGATGTGGGGAAGGACTCATGGGCTGGACAATGAATAACTATCACGGCCTAGCCAGGGCACAGAAGGGGTTACCTCATGAAGCTGGTTCAACAGCTGAGTGACACAGCTGCTGAACCACAGCCCACATGCAGAATGAGAGGGCCACCTTGGGTTCTAGTCACATGGGGATGCTGGGCCACTTCCTCCAGGACCCATTCAACCAGTTCCAGAGAGAGAGAAAGAGGGGGAGGGAGGGAGAGAGAGAGAGAGAGAGAGAGAAAGAGAGAGAGAGAGAGAGAGAGAGAGAGAGAGAGAGAGAGAGGGCCAGAATTACACTTAAGCCTGTTGCCGGTGGCTCAGGACTATAATCCTAACTACACAGGAGGCTGAGATGTGAAGATCATGGTTCATAGGTGGCCAGGGCAAGAACATCCGTGAGACACTTATCCTCAAAGAACCACACGATAAATGGAAAAGACATTGTGGCTCATGAGGCAGAGTGCGATCCTTGACCTAAGGAGCTCGGGGACAGCAGCTAGGCCCAGAATTCGAGCCCCACGAATAACAAGAAGTGGAGTTCCCACCGCAAGAAGTGGACTGAATAACACCCACTGTCCTAGGGAGCATGGCAGAGAAGTCAGGCCGAGCTTCCAGTCAGCTGGGGTCATGAGTAGTTCACCCAGCTTCTCCATGCCACGTTTTCCCCAGCTGCAAAACTGAATACAGTGAAGGATCCCCTTCATCATGGGGATAGAGTAATGATGAAAGACAGTCATGTTTTGTTTCATAATCCCACACCTGTTGCACAATTAATAACAGGCCCCATCTGAGCCCTTTCCGGGTCACTTCCTGTCATATGCTCACAGAATTGCTGACAACCATATCTGACAGCCGTGCCCTCTGTGCCTGGCCCTGCTCAGGAGATCCCTCTGCATAAGTTCCTTATTTCTTCACAACTCTCCTGTGAGGAGACTGAGGTCCGCTGGCTGACATCCAACCCAGAGATTCACCTGGGTTCAAGAATTGGCTACTGTGGACTAAGAGTTTGGGACAATCCATCTAAACCGATGACTGAGCATGGCACTATTGCCTACCATCCCAACCCCCCCCACACACACACCTCCACAGTCCTTTGCAGGCAAAGATGTTTTACTTTCTTCCTTTTTGTTGGTTGTGGCACTTAAACTTTGGGCCTGGGTGCTGTTCTGGAGCTCCTCAGCTCAAGGCCAGCACTCTACTACTTGAGCCACAGCACCACTTCTGGTTTCTGGTGCTTTGTTGGAGAGAAGAGTCTGAGGGTCTTTCCTGCCCAACCTTGCTTGGAACCGTGATCTTCAGTTCTCAGCTTCTGAGTCCTTAGGATGACAGCCATGAGCCACTGGTACCTGGCCAAAGATGCTTTTCCATGCCTGTCATCCTATCCCCTCAGGAGACTGAGATCTGAGGACTGCAGTTGGATGCTACCTTTGGGAACAAGGTCCATGAGAACTCTTATCTCCAATCAAACACCCAAAAACCTTGCAAGTGGAGCTGTGGCACAAATGGCAGAGTGCTAACTTTGAGCATAAAACAACGGATGAGACCCAGGCCCTAGTTTTTCTAGGTCACCCAAGAAAGGGAAGCAGGTGGGCACACAGGAGCTCAAAGCTCACAAATAATACTCAAGACTCACAGAATATATCCCATCCTGCTCTGATTCTCTGGATTCTATGTCCTAGATCACAGAAGTCTTAGATGGGACTGACTATGCACCAAGTCAGGACGATCAAGTACAATCTCATACTGAGGATCCCGTGATCTCATCAAGGACTCAAGATCTCACTGTCCTGCATCAACACTGGGCAGTCAGGTGAGGTCTAGTTATCCAACCACAAGATATGGGAATGAAAGGATTTCTTGGCCAAGGGATGCAGACTGGAGGGCTCTCAGTCCCCCTCTCTCAGGAGGGAGAAAAGGGCCAATCCATCCCAGGAATGTTCCTGGGTTGTGACTATCCTCAATAAAACAACCCTGCTCAGATTCAGTGCCTCTGGTTTTCCCACCAGCCTCTACCCAGCCCTACCCAACTTTCAATAGGCCCTCTCTGCATCCCAGATCTGCCATTTGACTAAAGGCTGAGCCAGCAAAGAGACCCACCTCTGCCTCTGAGAATGGCAGTCAGGGGGCCCTAGAGTCCCCTAGAGGAAGTCTCGGGGCAACACGGGTCTAACTCCAGCCCTCATTCTCTGGCTGTCCTGTGCCAGTGGCACGCTTACCTCTGTTTCTAGTAGAAGAATGAACACCGGAGGTGTCATCTTCAGATAGAGCCAGCAAAAATCCCAGTCCCCAAGGATGTACCACACAGGCATCCTGCAGCAGATGACAGCCAGCTTGTCAATGGTGAACCCAAAGTGCCAGGACTTTTAACAGCCATGTGGCTGGGTCGAAGGCTCTATCACTGATGGTCTAGGTTGTCAGGTGAGGTCATGGCTCCAATGGCCTGACACACCTGAACTGGGATGGTCCTCCCTCTTCATCTTCCTGTTTATCCCTTGCCCCCCTCCTCTTGACACTCCCTCAGCACATACCTAACTATTTTTTGAACACTTTCTTCTTATCTGACCAGAAAATAAACTCGGAGGGCCTGGGGAAACTGAAATTTGGTGACGCATCCTGAGCCCTAAGGTCTACCCGAGGCTGTTTCCCTCTGCAGTCAGAGACCACACAGCTCCTGGATGTCATGAAGTTGCTGAGGGGTCAGTGGCTTGGTCCTACCTACTGGCTTTAGGCTCTGAAACTGTCCTCACAGAGATTGTGAATGGTTGGCTCCCTTGATTCAGGGACTTGAAACCAAGGCTTGCATGCTCCCTTCCTTCCTTTCCTTCTTTTCTCCCTCCATCCTTCCCTCCTCTCTTTCTCTTTCCTTTCTTTGTGTGACTCCTGGGCCTTGAAATCAGAGCCTACTGTTGTCTCTGAGCCTTTTTACTCAAGGCCAACAGTCTACAGCTTGAGCCACTCATCAACTTCTGGTGCCACGCCTACTCTGGTGGAGTCTGCTTAGCATGGGAAACCTGCTTTCAGATCTGAGAATGGGGCTTCAAAGAGGCCTACCTCGTGGAAAAGGCTGGCAAGCCCCTGGGAAAGATGTGTTGCTGTTTTTCTTTTCTTCGCTGTATAGGAGTGCCTATTAATATTTTACTGTTCCTGCTGCTTATTGTACTTACTCATGCTCAACCTTCCCTTATTCAAGGCTCTTTCTTTTTTTTTTTTTTTTCAACATGCAAACAGCAATTGCCACTGCATGCTGTGTTTTATTGTTAGTGGGTATTTAAAGACAAGCAAGCATAATCTTTGCCAAGATTTGGTTAGAAAACATTCACACAAAAAATTTCCACAGATACATTTTTACTTAACCTATGAGACAATGTCTAGGTATATTATTATCTAAACTATTTTAGAGCAAGCTCAAACCACTTCTCCAATCTCAGGAAAATGCTTGACCAGCTGTTCACCTATGCTTAAGCAAGCAGAAGAGCTACTTCCTCAGCTCTCAGGAGTCTGTGACATGTGTCTGGAGATAGGGAGAGAGAAGGTTTTCCCTCTCTAGCCTGGCATTCCAAGAGCTTTCCTAATGATGATGACTCCAACATCTGATGAGTGTCCTGAGAATATGACTAACTCACCAGAGTTAAGTGCTACCCTGAAAGCCCCTCTTATGGAGGCTAGTAGACAAGTTATACGTAAATATAAAAGTATTGGGGGTTTCATGATGTCACTTCAACAGAAGGAATTGTTTGTAAGAGATTTACAAGAAGCTGTAGGCACGGCTAGAGCAGAAAGTGTGTATGGCTACTGGAGACTTTCCTTTAATCCTAAAGCATATACAATAGATTTATATAGATATCCTGTAGATAAGAAAGATGTAGAGGGATATTTAGACCAAAAGCTAAATAAGATTCCTAAAAGGTTGGTAGATGAAAGGTGGCAATGGCTTATCAGAGGAAAATGGTGGGATCCTCCATTATCTAGAGGACCCCCAAAACTTCCCCCAGATCCATAGCCTTTAACAGGTGTGTATGATACAGATGGCAACCGTTGGGTAAACTACTTAGGAGAAAGAACTTCCTATTACTCTCTTTCATTTACTGAGAGACTTGTTAGATCTAGGTCTCCTTGGTGCTTACAATTAAAGAAGGAACAAGAAAGATCTTATGAGACAGTTAAGGCCTCTATAGAAAAAAGTAAACGATTATGTGAAAGGGTTACAGAAAAGACACTATAAGCTTAAATTTGATATATGGCCAGATTTAACTAAGTATACTGAATATCATGATTTTTGGCCACAAATTGGGGACTCTCTAAAAGATGGCAAAGAAGCACAATTGCTTAGAAAAGATTTGAAATGTATAAAGTACAAAACTAAACAAAATTAACTATGAAGTACTAGAGTTCATGACTTTCTGTTCAGCACCTTGCCCACATGCTCTGGTTAATGGTTAATTGGTGATAAACATCGAAACCCATTGTATTTCTTAAAAATAGAGGTAAAGCCAAAAACAAGTGACTATCATCATAGCTCGTCATCCAAAAAACAAGATCAGGCAACCAGCTGGTGACCACCCAAGAACGAAGCCTTGCAGCAAGATTGTGTAACCTTTTGCCCTTTCTCATGGAGACTTTTGTTATAAAAGCTTGTTATCCTCTGCATTAAATCGCACTCAGCATCTACTCCTCTTGTGTGTGAGTTGTCTGTTTGACATCTCCCCACCTATTCCAGTTCCTCCACTAGGTGTCCTCCGTTGTCCCGACAGAGCCAGTCCGCGGCATTCTGGCGTTTTCTTTTTGGTAGTTTGTTGGAGATAAGAGTCTTACAGGCTTTTCTGCCTGGGAATTAAGACTCAGTTCTCCCATCTCAGCCTCCTAAGTAGCTAGGATGTCAGGTGTGAAGCACCGGCATCCAGCTCAAACCAAGATTTCTTCATGTGCTGTGTAACCGGCGCTGGAACCTTTCATCGTCTATGACCACCTGGACCTGGCACACACTGTAACGGTTTGTTGGGCAAATAAATGAGCATCTCTCTATGACAATATTACAGAAAACTCCCATCCAACTCAGGTAAGCATCCTGGGGGTGGAGGGGTTGGTGGGGGAGGTGTCAAATCCTATGTAGTTCTATCACAGTTCTCCCTTGTCCCTCATCCTGCTCTCCTGGTGCCACTGCACTCAACGGTTTTGGCTCTGAGGATGTGAGCCACGATGTACTCGCTGGATTCTGGGGCCTCTTGAATGACTCTCTTCTCAAAGATCTTTGTCCATCGGCTGACCCACACTTTGGCACTCAGTTCCACCCTCAGGTGTCAATGAGGCTGCCATGAGGTGAACGCCTGGCTCAAGGGGCCTCCTCTTCTCCCCCTGGGGCCAGACAGGACGGTCCACCACATCTGGCCCCCAAGTTTCATGTTGCAGAGAAAGGATCCTTGAGGCATCCTCGGTCTCTGGATCTCTCAGATTCCAGTGCAGGTACTGGGAATCGACTCTGCTCACAGTTGGCAGGCTTGGGATGGCGAGGTCAACATCTCTGCTGCCCATGATGTCCTTGACTGTGTGGTCACCCTAGAGAGAACCAGAGGAGGATCAGCAGCTGCTGGAGGAAGGCAGTCAATGTATGATATTCATGACAAGAGACGATTTGGCTTGGGAACTCTGCCTCTGCTGTTTTGAACATCATAGTTTGGCAGCTGAAATCCTCCATCTAATTTGACCTATAATCCCAGTCATTAGTAGTAATTGCCAGCTTAAAGAAAAAACCCTGGAAAAGCTGGCATTTCAGTTGTCCCAATCAAACTTAAAGGGTTCCAAATTCAGTGGTCCCCTTTTCCTTCCAGACAGCCTACCGCAGGTTACAGAAACTGGCATTCAGCCAGCCCTAGCTAACTGCCATGGCCTGATTCTGAGCAGGCTTCAGCAGGGGGAACACAATTGCCTCCCACTGCCCAGCTGGAAACACCCAGGCAGGACAGATTGGAGTCTACAGGACTCTAGGGAGGACTGCCCACTTGTGCACTGCCCTGGGAGGTAATCCACACCACCAGTGAGGACCCGGAGCCCCCTGCGCAGATGCCCATGGACAATGTCAAGCCCTGCATAAGGTTCCCCTCTCATCCTTGTTTGTGGTGAACCATCTGCAATGTCACACCATTCGCCACCCCCAGACCCTCCTAGCTTCACATCCTCTGCCCTACTCTCCCCATATCATTCCCTAACTATATTTGGCAGACACATTCCCAACCCTTGAATCAGCTCCAACTCTACACACCAGAGCAGAGTTTCTGGCTGAAAGAGTGTGGCTGTGGTCACACTCGCCTCATGAGCCTTCTGGCTGAAGACAGAAGGACAGGTGTCCACTCTGGTCATGCAATTCACACAGGCCTCCGAGGGGAGACCCACACAGGCCAAGCAGCTACTGTGGGCTACAGAAAAGGGGGAAGAGAGAAGTGGAAAGATGTAGAAAGGAACATCTACTGAAACCTTCCCCAAAGGTGCCATGAAATGGTGAAGGAGAAAACAAAAATAGTGGTTGGGCTCATACTTGGCATTGATGACAAAAGAAAAATACACATACACACAAATAAAATGTTTTTTCTCTTTTTAGACATGGTGACTTAAATATGTTTTCATTGTTCTCATCTCCCTGCTCTCCCAACACACACACACACACACACACACACACACACACACACACACACACACACACACACACACACACACATCTAGAACGGTGACAGAAGACTCATCCATGCAGCACCTGCAATTTGCCAACTGATCATTTACCTGAGCACAGTCAGGCTGTACAAGGAGAAAGATGATCTCTCTCTCTCCCTCTCTCCCCACCTCTGCTTATCTCTCACTCATACACACACACAGATTCAGAGCAGCGCCTCTTCTGAGTTTGTCAGTTCCTCATCTAGGACAATGTACAAGCTGGGGCATGGGAGTTCCCTTGTCAGAACAAGGGGCTCCCACCAAAGGGGAGCACTGTTCTAATAACAAAAAATCACCCTGCCTCTCCCTTTCTCCAGGGCCAGAACCTTCCTCTTGGGAACAACAAACCTTGACTCCCATTCACCAAAACCCTAGGCCAGGATGCTGGATGAAGGAGTCCTGAGACAGGTGGCTCCTCAGAGCCGGGACAGATTGCCACGCCAATTACACTTGGTTGAAACTTTTGGAATGAAAGGTTCCGGACAGGAGTGGAGCCTGGCATAAACTCAAGCCCCAGGCATCCCCCAGGAGTTGGTGGAGAACTGGATTCCCTAAAAAAGGCAATCTGGTCAGACTTAACCCGTTGTTCTCTGAGAAAGAGAAGTTCCAGTGTGACTGCTGCTCACCACAATGACCCAGGGCCCAGTGGCAGGATGCCTGCCCTGTGCCCTGACAAGTCCCATCTGGGAGAGCGTCTGTCCTGCCTCCAGGCCAATTCAGGCCTGCCATTGTATACAACAACCCTTGTTTCCTCCTCTAACAAGCAGCACAGTATCCAACCACCATGGAAACCCAAGAGGCACAATGGAGGGGAAGTTGCCAAAGCAAGCGTTTGGAAAGGAGCAGAGATCACAGCAGGCAAAGCAGCCATGAAGATGTGTCTACAAGGAGTTCTTAGCTGGGTTCAGCAAAGAGAGGCTGGCGCAGGTGGGCAGAGCACTTCCATAAAGCTGCCTGTGGTGGATAGATGGCTTCTGATTTGACATTGACAACAGAATAAAGGACTGCAAATTCAATGAATGGTCTCTGGCCAGAAAAATAAGGTCAAATGCTTAAGTTTCTGCACTTCCAGTGGTTCCTGGTATCTCCAGCTGAGTGGACATCTTTCTGTGACCAGTGGGTGTCACGCCACCTTCTGTGGAGTCTGCGTGAGAGATCGCGTTGTTGGTTCAAGGCTTCCCATACACTTGGCTGCACCTTTATAGCCTCTACCTTTATTCTTACTATATTCTTCTTGGCTGTACATTCATTGCCTTTATTCTCGTTTTGGCTATTTTTCTATTGATCCACGAAGAGAGCATGTTGTATTTTTCCAGTCCAATAGAGACGGCTTCTCTAAGTAATAAAGACTAAGGCCAAAGATTAAATGTGGGCAATGCCCCAATCAATCTATCATTTGATGTGACGTTGCCTCCAGAAACTCCTACAACTTCACAAGCGGTTTTGCAGCTCACACATAGTAAATATAGAGACTTAAAATTTCTAGATATGTCCAACAGACAAAATCAATAAATTAAACTAAGATAGAAAGAGTTATCCCAGTAGTTTAGAGAGTTCTAAAAAAGAAGGGACCTCTGATTATAAAAGAAAAAGAAAGATTCTCCCAACAGTTATGATTAAGTTTAGTCCAACTTACGTTATAGGGAATAGATGGTGTTTTCACACAAAATATAAAGTTAGTAACATATTTCCTAAACCAACCAAGAACCATTTCCTTATACAGGAGCTTATAAAGATGAAATTAGTTGGATAAAAATAAAATTAAAAAGAGTACAATGTAAGTACAGCCCTGTCTTAGGTTTGTTAATTATTAAACATAAAAAAGGCTAAATAGATGATGTATTCTATTAAACAATATGCTAGACTTGTTTCACACCACTTAGCTTAAACAGTTGGTGGGATAGTCATTAATTTTCATGTAATTCATCAATGCTTTTCCTTTAAAAAAATTGGTTACGTGCTTAAATAAAAAAAGAATCTATGTCACAAAAACACACTGTATAAAAATGTTAATTCTCCTCAATAAAGATACACTCAGATGCAACACTTTTGAGTCTGTGTCTGTTTGTCACTTCGCCGACTCCTTTGCCCACCTATCCTGAGATCCTTGTCCCGTCGGTCCCAGTGCTCTGGCAGAGCTGGTCCATCGCAACAGATAACAAGCAGGGGTTCATGGTGCCCCCAGAGGGGTGTCTGACCTGGGGTGGGGGCAGTGTTGGGGAAATGGATGGGGTCCTAAATGTTACATACATGGATGGACTCCCTATTTCCAGCTTAGATGCTTCTAGGCGACTTGGAGCATTCTTGGGGAGGATGAGGAGACCAAATGGGCCTAGAGCAACAGCAGATTCTGGCATAGCTGCGAAATGTGATTACCCTGTGAGAACTGATGACTGCTGGGGTGGGAAGAACAGGCTGGGTGTATATGGGTGTGCTCGTCCCAGATATTCATCTTCTATCTCACCCCCAGTGCCCTCACCTCCCTAGTAGACTCTTCTAGGACCCTCCTCAGATGAAAGGGTGACCGAGCACAGAGGACAAGTGCTCACACAGCATGGGGTCTATCTTCTGTATTAAACACTGCCGCCCCCACAAAAAAGGAGAAGACCTGAGAAGGCAGGTGTGGAGATGCTGCTCCCCACCTCTGACTGAATCCACCAGGTTTCCAACAGGGTGACGAAGGGTGCAGATGGGTGGTTGTGTGGCTCCATTACTCCAGGCCAGGAGCTCTCTGGCGCCCCCTCCTCACCCCACCCTGCATCTCCCTATTTCCTGGGACACTGGCCACTAGGGCTGGGAGTGGGAAACTCAGATTGCCACCCACCCCACCCCCCACCCCTGGGGGGCATTTGTGGCAGAGCCAGGGTGTACTGTTGGGTACAGGGGACGCACAGGTGGGACCAGAGAGGGGAAGCGGCAGGCATGGGTCCGGGTCCGGGGAGTGGGGGGGAATGTTATGGGGGGTCGAGGGATTTGCGAAGTTTGGTGTTCCCAAGGTGTGGGCCCACAGGGCGGCCACTCACATGTGCTGCTGGGAGAAGCTGTGGGTGATGGCTCCAGGTGCCGCAGGCAGCCCGGAGTCAATATCCAAGACTGGGACCGGGTCTCTGAGGCAAGCCAGCCAAGGGCGCGTTATCTCCACTGGGCAACTGAGAGAGGCTCCATGGGTCTGAGCCAGCAGGGCCATGTTTGAAACACAGTGCCTTGGGGAGGATGGGTGAGGGAGGGGGGCATATGTGGGCGCATGGTGGGGCTGAGCGCAGCCTCTCCTCCTCCCCATCAGCTGCAGCCACCTCAGCTGCCTCCTCCTTAGAGGACCCTGCCTGATCCACAGCCACAGCTGTTTCTGCTGATGTCACCATCACCCCTGCCCCTGCTGCCGCCGCTGCTGCCTCTTCAGCTGCCTTCTCCTCAGCGGCCTCCTCCTCTGTGGCTGCTGCCACCACCATGATAATTGAAACCTTGGACTCAGGACAGCCCATGGCCGCCGCACCACCGCAGGGCTGCTTGAGGTGATGTGTCTGCTGTGCCAGCTCAATATGCTCTGGGCTCCCGGCCAGGACCTTCACTTCAATTGAGGCCTCAGCCAGCCACTGAAGCTGCTACCTCTTGTGCATGTGCTCGCTCCTCTCTGCACTCTCTCTCTCTCTCTCCTCTCTCTCTCTCTCTTCCTCCACTCCTCTTGTGGGTCGCCTAGCACCCTCCACGCATGCGTGCCTGCCACTGAGAGACCCTGGCCACTGCTGCCACCACAGTGAGCCCCCTTGGCCATGCCTCCTCCTCCCCTGGGCCCCACGCCCTTCTCCCCTCAGCCCAGCCCCCCACCCTTGACTACAAGAGCAGCCCTGACTGGGCCCTAAGGCTTCCAGGCCATGGGAATTTCAACCTCACCTCAGTTCAGCACTCCCTGCCAACCCTATCACTTGCACTGGGGATTGAATCTCCCCTCAGCCCCACCTCTGGAGGAGACTCTCCTCCATTCCTCTCCACTCCACACATCAAGCAGGTGCACAGTGACCACTGTGTGTGTGTGTGTGTGTGTGTGTGTGTGTGTGAGAGAGAGAGAGAGAGAGAGAGAGAGAGAGAGAGAGAGAGAGAGAGAGAGATTGTTGGGGATAACTACCTCAGAACATAGCACCCTTTGGGATGACTCATCACATAGCACACTTCAAAAAGCAGCACAAAGCACCCTGCGTAAAGGACTCAGCACAGTGCACCCTTTGAAGGACTTAGCATATAGTAACCTTTGGGATGACTCAACACACAGCTCCCTTCGAAGGAGGGAGTCCATAGCACGCAGTGTATAGGACTCAGTACATGGCAGTCTTTGAAAAACTCAGCACATAGCACTCTTTCCCAGAACTCAGCACTTAGCACCCTGTGTTAAGACTCCACACACACCACTCTTTGAAGGGCTGAGTATGTAGCACCCTGGGTAAAACATTCAGTGCACAGCACCCTTTGAAATACTCAGCAAATAACACAGTTTTGAAGGACTCACACATACCACCCTGTGGAAGGACTCAGCACACAGCATCATTTGAAGGACAGTACAGAGCAACCTATGTAAAGAACTCGGCACACAGCACTCGAAAAACTCACCTTGTCCCACTCTTATCAAGGATGCAGCACATTGCAACCATTTGGATGACTCAGCACACAGCCTCTTTTGAAGGACTCAGCAAAAGTACCCTGTGTAAAAGAGTCAACCCACAGAATCCATTGAAAAATTCACCTGTTCCTCCCTTCTCAAGGGCTCAGCACATAGCACCTTTTGGATGAATTGTCACACTGCACCTTTTGAAGGCCTCAGCATAAAGTACATTGTATAATGGACTCAGCACACAGCACACTTTGGAAAACCCAGCACGGCCCACTGTTCACAAGGACTCAGAATATAGCACCGTTTGGGATGACTCAGTACACAAAATGCTTTTTGAGGACTCAGCACAAAAACTTCATGTGGGAAGGACCCAGAAAAGAGCACCCTGTGAAGGACTCAGCACATAGCTGTATGTCACAAGTTCAGCTGTAATTAGAATTAGGGTGCTTTCTTCAGTATCACCATTCTTCAGAAACACTTCACAAATCCTACTAGCTCACATTTATATAACCTATGTTTCATGGGGGAGGGTCAGCTGGGGGTCTTGAACTAAAAGATTGGGGGCCCTGTCTCTGAGCTCTTTGGTTCACTGTTAGAGCTCTACCACTTTGAGCCACAGCTCCAATTTTTTTGGGGGGGTTGCTCTTTAACAAGCATTATGGGGATCAGAAACGCCAAGTTGGGGTGTCCGTTGGCAAAGGCTCTTAGCTGGGCCTGGAGCTGACCTCTCGCTTCCTTGTGCCCCTGGGAGCTGGGCCTCCTAGAGCTCTCTTGGCCTAGGGTGGAACAGATCTGCTCTGTAATCAGCATTCAGGGTGGGCAAAAGTCACCTTGGCCCTGGTCATTTCCCCAGTTGAACGCTACAGGACAATAGTCCCGCATGATGGCATGGGGCCACATGTCCCACGTCTGGCTACAAGGGGGCAGGAGTCTCCCACCATAGGGATTGTACCTGCAAGTTGTGTTTACTCTTGCTTCCTTGAGGCCATCATCATGCTTCAAAGCCACCCTGGACAGGAAAGTCCTTGAGACTCTTACCTACAATTAACTATCAAAAAGCAAGTGGGGCTGTGGCTCAAGTGGCAGAGCACTAGCCTTGAGCAAGAAAACTCAGGGATAGAGCCTAGGCCCTGAGTTCACACACACACACACACACACACACACACACACACACACACACACACACACACACACACACCTCATGCATGCAAAATCAGAGATTTCTACACTGCAGTCTTTGGGTACTCTATACATTTTCTCTGCTAAACCTGGTGGCGGTTAATCTAGGTGTTTGATGCATCCAACACCAGGTGGTATCTTTAATTTTGTGCAACAGAATGGCTAGAAGGTCAGCCATCCCCCATCCCAGCTCCTTGATTAGGTCAAGTCTATCCAGGCCCTTTGGGGTTCCTTTTACAGACTTGCCAAGAAGCCTTCAAAAGGCATCACATGCTGGGCACTGATGGCTCATGTCTGTCATCCTAGCTACTCTGGAAGCTGAGATCTGGAGGATCACAGTTCAAAACCATCCTAGGCAGGAAGTATGTGAGACTCTTATCCTAGATGAAGCATCAGAAAACAAGAAGTGGCACTGTGGTTCAAGTGGTAGAGTGCTAGCTATGAGGAAAAGAGCTCAGGGACAGTGGCCAAGCCCTGAGTTCAAGCCCCAGGACTGGAAGAAAAAAATCTTTGTTGGAGGCTTGTTTTCCCTTTCAAAACAATTCATTCTTTGTGATAAGCATAACATGGGCCTCTTCCCTGGCCACCAATGGTCCATTAGATGTCCCTTGAATATGGGCCGCCTCCTAGCAGCCTCTGCCCTACCCGACCCGCAGTTTACCCTTCCCATCACCTGGCAGATGGAGGCCTGAGAGAAGTGTGCCTGGCCACCTACTTTTGGTGGCTGCTGAGGCTTTTGAGAGTCAGTATGTCACATAGAGAGTCATCATCTGCATCAGTCTACAGAAGAAAGAGAGGGAGTTCTTTTCACCTGAGCCCTCGAACTGTGGGCTATCTGGATGTGGGGCTTCTGCAGCAGGATGTGTTCTATGTGGGAGTCCTCTACAGAGTAGGCACCCCCGGCCTCTCCTCTGGCAGTTTCCACACTGTGTTGAAGTGGCAATGCATCAAAATCTTTCTGTTCCTCCCTCATTTTGACCACCCCGGAGTCTGAGGCATCTGAAATGGCGGTGGTGGCAGGGGACTCAGCCTGTGCCGGCGTCTGGTGCCCACTGTCCATACCTTCCCCTGAGAGGAGCCACAGCGGCTCCCACAGCTCTCTCCTCTTCTCCATCTTCTACTAGGACAGCCAACACATGTACTCAGGTTTCTCCTGACACAGCTCATCCAGGACGAACATCTGCTGTTTAAATGCCACAAGGGAGTCCTCAATGGTGCAGATGTTTGCCAACAACTGGCTGCATCGGTGGTGGAGCTCATCCACTGGACTCTGGAAGTCCACCTCATCAGGTAGGTCGTGAACGAAGCAAATTTTCTTCTCTAACGCCCACGTGTCCCGCTTCCCATCCCCATGCAGGCTGTGGTGCCAGCTCACAGGGCAGGGGGCCTGTGGCTCCAGCTTTCTCTGGCACTGAGCTGCCAGATGGGCCAGGCACCAACAGTGGGTCTGCCACTCTTGGCACAGTTTTCCCCTGTGGATTTCAGCCACCGAGAGCGCTCACAAATCCATGTCCTTCTAGGTTTGGGGGACGTCTCCATCCTCTGTGATGGTCACGTCGGTAGGAGTTGCCTCCTCAACTTTTGCTTTTCCAGGGCTCTCTGCTTCACCTTCCCCAGGGAAAGCCAGGAAGCTCAGCTGGAACTGCAGTCACTCCTCCTGTGGTCTGATCACTTCCAGGCATTTGAGGGTGTCTTGCCACTTTGGGGGCACCATCTGGTCCTGCCAGTTGGTGGGACCCTGCACTTGCTTCAGCTGCTACAGCAGCTGGGTCTGCCTCTCTAGGTACTGCTGCAGGCCCTCCTTCTCGAACCTCAGCTGCTCATTGGAGGTGATGTGCAGCTCACAGGTGGCTCTGAGCTCCTGCAGCTGGGCCAGGGACTGTTCCTGCCACTCCTTAGCCACTTGACCCTCTCTCAGTCACCTCTTTCCATTCCTATATCTTCTCCTCTGTGTGGTCCAGCTGTTCCACCAGATGTTTCTTCACCTGCTGCTCTGAGTCCAGGATGCTGGCAAGCATCTCCTTCTCACTACTCACCCTGTGGAGAGCGTTCCGCAGCAGGGCCAGCTGTTCCTCCATCTGTCCGTTGCACACACATGCACATCGTGGGGTCTCAGGGATCTCCTGCTGATCCTTGGCCTTCTCCTCCAGTCTCCACAGTTGCTTCTACTGGAAACGCAGCCTCTGGTTTTCCAAGACCTGGATGTGAAGTTGTTCCTCCAGGCTTTTCAACTCCATCTGCGTGCAGTAACCTGGGCCTACACCTACTGCTTGGCCGGAGATGGTCCCGCTGGGGGCCGTGGCTCTGCCTGGTTCCTTCTCAGTTTCCCCCAGCTCCTTCTCTAGGTTGAATACCTGTCTTGATTCTCGATCCTTCTCCTCTGTCAGTTGATTCATCCACTGGATCAGCCACCAGGCCTCCTCCTTCTGCACGGATCTCTCAGGTCTTCTGTGAAGTTGTCTCTCTCTAGATTCGCTGCAGTCACCATCCAGTTCAGGTTGTTCAGTAGTCTCTTTAGTACATCGTGCCCCACCAGCGCTTGTTGGAACTTGCAGATTCTCTTCTTCATGTTGCTCCACTGTGTCCAGAGCACTTCCAGCTTCTCCTGCAACTCTGTGTCCACTTGCTCCAGATCATTGAAGCTTCTGATATTTTCCTCAAGCTAAAGGGTCACATCATTCAGCTGTTTGAAGAACATTTTGGTCTCTTTCTGTGAGCAGTGACCACAGACGCTGCCATCTCCAGCTCCGCCACTTGCTCCTCTGCAGCCTGCAGGCAGCTGGTGAGAACTTCGTGTTCTCTTCTCTGTCATTGGTCACCTACTGCACGCGGGCCAGTGTATATTGTAAATCACTTTCTACCTAAACCAACCTCTGTATGGGTGCCTTGTGGATCTCTAGCTCCATTTTCAGTGCTGTGTGCAGCTGAGCTATCTTCTCCTTCTATTTCTCCTGTTGATCCTGAAAGTCTGTCTTTTCCTGCTTCAGTGGTTGGATCTTGGCACAGAGCGCCTCTTTGCTTCTTTTGCTGGGATCCAGGGCGGGAACCTCGTGTCATTAACACCTTTGTGAATCCTTGGTGGTATCGGGACCATCACACTCTGGACCCTGGTGGCTGTGACTGTGTCCAAAGGCAGAGGAGGCCCATGGTCAGAATCACCTTTGGCTGGACTCTCCTTTGAATCACTCTCCCCAGTGGCATTTGTCTTGGGGATCTTTCAAATTTTTGTGTTCTTTGTTTTCTTGAATGTTGCAGGTCTGTCGGGAGGATTCTTCTCCCAGTGTTCTTGTGGCAGTTTCTTGCCTGCAGCTCTTTCGTGGAGTCCTGTTGTTTCAGACATCTAAGCGCTGGGATGGGAAAAATGGGCTGTCCACATTCCCAGGCTCTGGGAAATCCTCTATTCTCCCATTCACTGACCAGGTTGTCAATTTCCTACTCTAATCCAAAGTTGCCTCGAGTCTGTTGTTAACCATTCAGCCACTTCTACTTTTCTCAACTGCTGGTATTGGTGTCAACCAACTGTGGGAATCCAGGTGCTACAGCGCAGCATGGAATGTGAGCGTGGCCACCATTCTAATTTCCCTTTGGTCAGAAAGAACCATGAAAGAATGGGAGTGTGGCAGGAATCCTGAAATGCAGGCAGAATGGGCAGAGTCAAGTTTCCCAGGAAACTGATTCCAATCCTGTTGGGGACAAGAGGGTGACCTGCTTTAACTGGATAGCTGCACAGATGGTTGTGTATGTCTGTTTGTTGCTAGTCCTGGACCTTGAACTCAGGATCTGGGCACACTCCTTGAGCTGCTTTTGCTCAAGGCTAGCCTCAACTAGTGAAGCCACACGGCTCTACTTCTGGCTTTGTTGGCACTGAAGTTGGACAGGGGTCTCAAGGACTTTCCTGCCTAGGGTGACTTTGACCATGATCCTCCTATCACAGCCTTGTAAGTGTCAAGGAGGACTGCTGAGAGCTGTTGGTGCCTACCTAATCATTGGCCTTGTTGATGTTCTGGTACAGACCAGTGAGTTCCCTATCCTCGGGTTGAAGTGGTGGGAGCTGGAGCCCACAGTTGTATTCCTGGTCCTGCCACATCCAGATCGCTAGAGATCCTAAGAAACTCAATCCTATCCTTATAAATACCAATGGCATGTGATATATGTCATGATTGAATGGGCAGTTCTTGAATGATTCTAGTATAATACTATACACAATTATATTCTATGATACTGATCAATTTTAATTAATACTTTATGAAGCATTTAAACAATCACATTCATTAAATGGAGGCAGAATGAAATACCTAAGAATTGGGCATCCCATAGTATAGAGCTGCCATTTTTTCTGTCAGGACTGTGATTGGAACTCATGGTATGGGTAACTCTGTTGCACTGTGTGGGAAGGCGAGGCCCACCACCTCCTTGAAGTCATGAAATTCAAGTCTATTCCTTAGGCCTGAAATGGATCCCCAGCACTAGAAAGCATCCTATTCATGTACATTTTAAACATATGTTTCATATTTACATACATAGGTTGATTCCATATAACGTTCAGTGTACTCATTTTATTTTTTGTTTTATTCATGTATTGGCCATTCATTTTATTAACTATTATGGCACATAGAACATTGATTACATTGATTCCATAGGATATAGATCTGCATATGTGTTCCACTTCATACCTGACACCCAGGACTTTCACAAAAAAGGAAAACTTTTGTCACCATCAGCTTCTTACTCCACGATTCATTTTTTGGGAGTGCTGGCATCTGAACTCATGGCCTACAAAGCCCAATTCATGAATGGGTGTGTCAGCATGCCATCCTGGGGCAAATTAAGCTGACAGGCAGTTCCAAGGACCTGAGATCAAGCCCCAGGGGTTGAAAAATAAGAACAGAGTGACACCCAGATGGTAGTATGCTAATAAATATATATCTTTATAGAGTGCCAGAGATGTCTACACATTATTCATTTACATAGACTACATTCCTACCAGTTCTTGAGTATTTATTATGCCTCCATATAATCAATATTATTGTTTTCATCCTTAATAAACTATTAAGTAAATCAGTGTCCTGGAATTATTGCATATCTGTAAGAAATAGTATTCTTTTAACGCTTCATATTAAATGGAATCAGTCTACTGAAATCATGATGTCTAATTTTATATGAGTAGCATTCATGATCAGCTCATTCAACCATGACATTGATAACATTCCATCATCATTCTTATGGATGGGAACGAGTGTCTTAGGATCTTCTGCCATCTGGAAGTGGCATTACTGGGATTCAAACTCTAGGCCTACGTTGCCGTGTGAGACTATGGCTTCCCCAATAGCCCACCATCCTTCAGCAATGCAAGGTGAAGTACCCTTTGGAGCTGTGTCATTCAGATCCTCCAAGGTTAGTTCAATGGGAGGGAGATCTGCTTTGAGTATCACAAAAGAGGGAGATGGCTTTTTCCTTAAGTTTGGAGATACTGTGATGAGGCTATGTTCTGGGAAGAGTTGAGGCCTTTCAGCAAACAGTAGCTTTTCCTGGGGGCTAGTTTGTGAGAAACTCACAGAGCCCAGCCTGGAGACACTCTCAGGGTTTATGTTTACTGAATTTTAATTGATTGTCAGGGCTGCTAAAGGAGGGGCAGCCTCTGGCTCTGATTACCCAGTGAAGAAAGCCACTCATAGGGCTGGCTCTGAAGCTCGGTGACTCTCCTTTGGGTGGAGCTGAGTCTGGCAGGTCAGTTTAGGTTCTTGTGACCTGCTAAATGACTCTAGTTTTATTCCAAGGCCTGAGTTGGAGCTAGCAGCTCCACCGAGCTTTGTGGGAATCCAAGATGGAGATCTCTGGTACTGGGGGAGAGGGGTGGCCTTCCATCCTCTCCTCCCTGAGAAGGAGTGAGGACTTCAGGCTTCTACTCATGCTGAGTCTTGGTTCCAGGGTCGTCTCTGGTCTGTGAACTACAGGATGAAGATGTCTGGTCCTTGCTGGTTATTGCTGGTGTTGAGTAGAATCTGCTCTCCCGCTGCGTCTGGCTCTTTCTTCCCAGACTCTCTGTGATTCAGGTAAGGCGGGTTCGGCCACCACCGCCACCACTGCTGCGGCGGCGGCAAGGGCTGCTGGCAAGAGCTCAGATCTGTCTCCTTGCCTGGATTTTCCCTCTCTGTCCCAACTCTCTGTCCTGTGATGGCACACTTGGTGTGATTCTCTGGCTTAGGATTGTTCACTGGAACTCTAAAACTGCTTTCTATGTGAGAGCTTGTTTAGCCTCCAGCTTCTCCTCCGCCATCTTATCAAAATTTCAGCGAAGTTACAGTTAAATGGACAAGGTATTGAATACATTTCTTATCAAGCATTGTTGCCCCCTCCTTTGTTTCCCCTTCCCATACTTTCTTATCTCCACCACACACCTCCCCACCCTCCCACCCCCACTCCCCACCACTCCTGACCAAAGTTGAAAACTTTGTTTTTCGACATAATGACTTGTACATCTCATTGTTGCAATGGGTCCACCTGTATCGTTATTTAAAAATGTGTTTTTTTCCTTCCTCTCCACAAATTATACCAACAACAAATACAGTGAAAGCAGGGGTTATACTGTGGGGGAGGGACATACAAAACAACAAAGGAATCATCTTATGAATATGTTCAAAACAATCGTAAGAAAAAAATATTTGAGTCCTTCTCTTGGGGGTTATTTCATCCAACATCAACTTATCTGAACTTTTCTGCATGTCTCAGACATATACTAGTTATTGCAAATAAGGGAAACCATGGGACCTATGTTTCTTTGGGCCTGGATTACTTCACTTAAAAAAATTTTTCCAAGTCTTTCCATTTCCTAACAAAGGGGTCAATGTCATTCTTCCTGATGGAGGCATAGAATTCCATTGTGTATATAGACCACAATTTCTTGATTCATTCATCTACTGAGGGGCATCTGGGTTGCTTCCATATCTTAGCTATGGTAAATAATGTAATAAACATAGTTGTGCTGGTAGTTTTAGTATCGTCTTGTGTGTGTTCATTTGGGTAAATGCCCAAAAGTGGGATTGCTGGGTCATAGGGGAGCTCTATGTGGAGTCTTTTGATGAACCTCCATACTACTTTCCAAAGTGGTTGAACAAGTTTACAGACCCACCAACAATGCAGTAGTGTTCCCTTCTGTCCATATCCCCTCTAGCATCTGTTGTTATTAGAATTCTGGATTATAGCCATTCTATCTGGGGTGAGGTAGTACCTCAATGTTGTTTTGATTTGCATTTCTTTCATGGCCAGGGATGTTGAGCATTTCTTCATGTGTTTATTGGTCATCCTTCTTTCCTCTTCAGAGAAGTTTGTCTTTAAGGCTTTAGCCCACTTATTTATTGGGCAGTTGTTTCCTTGAGGATTTGTTGGTGGGGCATTTAATTTTGTGAGTTCCAGTCATATTTTAGATATGAGACCCTTGTCCGTTGCATGGCTAGTGAAGATCTTCTCCTAATCTGTGGTTGATCTATTGATCTTGCTAGCTATGTCCTTTGCCGTGCAGAAGCTCTGCAATTTCATGCAATCCTATTTGTCTAACCTTTCTTTGATTTGTTGTGTTTCTGGGTGTCCTTGGCCTGTGCCAAGGAGACCTAGGTAGTCTCTTATTCACAGACTCCACTCCTAAATTACTCAAGCTGATTCAAACCTTTGACAAAGCAGCAGGGTATAAAATTAACCCTCAAAAATCAATGCCTTTCCTGTATGCCAACAATGATAAAAGCGTGGCTCAAATTAGGATAGCATCTCCATTCGTAATACCCCACAAAAAAAAAAATACCTAGGAATTAACTTAACCAAAGAAGTGATGGACCTCTATGATGAAAACTTTAAAAACCTGTTAATGGAAATCGAAACAGAATGTAGAAAGTGGAAAAACCTCCCATTCTCCTGAATTGGAAGGATCAACATCAATAAAATGACAAGACTTCCCAAGGCTATCTACAAGTTCAATGTGATACCTATCAATATTCCAACCTCATTCTTCAAGGAAAGAGAAGAAGTAATCCAAAAATTCCTATGGAACAATAAAAGTCCCCAAATAGCAAAAATTATCCTTAACAGAAAGAACAGCGCTGGAGGAATATCAATACCAAATTTCAAATTCTACTACAAAGCCATAATTGAGAGGGAGTCTTGTGGAAGTTCTTGCCTTGTATGGCATGTAATTGAAATCCTCCTGCTCTCATCTCCCCATGGACCTGAGTGATAGAAGTATTCCATCACGCACAGCCAGGTGTTGGGGATCATTACAGGTAAAACTTCACTGGTCTTGAACTGATGTCCCAAATAGCTAGCTTTATAGGCATATGCCTTCAAAACCTTGTTGTATCCCGTTTCACTTTGAAGTAGTGTTTGTACATGCTTAGAGATACAATGATAACACACTACATGTTTAATATATAGAATAGTCAATATAATTAGCAAGTTTATCTCCTAAATCTTTGCAGCTAATATATTTTGATAACCTCCTGACTCTGCTAGTCATTTTTTCTAATATACCATAAACATGAATACATTGATAATGTGGACTAGAAGATTGGATGTTGATAGATATAGACAAGTTAGACTATTTGTAGTAAATATATATTTATCTATTGCTGGCTCTGAAGAACATTATCATATATTCACCATAACAATACCACAATATATTCACCATGACAATAATTTTCCTGCAGTGTAGAATTTTCCATTTCATAATCTGCCATCTTTTTAACTTTTTACATTCTCACAGTATGAATTTTTTCTTGTTTCTTATAATGTTTGAAATTATTAAGATGGAATTAAAAAATTTGTAGAGTCTCCTAAAATTAGCTCATTTTGTTTGGTTTTGTGTTGCTAAATCATTAAAAACAAGGTTTCCTGAAAGTTATGCTAGAAGACTATATCACTAAATTGTATTCTATTTACATCTTATTATTGTACTTTGATATAGAGTTTTGCTGTTGCTGTTTTATGATATAGAGTGCTGTGAAGCCGGACTGAAACTTGCAACCCCACTGCCTCCAGTAACAATTCTTTATCACCAGGTTCTGGAGGCTCATAATTATAACCCTAGCTAATCAGGAGGTTGATACCTGATATTTAGTTAAGACAGCCGGAGCAGGAAATTTTATGAGTCTCTCCTCTCCAGTTCACTAAAAAAAGCTTGCAGCTGAACTGAAGTACAATTGGTAGAGCACTAAGGTCAAGGGAAAGATGCTTGGGATTGTCATATAACCCCCAAGTTCAAGCCCTAAGACACAAATATGAACAGACACACTTTCACACACACACTACCACACACATGTACACGCACAAAGTCCCAGGCAATGTTGTATCTTAAATTCTTATCCAGAGATTGGACAACAGCCTACTTATTTGTGAAGGTTTTTCCTTGATTATTTTGAAGGAGGAGGATAGTTCATGGGACACAGATGACAAGACTTTAGTGAGGAATACTTGATAAAAGATTAACTTATAAAAAGAACAGGAACACAGTTTTTATCTTTAAATCTTACATTCCTTCAACTATACTATTTTTAAAAATTAATCCTTGAATTATGAGAAAACAATGTAGCATCTCTTCCCTTCTCCCCTTCCCCTCTGTCATAAAATATGACAACAAATTCAAAAATACTCTTTTATCTTCTAAGAATGTACACCTGTAAAAATGTCTGACTATATGTGTAATGTTTGTTTTCTAATACTTATTTGATTTTCCCACCGCTAAGAATTTCCTTTTTTCCTGATGACAGCACACTGGGGCTTCAAGGGCAAACAAGATTAAGAAACAAAAACCTAACAATGTCTTAGGAAGTAGATGTTAAAAATAGATGCAAGAAGCACATGACAGCCTGAGGGGTTCCTGAGAGGCAAAATGATTTGTGCAGGAAGAGAGGAATAGTGACAAATAAGGCCTTGATCTGACCTAGGAAGGGCTTTTTGAGGCTGAGACATGCCTGTATCTAGGCCTAGCTGAGGATATTGGGAGTTGACAATGTCCACATGTGTATAAAGTGATGTGGGAGGGGAGATTTCAGCCTCCAGTTTGTCTTTGGGATGGTCTTATGTGAGCAAGCAGCTTAGATCATTGGGCTCTGAGAGATGACATTACCTCCCTCACAATGGAATAGAATATAGAACTCTGAAAGCCACGCAACTGTAACCTACAATCAGCTCAAGCCAGCTCACTTGGCCTGTGGCTCAGGAACAAGAAAGATGTTCTTGTGTTGGTTTCAAAGTCAAGAGACTCAGGTCTCAAGCATGAGAGGTGTGAGTGCCTCACTCGATGCTGAAGACATTGGATCAGTGCCAAACCACTAATCCAATGTCTCAGGACTTTTTATAAGAAGAAACCAAGGAAATCACGAGGCAATTCAGGCCAGGTAAAACTATGACAGAAAACCTATTTAATCTCATCCTAGCCCACACTAGAAACTTCTTCTTATGTGCTTTTATATGTGTAGACAGAAAATATTTGCTGTGCACTTTTCAATTCACTCTATTACAATTACTCAGTTTGAAGTGTATTCCCATTTCCATGTTTCATAGATCCATTCTTTTTTACCAACTCAGTGTGACAATGAGTCAGGCCAAACCCTGAATGTGCCTTATAATATATGGAGCCTGGACTCAGGCTTTCTGCAAATTTTGGTAATGGTCCTGGTCCCTGCCTACCAGAAAGGTGATCCCTTCTATGTTGGAAACTTCCTCCACCACTACACAGAATGGAGGACAATGGAGCAGTTGCTGGATATTCTGTTTAAAAAGTGAGTGTTCCTGGGCTGGGAAGATGGCTCAGTGGTAGAGAGCTTGCCTTGCATGCATGAGGCCCTGGGTTCGATTCCTGACCACCATATAAGCAGAAAACAAGCCAGAAGTGGTGCTGTGGCTCAAGTGATAGAGTGCTAGCATTGAGCTGAAGAGCAGAGGGACAAGGCCTGGGCTCAGAGTTCAAGCTCCATGACCGGACACACAAAAAAAGTGAGTGTTCCTAAGCCAGGCACCAGTAACTCCCGCCTGTAATCCTAGATTCTCAGGAGGCAGAGATCTGAGGTTCATGGTTCAAAGCCAGCCCTGGCAGGAAAGTTCATGATACTCTTATCTCCAATAAACCACTAGAAAACCAGAAGTGGTGCTGTGGCTCAAGGGGTAGAGTGCTCGCCTTGAGCTGAGGGGCTGAGGGATAGCACCCAAGCCCAGAGTTCAAGCCCCATGACCAACAAAAAAAGTGAGTGTTCCTCCTTCAAACCAAGGGCTGATGAGACCCCCCTGGCAGAGTATTGGAATACTTGGTACATCTCTGAGACAGTTTCGCTGGGGTCTTATCAAAGGAGCTTGGCTTGAGACAAAGAAGTGCAGTCCTTGGCTAACTCCTTAGGACTGGGCTGCCAGAACATTTAATTTGCCTCATAAGCTAGTGGAGCCTTAGCAATTTGCTTGCTGAGAGACTAGGATTTAAGGAAGGAGCCAGTGGCATCCAACATCCATGCTCACATAGGAAATCACTATGTTGGAGGCTTTTTGAAGGAATATAGACAGAAGAAAGGAGGCAACTTTAACTTTAATTGGGGGCTTGAGTGCTGTCCCTTTTCTAGCACTCTACCAATTGAGCCCCAGGTCCAATTCTGGCCTTTGGCTGGTTAATTGAAGATAAGTGTATTTAGATTTTTACAAACTAGACAGGGTTCAAACTGTGATTCTCAGATCTCACCCTCTTGATTAGTAGGATTAGAGGCAAGAACCATTGTGCATTTATTTGGACAGATGCACATAAGCATCTTCACAGTTACAATGAAGTTGTATAGATATATCTCCACTTTTGTCTGTCATGTTTACATTACCATGTGGGACTTAGTGAGTCCCATGTGTGTCCTGTTAGTTCAGAAAAGGAGAAGCATAGATTTAACTTCCTTCTCTCCTCCCATTGATACAGATCCTTCTATCATAACTAGGAGGAAGATGAACAAGTGAAAAAGTAAGTGGACACTGGCATAAAGAGAAGTTCTATCCTTGAAAACTTGGTATCTTTGAGGTTTCTGAATCAAACTCAACATTCTTCTTTACACACCAGTTGTGATTTTCACCAGGGGGTTGAGGTTTGGCACTTCAGTGGATAGCAGATTACACAGTTGTGGTTGTGGTTGTGCTTTTGGACTCTCATGGATGACAGGGAGGGCTGTGTATAGCAAGTCAGATCCAGTGGAGAAACAAATTTCTCTTCCTATTAAAGGGATAATTTTAGCGGATTATACTTGAGAAATTACTAGAAGTGGGTTGTGAGGAACATCCTGCTTGCAGGAGTCTCTTCTCACTTCCCAACATGGAAGTCTTGCCAGAAACGGCTATAATACAAGGCTCAGGATGTGGATGGTGGGCTGTCATTTTCCTTGTCATCAATCTGCCCATAGCCGTGTTTGTTTCATCCTCCCTATGTGGATGGAATTCTACCCTGATGATTTCTATGAGCCCAAGAACAATGACACCTTGAAAAGAACTTACACAGTATGTCAAGCTCAACATGCCCTCTTCAGACCTGCTCTTCCACTTACCTATTTTTCTGGACCAGCTGGAGGAACCCATGAGATCAAGAAAAATAGGAAGAAGTCCTTGTTTAGATGGTCAGAGCTTGTGAGTAGGGATGGAACCTGAGTCTCTAGGGATGTGCCTGATTGGCCAAGAGCCCTTAGTACTCCCCAGCTTGGCAAAATGTCCTTTTATGAATATTCTTTTTCAGGTAAATGTCTGTTCTCCTTTTGAAAGAACTTGGAAGTAGCCACTTGTTAGAAACAGCCTACCTCCTCATCAGTGTTCAGTCCCAACTCAAATTCTACTGCTTCTCCCATTAGATCCTCTTGGAAGTTTAGTGACACCTTAACTTCTAGGGTCTACTCAAAGACTCCTGTACCTATTTTCATTCTCAGGTTTGCATCACCGTAGAGAAGCTCCTGCAGAACTCCAAATAAAGAACCCATCAGTGATTTCGTCTATGGTGACTGATGGAGATTGGAAGCCATCGCTGATCTCCAGAAATAATGTGAAGGTAGAGGGGTTTGTTCAATTTGTAGAAAGACCCAAGTAGGTTTTGAGTCCTATGGACATCCCACTGATTCTGAACCCCACATATGATGCAGGTGTATCAACACATACCACCAAGGAAGAAGACAATACAGAATGTCTTCCATGAATGTTCACAATCCAGATAGATCAGCTCTAAACCAGTCCAAAAAAACCAAAACAAAGCACATCTTGGTGTGCAGGGTAAATGTGTGCTAATGGAAAATGACCCCAGTCTATGTTTAGGAAAACCAATAAGTGAGGTCCAAAATCTAGATTCAGTTGAGGAAAGGGAATCTTTCTTCACAGAATACCCAGACCAATCTCTCCTCTTGCAAGGGATTTAATTTCCAATTGATAAATTAGAATCTGTCCCTCCCTGGAAACAGGAAGAAAATCCTGTCTTTAATGAGGAAGTAGATCCCTTTGAAGACCCTGAGGCAGAATTTCTGCCTGAAGGCAACTTAGAATCCAATCTAGATTTTGAGATTCCTTCTCCCCTTCCTGGGAAAATCCTTATTTTTCTTTTTGTCCTGATTTTTGTAAAAAGTTCACTCTATTTCTTTTTCTAACTTTATTAAAATGTCAAGGTTTTTGACATATTCTAGAATTCATGAATCTTAAATATGTTTCTTTTTAAACATACAATCTGAAGCATCGTGCATACTTGTTCTGGAGGGGGAGAAACAGAGTGACAGGGGGCTGTATAAGAGAGCCTACTGGACATAATGGGAGCTGTTAACTGCAAAAAGAGTGGCAAGGAAGCCAAGCCATGCCTGCATGGGGTGATAAGGTGGCTACAAAAGGTCTAGGACATAGCAGATCATATGTCCTAGAAAGCTATTCTGTCAATTGGGAAAAATACCACAATACTTATAGTAGTATGTGGGACTCTCTTCCAAGAATGTGTTCAAATCTATACATTTTCATTGTATTCATTTGCTTTGGGCAAATATGGAAGAAAAATTTGGCTCCAATAATATAAAAAGTCTACTTTGGGCTGAAAATATTTGACAAAATATATAGGAGATATGTATGCTGGAAAGTAAAAGCCATCATCAATAGAAGAAAGAAGGCTTACATAGATGAACAAACAAAAAATAAAGAAAAATTTCCACAATTGAATCAGTTATATGTAAATATATGTTATATTCTTTATGTTACATATAGTATATTATATAATATATAAGATTCAATATGATTTTTTAAACTAAAAAGGCATTTAAAGTTTTAGAATTGAATGTTTTTTGCACAAAACAGTGTAAATATTATTGGAGAAAATAGTGATATAATTTGATTATAATTATATGAATATATATTTGTGTGTTTCTAGATATAACGCTGATTATAAATATTATATACATATATTTGTATATATTTGTCTACGAAGTGAATATAATGAAAGTGAATATAATGAAACTGACTATAGTACGTATAAAATAGTTGAGCCCATGAGACTCAGACCTGTAATCCTACTGATGTAGGAAGCTGGGTTTTGAGTTTTAGTATCTCTTATCCCCAAGCCTTAGATTTTTCAGAGGAGGCATGGGCCCTCCAGTGTAGCAAACAGACACATATGCCATGGGATCACATTCCCTGACCCCAGAGGAAAGTCAGCATAAATCATGACAAGCCTCTTATCTTGACTGTGTACTCAGTTCCTGTACCAAGAAGGCCATCTGTAGAACACGAGATGGAAAGTTGTCATTCCCTCCAAAAGGTTCTAAAAAGATCCTTCTGAAAGACAGTCTGACTGTATTGAATTAAACCTTTTTTCCCTTCACAAGCTGCAAACACAAGAAATATGACAAGAGCTCAAAAAAGATGGCCAAAGACTTACAAATACATATACTCTGTTTCAGTCATTCAATGACAAATCATCAAAGGCATGTCTTGAATTTTTTTTCAAGGAAATAGAAACATACTCTGAGTTGATCAGGAACTGGGTGATATTTTGGTTGCTGAATGGTTGAATGCACTTCTGGGCAAAGGAGATTCATATCTTGGGGAAATTGTGAGGGGTTGGGTTTCCTCACACAGCTTCACAATACAATGTCCATAACTTCTAGGATGTCACAGCCAACTTTGCCATAGCAGCAAATAGGTGTCAGGCACTGATTTTGCCCTGAAGTGGACTCAACAACACCAACAGGCACAAAGAATTAGAGGGAATGACTACTAGCCACTAAACTTCAGCTTGAAGAGCTGTCCTGACCAGAAACTAGGATAAATTGATCTGGAGAAGGCGGATCTCCATGTAAGGTTCCTGAGCACTAAGGACTAGTGTGTGTGTGTGTGTGTGTGTGTGTGTGTGTGTGTGTGTGTGAATACTGGGGCTTGAACTCAGGGAGCTGACTTTTAGCTTTTTCAATCAAGGGTAACAGTTTACGATTCGAACCAAACTTCCATGTCTTGATTTTGAATGGTTAAGTGGAGATCAAAGTTTCAGTGTTGCACATGTTCATTCTTTGTCCCTCCTTTTCCATGATCCCTTGAACTTCTGAAAGAGAGATAAATGTAAAAAAATGACAAAAATGAAAGAAAATAAATTCATCTTGTTTATGTTTCCTGGTAAATGATTATTTTTGAGATAGGGCTTCTTACTAATAAGAATTATTTGTAGAATCTGAAAAGATATTTGAGTAATAAATAGACTAGGAAAAATGTTGTCTCCTATTTTTTTATCACTACATTTCTTTTCATCTAAGTATAAATGCCAGATTACCCTAAGGGCCTAGAATAAGCAAAATCGTTTATAGAGCTCAGATCATATCTTTCCACAGAAGATGACAGCCCCAGAAGAAAAACAGGGCCACAACCTGCACAAGGAAGAGAGAGTTTGATGTCTCCTTAAAGCTTAGGATCGCATGCTCATGAGGAGCCCTCGGGACTGATGAAAGGTTAAGGACCTAACATTTCCTGTGTCGTTCCATCATAGGAAGCAGTCAACAGTCTCCCATCACACTGTAGGTGCCACGTCTGACTGGTGACCTTGGCTGTGTCATGAGAACGTGCAGCAGGGCTCTGTTATGGTCACTGGAGAGTCAGGATTGCAAACTAAGAGGACAATCATGAAGGTGGTAACAAGGCCTGAATCAGGGTTTTGTCAGATCTAGATGATTTGTAACAGGCACTACTGTCTTCTGGCTAAGAATGTGGATATATCATCGGGGTCTTGCACACAAATTTATCAAGTGTTAGCTTGCAACACTTCCATATGAAAACCAACATAAGGTCGTCAATGCCCTCTGAACATATTCTCATCAATATTTAGTAAAAAGCTATAAAATCAAATTCATCATGAGGAAAAAACCGATATGAAAAGCAAATTGCAGGAGCATTTACAAAAAAAGGTTTTTCTTTATCTATCAAATGTGACAAAATATTAAAAGTTAATGAAGCTGGGAAAGTTAAATTGATTTTTTTTTATTATGGTTGCAACTATCTTTTACGTTTCAACTACTTAACAAAAAGAAGGTAGGCCAAGCATCACCGGTGGCTCACACCTGTAACTCTAGCTATTTAAAAATCTGAGATCTGAGGAAAGTGAATTGAAGTTAGACTAGTTAGGAAAAACCAGTGAAAATTTGATCCCCAATTAACCATTTAAAATCAAGACATGGGAGTTCCAGGAAGATGGCGGAGGAGAAGCTGGAATCTGAACAAGCTCTCGCTTAGAAAGCAGTTTTAGAGTTCCACTGAAGAGTACTAAGCCAGAGAATCACACCAAGTGTGCCATCACAGGACAGAGAGTTAGACAAGAGAGGGGAAGCCAAGGCAAGGAGACACATCTGAGCGCTTGCCAGCAGCCGCCGCGGCGGCAGGGTCACGGCGCCAACCGCAGCCGCGGCCATACCTAAGCCACAGAGAATCCGGGATGAAGGAGCCAGATGCAGTGGGCGAGAGGATTCTATTCAACACCAGCAAGAACCGACAAGGAGCGGACATCTTCATCCTGCAGTTTGCAGACCAGAGACCACCCAGGATGCAAGACTCGGTGTGAGTAGAAGCCTGACATCCTCACTCCTTCTCAGGGAGCAGAGGAGGGAAGGCCACCCCTCCCTGCCCAGCACCGCTGATCTCCATCTTGGATACTGACAAAGCTCGGAGGAGCTGCCAGCTCCAACTCAGGCCTTGGAATAAAATGAGTCATTTAGCAGGTCACAAGAACTTAACGGCGGTGTGACCTGCCAGACTCAGCTCCATCCAGGGAAAAGTCACCCAGCTCAGGCACCAGCCATTGGAGTGGCTTTCCTCACTGGGTAACCAGAGACAGAGGCTGCCCCTCCCTCTAGCAGCCTCCACAATCAATTGAAAAACAGAAACCCTGAGAATGGCTCCAGGCTGGGCTCTGTGAATTTTTCACAAAATAGCCCCAGGGAAAAGCTACTGTTTGTTGAAAGGCCTCAACTCTACCCAGAACCTAGCCTCATCACTGCATCCCCCTCTTTTGGATTCTCAAAGCAGATCATGCTCCCATTAAACTAACCTGGCAGGGGGATCTCAAAATCTTGGGTAAAGCAGAGCATTTTTCTGCCTGTTCATACAAACTGACTTAAGAAACCAATCAAGCCACAGGACCTCATGCTGACCAGAGACTCCAACAAGAGACTGGATAAAGACAAAAGGGAGATACAGGATTCTTCCCACCACTCCCAAAACAATCAAAAAAAAATCAAAGAACTTTTTTTTTTCCTTTATCTTCTTCTCCTTTTCTTTTCTTTTTTTTTTTTGGTACCCTATATATATAAAAAATGTTTTTTCCTTTTCTAAAACTTTTATTAATCTTTAATTTTTGCCTTTTTTGAAAAAATAATTGTTTTCCAGTAAATTTCTTTTTCCTCTTATAATTTTTATTTTAGGAATACGTGAATGTGCGTTTTCCTTTCTTTTCTTGTCTTCTTTCTCTTTTTCTTTCTTTCTTAATTATCTTTTTGTTTTTTGTCTAGCTCTACTGAACTTCTGATCTTTTTTTCTCCCTTTTTTATCCTTTTCACCTTTTCCTCTCTTTTGTTCTTTATGTGACTTAACTCTTGTCCTGCACATCCTCAGATAAACCCATAGTTAACTAGTAGACCCTATCCCCCACTGTGTATACACTTAATCCACAAATTTACTACTCAATTCAAAACCTCTGAGACTTAAATTCCTTAATAACAGTACTACCTCTTTATACCTATATAATATTTTAAGCATTTTTTTAAGTTTTTCACATCTCCTCTATGTCCCTCCCCTTCTCTCAATATATTCACATTCCTCTCTAAATAGATGGTCTTTTAGTCTCCATAATTATATTAACTTTTACGTTTCCATTTTTTTTCTGGACTCTCTTCATTTCCCTTTCCCTTTCTTCTTTTTCACTCTCTCTCTACTTGCATCCTACCCAACCTATTTCCTGCATTGAGATTAGGATATAGTTAACTCTCCCTATGCCTCCCCAAACAAATCTATTCCTATTTTTTACCCACATCTCTCCCTAACCCTAAAAATTTCTGGTTTTCCAAATTCTTCTCTGCGGTTCGAAGCCCATTAACATATAGTTGTTTGATGTTGAACAGATATATCTGTTGAACTAGATTGTATCTGTAGACTATTGACTGTACAAATGCAAACTTGGGTTGATGGTTGCCTTAAGATAGTGTTCTAGCACAAAACTGGTTCTATTTTCATCACAAATGGGCAGAGTAAGCCGGAAAAACTCAAGAAAAATGGCAAATCCAGATATCTCAATTCCCAATCTTGATAATCAGGGGTCAGAACAGATAATGAATAATCTAGAGGAGAGTTCCCAAATAGCTCTACAAACACTGGTGGCAAACATGATAAATGAGAAGTTTGACAACTTATAAAGGACTCTGTATGAGCGTGATAGGGAGAGAGAGGAGGCATCCCAAAAATTTATACAGGAATATCATAAGCGTGAGGAAGATACTCAAAAACTGATACAGGACTTGCGTGAACAACTTGAGAATACTCAAAGAGAAAGGGAGGAATGGCATGAGTAGGCTGGGAACACTCAAAGAGAACTACAGGAATCCCATGAACGGGAGGAAAGAGAACTGCAGGAATCCCACGAACGGGAGGAAGCTAATCAAAGACTAATACAGGAATTGAGATACCAGGTAGAGAACACACAAAGATCACTAAAGGCATTCATGGAATCCATTAACAAAGAGCTGAAGGAAGTCAGGGAGACCACAAAGGGAATGCTGAATGGAACCCAACAGAAGGAATGGGAGTCCAAAGAAACCATAACCAATCAACTAAGTGATTTGAGAACAAACACTGAACACCAAATTAAGGAAGTAAAGAAATTCATACAAGACCTAAACCAGAGCTTCAACAAAGAACTTGAAGCCATCAAAGCTGACCAATTAGAAGGAAAAGAGATAAAAAAACAAAGTAGAGAGTCTTGACAGCAAGTTAGACCATGTAGAAGATCGAATCTCAGGGATTGAAGATAGCCTAGATATTATAGAGAAAGAACATACAACCATCCAAGACAAGTCCAAGAAATATAATAGATCTATCCAACACCTAGAAGACACCATCAGAAGGCCTAATCTAAGGATAATGGGTGTAGAGGAGCACCTAGAAACAGAAGTTAATGGTCTAGGAAATTTGTTTAACAGGATCCTAGCAGAGAACTTCCCAAACATACAAAAAGATAGGCCTATTCAGATACAAGAAGCTTTTAGAACCCCAAATAGACCAGACCAGAATAGGACATCCCACCGTCACATTATCATCCACACAGGATCAACTCAGACCAAGGAAAAGATCCTTAAAGCTGTCAAGGAGAAAAGGTTAATCACCTATAAAGGGAAACCAATTAGAATCACCTCAGATTTCTCAGCAGAGACAATCAAAGCAAGAAGAGCCTGGAATGATGTATGCCATGCCCTAAAACAAACAACTATCAACCAAGAATACTGTACCCAGCTAAACTCTCCTTCATAACTGAAGGCCAAATAAAAACCTTCCATAGCAAAGAAAAATTGAAACAATACATCTCCACTAAACCGGCCCTACAAAAGATTCTTAAAGATGTCCTACACATAGAAAACCAACAAGGCCACTATAAAGGCCAAGAAACTGCACCCAAACTGAGAATCCAAGAACCATACGAAGAACCCAGTTTTCGCAGCCCCCATGAATGTGGATAACATGGCAGGAACACCCAAATACCTCTCAGTCCTATCTCTTAACGTTAACGGACTGAACTCTCCAATTAAGCGACATAGACTGTCTAGTTAGATTAAAAAACAAGACCCTTCTATTTGCTGCCTGCAGGAGTCACATCTTGCCCGTAAAAACAAACACATTTTCAATGTTAAAGGCTGGAACAAAATCTACCAAGCAAACGGCCCCCATAAATAGGCGGGAGTTGCAATCCTAGTATCAGATAAAATAGACTTCAAATTAAAATTCATGATAAGAGATAAAGAAGGTTGCTACGTACTAATTAAAGGATCTCTCCTTCAGTAGGATATTACAATTCTAAATATCTACTCGCCAAACAATGGAGCACCCAAACTTATCCAAGAAACACTACTTTCCCTCAAATCCCATATAGATCCAAAGACATTAATTGTTGGGGATTTTAACACACCACTCTCCCCACTAGATAGATCAACTCGGCAAAAACTCAACAGAGAAACCTCAGATCTAAACAGCTGCATAGATCAACCAGATTTAACAGACATCTACCGAACATTTCACCCAGCAGTATCAGAATACACGTTTTTCTCAGCAGCACATGGAACGTTTTCTAAAATAGACCACATTTTAGGCCACAAAGCAAACTTGTCTAAATTCAGAAACATTGAAGTTGTACCTTGCATTCTCTGAGATCACAAGGGAATAAAATTAGAACTCAACACCAAAAGCCACCAAAGAAAGTCCGGCATCATATGGAGGCTGAACAACACACTGCAGAATCACAAGTGGGTCATGGAAGAGATTAGACAGGAAATCCAAATGTTCATGCTATTCAATAAAAATGAACACACAAATTACCAGCTCCTTTGGGACACCGCAAAGGCAGTACTCAGAGGCAAGTTTAAAGCTCTGAGCTCCTACATCAATAAATTGGAGAGATCTGAAACCAACAGTTTAATGACACATCTAATCTTCCTTGAAAAAGAGCAGCAAGATAAACCCCAATCCAGTAGACGGAAAGAAATAATTAAAATTAAATCAGAATTAAATGAATTAGAATCCAAAAACTATAGAAAGAATCAAATAAACAAAAAGTTGGTTCTTCGAAAAAATTAACAAAATTGACAGACCCTTAGCAAATCTTCTGAGAAAAAGAAGAGAACACACCCAAATAAATAAACTCAGAGATGAGAATGGAAACCACCACGGAAACAACCAAGATTCAGAACATTATAAGGGAATACTTCTCAAAACTTTATGCTAATAAGTTTGAGAACTTGACAGAAATGGCCCTTTTCCTAGCAAATATTGACATGCCAAAACTAAACCAAGATGAGTTAAACCAGCTTAACAGGCCCATATCAAGCATTGAAATAGAAACAGCAATAAGAGTCCTCCCAGCTAAGAAAAGTCCAGGACCAGATGGTTTTACTGCGGAATTTTACAAGGACTTCAAAGCAGAGCTCACACCAATACTCCTTCAACTCTTCAATGAAATTGAAAGAAAGAGTTCACTACCGAACACATTCTATGAAGCCATTATAACCCTCATCCCAAAACCAGGCAGGGACTCATCCACGAAAGAGAACTATAGAACCATTTCTTTGATGAACATTGATTCCAAATTTCTCAACAAAATTTTGGCCAATCGATTTCAACAATTCATCCAAAAAATCATACACCACGATCAAACAGGATTCATTTCAGGGATGCAAAGCTGGTTCAATATACGCGAATCATTTAATATTATTCATCACATCAACAGGAGCAAGAATGAGAACTACATGGTTATCTAAATAGATGCAGAAAAAGCATTCAATAAGATCCAACACCCCTTTATGATGAAGGTTTTGGAAAAATTAGGAATCCATGGAACATTCCTGAATACAATAAAAGCTGTATATGAAAAACCTACAGCCAGCATTATACTTAATGGTGAAAAACTAAAGCCATTTCCTCTTAACTCAGGAGCAAGACAAGGATGTCCACTCTCTCCACTTCTCTTCAACCTAGTATTACAATGCCTAGCTACAGCAATAAGACAAGGTGCAGACATAAAGCAGATCCAAATATGGAAAGACGAAATAAAACTCTCCCTCTTTGCAGACGACCTGATCTTGTATTTAAAGAATACCATACACTCCACTCCCAAATTACTCAAGCTGATTCAAAACTTTGGCAAAGCAGCAGAGTATAAAATTAACCCCCCAAAATCAATGGATTTTCTGTATGCCAACAATGAGGAAAGTGTGCCTGAAATTAGGAAAGCAACTCCATTGGTAATAGCCCCACAAAATATAAAATACCTAGGAATTAACTTAAACAAAAAAGTGAAGGACCTCTATGATGAAAACTTTAAAATCTTGAAAAAGGAAATCAACACAGAACTTAAAAAATGTCAAAAACTGCCATGCTCCTGTATTGGAAAGATTAACATCGTGAAAATGGCAATACTTCCCAAGGGTATCTACAAATTCAACGCAATACCTATCAAAATTCCAACCTCATTCTTCAAGGAAATAGAAGAGGCAATCCAAAAATTCATATGGAGCAATAAAAGACCCGAATAGTAAAAATGCTCCTCAACGGAAAGAACACTGCTGGAGAAATATCAATAGCAAATTTCAAACTCTACTATAAAGCCATAGTAATCAAAACAGCTTGGTATTGGCATAAGAACAGACCTCAGGACCAATTGAATAGAATTGAAAACCCAGAAATGAACCTACAGACCTATAGCCATCTAATCTTCGATAAGGGAGCTAAAACAATAGAATGGAAGAAAGACAGCCTCTTCAGTAAATGGTGCTGGCAAAATTGGTTAACTACTTGTAGAAAAATAAAGCTAGATCCTTATATATCACCCTGCACCAGAATCAACTCCAAATGGATCAAAGACCTCGAAGTCAAAGCAGACACTCTGAAAACCTTACAGGATGGAATAGGAGAAACCCTAGGTCTCCTTGGCTCAGACCGAAATTTTCTGAATATAGACCCGGAAACACAACAAATCAAAAAAAGTTGGACAAATGGTATTGCATGAAGTTGCAGAGCTTCTGCATGGCAAAGGGCATAACTAGCAAGATCAATAGAAAGCCCACGGATTGGGAGATCTTCACTAGCCATACAACGGACAAGGGTCTCATATCTAAAATATACTTGGACCTCAAAAAATTAAATCCCCCCACAACAAATCATCAAGGAAACAACTGCCCAATAAATAAGTGGGCTAAAGACTTAAAGAGAAACTTCTCTGAAGAAGAAAGGATGGCCAATAGACACATGAAGAAATGCTCAACATCCCTAGCCATAAAAGAAATGCAAATCAAAACAACATTGAGATACCACCTCACTCCAGTTAGAATGGCAAAAATCAAGAACTCTAACAACAACAGATGCTGAAGGGGATGTGGACAGAAGGGAACCTTAGTTCATTGTTGGTGGGAATGTAAACTTGTTCAACCACTTTGGAAAGCAGTATGGAGGTTCCTCAAAAGACTTCACATAGAGCTCCCCTATGACCCAGCAATCCCACTTTTGGGCATTTACCCAAATGTTTACAAACAAGACCACACTAAAGCTACCAGCACAACTATGTTTATTGCAGCATTATTTACCATAGCTAAGATATGGAACCCACCCAGATGCCCCTCAGTAGATGAATGGATCAAGAAAATGTGGTATATATACACAATGGAATTCTATGCCTCCATCAGGAAGAATGACATTGCCCCATTTGTTAGGAAATGGAAAAACTTGGAAAAAATTATATTAAGTGAAGTAAGCCAGGCCCAAAGAAACATAAGTCCCATGGTTTCCCTTATTTGCAATATCTAGTATATGTATGAGTCATTCGGAAAAGGTCAGATAATGTGATGTTAGGAAAATGAACCCTTAGATATGTATTTTAATGTTTTTTTTCTTTCATGCATGTGTTTCTAATGCATTTATAAGATTATCTCTTTGTTGCTTTGTATGTCCCTCCCCCACAATATAACCCCTGCTTTCACTATATTTGATGTCAGTATAACTTGTGGAGGAGATGGGGAAAAACAAGTCGTTTAAGGATACAGGTGGACCTGTTGCAACAATGAGAAGTACAAGTTGTCATGTCGAAAACGAGCTTTACAATGTTAGTGCGGGGGGGGGGGGCAAGATAGAGGGATGTGAAGGGTAAACAAATGAGGAGGCTGCAATGCTTGGTAAGAAATGTATGCATTATCCTGCCCATGTAATTGTAACCCCTATGTACAGTATGTTCACAAATTAAAAAAAAAGCCAGTTTGTTCTGTAGAGCTACTAGTCATCAATATTAAAGGAAGAAGCAAAAACAGTGGTAATAAGTGTGCAAATGTTGACGCTGAACTTGTGAAAAATGTATACAGGATCTAGCTTTCTGTCAGTTTACATGTAGATATTTGCAACCTGCTAAATTTCCCGAGGACACTGCCATAAACTGTTCTGAAAACCGGTGGGGCCTGAGCCTGACAATACTTTGTAATATGTGTAGGTAATTTCCAACAGGTAAGTGCTGAAATGGTGGAAAATATGGAAAGAATTCATATGTGGGTTACCTCAGATGGTGAATTTGGGAAAGTGGACTCCACAGAGGTAAAGCTTGGAAAGTATGGGTATTGGTATCTGTTAGTAATAGTGGACATTTTTTCAGGCTGAGCTGAGGCATGTAATAAACCTTGATTTGGCTTACCCTTCGCTGTGGGGTCCAAAGATGGCCCTGCATTCATGGCCCAACTTCTCAATTATTAACTAATGCCCTAGTTATAAATTGGAAGTTACAATCCATTTATAAGCCTCACCTTAGAGTTCAAGCACTAGAAAGAATGAATATGACCTTAAAGGAAACTTTAACTAAATTAAATACAGAGACTGGTCATGGCTAGGTAAGCCTCTTCCACTTCACTCTCCTTTGAGCAAGATGTAGCCCTTATGTTAAAAGATTCAAACCACTGAAATACTTTACTGTAGAACACCCCCTTGGGTTCCTAAATTAGGAAGGCTATATTAACAGAAATGTCTAACTACAATCTGCAGGCTTTACAACATATTCTTTTATGTACCTATCCTTTGGTACCCAAGCCCCACCGGCCGGCTAAGAAAAACTCCACCTGAAAAGGGAGGGACCAAGAAGGTGATGGAATAGCAGGGAAACACCACAGCTCTCTCCAACCAAATACAGAGTTTGGATTTCAATGCTCTGTTTCTCCAAGTGACCCACAAAAAAAGGCAAATACTCAGAGAGATAAAGGAAGTGCAAAAAGAAAAGGGAAAAACCTACACAGACAGTAAAGTGGGAAGACCCTTCCCCCACCCTTTGTTGGTGATGGGGCTCCATGTTGCACAGCTTAAGTGATGGGGTTTTGTGCGAAGCTGCTTAAGTGCCCAGGGTCTGGACCCTCTGAGGACCACACACCCACAAGCATCCCAAGTCTCCCAGGAGACTTCCAAGAGCTGGGCCAACCCAGAATATACAAACAGAAATCTCAGAAGGCAGAGCTGGAACAAAGACTCCCCTCACCCTCACTGGAACAGCGCCCCTGCCTGGCTGGTACAAGTAGCTCATCCGAGTCAGGAGCAGTAGCAGCAGTGGCAAACGACACTAGACTCCTTTTAAAATAAAGTTTCTACACAGATAAAAAATAGCAACCAAACTAGAAAGAAAGCCAAATAATTGGGAAAAATATTTACCAGCAATATATCAGAAAAGTATCTAATATCCATTATATATGGTAAACTCAAGAAACTAACTCTTTACAAGCCTAACAAACCAATTTTGAAATGGTCAAGGGAGCTAAAGAGAGACTTCTCAGAAGAAGAGGCAAAAATGGCAAAGAAACACATGAGGAAATGTTCATCATCCCTGGCTGTAAAGGAAATGCAAATAAAAACAACTCTGAGATACCACCTTACTCAATTTAGAATGGCCCACATCCTAAATTCAGCCAATGACAAATGCTGGAAAGGATGCAAAGAAAGAGAAGTATTACTGCATTGCTGGTGCGAATGTATACTACTACAACCACTTGGAAAGAAGTCTGGAGATAACTTTGAAAGCTAAATATTGACCTGGCCATACCACTCTTAGGCATCTACTCAGAACAACAGGAACCAGTATACAAAGACACACACCCACACACACACACACACACCTTTATGATTATTGCAGCACTGTTCAGAATAGCCAAGATTTGGAAACAACCCAGATGAGCCACTACTGATAAGTGGATCCAAAAATTGTGGTACCTATATATAATGGAATGTTATGCAACCATTAGACAGGACAAAATGATGGCATTTGTAGGGTAATGGATGGAACTAGACCAAATTATTTGAGTGAGGTAAGCCAAGAACAAAGGGAAAAATGGCAGAGGGTCTACCTGATATGTGGATTCTAAAGCCAAAATGCAAGAATGTATGACAAAGTAAACAGGACTCACCCTTAATGACTCCATGTTCTTGACTATGTAGATGGTAGAAATATGTACGCAATGGAGGGAAGCCAGGAGGAGGAACAGAATAAATGGGATATGGAACAACATACAACAACGGGGTCCATCAGCTGCACTGGACATAGAAGAAAAGTAACTAAGTAATGCAACTAGCGATGGGAAGGGAGGAATGAGAGGGAAAGAGGGAAAGAGGGAATAGATTACACTAAGCAAAAGGGGAAAAATGTAAACATCACCTGAGGTGGGAAAAATAATTTGGATTGTCAAAGCTCATAGCATTAACAAATTTTAGACCATGATAACGATAATTTGCCTTATCAAGGTTAAAATGTGTTTGTGACTTTAACTAAGTATTACAATTCCACAATATTATGAAATATATGTAATCACCTATCTCAACTTTTACAAAAAAATGTGAGAAGGGAAGGGTTGTGAGGGATGAGTGGCAATGTTGTCAAACATCTTGTATTCATGTACTGTTTTGTAGAATGGGAACTTCTTTCTAAAACTACTTAAAAATAATAACAATACAAAGTATTTAAAAAATAAATAAACAAGATGGCAACAGATAAGTTCAAATATAAAATAAGAAATTAAATCCAATTGGAAGGCAAAATTCTTTGCGGAGAGTAATGTAGGTTATTCTATAGCAAGTCTCCTTCAGCAATAAATTCAAAAGCTAGACCTCAAGTAAGTGAAATAAACTAAGAAACAGAGATGATAAAAAAAAAAAAACTTCACCCACCCTTTCTTGCCTGGACAGCTGGTATGGGTAAAAATTCATCATGCTCCTGAATTAGAACCAAAGTGGCAAGGACCATATTTGGTGGTGCTAGGACGAATATACAGAGAAGGCTTCAAGATGAATTGTTCAGAGACACTCATGACCCCTTAAGGATAAGACTTACTAAGTGTTAATTACTGCTAAATAGTGTGGTTTCTATAATTTACTTGTTTTCTATTAAGTTTACATTTTAAGCCTGTTCATTGGGAGGAGAGAAGGGAATTTTTAAGATTTGGTAAGAGGGAATCAAGGATTTGATTAGAAATGAAAACCAGTGGGGGGTGTATAAAGCAGTGGGGCCCTAATAATCAGCAGGGCCCACTAATCAATGTGGCCCCATGTCCTGGCCCACTGAGTGCACGAGACATACCACCAAAGGGTCAGGGTATGTTCTTGAAAGGGGTAGGATATCATCCTCACAAGATTAGCTGTGAAGAAGTGATTGGGGAACAGGCAGTTTGTGAAGTGATGGTTGAAAACTGTTAGGCAGGAGACCCACTGGAGTGATGGAGGGGTTCAACATATGTATATGCTGCATGGTCAGAGAAATGGAATTGGAAAAAATCAAGGGAAAGACGTGGTGAGACAGCAGAAGGGGAAAGACTTGGAAGAAGAGGAATTTGAGGGAGAGTAGGAGGGAAAGTATGCCAATTGGCCACCAGGTCAGAGAAATGCAGGCCTGTGAATAGTGGAGAGGCCTAAAGAGAAAAAGAAAGTGATGGAAGGGAAAAGGGGAAATGAAGCTCTTCTGGGACACAGCACAAACAGTACTCCGAGGCAAGTTTACAGCTCTGAATTCCTACATCAACAAATTAGAGAGACTGAAACAAACAATTTAATAAGACATCTGAACCTCCTTCCAAAAGATCAGCAAAATTAACCCCAATCCAGTAGACAGAAAGAAATAATTAAAATTCAATTAGAATTAAGTAAATTAGAATCCCAAAACACCATAAAAAGAATCAACCAAACAGAGTCGGTTCTTCGAAAAAATTAACAAAATTGAAAGACCCTTAGCAAATCTTATCAGAAAAAGAAGTGAACACACCCAAATAAACTCAGAGATGAGAATGGGAACATCACCATCAGAACATTATAATGGAATACTTCTCAAAACTTTATGCTAGTAAGTTTGAGATGTGGCAGAATGGACCTTTTCCTATCAAATATCCACCTGCCGAAACTCAACCAAGATGAGTTAAATCAACTTAACATGCCCATATCAAGCACAGAAATAGAAACAGCAATAAGAGACCTCACATCTAAGAAAAGCCTAGGACCAGAGGGATTTACAGCGGAATTCTACAAGGTATTCAATGCAGGGCTCACACCAATCCTCCTCCAACTATTCAATAAAATTGAAAGAGTAAGTTCACTACCGAATTCATTCTATGATGCCAACGTAACCATTATCCCAAACCAGGCAGGGACTCATCAAAGAAAGAGAACTATAGACCCATTTATTTGATGAACATGAATGATAAACGCCTCAACAAAATTTTGGCCAATCAACTTCAACAATTCATTCAAAAAATCATACACATGATCAAACAGGATTTATTTCAGGGATGCAAAGCTGGTTCAATATATGCAAATCAGTTAATATAATTCATCACATCAACAAGAGCAATGATGAGAACCACATGGATATATCAATAGATGCAGAAAAAGCATTTCATAAGATCCAGCACCCCTTTATGATGAAGACTCTGGAAAAACTATCAACCCAGAGAACATACCTCAATACAATAAAAGCTGTATGTGACAAACCTACATGCAGCATTATAATTAATGGTGAAAAACGAAAGCCATTTCCTCTTAACCCAGGAATGAGACAAGGATGTCCACTCTCCACACTTCTCTTCAATTTAGTATTAGAATGCCTACCTACAGCAATAACAACAAGATGCAAACATAAAAGTGATCCAAATAGGGAAAGTTGATGTAAAACTCTCCCTCTTTGCAGATGACATGGTCTTATATTTAAAGAGTCCCAAAGATTCCACTCCCAAATTACTCATGCTGATTCAAAACTTTGGCAAAGAAGCATAGTATAAAATTAACTCTCAAAAATTAATGGCTTTTCTGCATGCCAACAATGAGAAGTGTGGCTGAAATCAGGAAAACAACTCCATTCATAATAGCCCCACAAAAAATAAAATACCTATGAATTAACTTAATCAAAGAAGTGAAGGACCTTTATGATGAAAAGTTTAAAAACCTGAAAAAAGGAAGTCAAAACGAACTTAGAAAGTGGAAAAACCTGCTCCTGGATTGGAAGGATCAACATCGTGAAAATTGCAATACTTCCAAAGGCTATCTACTAATTCAATGTGATACCTATCTATATTCCAAAATCATTCTTCATGAAAACAAAAGAGGCAATCCAAAAATTCATATGGAACAATGGAAGACCCCGAATAGCAAAAATCATCCTTAACAGAAAGGACATTGCTGGAGGAATATCACTACTATATTCCAAACTCTACTACAAAGCCATAGTAATCAAAACAGCTTAGTATTGGCACAAGAACAGACCTCAGGAACAATGGGATACAATTGAAATCCAGAAATGAACCTACAGACCTATAGCCACCTAATCTTCGATAAGGGAGCTAAAAAAATTAGAATGGAAGAAAGACAGCCTGTTCAGTAAATGGTGCTGGCAAAATTGGTTAACTACTTGTAGAAAACTATAGCTAGATCCTTATATATCACCCTGCACCAGAATCAACTCCAAATTGATCAAAGACCTCGGAGTCAAAGCAGACACCATGAAAATATTACAGGATGGAATAGGAGAAACCCTAAGTCTCCTTGGCACAGGCCAAAATTTTCTTAACAGAAGCCCAGAAGCACTAAAATTCAAAGAAAGGTTGGAAAAATGGGATTTCATGAAATTGCAGAGCTTCTGCCTGGCAAAGGACAAAGCTAGCAAGATCAATAGAAAGCCCACAGATTTGGAGAAGATCCTCACTAGCCATACAACAGACAAGGGTCTAATATCTAAAATATGCCTGGAACTCAAAAAATTATATCCCCCAACAACAAATCCTTAAAGAAAGAACTCCCCAATAAATAAGTGGGCTAAAGACTTACAGAAAAACTTCTGTGAAGAGGTAATAAGGATAGCTATAATCAACAACTCATATCAACAGAAGCTGGTGGGGATATTGGTGGGACTGTATACTTGTTCAACCACTTTGGAAAGCAGTATGGAGCTTCCTCAAAAGACTCTACATAGAGCTCCCTGATGACCCAGCACTCCCACTTTTGGGCATTTAACCAAATGATTACAAACAATACCATAATAAAGCTACCAACACAACTATGTTTATTGCAGCATTATTTACCATAGCTAAGATACGGTATCTACCCAGATGCCCCTCAGTAGATGAATGGAACAAGAAAATGTGGTTTATATACACAATGGAATTCTATGCCTCCATCAGAAAAAATGACATTGACCCATTTGTTAGGAAATGGAAAGCCTTGGAAAAAATTATATTTAGTGAAGTAATTCAGGCCCAAAGAAACATAAGAGCCATGGTTTCCCTTATTTGCAATAACTAGTATATGTCTGAGACAAAAAGAAACTGTCAGACAAGTTGATGTTAGGAGAAATGAACCCTAAGTTAAGGACTCAAATTGTTTTTCGTTCTTGCTATTGTTTCTGCCATATTTATGACATGATTTATTTGTTGATTTTCATGTCCCTCCCCCATGGTATAACCCCTGTTTTCACTGTATTTGATGTTGGTAGAATTTGGGGATGGCAAGGGAAAAACAAATTGTTATACAGGTGGACTAATTACCACAATGACATGTACAAAACATTGCGTCGAAAAACGAACTTTACAACTTTGGTGCGGAGGGTCTGATGGGGTGGTAGAAGGGGAGATATGAAGGGATGGGAAGGAGAATCAAAGGAGGAGGAAAAAATGCTTGATAAGAAATGTACTCATTACCTTGTTCATGTAATTGTAAACCCTCTGTATTTTCACAATAAAAAATCATAAAACAATGAAGTAAATTTCATGTCAATTTTGTTTTGTCGGTTTTAGGGCTCTAACTCTGGGCTGGGCACTGTCCCTCCTCTCTTCGACTGAAGGATACCACTGTATCTCTTCAGCTACAGGGCCATTTCTAGTTTTCAAGAGATATATTGGAGATAAGAGTCTCACAGACTTTTCTGCCCAGGCTGACTTTGAACCACTATCCTCAGATATCAGACTTGGGTAGCTAGGATTACAAGCATGAGCCAACAAAGCTCAGATCTAAGACAATTTTTAAAAAGTAAGCATATTGAAACTTCTAGCTTTTTCCAATAAACAATCTTACTTTTTCAACATTAGTTTATAACTATGATTATTTTTAGATGTAACTTTGAAGTTTTTAATCGAATCATATATGTATTACTATTACTCAGTATCTCACAAAAATCCACAGTTATTGACTTTCCCCAAAGTCAATTATTACATACTCTATTACTTACTATTATTATTACACACTATATTACATATAATGTGAAGTGAAAATAGTTTGGATCATTTCAGATAAATTAGTAGCTGCTATTTTAGCATTATAAATTCACATATGTGATTTTAAACGAACGAAAGATTTTCGAGTTAAAAAGAAGTATGAATATGTAGTGTGTCCCAATTGAAACAAAAATTCTGAATTCATACAGACAAAATTATTTTCTTTCCACTTATGACTTTGCAGTAATACTATTGGAGGCAAGAGGAGGAAGAATTCAATCTTTTTTTTTTTTTTTTTTGTCAGTCGTGAAGCTTGAATTCTGGGCTAGAGCCCTCTCCCTGTGCTCTTCAGCTCAAGGTGAGTGCTCTACTGCTTGAGCCCCAGCTCCACTTCGGCTTTTCTAGTGGTTTACTGTAGATAAGAGTCTCACAGTTTCCTTCCCGGGCTGGCTTTGAACAGCGATCCTGAGATCTCCGTGATCCTCCTGAGTAGCTAGGATTACAGGCGTGAGCCACAGTTGCCCGGCATGGAGGAAGAATTCAAATCATGTCAAGCAATGTCTCTGTATGAAGACCTGCCTATTCCCAGTTGTCTCAAAATTTCAAGTTTCTATCTTAGAATTCTATTTGGAAAAGTTGTAAATCATTGATTCTTTTTGTACTTTCTGTTATAGGAAAAAAAATATAGACGCAAAACAATTGAAATAAAATGCACACATATGTTGAAGTCACAACTGGAAAAGCAAACAACAAAGTAGAATTCCCCCAGGAACAAAAGCATGTTATGCCCAGTATTTTTTAAGCACAAAAATCTCAAATACATGTTAAATTTGCATAGAGCTTAAAGATAACTGTGTCTCTGAAATACGGTTGTGTTAATTTGTAATTAAATTCATCTAGGAACCTAATATAGCAAATCCCTTGAATGGATCAAATTGTTTAAAGCAAATGTGACTGTATGTGGAGTGAGATCTGCACGTATTTAAAAGAATAAAATAACAAAATCATGACATACTTAAAAATTCAGAAATGTAATGATTAACTCCAATAGTATCTATACTGAGAACTAATTCCTCCTGACTTAACAAGAAAAAATATGCAAAAAGTAGAATCTGAGCATTGTACATGAGTGTACATAATTTTTAAACTACTCCAAATTACACTTTGTAGAAGACTGAATGTGGCTTATCTAAAGGAAAACATCAACACATGATATGAATGAAATTAAAAATCTCATGAAAAGAGAGAAGTTTCTGGAAAATAATACTTTAATAAATGGTGGTCAAAATCTTTCTAGTACTGACAAAATTACATATCTATATATTTAGATCCAAAAAAGACCCAAGTTACTCGTGCAGATTTGAAACTTTGGCAAAGTATCAGTATACATCTGTAACATTATTATGGGTGTTGACTCTGGCAAGAAATTCATTTCTCTTCGATCTGACAAATAAATATATGAAAGAACTTCTCCATCTAAATATCAAGACCTAACTAAACATATAACCAGAAAAGTCATCATGTAAGCCGTATTGCAACTGGGGTAAAAGAAAAATCAGTCATACTGATTCTGTATTTATTGTAAATGTTGATTTTTTCATAAATTATTTCCTTTAGTTTGCATCTTTAAAACATTGTGTTACATGATATATATCTTAGTAAATAATTTTGCATGCCTTGTTAAATTTTGTTCTGAGTATAATGTCTCACTTCAGTTCCTAACCCATGAAATGATGTTGATTACAAAAAAATTCTAATAAGCACTGTTTATAATACTCAAAATTTCATAAGCATGACACCATTAAGCATTGGTTAACATTTGATATCATGGTTTCATGACTGATGAGGCCTATCTACATGAGTACCTAGATTCATTGTACCTAGATTCCTCAGCCTGAATTTTGCTACTGTTAAAAAAATATTTATATCTTTATTTGTCACCGATAAGAGATTAAATCTGAGTTTAAATCTTAAGGAAAATGATAAAGTAAGAATTTAGCTTTTCTGGATATAAAGTAAACAAATTTCAGCAAACAAAATTCAGCATAGAGTAACTCACTGGTTTGAAGTCAAACAATTTCTCCAAAACAGTCTAAGCATTTCCTTACAATGTGTATTGTTCTCAAGAAGGGAATGGGTAATGTGAGAAGAGGACTAACCAAGCATTGTCTTTGAATATACATAATTTGGATTACCCTCTACATTTGGATATTAGCATTTCTGATAAAAACTATTTGAATAATTGATTTTCCAGTCAGGTATAATATATCCTGGTTTCATATACCAAACTACATTCAGAAAATGGTATATTTATATGGTATATTATAATTAACTAAAGAATGTTCTGGCAGAAAAATGGCATCTCTATACTATGTGTTGCCCAATTCTTAGGTATTTCATTATGCCTCCATTTAATGAATGTGATTGTTTAAATGATTCATGTAGTATTAATTAAAATTGATCAGTGTCCTATAATATAATTGTGTATAATTTTATCCTAGAATCGTTCAAGAATGACCCATTCAATCATGACATTCCACTGGTATTCATATGGATAGGAATGAGTTTCCTAGGATCTTCGGCCACTTGGAGATGGCAGGACCAGGATTTGAACTATAGGCTCCAGCTTCCACCACTTAAACCTGAGGATAGGGAACTCACCAGTCTGTCCAAGAACATCAGCAAGACCAGTGATTAGGCAGTCACCAGTGGCTCTCAACAGTCCTCCTTGATACTTACAAGGCTATGATAGGAGGATCATAATCAAAGACACCCTTGGCAGAAAAATCCTTGAGACCCCTGTCCACCTTTAGTGCCAACGAAGCCAGAAGTAGAGCTATATGGCTACAGTGGTAGATGGCTAGCCTTAAGCAAATGCAGCTCATGGACTGTGCCCAGATCCTGAGTTCAAGGTTCAGGACTGGCAACAAACAGACATACACAACAATATGTGCAGCCATCCAGCTAAAGCAGGTCACCCTCTTGTCCCCAACTGGATTGGACAGAGTTCCCTGGGAAAGGGGCTGGGGGAGTTGCTGTCATCTTGACTCCACCCATGCTTCCTGCATCACAGGATTCCGGCCACACCCCCATTCTTTCATGTTTCTTTCTGACCAATGGGATACAACAATGATGGCCACACCCACATTCCATGATGCCCAGCACCAGGATTCCCTTTGGTGGTTGACACTACCACCAGCAGTTGAGGAAGGTAGAGGTGGCTGAGTGGTGAGCATGAGACATGAGGCGACTTTGGAGTAGAGTGGAAAATTGATGTCCTAGTCAGATAGTGAGAGAATAGAGGATTTTCCAGAGCCTGGGAACATGGCCAGGCCATCTTTCCCATCCCAGTGCTCAGATGTCTGAAACAACAGGACTCCGTGAAAGAGCTACAGGCAAGAAACTACTTCCAGAACACCAGCAAAGGAATCCTCCCATCAGACCTGCAACATTCAAGAAAACAAAGAACACAAAAAAGGGAGGGATCCCAAAAACAAACACCACTGGGGAGCATGATTCAACAGAGGGTCTGGCCAAAGGTGATGCAGACCGTGGGCCTTCCCTGCCTTTGGACACAGTCACAGCCACCAGGAGCCAGAGTGTCAAGGGTCCTGATACCATCAAGGATCTGCAGAGGTGCTAGTGACACGTGGTGCCCACCCTGGACTGCAGCAAAAGAAGAAGTCAGGCACTCAGTGCCAAGATTCCACCACTGAAGCAGGAGAAGACACACCTGCAGGATCGACCAGAGAAAGAGAGGGAGAAGATAGTCCAGTTGCATGAAGCACCACAAACAGAGCTAGAGATCCACAAGTCACCCATACAGAGGTTGGTTTCAGCAGAAAGAGATTTACAGTCTCTGGCCCAAATGAAGCAGGTGGCTAATGACAGATAAATGGAGCACAAAGCTCTTACTAGCCACCTGTAGACCGCAGAGCAGTGTGTGGCAAAGCTGGATATGGTGGCTTCTGTGGTCACTGCTGCACAGGAGACCTAAATGGTCGTTGAACGGCTGAATGATGTGACTCATAAGCTTGAAGAAAAACCAGAAGCTTCGATGACCTGCAGCAAGTGAACACAGAGTTGCAGGAGAAGCTGGAAGTGCTCTGGACACAGAACAGCACCAGAAGAACAGAACCTGCAAGTTCGAACTAGTGCTGGTGGGGCATCAGGTACTGGAGACTACTGGACAACCTGAGCTGGATGGTGACCTCAGCAAGTCTGGTGGGAGACACATTCATAGAGGACCTGAGCATTAAGAGGTCCACAATGAAAGAGGAGACTCAGTGGCTGACCAAGCAGGTAAACCAACTGACAGAGGAGAAGGAGAGAAGGACGAGGCAGGTGCTGGAGAATGAGCTGGGGAAACTGAGAAAGAAGCTGACAGAGCCATGGCCCCCCACAGGACCATCTCAGGTGGAGCTGCAGTTGCAGGCCTAAGCCTACCGCACACAGATGTAGTTGAAAAAACTGGAATAACAACTTCACATCCAGGTCCAGGAAAACCAGAAGCTCTGTCTCCAGAACACAGAGCAGCAGGAGCAACTGAAGAGACTGGAGGATAAGGCCAAGGAGATACCCTAGACCCCACAAGGTGCATGTGTGTGTGTGACCCATAGCTAGTGGAAGAGCTGGCCCTGCTGTGGGACACTCTCCACAGGGTGAGTGGTGAGAAGGAGGAGCTCACCAGCATCCTGGACAAAGAGCAACAGGTGAAGAAAGAAATGCAGGAACACCTAGACCATTAAGAGGAGATGACAGAGGAATGGAAAGAGGTGGCTGAGAGAGAGAGAGAGAGAGAGAGAGAGAGAGAGAGAGAGAGAGAGAGAGAGAGCGAGAGAGAGAGAGCCAAGCATCATAGGAGCTTCAGGAGCAACAGGAGCAGTCCCTGGCCCAGCTGCAGGTGCTCAGAGCCACCTGTGAGCAGCACATTGCCTCCAATGAGCGGCTGAACTCTGAGAAGGAGGCCCTGCAGCAACACCTGCAGAGGCAGACCCAGCTGCTGGAGTTGCTGAAGCAAGTGCAGGGCCCGAACAACTTGGGGGACCAGGTGGTGGCCCCAAAGTGGCAGGACACTCTCAAGTGCCTGGAAGTGACCAGACCATAGGAGGAGCACCTGCAGGCCCAGCTGAGCTTCCTGGCTTTCCCTGGGGAAGTGGAAAGTGTGAACCATGGGGAAGAAAAGGAGAGGAGGTTACTCCCCCCGACGTGACCATCCCAGAGGATGGACACATGCCCAGACCTAGAGGGACGTGGATCTGCGAGCTCTCTCAGAGGCTGAGATCCACAGGGGAAAACTCCTGCTGCAGGAGCAGCGGCCCTGCTGCAGGCGTCTGGCCCACCTGCAGCTCAGTGCCAGACAGAGCTGGAGTCACAGGCCTCCTGCTCTGTGAGCTGCCATCAAAGCTGGCGTGGGGATGGCAAGTGGGACACGTGGGCATTCAAGAAGAAAATCTGCTTCATTCATGACCTGTCTGATGAGGTGGATTTCCAGAGTCCAGTGGATGAGCTCCACCATCAATGTAGCCAGCTGTTGGCACACATCCGCACCATCGAGGAGTCCCTCATGGCATGTAAAGAGCAGATGTTTGTCCTGGATGAACTGTGTCAGGAGAAAGCTGAGCACATGTGCTGGCTCTCCCAGGAGAAGATGGAGAAGAAGAGAGAGCTGCAGGAGCTGCTGTGGGTCCTCGCAGGGGAAGGCGCAGACAGTGGGTTCAAGATGCCAGCACAGGCTGAGCCCCGCCCACCCCCACTGCTTCAGATGCCTCAGGCTCTGGGTTGGGCGAAATGAGGGAGGAGCAGAAAGGTTTTGAAGAATTGAAACTTCAATACAACTTGGAAACTGCCAGAGGAGAGGTCGGTGTTCCAACACCGTAGATGACTCCCCCATGGAGCACATCCTGCAGCAGATGCCCCACATACAGAGCCGCCTACAGCTTGAGGTCTCAGGCAAGGAGCACTCCCTCCCTTTCTTCTGTAGACTGATGTGGATGATAACTCTCTATGTGACATACTGATTCTCAAAATCCTCGGCAGCCACCAGAAGTAGGTGGCAGGTGGCCTTCTCTCAGGCCCCCATCTGCCACAAGATGGGGGTAAACTATAGGTCAGGTAGGGCAGAGGCTGCCGGGAAGCGGTCCAAATTCAAGGGACATCTAATGGCCCATTGGTGGCCAGGGAAGAGACCCATGTTATGCTTATCACAAACAATAAATTGTTTTCAAAGGGAAGAAAAGCCTCCAACAAAGACTTGTTCTTCCAGTCCTGGGGCTTGAGCTCAGGGCCTGGCCACTGTCCCTGAGATCTTTTTGATCAAGGCTGGTGCTCTACCAGTTGAGCCCCACCTCCCCTTCCAGCTTTTTCTGTGTGGAATGAAACCCCTGGTGTCAGGCATGCTAGGCAACCACTCTACCACTGAGCCACATTCTCAGCTAGGATGATTCCCCCCGTCCCAAACCCATGTGGCCATTCCTCAGATAAATAGGAAGTAGGGGCTAGGATGAATATGAAGCACAAATCTGGTTCACACAGAGATACTCCCCTGTCCCCTCTTGGATCCACTTAGTTGAAGTTTCTCTTCTACCATTGAGGGATGAGAGAAGGAGTGAGGAGTCTCTAGAGAGGACTACCAAGAACAGTGGCCCCCTGACCCCACAGCCTACCTCACACAAGTGGTCCTCTAGATTCTAATCTTAGCTGACTCAATGTGGATTCTACACTGTCTCCTCACCTCTTCAATGCTCAGGATGAAATAAATGTCGGCCCTGGCCTCAGCCAGGGTAGAAGCTCCTAGTCCCAGACCGCCTTCCATCTCTGACTTCCCCGAGTTAGGCCAGACCCACCACTCACCACAATGTTGGTGGCAATGACATCATGTATGGATTCCAGGAAGATGGTCTGTAGCAAAGAGCAGAAGCAACAGAGTGAGCAGGACAGAAGGATGTGGGGGGTTGATTGCTCTGAGATCTTCCTCCTTGGAGCCCTCATGTCAAGCCAGAGCCATGCTAACCAAAGCATGGCCAAGTCCAGAGTGTGAGATGAGATGGAGCAACACAGGACTAAACGAGGTACTGCTTTGTCTTGGAGCACTTGAAAATTCCAATTATATTTGACCCATACCAATCCCAAAGCCAACATGCAATGCCTCTCCTTGTTGTTGTTGGCTGTGAGCACTGTCCCTGAGCTCTTTTTCTCAAGGCTGGCACTCTACCACTTGAGCCACAGGGACATTTCTTGTTTTCTGATAATTCATCGAGGATAAGACTCTCACACACTTTCCTGCCCAAGCTGGCTTGGCACCATAATTCTCCAGATCTCAGCTTCCTGAGTATCTAGGATGACAGGTATGAGCCACCAGTGCCCAGCATGTGATGCCTTTTGAAGGCATCTTGGTGAGTCTGTATAAGGAGCCCCAAAGGGCCTGGATAGACCACAACCCAATCAAGGAGCTGGGATGGGGGAAGGCTGACCTTCTAGCCATACTGTTCCCCCAAATTAAAGATGCCAGGTGGTTTGGTATGCATCAAACACCTAGGCCAACAGCCATGAGGCTTAGTGGGGGAAACGTGAAGAATACCTAAAGATTTCACTGTAGAAATCTCTGATTTTGCATGCATGTGGTATGTGTATGTGTGTATGTGTGTGTATGTGTGTGTGTGTGTGTGTGTGTGTGTGTGTGTGTGTGTGTGTGTGCTTGTGTGTGTGATCTCAAGGCTTAGGCTCTATCCCTGAGTTTTCTTGGTCAAGCCTAGTGCTCTGCCACTTGAGCCACAGCCCCACTTGCTTTTTGATGGTTAATTTTATGTAAGAGTCTCAAGGACTTTCCTGTCCAGGGTGGCTTCAAAGCATGACGGGGGCCCCAGGGCAGTAAGAGTAAACATAATTCACAGGTACAATCCCTATGGTGGGTGACTCTTGCCTCCTCATGGCCAGATGTGGGACATGCAGCCCTGTGTCATCGTCCTCTGAGTTCAATTGGGGGAAGTGACCTGGTCCAAGCTGACTTTTGCTCACCATGAGTACTGATGCCAGAGCAGGTCTGTTCCACCCTAGGCCAAGAGAGCTCCAGAAGGCCAGGCTCCCAGAGGCACAAGGAAGGGAGAGGTCAGCTCCAGGATGAGCTAAGAGCCTTTGCCCACGGATACCCCAAGTTGGCCTTCCTAATCACCGTAAGACCTGTCAAAGAATAAACAAAAAAAATGGAGCTGTGCCTCCAATTGCTAGAGCTCTAGCATTGAACCAAAGAGCTCAGGGACAGGGCCCCCAAGCTTTGAGTTCAAGACCCTCAGCTGACCCTCCCCCAGTTTAGCTAAATATGAACTAGTATGATTTGTGAAGTGTTTCTGAAGAATGGTGATACTGAAGAAATCATCCTAATTCTAATGACAGCTGAACCTGTGACATACAGCTATGTGCTGAGTCCTTCACAAGATCCTGTTTGCTGGGTCCTTCCGACATGGGGGTTTTGTGCTGAGTCCTCAAAAAGTCCTGTTTGCTGAGTCATCCCAAAGGGTGCTATGTGCTGAATCCCTGAGAAGAGTGGGCCCTGCTGGTTTTTTCAAAGGTTGCTGTGCGCTGTGTTGATTACACAGCTACTGTATGCTGAGTCCTTCAAAAGGTGCAGTGTGCTATTTCATCCCAAAGGGTACTGCTATGTGCTGAGCCCTTGAGAAGAGATGGATAAGGTGAATTTTTCAAGTGCTATGTGTCGAGTCTTTTACAAAGGGTGCTCTGTACAGTCCTTCAAATGATGCTATGTGATGAGTCCTTTGACAATGTGGTATGTGCTGAGTCCTTCCACAGGGTAGTAAGTGCTGAGTCCTTCAAAATTGCGCTATGTGCTGAGTTTTTCAAAGGGTGCTGTGCACTACCCAGTGTGCTACATACTCAACCCTTGAAAGGGGGCTGTGTGTGTCTACACAGAGTGCTATGTACTGAGTCCCTGGGAAAGAATGGTATGCGTTGAATTTTTCAAAGCATGCCATACACTTAGTCCATTACCTTGTGGGCTATGGACTCCCTCCTTCAAAGGGTGCTGTGTGCTGAGTACTCTACACAGGGTACTATATGCTGAGTCCTTCAAAGGGAGCTGTGTGCTGAGTCCTTTACACAGGATGCTTTGTGCTGTTTTTTGAAGTGTGCTGTGTGCTGACTCCTCTCAAAAGGTATATGTTCTGAGTCCTTGAGAGGAAGTTATCCCTAACAATCACACACACACAAACACACACAAACAAACATACACACACAAACATACACACAAGGGTCACCGTGCACCTTTTTGGTGTGTGGATTGGAGGGGCATGGAGAGTCTCCTCCAGCGGTGGGACTGAGGCGAGATTTGATACCCCGGGCAGGTACGGGGTTGGAAGGGAATGATGAGCTGAGGTGAGGCTACAATTTCCATGGCCTGGAAGCCTTTGGTTCCAGTCAGGGCTTGGCTTGCAGCCAGGGGTGGGGGCCAGGCCCCGGGGAAGAGAGGGAGGGGGCCAAGAGGAGGAGGGGACAGGGCCCAAGGCACACTCCCATGGCAGCAATGGCCAGGGGCATGACTCAGGGGAGGGCAAGGGTGTGGGCATGCCCCATGGGGGCAACACAGTCCAGGAGAGGAGTAGGGGCAGAGAGAGAGAGCAGAGAGAAGAGCCAGTACACACAAGGGAAGTGGTTTCATCAGCTGGCGGCCTCGCTGATCATAGTGCAGGTTCTGGCGGGGAGCACAGAGCTGGTGGTGTTGGCACAGCAGGCGCATCGCCACGGGCAGCCACGAGGAGGCACAGTGGACATGGAGGCCCTGCGACTGAGGTCCCAACAAGGGGGGCACAGGAGCCGCTAAGGTAGGAGTGGTGTTGTCTGAAGAAGAGGAGCAGAGGCCACATGCAGCCCTGCCATGTGCCCACAGGTTCCCCTGCCCCCTCCCTGCAGCATTGCATTTCAAACATGGCACTTTCGGCTCCGACCAGCTGCGCCTCTCACAGTTGTCCAGAGGAGATGGCATGCCCCTAGCAGGCTTGCGGCCCCAAACTGGTCGCAGCCCCTGGTCCTAGGACTCTGGGCCCATGTGCACCGGAGCAACCGCCTACAGCTTCTCCCATTAGTACAATGAGTGGTGCCTCTGAGGGCCCACAACCTGGAGACACTCAGACCAACCAACCACTGACCTGGACCTGCACCTCCTGCCTCCCCTTTCCTGTCTTCTCCTCCAGTCCACCCTCCCCCCCCCCACAGTCTGCCATGGCCCTGTCACAAATGTGCCCCAGGGGTGGGGGTAGGGATGTGTGTTGACCTGAGGATCCCACCCCCATCCTTAGTGACCAGTGTCCCAGGAAACAGGGAGATGCAGGAATGGGTCAGGAGGGGTGCCACAGAGCTCCTGGCCTGGAGCAGTGGGAGCCACACAGCCACACATCTGCATCCTTCCTCTCTCTGGTGGGAACCTGGTGGCTTTAATCAGAGGTGGGGAACAGCATCTCCACACCTGCCTTCTTGAGTCTTTTTCTTTTTCTGGGGGTTGTGGGTGTTGGATGGAGAAGATAGGCCCTCCTTGCTGTGTGAGCCCTTGTCTTCTGTGCTCAGTCACCCTTTCACCTGAGGAGGGTCCCAGAAGAGCCCACTAGGTACGTGAGGGCACTTGGAGTCAGACAGAAGGTGAATATCTGGGAGGAATATACCCACTCCGACCCACATACACCCAGCCTGTCTGTCAACAGTACTCACAGGGTGATCCCATTTCCCAGTTCTCCCAGCATCTGCTGGTGCTCCTGGTCTCCTCATCTTCCCCAAATCCACCAAGTCACCCAGAAGCATCTAGGCTGGAAGTAGGGAGTCCATCCATGTATGTAGCCTTTGAGACCCCATCCATTTCCCCAACACTGCCCCAAACCCAGGTCAGACACCCCTCTGGGGCACCATGACCCCCTGCTTGTTTTCAGCCCCAGCTCTGAGGAGCCACCTATCTTGGGACACCTTCACCAAGTGTCCTGGCCTAGGGTTTTGGTGAATTTTGGGTCAAGGCTGGTTGTTCCCAAGTGAAAGTGTCTGGCCCTGGAGAAAGGGAGAGGCAGGATTGTTCTGCATTGTTAGAGTGGTGGTCCCATTGTTGGATCCCCTGTTCTGACCAGGCATCCCCTGTGCTCCACCTTGTACCTTGTCCCAAAGGAGGAACCAACAAACTCAGGAGAGGCACTGCTCTGAGTCTGTTTGTGTGTGTGTGTGTGTGTGTGTGTGTGTGTGTGTGTGTGCGTGTGCATGAGAGAGAGAGAGAGAGGGAGGGAGGGAGAGGGAGAGATAGACAGACAGACAGACAGACAGACAGACAGACAGACAGACAGACAGACAGACAGATCATCTTTCTCCTTATACAGCCTGACTTTGCTCAGGTGAGTGATCCGTTGGCAAATTGCAGGGGCTGCATGGACTAATTTTCTGTCACAGTTCTGGATTTGTGTGTAAGTGCTTGTGTGTGTGTGTGTGTGTGTGTGTGTGTGTGTGTGTGTGTGTGTGTGTGTGTGTTGGGAGAGCAGTAAGATGAGAACAATGAAAAGATATTTAAGGCACCAAGTCTACAAAGAGCAAAAGCATTTTATTTGTGTGTGTGTGTGTGTGTGTGTGTGTGTGTGTGTGTGTGTGTTGTTCTTTTTTCATCAATGCCAAGTATGAGTCTAGCGATAATTTGTGTTTTCTCCTTCACCGTTTCATGGCTCCTTTGGGGAAGGTTTCAGTACATGCTCCTTTGCACCTCTCTCTCTTCTCCCTTTCCTGTAGCCCACAGTAGCTGCTGGGCCTGTGTGGGTCTCCCCTAGGAGGCCTGTGTGAACCACAGACCACAGTGGACACCTGTCCTTCTGTCTTAAGCCAGAAGGCTCGTGAGGCAACTGTGACCACAGCCGTACTCTTCTAGCCAGACAGTGTGTATAGTTGGAGCTAATTCAAGGGTTGGGATATGTCTGCCAAATGTAATTAGGGAACGAGATTGTGGGGGAGGCAGTAGGGCAGGGGCTGTGAGGCTAGGATGTTATGGGGAGTGGTGAACATTGTGTCATGGCAGATGGTTCACCACGACCGAGAATGAGAAGGGAAACTTACCCAGGGCATTGACTGTGTCCATGGGCATCTGGGCAGGGCACTCCAGGCCCCCACTGGTGGCATGGATTCCCTCCCGGGGCAAAGTACTGGTGGGAACTCCTCCCTGGAGTCTTGCAGACTCCAGTCTGTGTCCGGCCTAGGCCGTTTCCAGCTGGGCAGTGGTAAGCAGGTGTGTTCCCCCTGCTGGAGCCTGCTGGCTAACTGCCATGGCAGTTAGCTAGGGCTCTCTGAATGCCACTTTCTGTAACCTGTTGTAGGCTGTCTGGAAGAAAAATCAGACCACTGAATTTAGAACCCTTCAAGTTTGATTGAGACAACTGAAATGCAATGTTTTCCAGGTTTTTCTCCTTGAAGCTGGCAATTTCCACTAACACCTGGGATGATGGTTCAAATCAGACAGACGATTTCACCCTCCAAACAATGATGTTCAAAGCAGCACAGGAAGAGTTCCCAAGCCAGATGTTCTCCTGTAATGAATGTCATGCCTTGACTGACTTTCTTCGGCAGCTGTTGATTCTCCTCTGGCTCTCTCTAGTGTGACCACCACATTCAAGGAAGTCATGGGGAGCAGAGATTGTGACCTTACCATCCCTAGCCTGCCAGCTGTGAGCAGAGATGATTCCCAGCACCTGCACTGGACTCTGGGAGATTCAGAAACCAGGGATACCTCGAGGATCCTTTCTCGGCAACAAGAAACTTGGGAGCCAGATGTGGTAATCCTGACTGTCCCCAGGGGGAGGAGAGGAGGCCCCTTGAGCCAGGCCTTCAGCTCACAGCAACCTCATTCACATCTAGGTGGGGAATTGAGTGCCAGAGAACTGGTCAGCTGCTGGACAGAGATCTTTGAGAAGATAGGCATTCCAGAGGCCCTGGAGTCCAGCGAGTACATAGTGTTTCACATCCTCAGAGCCAAAAAAGTTAAGTGTGGTGGCACCAGAAGGGGGTAAGAGGGAGGGGGGAGAACTGAGGGAGAGCTACATCAGGCTTCGTCCCCCCTCCCCCACAGAGGATTCTTACCTGAATCAGATGGGACTTTTCTGTAGTATTGTCATAGACAGATGTTCATTTATTTATTCAACAAACCATTACAGTGTGCACCAGGCTCTGAGGGGTCATAGACAATGAAAAGGTCCAGGACTGGTTCCACAGCCCATGAAGAAACCTTGGATTGATCTGGATGTCAGTGCTTCAAGACTGTCATCCTAGCTAATTAGGAGGCGGAGATCAGAGGATTGAGGCTTTTGGCCCGGGCAGGAAAGCCTCTAACACTCTTGTCTTCAACAAAAACAAAATGCCAGAAGTGGATGTGTGGCTCAAGCCATAGACTGCTAGCCTTGAATAAAAGGCTTAGGGACAGCACCTAGGCTCCAAGTACAAGGGCCAGGAGTGACACAAAGAAAGTAAAGAGAGAGAGAGAGGAGGGAAGGACAGAAGGAGAAAGAGAGGAAAGGAAGGAAGAAGGGAGAACATGCAAGCCTTGGTTTGGAGTCCCTGGATCAAGGGAGCCACCTATTCACAATCTCTGTGGCGACAGTTTCAGAGCCCAAAGTCAGTATGTAGGACCAAGCCACTGACCCCTCAGCAACTTCATGACAGCCAGGAGCTGTGTGGTCACTGACTGTAGAGGGAACCAGCCTCGGGTAGAACCTAGGGCTCAAGGTGGGTCACCAGGTTTCAATTATCCCCAGCCTCATCGAGTTTATTTTCTGGTCAGATCAGAAGAATGTTTCCAAGGGCTAGGGAGGTATTGGAGTGAGAGAGTCTCAATGGGGGGTTAAGGGATAAGCAGGAATTTGAAGAGGGAGGATGGTCCCAGGTGAGGTGTGTCAGGAAATTGAAACCATGACCTCACGTGACAAAATAGTCTACCAGCTTTTGATCCAGTCACACTGCTATTAAAAGTCCTAGCACCTTGGGTTCATCATTGATGACCTGGCTGTCGTTCACTCCAGGATGCCTGTGCAGTACATCCTTGGGGACTAGGACTTTCTAGGGCATAGAGGCTGGTGGGAAAACCAGAGGCACTGGGCTCTGAGCTGGGTTATTTCTTTGATAATACTCACAACATAGGAACATTTCTGGGATAGAGCAGCCCTTTTCACCTCCCCAACAGGGACCTAGATCTCCCCAGTCTCCGTCCCTTGACCAGGAAACCCTTTAGTTCCCATATCATGTGGTTGGGTAACTAGACCTTACCTCACTGCCCAGTGCTGAGGCAGGCCATTGAGAGATCCTGAGTCTTTGATAAGGACAGGGGATCTTCAGTATGAGATTGTACTTGAATGTACTTGGTGCATGTTCAGTCCCATCTAAGACTGCCATGATGTAGGACATGGAATCTAGAGAATCAGAGCTGCATGTGGTCTGTTCTGGGAGTCCTGAGTATTATGTGTTAGCTGTGATCTCCCATATGCCCACCTGCTTCCCTTTTGTCGTTGGGTCTATGCTAGAAAAAGCTTGAAACTAAGGCATGGATCTTATCTTTTATGCTCCAAGATAGCACTCTACCATTTTAATCACAGCTCCACTTCCAGCTTTTTTGGGTGTTTAATTGGAGATAAAGAGTACTCACAGGCTTTGCTGCTAAGTGGCATCCAACTGCAGTCCTCAGATTTCAGTCTCCTGAGGGGACAGGATGAAAGGAATGGAAAAGTATGTTTGGCCGGCTGCCAGAAGCTCATGGCTTTTATCCTAGGTACTCAGGCGGTGAGATCTGAGGATCATGGTTCAAAGCCAGCTTGGTCAGGAAAGACCCTGAGACTCTTATCTCCAAAGAATTGCCAGATAACCAGAAGCAGTGCTGTGGCTCAAGCAATTGAATGTTTGCCTTAAGCTTCAGAGCTCAGGGCAAGCACCAAATCCCAGAGTTCAAGCCCCATAACCAACAACAAAAAAGAGGTGATTAAGTTTTCCGCATAGCAGTGTGTATGGCATGAAATGCCATGCTGGTTTATGAGATATTCCAGATATGCGAGAGGCTCAATATTTTGTCTACAGTGGGTCTGATGTCGGTACTGACACCTTCTCAGGGGTGGGATGTGATCCTAATTAAGGGAGTTCATGTTTCTGTTCTCAGGGACTGCTGAGTCCTTGAGCTATCCGTGTGTGTGTGTGTGTGTGTATGTGTGTGTGTGTGTGTGTGTGTGTGTGTGTCTGTCTGTCTGTCTGTCTGTCTGACTGTGTCTGTGTCTGTGTGTTTGGAGGTAGAAGAACTGGGCCTTGAACTCAAGGCCAAAATGCTGCCCCTGAGATTTCTTACTCAAAGCTGGAGCTCTGACACCTGAGCCACTGCTCCACCTCAGGCTATTTGGTGGTTGAGGGTAGACAGGAGCTTCACAAACTTTCCTACGTGGCTGGCTTTGAACAGTGATCCACAGACCTCAGCCTCCTGAGTAACTAGGATGACAGACAGGAGCCACCCAAGATGGCTTTGTGTGTGTGTGTGTGTGTGTGTGTGTGTGTGTATGTGTGTGTTTAGAAGTTGGTTGTAACAAGGAGTGATGGACCCTTTGGTAACTTCTAAACGCTGTCTTTTTGGGCAGCATGGGCTTTGAGGCTGAGGTCTGAGAGCCTGGAAGGGTGAGACACTTGAAGGGGACTCAGCACCTTTAAATTATAAGAGCAAGGGAACTTTGTGCCCTGGAACTGTCTACTCCCGTGGGCCTGGTTGGTGGCAGAGGGAGTGTGGGAGGATCTGGAGGTGGGGCCCACAGGGGGTGGCTCCCCAGGGGAACAGAGAGCATGGTCAGCACTGTAATGTTTTGAGTCGTTAGTATGGAACATATTGGCATGGGTCAGACTCTGTGTCTTCTCACCAAGATGTCTGATGGGCAAGGCCAACCCTACTTTAAACCTTGACCTGTGTTCTTCAGATCTCAGCCTCCTGAGTAGATTGGGTTATAGGCATGAGCCTCTGGCACCGGACCACGGATTCTTTTCGGTATATTAGGGTTTGAACTCAAAGCCTTAGGCTTTCCAGCCAGGTTAAGAAAACCTGGTTGGAAGAACCATGGAAGCCAAGCCTTTCTATCTTGGCCATTTCTGAGTTAGAGACTCCATATATGCTGAGTCTTAGCTGGAGCATTGTCTTCCTGTGACAGGCATGCACCACCATGCCTGGTCCTCTGTAGTTGGGATGGTGGATATGTAGCACCATGCCCAGTCATCGCTTTAGATGGTTGTCCCAAACTCTTAGTCCACAGCAGCCGATTCTTGACCACAGTTGAAGCTCTGCATTCGGCCTGGAACCATTGATCCTCAGTCTCCTCACAGGACAGTTTTGAGGAAACAAGGGATCAATACAAGGGGAATCTCTGGAGCAGGACAAGGCAAAGCGTGAACGTTCATTAGATAAGTTTCTTGGTTCTGTGAGCATATAACAAGAAGATTCCTAGAAAAGACTCAGAAGGGGCTTGTTATTTATCATGCCACAGGTATGGGGTTATAAAACAAAACATGGCTCTCTTTCATCCTTACCCTATCCCCATGAGGAAGGGGATCCTTCACTGTTCAGCTTTGCAGCTAGGGAAAAGGAGGCACAGAAAAACTGGGTGACCTACTCATGACCCCCAGGTGACAGGAAGCTCGGCCTGACTTATCTGCCACGCTCCCTAGGACAATGGGTGCTATTCAGTCCATTTCTTGTGGTGGGAATTCCACATATTGTCAGTTGTGGGGCTTGAACTCTGGGCCTGGGCACTGTCTCCAAGCTCCTCAGATCAAGGTTAGGACTCTACCACTTGAGGCACAACACCACTTCCGGTTTTCTGATGGTTCTTTGGAGATAAGCATCTCACAGACGTTCCTGCCTGGGCTGGCTATGAACCATGATCCTCATATCTCAGTCTGCTGTGTAGTTACCATTGTAGATCTTTGCCACCAGCAGCTGGCTTAAGTATAATTCTCTCTCTCTCTCTCTCTCTCTCTCTCTCTCTCTCTCTCTCTCTCTCTGTCTCTCTCTCTCAGTAACTTCTTGAAAGGGTGCTGGAGGGGGTGGCTCAGTGTCCCCATGTGGCTGGGACCCAAGGTGACCCTCTTATTCTGAACCTAGGCTGTGGATCAGGAGCTTTCTTGCTTGGCCTGTTGAACTAGCTCCCTTAGGTAAGCCCCTCTGTGCCCGGGGTAAACCGTGATGGGTACTCATTGTCAGTCTGTTTGGTGAGTACTTCCCCACTACCCTTTGCTAAGACAGTTAAAGGAAAGTGGATGAGGAGGCATCACATTGTCCAACTGCACAACACTATCCCAAGCCTCTGATCCTCACTGCCACCTATCTGGCCAGACCCTGATTATAAGAAACTGAATTCACTCTATGTCTACTTCACATTGCTGCAGTGTGTCATTTCGGGGAGAGGGGGCAGTGTGCAGAGGAAAGACCCCAGATCTGACACCTCCTGGGGGACATTTGTTCTGTGACAGCACGAAGTCATTGCTGTGGATAAGAAGGAAGCCGGCATCAGACTGAGGCAGAACAGTGCTCAAAGCTAGGTAGGCTGTTGAAGTATCAAACCCGTCCATGTCTGCTTCCCACTCACAACAAGTAGGGTGCAATGCATGTAGCCCAGCAATGGCCCTAGGGGACTATAAATGGATGGTGGCGGTCAGGTGCTAGTGGCTCTCACATGTCATCCTGGCTATTTGGGAGGTTGAGTTCTGATGGTCATTACTCAGAGCCAGCCCAGGCAGGAAAGACTGTGAGATTGTTTTTTTTTTTTTTTTTTGTCCAGTCATGGGTCCTGAACTCTGGGCCTGGGTACTGTCCCTCAGCTCTTCATCTCAAGGCTAGCGCTCTGCCACTTGAGCCAAAGCGCCACTTCTGGCTTTTTTTTCTTTTTGTTTATGTGGTGCTGAGGAATTGAACCCAGGGCCTAACACATGCAAGGCAAGCACTCTACCACTGAGCCACATTCCCAGCCCCAAGTCTGTGAGATTCTTATCTCCCATAAACTACCTTCCTCCCCCCCCCCACCCGAATAAAAGCCAGTTTTGGTGCTGTGGCTCAACTGATAGAGCCTCAGCCTTGAGTAAAAGCAGCTCAGGGATGACACCGAGTCCCCGAATCCAAGACCTGAGACTCACAAAAAATAAAATAAAAGAATAGTGGGCACTTGTTATCTTATTACCAAAATGGATGGATTCATTCTTCTCTCTGGTACTTGTAGCCAAAGGTAAGTGGCTTCCCTTGATGTTTCTCTAAACGTCTCCTTCTCTCCATTATCACCCTGGCTTCACTTGCAGGATAGAATTCAGATCATCCCAGGATAGAATTCAGGTCATCCCACTTAATGTGACCTTAAGTACCCTCCTCTACCCGCCTTTTTGGGGTGGGGATTATGGATGTACTCACCACTGGGTGAAAGAAGCACCAGAGAGATAGGGATAGGTATCCCTGAAACTCATACTCACACACACACACACACACACACACACACACACACACACACACACACACACACACACATTCACCTAGGCCAACTCTGACTAGCCTTTTCCAAAGACACTTTATCTCCTTGGATTAACTGACCTAGGAGAGGAACTTGATCCCCTATAAATGACTATTTAAACTAAGGCTTGCTAGTTGACACGAGATAAACAGAAGCTCAAAGGAAAGGTTCTGGAGCCTGTCTGGCTCAGGCTCACACTTGACATCCTGGCTTCTCGGTAGGCAGAGATCTGAGGATCAAAGATCGAAGGCAGCCATAAGCTGGAAAGCTGATAAGACTCTTCTCTGCATGTGGCTCAAGTGGTAGAATAGCAGCCTTGAGCATGAAAACTCAGAAATACAGCTCCCAGATCCTCAGTTCAAGCCCACACAAGAAATGGCCCCATTTGTTGCCTTCAGACTGCCTGGGCCTCAAGTGCCCTCTCATAGAGTGTGATACTGCACTGGTTCCTGGGTAGTGTATCAGAGCCTTCAGAAATTGGGTGGTGAAAGCCAGGCCTTCAACTTTGTGTGCTCTCAACCCACACCAGCTGGAAGGCAGAGCATGACAAAGCCAACAGCCTGCAGAGCGGAGAAGATCCCCCTCTGCCAGGGTGATTGGAGTGGGCTTCTTAGAGGCAGCACTTGAAAGGTGGTCTTGCTCAACAAGGAGGATGTGACAGGAAGCACAAAGGAAAAAGATGCCATAGATAAAGGACAACATAGTGGAGCGTGTTCTTTTCAAGCCTGGGCTGCTGGTTAGAAACTTGGAAAGATGGGCTAGACTGTCCTGAGACAAGCCCAAGGGGTCACAGAAGAATAGCTATCCAATGTTGGGATTTTGTCTTAGAAGTAGTGGGTTCACCTAGCACACAGGAAACCCTGGGTTCAATTCCTAGGTCCCACATACACAGAAAAATCCAGAAGTGGTACCGTGGCATGGATGGAAGGATGCTCACCTCAAGCAAAAGTAGCTCAGGGACAGCGTCTCTACCCCGAGTTCAAACCCCAGCACTTTCAACGTAAAACTGCACTCCAAGGGACCTGGGTGACAGGTGGATGGCTGTGCCCTGTAGCTCTAAGTAGATCCATCCATGCTTTGTGTCTCCTTCTTTGACAAAGGGGATCTGGACACTCCTGCCCTGGGTACCCCTGGACCCGATAATCAGCATCCCTCCCAAAGGCTTCCACTGGGACATGGAGCAGCTGGCCCCAGAAATCCTCAGGTACTGGTTGGGTGTGGCGGGGGGATACAGGGCAGGCCTCAGAAGTCCTAGTAGGTCTGATCTGCCCCAGACATCCAGGCCATCCAGAGGAAGCAGATGGGAGCTTAGAAAGGGGTAGTGATGTGAAGGGGGCCCTTCAATGCCCATGGCCCTCCCCAGATTCTGAGCCTCCTTTGCTGTCCCTGAGGGAGGTAGAGGAGTGTCTAGGTGGTAGTGTCTAGAGGAAGACTAGTTGGAAATTGTAAAAAATGACACACCATAGGCCATGCGCTGATGGCTCACACCTGTCATCCTGGCTACTCGGGAGGCTGAGATCCAGAGGGTCTTGTATCCCAGCACAGGGAGGAAAGTCCAATGAGAGTCTCATTTCCAATCTCCAACCGGAAGTGGTGCCATGGCTCAAGTGGAAGAGCACTAGCCTTGAGCAAAAATCATCATCAAGCCCTGAGTTCAAGCCCCTCATCCAAAAAATCAAGAAAGAAAGATTCCACTTGCTTGCGAGAGATGGTGAAGAAGTGGGGTTGTTGTGGTTGGGACACTAGGTTCTGGTCTCAGTGTACAGCCATTTCTAAGAACTCCCCAAGTTTGCCCAAGTGTGAATTTACAGCAGGGTGGGCATTATCTTACCTAGAACTGCAGAGGTTGTGACCTGTCTTAGGCAGGGAGTGGGCAAATGGGAGCAGGTGTGGGAGACTAATGTCATTTATATTCTTTCCAACTAAGGAAGAATGTTTTTGGATGCTGGTGTCAAGTCTGAAATTATAGGGTTACATGTGCTTTATGGTCTGACAAGTTGGGTTTCCACTGGTTGTAAGAAGTTGGCTGAAATCGAGCACTGCCAGTGTTTCACAACTGTCATCCTAGCTACTCAGGAGGCTGAGATCTGAGGATCACGGTTCAAAGTCAGCTTGGGCAGGAAAATCTGTGAGATTTTAACTCAAGTGAACCACCAGAAAACTGGAAATGGTGCTGTGGCTCCGGTGGTAGAGCGTACATCTTCAGTTGAAGAGCTGAATGATGGCACGCAGGCCCAAAGTTCAAACCCCATGACCGATGACCAAAAACAATGTGGCTGAGTTTTCTTCATAGCGGTGTGTACAGTAGGTAATGCCATGCTGTTTTATGAGCCATTCCAGATGTGTGAGAGGCTCTGAGTTTTGTCAACATTTGGTCTTAGGATAGTAGTGACATCTTCTCGGAGGTTGGGATGTTCAGTTGCTCAGGGACTGCTGAGTCCTTGGGCTATCCGTGTGTGTGTGTGTGTGTGTGTGTGTGTGTGTGTGTGTGTGTGTGTGTGTGTTTCCCTCTGCCCACTTCCTGGATGCTTGTCTGCCTCTTCCTGACCTTTGATTGTGCCCTTCCTCAATAGCAACCTTATCTTTAGCCCCCTATCATGGTCTACAAAGAGTCCTAAATTGCCAGAGACCTGCATATTCCAGCTTTTCCTTGGGACCCATGTCCAGCTGTCCTTATCTTTGTCCTCATCCAGGGGATTATGGGTCAGCAGTGCTGGCTGGCATAAGTTCTCTCCTGCCTCTGGGGGGGGGGGGAGGTGGGCAGGGGCAGTCATGCTGTGTCGTGTCCTTTTCTCAGCTGGGCTCCTGGCTGCATGTCCCACTACCAGCAGATTGGCAGTAGAGTGGGGAAAGGGTGGTTGCCAGTGGCTCTGGCCAACTCAACCTTGATAGCTGACTGAAGGCTCCCCAAACAAGGATAATCTGGGGCTATATAAAAGGTGAGGCCAAGGTGGCTTGGATGTACTGTTTGATTTCTAGGAAATGTCAATGTACCTTATCGTAAGCAAATCTATCTTCTGGCCCCAGCTGGGCCTCTCAGGTCTTTCTAGACAATTTTGGATGCCCAGAATACAGAGGCATATACTTTAGATACCAGGGCCAGGGAACTGTGGGATGAGAGATTGGTATGGCCAGTACCTCAATGTTTTGGGGCATTCGTTTTGGCCTGGATGAGCTGAGCTATAACTGGGGGCAGTCCGGAGTCATAGTCACAGTAAACTCTCAAACCAGATCAAGTGGTTTCTCCCTACGTCCTTCTTGGGCTGAGGGGTTTGGGCCATGGCAGTAAGTTCCAGGGAACCTGCCCCTCGATCTCAACACAGGGCCACAGGATCAAGGGAAGGACACTAGGGATGCTCCTTTGTAGTCGGCCCATGATTGCAGACCTTCATCTGCCTGCCTTCCCCAAGCACTGGTGAGGAAAGCAGGGCTCCGAGCCCTCAGACTCCTGGGATAGTGACTGCTACAAGCAGCAGCCAGTTGACTGTGGATTGCTGAGCCTACAGAATTTTCATGAGCCCAACTCAACACCTGTCCAAGGTGTGACTGACAAATTTTCACTCTTGTGATACTCATATGACTGGGCATTATTGGTGTGACATCTTGCAGCTCCTGCCGCTCCGGGCCCAGAACCGTGGTCTGAGACTGATTTACTGCTCTGATCCACATTGCACCCATGACAGATGCCATTCTGATGATCTTCATGCCCCAAGGCTTGATACTTCTCTGGTACTGTGGCCTGCTCTGTAGGCAATGGCTCAAAACAGACTGCAATCAACACTTGTAGGACACCTAGACATTAGGAGACCCTCAGAGGTCCACTGGAAAGTACTCTTCCAAGAGCCACAGAGTAAGGTCCAAGCAGGCTAGGTTTTGGTCATGGGGCTTGAACTCTGGGACTGGGCACTGTCCCCCACGTCTTCACCCTACCACTTGAGCCACAGAGCAACTTCCAGTTTTCTGTAGGTTCCTTGGAGATCAGAGTGTCCCAGTCTTTCCTGCCTGGGTTGGCTTTGAAACATAATCCTCATATCTCAGCCTCCTGAGGAGCTAGGAGGACAGGAATGAGCCACCTGTGCCTGGATGATCTAGCCTTACACCACAGTGGACTAGGAGCTCCTGAAATTTTTTTCTTTAATTTTCCTTTACTAGTATTGGAGCTTGAACTCAGGGTCTGGGCTCTGGTATCTAAACTTTTTCCTTCAAGGTTACCACTTTAACACTTAAGCCACAGCTCCGTTTCTGGATTTTGGTAGTTAAATGGCAAGAAGAGTCTCATTAACTTTCCTCTCCTGAGCTGGCTTGACCCTCGATCTCTATCTCAGTCTCCTGAGTAGTTAGGATTTACAGGGGTTGAGACACTGGTGGCATTGGGCTAGAAGCTTTTCTAAAGCAAGAGTTTTTCCCTGCATTTGCCCTTACTCTTCCATGCAAAGGAGGACTGAGGGTCAGGAGCTGTGAAAACTGGTTTCTGGCCACAGGAAATGGCTTTGGGTCCCTGGCAAAAAGCCAAGCTAATCTTCCCCCTGGGCGCCATTCTCGGACCTCACCCTCTGCCCTGTGACTCAAGTCAACGTTGACCCAGCCTTGAATTCCCTGCCAGACTTTTCTGAGGCCATAGAACCTTCACACCACTCACACCATCTGCTCTACATCACATCTCAGGACCTTTGCCCATGCTATACCTTCTTTCTGAGGCTCTCTGTCTTATACCCACATATTAGAACTACTATGGAATTTTGGCACTGGCTAAATCACTTCCTGGAGCAAGTCTTTCCTTCCCTTCTCCATCTATATTTTGTTTTTTAATATTGAGTTGCTAGAGATGGATTTTGTACAGGCTGATTGGCAAATGCTCTATATTGGTGTTTGTGTGTGTGTGTGTGTGTGTGTGTGTGTGTGTGTGTGTGCCAATCTTGGGATTTGAATTCAGGGCCTGGATGCTATCCTATCCCTGAGGTTTTGTGCTCCAGACTAGCAGGATACGACTTGAACCACAGCTCTACTTCTGACTTTTTGCGTGTTTAATTGGAGAAAAGTGTCTCATATTGACTTCTCTGCTTGCAATTGGGATTCTCAGATCTCATCCTCCTGAGTAGATTACAGGGGTGAGCCACCAGCACCTGCTCTCTACCCTACCAATTACCTATAACCTTGGCCCTCCTCTGCGTTCCAGAATAATATGTCTCACCAGGCTCAATTTTTTTTTTGCCAGTCTTGGTGCTTGAACTCAAAGCTCAAACTTGGGAGAGACTCTAAAATGGGAAGACTGTGACAAATGTTTCCATTTAATTATGTATCATGTTTCAACACTTAATATAATGAAAAATGAGTCAATGTCCTAAATTATTGTGTATAATTTTATAATAGATGTGCAAAATATATTATCTGTATAATAATATTAAATACAATAATCAATAAATGAAACAAAGAAAAATAACATACTAAATCAATAATAAAATTCATAATATAAAATAAACATACATATATAAGAATATATCATGTATTACACATGTATAGAAATATTTTTTCTATTGCAGGGCCTTCATTCAGGTCCTGGGAACTCTATCCTGAATTTCTTTTCCTCAAGGACAATGAGCTTCGCATTCACCCATGGTGCAAAAGAGTTACCTGGACGGTGAGCTCAAAACAAGCAATGGCAGAAATACTGGCCCCAGTTCCAAGACAGTCACTTAATTTTTTTAATGGAAGCAGTTATGTTTATTCAGTTCCATACTGAACATTAAAAAAAGCAGTGCAAATTTTTGTACAGCTATTCGAACATCCTTCCCTTACCTTCAAAATGCTTCTCTGAGAACTTCATTGTTTCTCTTTTTTGTGTGTGTTTTTTATTGTAAAAATGTTCTACAGAGGGGTTACAGCTCCAGGAGCAAGGTAATGAGTACATTTCCTATTGAGCATTGTTTACACCTCCTGTGTTTCCCCCCTACCATTCCTTCCCTCCCATCTCCACAACTACCTCCCCCTGCCGAGGTCAGCGACTTAGTTTTTCATTTTTGGTTGGCACGGGGTGAACTCAAGTAAGGGCAACTCTTCACTCACATTGTTACAGATTTACCAAGACCCTGAGTTCAAATCCCAGGCTAGAAAACAAAACTGGCAGAAATTACAAACCAAGAAACTTTATTTTTTTAATTTAGTTAAAGAATTTATATATATATATATATATATATATATATATATATATATATATATATATATATATATATGTTTATTGTTGTTTTTGTCCAAGCATGGGGCTTGAACACAGGTCGTGGAAATTCTACTTCAGCTTGGATCTCCCTTGGCTGGGGTGCAGTCTCTGGACCCATAGCAGATCCTAGGATCCTGAGCTCAGAGCGCTTTCTGGAAGAAAAAAAACTTGGAAAGCACAAAAAGTGGTGAGCTGCAGAAAGCTGGGGTTTTATGATTTTTTTTCTTTGCACAGTGACCATCCTGGGTCTGAATGACAAAGCTGCAAAGTGCACCTGACCTGCCATTGCTGGTGGCTGGTGGGCTATTAGTGAAGTCATAGGCCAACCTGTCAACATAGGCCCTGGGTTCAAATCGCAGTCCTGATATCAATCGCAGGAGATCACAAGAGACTCATTCCAATGCATAGGAATACTGATTGAAAGAGTAGTTTATACATCAGTCTACACTAATATTGGATTCAATATTCCTAGAATGCTGATTGAGATTAATTAATAGTTTATTAAGCATGAAAGAGTAATATTCCTTTGATGGCGGTATAATAAATACCTAAGAGTTGGTAAGAAAATAGTAGGTGTCATTCTATCATAGATAGACGACTATGGAACTCTTTACCAATACATATATTTATTTGTATACCTCCGTCTGCCTATCCATGTATCACTGTTTTGGCCAAACCTGGGGGTTGATCTCAGAGCCTGGGAACCACCTGCCATCTTCATTGGCTAGAGGCTGCCATGCTCAAACTCACCCAATCATGAATTGGGCCTGCTACGCACTAAGTTCAGATCCTGGCACTGCCAGGCATGATGGAGAACACATCTAACATCTGATGTTATGTGATAGGATGTAAACACTGTAATAAATGGTATAGGTGTTAGCAGAGTCAATAAAATAAATTCTAAATAAATTAATTACACAAGAAATAAAATAATTAACCACACCAAACACAATATGGACTGAACATCTGTACGGAAGTATAAATCCTATCTTTAAAATATATATAAGGAGGTCTGGGAAGGTGGCAGAGTGGTAGAGCTCTTGCGTTGCATACAAGAGGCCCTGGGCTCGATTCTTCAGCACCACATAAGCAGAAAAAAAAATAAACCCGGCAGTGGCGCTGTGGCTCAAGAAGTAGAGCGCTAGCCTTCAGGTGAAGAGCTGAGGGACAGTGCCCAGGCCCAGAGTTCAGGCCCTCGAGTGGCCCAATAAAAAAAGTATATAAGGAATATCTTTTCCAGGCCTGAGGCTTGAATTCAGCCTCCCTATGGGGAGGAAATGGCGGGAGATGCTGAGATACTCGTTTCTGGGCCTGGGAAGAGTCATGGAATGTGATTGATCTTATCCTTGAATGAGTAGTTCGTGCATGATGCAAGTAGGAAATGATAGGTAAGACTCATGGAGCATCGATTATTTGTAAAGAAGTTGATGAAGCATGACAATAATCATCACAGTCATGATATGGAGGCATAAGGAAAGATCCAAGAATCGGTAGTCACACAGATTGGATTCCACCACAGGTTACCATCTCTCCTACTCTATACAAATGTGTACTTATTTGCATATTACCTTCAGCTTATGAATGGATGACTGTTGTGCTCCCTGCTCTCCCCTGGGGGGTGGGGGTGGGGTTCAATCGCAAGTCCCAAAGGCTGGTGTGCTCATGTGGACCCATTCGCCACTTGGTCCTGGTAGGTCCCAAGTTCAGATTCCTCGCCCTGCCAAAAGATTCATCTTGAAGTCAGAAGTCAATCGTTGCACCTGTTTTCTTTCCTGTGCAAGTCCTGCATCTCAGCTCGGATGGAGAATGCTTGGGCCACCCTGTGGCCATGGGAATAAGTTGTTATCCATGTCAGCCCAGTTATACCTCTCATCATATACTCAAGAAAATACACAATACACCCATGAATAGCATACAAAATAAAGAGAATAACTACACTCAATGCATAATGCAGTCCACACAAGGATGTGAATATACATCCCATGTTTCAATGATCATTGAGGACTATTTTGGCCTCCCTAAGGCTCGATTTCAGTTCCTGGGAACGGCCCAACTCCTTAGTGGATCACAGTCTGTTGTGATCACGTGGACCCATTGGGCAGTTGGGCCTCCTAGGCCCAAAGTTCGAATCCCAGCACTGCCAAAAATTCACCCTGATGTGAGAAGCCAATAGTTGCACCTGTTTTCCTGTATTTTTCAAGTTCTGGGTCTCAGCTACGAAGGAGAATGTATACGCAACTCTATACTCATGGGAATAGCTTGTCATCCAGTTCACCACAGTTATATCTGTCATCCTAAACTTAAGGAAATACACAATACATCAATGAATAAGACACAAAACAAAGAGAATGACTACACCAAATGCAAGATGTCTCCAACCCATGTTTGGAAATATATATCTACTGTTTAATTATAAATTTTTGGCTATATTGGCCCCAACCAGGACTCCATCTCAGGTCCCAGGAATGGTCTAGTTCCTTAGTGGCTCACAGCCTAATGTGCTCAGCAGGACCCATTCACCTATTGGGCATGCTAGGATTTGAGTTCAAATTCCTTCACTACCAAAAGATTCATTCTGATGTGAGAAGCCTATTGTGGCAAATGTTTTCCTGTCCTGTGAATGTCCTGGGTCTTATTGAGAATGGAGAATGCTATATAGGCAACTCTTAACCATGGGAATAGGTTGCCAACCATGTCAGCACAGTTATGTCTGTCACCCCATACGCAATAAAATACACAATACATCCATGAATAAGACACAAAATATAATGAATAACTACACTGAATGCAAGATGCATACGACACCTGTAGGTAAAGAGAAATCCTATGTTTAAAAAAGGTGAGCTTGTTATTTGGTCCAGTGCTGGGGCTTCAAAACAGGCCCTGCACCAGGCCTGACATTCTAGTCTTCAAAGATGGTGAGCTTCCCCTTGCCCCACACTGCAACAGTTACCCAGACCTGAGCTCAAATCCCAGCACTGACAAAATTTTCATCCTGATATGAGAAGCCAGTCGTTGTGCCTTTTATCCTCTCCTGTGAAAGTCCTGGGTCTCAAATACGATGGAGGATGCATAGACAACCCTGTAACCATGGGAACAGGTTGTCATCAATGTCAGCACAGTTATACCTGTTACCATACTTATAAAAATACACAATACCTCCATGAATTAGAGACAAAATAAAGAGAATAATTGCACTGAACACAAGATGCTGTCCACACATGTATGTCTATATATATCCTATGATTAAATTATGAATTTATGACTATAGTGGACCACCCTGGGGATCAATGTCAGATTCTGGGAATTGCCACACTCCTTACTTGCTCACAGGTTATATGATCACCTTGACTGATTGGCCAATTGGTTTTGCTCTGCCCTGAGTTCAGATCCCAGCACTACCAACAAGTGGATCGTGGAGTAAAAAAGGAGAGTGGGAAACTTTTTTTCCTTTTCTCTAAGAATCCTGGGGGTCAGGCATGATGGAGAACATTTCTACAAATCTAGATGTTCCGGGATAGGTTGTCATCAATGTTATAAACAGAATGAGTTTGATCATAGTAAAGTCAATGATAAATAAATGAATAAACAAAGATACAAGGAACAACCACACCAAACATGTATGGACTGAACATGTATAGGTAAGTATAAATCCTATCTTTACTTATATAAAAATAGTAGGTTTTCCAGGGCTGGGTCTTGAATTCAGGACTAGTGAACAGGCCTGACTTTTTTTTTATCTTCATGTAAGGTGATCTTCCCCTTTCTCCACATTGCTGCAGATTTACGCAGATCCTGAGGTCAAATCCAAAGCCTGTAAGAATAAACTGTGCGAATTGCAAGCCAGGGAGCTAATTTTTTTCTCAGCATGGGGCTTGAACTCAGGTCATAGCAACTCTGCCTCAGCTTCGATCATCCTAGGATGGGGTGCAGCCACTAGACACACAGGTGCTTCTGGGATCCTAGACCCCCAGGTATTGCAGGGAAAACAATGCACAGAAAAATGTGGTCTTTTATGTTTTCTTCCTTTTCACAGTGACCCTTCTGGGTCTGAATGACACTGTTGCAAAGGGTACTTCACCTTGCATTGTTGAAGGCTGCAGACTATCAGGGAAGCCATAGGCCCACGTGGCAACATAAGCCCTCATTTTGAATCCCCGTCCTGACACCAAGCAATGGCAAGATGTACTAAGAAACTGGTTCTCATCCAGAGGAATAACACGGGAATTTTGTCAATGTCACAGTTGAATGAATTGATCATGAATGATGATCCTATAAAATTAAACAGCATCATTTCAGAAGTCTGGTTGATTTTATTTAATATTTATGAAGCATTAAAAGAATATTATTACTTACAGGGCCACAATAATTTCAGGACTCTTAGTGCTTTCATTAATATTTTAAGGATGAAAATAATAGCTAATTACATGGATGCATAATAAATACCCAGGAATTGGTAGGAATATAGTCTATATAACTGAATAATGTATAGACATCTCTGGCACTCTATAAAGATATATTTATTAGCATACTGCCATCTGCATGTCAATCTCTTCTTATTTTGTTAATGCCTGAGGCTCATTCTCAGGTACTGGGAAGAACCTGTCAGCTCAATTTGCCCCAGGATGGCGTGTTTACACTCACCCATTCATGAATTTGGTCTTTTAGGCCATGAGTTCAGATGCCAGCGCTCCCAAACAATGAATTGTGGAGTAAAAAGCTGATGGTGACACATGTTATCCTTTACTGTGAATCTTCTGGGTGTCAGGAATGAGGTGGAATACATAGGTAGACCTACATCTTATGTAGATAATGTTCTATGTGTATAATAGTCAATAAAATAAACGGTCAATACATGAATAAAACAAAAAATAAAATTACTACACTGAACGCAATATGGAGTCAACATATGTATATAAATATAAAACATATATGTAAATTGTACATGAATAGGGCGTTTTCTAGTGCTGGGACTCGATTTCAGACCTAAGAACAGACTTTAATTTCGTGACTTCAAGGAAGCAAGCTTCCCCTTCCCACACAGTGCAACAGAGTTACCCAGACTATGAATTCCACTCTCAATCGTGGTAGAAAAAATGTTACCTTTATAGTATGTAAGGCCCAATTCTTAGGTATTTCATTATGTATCCATTTATTGAACGTGGTTGTTTAAATGCTTAATAAAATATTAACTGAAATCAATTAGTGTCGTGTAATATAATTGTGTATAATTTTATCCTAGAATCTTTCAAGAACTGTTCATTCAATCATGACTTTCATCACATTCCATTGGTAATCATATGGATAGGAACACGTTTATTAGGATCTCCTACCATTTGGAGGTTGCAGAACCAGGATTCGAATTGTGGACTCCAGCTCCCACCACTTCAACCCGAGGATAGGGAACTCACCAGTCTGTCCAAAACATCAGCAAGACCAGTGATTAGGCAGGCACCAGTGGCTTTCAGTAGTCCTCCTTGATACTTGCAAGGTTATGATAGGAGGATCATGGTCAAAGTCACCCTAAGCAGGAAAATCCTTGAGACCCCTGTCCAACTTCAGTGCCAACAAAGCCAAAAGCCTTGTGGCTCTAGTGTAGAGGACCAGCCTTGAGCAAAAAAAAAAGCAGCTCATGGACTGTGCCCAGATCCTGAGATCAAGGTCTGGGACTGGCAACAAACAGAAATACACAACAATATGTGTAGACATCCACCTAAAGAAGGTCACCCTCTTGGTCCCAACTGAATTGGAAAGAATTCCCTGGGAAAAGGGCTGGGAGAACCACTGTCATTTTGACTCTGCCCATGCTGCTTGCTTCACAGGATTCTGGCCACACCCCCATTCTTTCATGCTTCTTTCTGACCAATGGAATACAAGAATGGTGGCCACGCCCACATTCCATGCTGCCAGGTAGCACTGGGATTCCCTCTGTTAGTTTACACCATTATCAGAAGTTGAGGAAAGTAGAGGTGGCTAAGTGGTGAGGAAGAGACTCGAGGTGACTTTGGAGTATAGTAGAAAATTGATGGTCCCATCCACACCCGGCCCCTTCCCTCCCTTCACGCAGTTCCAGGTTTCAAACCTCAGGCAATGGTGTGCTGCCAGCAGGCCTAAATCCCCGACCTGGTCCCTGCCCTAGTCTTCTGCTCTGGGACCATGTGTCCACGATGCTGCAACCATCACTGCTGCCCCAATTAGAGCAGCTGGCAACAGCTTCTCTCAGCAGCACAGGTGAGTGGCCACCCCAACACCAACCTACCCAGGGTCAAACAGCCCTCTTGGGGCACCATAACCCCCCTGCTTGTTTCCTCTCCCCGGCTCTGATGAGCCACATTTCTGTCTTGAGCATTTCTGAGATGGAAACTAAATATATGCTCAGGCTGGGCTGGATCGTGGTCCTCCTGTGAAAGGTATGCTCCACCAGGCCTGGTCCTCTGTAGTTGGGATGGAAGACATGTGGTGTCATGCTCAGTCATCGGTTTAGATGGATTATCCCAAAATCAGTCCACAGCAGCAGATTCTTGACCACATGTGAAGCTCTTTGTAGGGCTTCAACCATTGGACCTCAGTCTCCTCACAGGACAGTTGTGAGGAAATAAGGGATTTATACAGAGAGATCTCTGGAGAATGGCTAGGCAGAGAGGGAGTGGCCTTCAGATAAGGTTTTGGCAATTCTGTGAGCATGTGACAGGAAGATACCAGAAAAGGCTCAGGTGGGGCCTGTTATTAATCGTGTAACAAGTGTGGGATTATGCACCGAAACATGGCTCTCTTTCATTATTACCCTATACCCATGAGGAAGAGGGTCCTTCACTTGTTCAGTTTTGCAGCTATGAAACCAAGGCACAGAGAAGCCAGGTGACCTACTTATGACCTCAAGTTCACAGGAAGCTCGGCCTGACTTCTCTACCATGCTCCCTAGGACAATGGGTGCTATTCATCCACTTTTTTTTTTTAATTTAATTTAATTTTATTTGTGAACATACTGTACAGAGGAGTTACAGTTACATGGGCAGGATAATGTGTACATTTCTTACCAAGCATTGCAGCCTCCTCCTTTGTTTACCCTTCACATCCCTTCCCAGCCTCCCCCCTCCCCCCCTAATCCCAATCCTTCTCCTTCCTCCCCCCCCAACCCCCCCCACCAACGTTGTAAAGTTCGTTTTGGACATGACAACTTGTACTTCTCATTGTTGTAACAGGTCCACCTGTATCCTTAAACAACTGGTTTTTCCCCATCTCCTCCACAAGTTATACTGACATCAAATATAGTGAAAGCAAGGGTTATACTGTGGGGGAGGGACATACAAAGCAACAAAGAGATAATCTTATAAATGTGTTAGAAACACATGCTATTCATCCACTTTTTGTGGTGGGAAGTCCACTTCTTTTCAGTCGTGGGTCTTTAACTCTAGGATTGGGCACTGTTCCTGAGCTCCTCAGTTCAAGGCTAGCACTCTATCACTTGAGCCCACAGTGCCCCTTCCAGTTTTCTGGTGGTTCTTTGCAGATAAGATTCTCACAGATGTTCCTGCATGGGGGCTGTCTATGAACCATAATCCACATATCTCAGCCTCCTGTGTAGTTAGGATTAGAGTTTTATGACACTGGCACCCAATTTAAGTGTAATTCTGATTCTCTCTCTCTCTCTCTCTCTCTCTCTCTCTCTCTCTCTCTCTCTCTCTCTCTCTCTCTCTCTCTCTCTCAGGAACTGGTTGAATGGGTGCTTTAGGAGATGACCCAAAATCCCCAGGTGGCTGGAACCCAAGATGGCCTACTCATTCTAGAGGTGGGCTGTGGGTGAGGAGCTGTTAGAACATCTTTTAAAATAGTAGATAAACAGTCTAAGCAGTCACTCTGGTGTATAATATCACTTTAGAAGTTCAGAATTGGTAGTGTGTATCTAGATTAAATAAACAAAGAAACTATGGCAGGGCAATGTGATACAAACCTAGAATTCTAGCGCTGAGATTAAGACAGGAGATTAGAGAATGGAATTACATAGTGATACCTTCCCTGGACCAGGTCGTATAATTTTGTCTTAATAAAACAAAACAAAAAAGAAAGGAATACATAGTTGGACATTTGGGCTAGTTTTGTCATTATGTTTCAAGAAGTCAAATTTCCTGTTGAAATGCAACTTATACTTAATCCTCACTTGTGTTTTAAATTCTCTCTTCATTACAGAACATTCCTAGATGCAAAATGACTCATGATTCCCATCCAAAATTTGAAAAAGTAAGTTATCATCATTATGTTGTATCCCAAAAAAATGATGAAGGATTACAAAGCTTAAGCCTCGAAAAATAGAAAAATTCGTCTAATGTAAGATTTTGAAGATCTTGCTAAATTAGAATTTAGATTTAAAATAAATATTTTGGTTTTGTTTGTAATTTTATATTTTATAGGATTCTACAAAATTCTTTTTAAATAGAGGGTTTAATTGACAAATTCACAAATGATTTTGCATTCTATTTGCCTAGAATATTCTTTCAAGAGAGTTATAATTAGAATTTAGTTAATCGATAATTCCAACAGTTCATGTATAAAATGATAATGTTGTAGACAGAGTTGCCAACAAATTGATGATATTAATTTATAAATTATTATATTATTATATCATATTATATTGTTATAAATTATTATATTAATTTAGTATAAATTATTATAATAATTTGTTATAAATTATGTTAATTTATTATTTATTATTATATTAATTTATAATTTATAAATTTAGAATAAGAGCAATTTGTGGAGTCTTTGGTATAACATGGTATGAAGAGAATAATCATGTGACATCTTCTTTCTTCTACCTGTATGTAACACAGGAAGCAATTTCCTTAATTATTTGCTACTGTATACACTGAGAAAAATGTTAGGTTTGGGCTTTGTTTTTATTTTTGTTTTTGTTTTATTGGTTTGTCCTAAGGCTTATACTCTGGGCCTGGACACTGTCTCTGAGCCTGTTTATGCTCAAGGCTCATGCCCTACCACTTCAACCTAAGTGCCACTTGGGTCTGGCTTTTGCTGAGAAGTTTATTGGAGATAAGAATCTCGGGAATCATTCTGCCTGGGTGGGCTTTGAACTGTAATCTTCCTATCTTAGCATCCAGAGTTTATATGATAGTTAAAAAAGTATAAATATAAATAATATTTGCAAGTGTTCTGATCTCAAGAATACCAATGGGGGGGAAATTATGCCAGCAAGTTTATTGTGGTGTTCTTTCCAGGACATGTATGGCATCACATTGGCAGAGTTGTATTTTTTTCACAATAGAGAAAAGCTATTCATGATCTGAATTAAGGGAAGTTTGAGGTGCACTCTAAAAGTTCTAAACTGTAGGCTAGGATGACTCTATATCATAAATATTGGGATTGGTGGTCATAAAAATAATAACTTACTGTGATAAACAATTGCTTACTCTTGAAGAATTATTACCGATGCTACATAGTTTTATCCTCTACCAGAATGAGGTTATTTTTCTGTTGACTCTCAATCTGTAACACCCCATTGGAAAATGCATCTATTGCAGAATTACATAACATGCAAGCCGATACTGTTTTGAATCTCTCAGGTTTGGAATCGGATTCCGAGTTTGAAAATGAGTAGTTACTAGTCATTGGAATGTTGAAGATTACATATATTCTGTCTTCTTAACAACTTATTTACTTTTAAAAGTTATAGGTTTCCATAGAATTAAACTGTTTTCGCTTTTAGTATGAGAAAGTACTATATTTATTCTTTTTTCAAAATATTGGTAAGTATATTGTGAAAATATTGTCTAGTCGGATAGCATTCAAGTTGATGGTCCTCTCATTAAAAAGAGATAATTAATTTAAATTAGACACCAAACAGTATTGATTTTTAAAAAGTTACTACATAAAGTATAATATTTATTATACTAATACAATGAAATTTATTTCATGTAGCTCATTTTTAAAATTTAATTTTATTGTCAAATTTATGTACTGTAGGGTTACAGTAATTTTAAGGTAGTGAATACATAACTTTTCAAACTTGTTACCCCCTCCCTCATTTTCTTCATAATTTTCCTTCACCCCAATACCACTCACAAGTTGTAATGTACATTTCCAACATATTGTCTTGTGAGTATTGCTATTGCATTGGTTTGCCTTCGTTCTTTGTCTCACCATTTTGTTGTTCCTCTTCCCTTCCCTAATTAAGGTAAATATATACACAATACACAGGCTACCAAAATCAAATACAGCAGGGAATAAAATATAGGGGAAAAACCCAAAAGAAAATAGAAATCACACAGTAAATTAAAAACAACAACCGCAAATAATACTCACTGTTTCCATATATTGGAGTTCATTTTGCTCAGCATTAGCTTATAAGGTTATATATATGTATAACAAAGCCATTGGAAAATAATAGTTTCATGGACACTATATCATGAAAACACCATGTTAACTGATTTTTATGGAAAATGTGGAGTTAGGATTGGTGAATTCGCCGTTCTGATAATGGAATTTCAAAAAAGTTTTTAAAGTATGACAGGTAAATTTTAATTTGTTCAAACTTTTTAACAAATTATCTATTATGAAAAGTTAAAATTGCTTGGAAAAATAGGCTTTCATGCAAAGTAACCCATGGAGACTTAGCTGAGAGGGAGCAATGTGGTTGAAGATGGCTCATTTTCACATTAAACAAACAAACCTCAGAAACCATGCTATAAATAATGTAGGTTCCCTTGAGAATTGTCCTTACCCAGGAAATATACTCTTACTGTGTGAAACAAGGTTGTAGTGGAATTTAAATTCAAAGTTCTTAAAAAAAGACATCAAAATTTATGAATTAACTTTAATTACCAAATAGTAATTCTCTGAAAAAGATAATTTGGATCAAAATATTTAGGGAGAAAGTGCCCTCAACAATGAAAGAAGGTATTGGGTTTACACTTTTCTTTTTGTAATACTTTCTACAATGTCTTTGCACGTGAAGCACTGAACCACAGAAAAAAATCTGATTGGGTACTTGAAACCGATGATTTCACATTTCTTAGTAGCTCACAAAATATAATATCCTTATTAACATGAGATAGTGAAGACTTCTCTTATTACATAAGCCAAAACAATTTGGGATCAGGAAAGAATTGAGCAAATTGAAAAGGCAAGAAAACGCATTCTTAGAAGCCCTAGCTAAGCATATTGGCTTCAGCAGTGGAGAGAGGCCAAGCTTTTTGATATAGATTGTCATAACATTTTTGCTACCTAAAGTGATTTTACAGAGCCTATTTAGCTCACTACAATTTAGAACGGATTGAATGAAGACATGAAAATAAATTTCACATCCAAATAAAAGAGTTTTAAAAGAGAAACCATGAAGATGTAGCAATGGGGAAGGCCTTATAGGCCTTCACCTCCACTAGACTTGAAGCCAAGAATATGCGATTAGTTGGAAATCAGGCAAGAGCTAAGAGGAGGACAGAGAAATAGGACATAGGAGCATTGTCCTTTTGTAACAGACACTGTCATCCAAGGTATGGATGATTTAACTCCATTGTTTTCCATACATCCTTCTGAGCAAATGCAAGACCAAGAGAAACATAATCTATTGAAATAATTTTGGAAAGAATAACTTCACTAATTCTGATATGGTATCTAAGGAGAGTCTCAAGAGAGAAGATAAAAGTGGAGTATTCTTCTGTTTCCTCTAAGCATCTCGTTAGCAAAATATATCTTTGAGGTTAGAAGTGATAGAACCAAAAAGTGGTGGAGTACTTATTTTTGAGGGCACTTTAGACACAAGAAGACTTTCAAGGTAAAAGAAAAAAGAAAAAAAGTGTAGCTAAATATTTGTGATCACAGCTTCTTGGACTGGTATTTTAGAGACAATGTTTTACATTAGAGATTTCCTCATTAACATTGATGCTGGGTTTCCGTGGCACCCAAATGAAAGGGGGAAGTTTAATGGACTCACTTGGACAAGTAAACAGCATGATAGAAAAAAATGGCAAAAAATATGTAGTAAATTACTTTGAACAATTACTTTGTCAGAACAAAGAAGGAAAAATATAATTCAAAATCATTTGACTTAAAATTATGAATAAAAGTAGTCAAGAGAAATGGGAAAAAACCATAAAGGACTGTTTTCTCTCCAGTGGAGTAATGGGTTCTTGATCTTGTTTCTTCCATTCTATCTTCACAAGCTATCAACTGTGGCTCAGGACTGGAATATCCAGTTCAGACCAAAAGAATTCTCAGAAGAAAATATTTGCAGCAGATATAGGTGATTTATAACCTTAGACAATCTATTTAAATCTGTTAAAAATTCTCCTCTACCCCAAACTTTAAACAGCTTTGTATGCTTTTCCCAAGATTGTCCTTCATTAACTATTTAAATTTTGAGAGGTCATAATCATACTCTATAGAGATTGCTGTATGGTTGTGCTTTTTGTGTGTTTTTGTTTTTTGTTGTGTTTTTTCACTGAATATCAAAAGGTTGTGCAAGTGTGTTACAATTAAATATGTCCATCTAATTGTCCAATGTGCCGGGATCAGAGTCACTCCTTCTATCATTCTCAACCAACCCCGTCTACAAGATTTATTTCCGATTTACCATGTCCTTTCTCACTTGTGTACATTGAGTATACTAGCTGTACTTGCTCCTTGTTCCATTTTCATTCATTCTATGTCTTTACTATTATTCCTCTCTGCTTTCAACTTCCTGATAGTCATTCTTCCTGATAGTCATTCTGTTAAACTGTCTGCTAGTAATTTGAAAGGTTTATGTGCATTCCATGTAGTTTATATCATGCATATACTTGAACTGATGTCAGCTTATATTTCCATAATTCATTCATCTGAAGTAACAGTTTGCAAGACTGGAGACATGAAGCACCTAGACATGATTTTATTAACCTTCATTTGGAAAATTAATCTGTAGTCAACAACAAAGTTTAAAAATGGCTTAGAATGTATTCCTAACTACCAGTATTATAAATGGCTTTGTCCAATGGTTTTTGATAATTTTATTTTACATGGGATAATATTTTCTTCTACCTATAAGTTTTGGAAAAAAAAGAAAACTACAATTTACTTGTAGAGGAATATGATAGAAATAGAAGACAGATTTTATATTTGTCAAATTTCTGATGAGTACCCATAGTCAAGACTTAAAGTCATATTTCTTACTATCTTCGACAGATAGGGAAAAACACCATATGATAAGCTGACTATTCATGACTTTTTAAAATGTACTTATTATGTGATGAAATTCACTTTGTTAGCTAATGTTTTTGTTTGAAATATGGGAAGCTGATCTATTTAACAAATTTTCTAAGTCACCTACTGAAAAACACAAATGGTGGGGGATACTATTTCTACACTTTAATGAATGGTTGAACCTGTTTGGCATTAGTGCTAGATAAATAAATCAACTCTATTGTAACTTGCTCCCTACACTTGAAAAACTTGTAACGTCACTTAATATTAACTACTTGTAAAGTGTTATATTGGCAATGTGATTTTAGAAAGTTTATTTGAAAAGGAATATACATTCAAGAGATTAAATGTAGGTTATCATTTGTTTGAGAATGACAACATTTTTATACTACAGAACCAAGTTTTAATGAAGTACCAGTGTTTTGAAGCACTAAGAATCTTCTCAATTAATGTTTTTCTGAATTATATTTGACCTCTATGTCAAGTTTTTCTAGCATTGGCAGAGCAATTATGGATCTATCGTTACAGGAACTAATTTTTGGCCGGCTGATGCTGGACTGAAATCATTCATTAATCATTAGGAGAGGGGTATTACAAATAATCTTGTGACATTTGTGGTCTTGTTCACTCATATGGGATGGTCATCTGAAAATTGAAAGTTTGAATTACTGTACTTTCACATTTTGTGATCTCATCCTTCATTTTATGTTGCCTGGCATTTCGCAATTGCTCACTGCTAATTCCTGCATTTCAAAGAATTGGGACCATGAAATATATGAAAGGAGAGAATGAGATTGATCTTCAATTACTTTCTGTTGGCATGTTGCATGGGCCTATGTGAGAACTCTTGCCCTAGTTATCTGATGATGCAGATAACTGGCACCTTGGATCCTAGGACCCATGGATCCTGTAGAAAAATAATACCTTTTAGACATCATATCAGCAAAATTTGAGTATAATCAGTAGGAATGCTTCAGAAATATGGAGGAAAACAGTTTGGTACCAGCGAGTTAAAACAGTAAAAAGAGCAGCAGAGTAAAATTCCTTATATATTAGAGGAAAGCAACATTTTTTTTACCATGTGAATTCAGAAACCTAGAACACTTAGAAGTTATCATAAGTTTATACCGAAAACATTGCATTGATACTTTTTATATTCTAATATATATTCTAATCCTGATTATTTATATTCCAATCTATTTATTGGAATAAATAACAATTATTTTGTCTAATTATCAATTAATTCCTGTAAGATTCACTGTGTGAAATATAAAATCAACACATATAAATATAAAATATATAAGTATATGTAAGAAAATGTTTTGCATTGTTCTGTTGTGGTTAGGGTAACAAAGGCAACTGTTTAAAAATATTATTCCATTACCTCTACCTAAGTGTTTGGTAGAATTAGACCTAAAGCTTTACCATTCAGAGATGTACAGCCTAGAGGCAAGAGGAAACACTGTGATTAAAACATTACCAATTTAAGACCTAATAACGAGGAGAAACATATGGACTTCTCCTGGATATATGGAATATATTTGGTGATAGAAAATCAGTGGTGTAAGTTCCTGCCTGTTTGGATGGTAGACAGGCCAGGACATTAGGTAATCATGCATATGAACAATTTTTTCACCTTCTTGGCTTTAGCTACTTTTGAAATGGTAGGGTGTAATAAACAATTATATTTTGAAAAAAATAACTTCTAGCCTGAACAGTTCTGTCTGAACTGTTCATCTCTCTATGATCCCTTGTAACTAAGATTAGTTTTGCTCCAGTAAGACAAGTTAGGCTGTCAGGGTAAGATATTCTGGTTGGTCTGTTCCCACATGGCGCAAGGGTAATGGGTCAGGCAGACATTTGTGCCAGTAAGACCTCATTTGGGAAATTTTAAGCTGGAGAAGTTTAGAAGTAGCTCTTAAGCAAGGCTTACTTTGAATCCATTAACTCCACAAAGCTAACTGAGTTGATAAATAAGTACTTGAAAAGCCATAAACTTTGGACCTACCTATAAAGGCTTAAAAGTATGATCAAATTTCAAATGAAAAAGACTTAAAATAGTTATTGACAAAAATTGCAAATGTGTGGGCTGGGACGGTGGCTCAGTAGTAGAGCGCTTGTCTTGCATGCTCGAGGCCCTGGGATTGATTCTTCAGCACCACATAAGTAAAAAGAAAAAAATCTGGAAGTGGCTCTGTGGCTCAAGTGGTAGAGTGCTAGCCTTGAGCTGAAGAGCTGAGGGACAGCGCCGAGGCCCAGAGTTCAGGCCCCATGACTTGAACCCCCAACCAAAAAAAGAAAAATTGCAAATGTGAGCAATTGAACAAACAATATAATTTTTCCACTATAAACAGAATATTACAGAAATAAGATGAATAGCAATTTAGGGAACAGTAAGGTTTCCTTCTTACAAATAGGCAACCAAGGATATATGCCTGTTTTAAGATTGCATCATTAACTACTTAAATTTACAGGATACTATTTGCTTCAGCAGCATGTCTACCTGAATTACAATACAGAGATTAACATGGCTCTTGTGCAATTTTCATCTTGTTCCTCATCTTCATCAGAATTGCCTAGCCAGAGACTTTGAGTGCTAGCAAGAATGAGGTGTCCATGTATTTCCCCAATATTTCACATTGGATGAACTGGTCAGAAAAATGTGGTGAATTTTCTGCATCTGATTTTTCACTATTATTTATTTTCTCCTTTTTCATTTTTACTATTCTATTGTGCAAGAGCCATGTTAATGATAGGAAAATTTGTGAAGTATTCCATATTTTTCATTCTTCAGATGCAAGAAATGAATAACAGTTATTAAAAAGTTGATTAGAAATATACAAGTGTAATAATATATGTAATTCCTAAAAATACAGTTAGTTTGACATCAGCGTATTCAATCTTCATCTTTTTAGAAAGGCCTTTACATCGCATAACTTTTATAAAACTTTTGAAATAAGATAACATTGTCAATAAAATCCCAAATAAATAAAATTCTATAAGGACCTAGGAATTAAAGGAATCTTAAATTGTTTCTATATGGAATGCTATCTGAAAGGACATATTTATTAATAAACCTATGTATTACAAAACAATATAGAATTCAAAGTATTATATCTAGGAGAGAATGAAATAGATTATGGACATTATACAAACAGAAAACTAAATATTTTAAAATATACTTTTTTCAGACAAGCACCAGAAATATCTTTAGTTTCTGTACTACTCATATCATCAGATAAGTTAAAATTATTCCTGATTACAAAAATCACAAACTCTATAGAAATCATTACAGATGTATACAAACAACTCGAATATATTTTGACATCAAAGTCAGGCAACTCACTTGGAAGAATACCATGGAATCCATGAATTTTTAAAGTAAGACATTGCTGTTACTTTGTATTGTGAAAATATTTTATATGGACACATAGGATGGACTCGCAATTTTGAAATTTAAGCAACTTAACTGAACCATTAGGATTTAGGAGAACAATTTGTACAGCCTTCCACAACTTCAAAGAGGTAGTGATACATACTTATCCTTTTGACAATATCAAATGCAGTTTCTTCCAAGTTGTGCTTCAGACCTGGTTTGAAATAATGGTTCAACAGAAGGAGACCCAGCGTATCTTTGCTCTATCTATTCCCAGCAGCAAGATGCAAGGGGGTCAAGAGGCCTGTAGTTTGGTCATTGGTATCTGCATCATGATGAAATAAAGAAGCCACTCTGTTATTATTCCATGTATAAGTACTGTGCAGGGGTGTGCATCCATTCACAATTATTACATGAATTATCTACCTTGAGCCACTAACTCATGGACAATGTCTAAGTGTCCATTGTTGGCTTCTCGATGAAGAGCGGTATACTCATCGTTATCCCTAGTATTCACATGAGTGGCCTTTTTGGAAAGTAGTCTCTGCACTGTAGTAAGATGATTATTTTCGGCAGACCAAAGAAGAAATTTGCTTGAATCCTTCTCCATTTTTCTCTTGCAATTGATAGCATTTCTCAATTTTCATCTTGTTCCTCATCTTCATCAGAATTGCCTAGCCAGACTTTGAGTGCCAGTGAGAATGAGGTGTCCATGCACTTCCCCAATAGTTCACATTGGATGAACTGGTCAGAAAAATGTGGTGAATTTTCTGCATCTGTTTTTTTCACTATTATTTATTTTCTCCTTTTTCATTTTTATTATTCTAAATTATTCTAACTGGAGAGTAGGGAATTGATAGAGAGCAGAGGAAAGATTTTCCACCGTATTCAAAGGTACAGACTGAAAATGAGGACCAGTGGTGTCTTCATGTGCAGCTTATTCTAGGAATGAGAAAATAGGAAATAATGCCTTCTATGTAAATTAATTTGGAAATGACAGAGCAGAAAGTGAAATGATGCAACGAAAAAAATAAAAGCAAAATAAATTAGGATATTTATGGAGCAAACATATTACCTATGAGAACCATGAAAGGGAGAGAGGAAGAGAGAGACAGATGTGCCATGATCTAGCTAGCCACAAAATCCATCCCTCTGATCAATTTATAGAGCAAACAATTTAATTTTTAAAAGAGATGGAAATAGAATTTAAGAACAGATGTCTCCATTGTTTTTAAATTATATTTTATTATCTTAAATACTTGTAGAAGGGAATTTACATTCAACAAATCAGTTTTTTAAAGTATAATGATTCTTCATATAACTTTTCCACACCCTTCCAAACCTCACCCCACTTTAATATTTTCTAGTTTCATACTATCTGCATTGAATATTATACTTTCAGTCTCTTCTTCCATAACTCTCTTTATTCATTCCCTTTGACTTCCCCTCATATCTTCCAAGTGATAGTTTCCTGATATATATTTTGTTGGATTAAAAGTTCAATTTTATAAGAAATTACACCTTTGAAATACTCCCCTGCAAATAGAATGCTTTGGACAATATTTTTGTGTAAACTTGTATAAAGTTCTAGCTTACAAATATGAGACAGAACATGGGTCTTTTGTTTGTCTGGCTCTGACTTAGTTCACTTAATATATTTTTAGATCTATCCATTTCGTTGCAAATAATGTAACAGTCTCCATAATGGATGGGTGCAATTCAATTGTGTATACGTTCCACACTTTCTCCATCCATCACTCAACCAAAGGGCATCTGGGCTGTTTCCGTAACTTGGCTATGGTGAATATTGCAGCAGTGAACATGGTTGTGAAAGTGATTTTACAGTAACTTTTGGAAGAATTCATCACTACCTTTATGGGAGCAATCCTTTAGCACGTTTTCCAGAGTAAGCACATCCTTCTCTTCATCTTCATCACAATGTATTGCAAGTCTTCAGAAGCACAATTCCCCCTACAGGTCTCAATAAGCTAAAACCATACTGTGCCCATATTCTTTCAATACATTATTTCATAATTGTACATATAATTTAGTGAGAACCTTCTATGTACTTTCCTAATTTGAGAATGAAGGACATAAGAGTAAAAGTAAGTATGCAATTTAATTAGCTATTATCACATTTAAAATCATTTACAGCTCTAATTAATAGCCTCACATAATATTATTTTAATCTTTATTTGATTACTTCATCTAATCCATAAATTATAAGTGGTGTGTTAAAAGCAAAGGCAAAGAGTGTGGTTTGATTTGACACTCATGTGTGAGGTTGCTCAATATGGGAAAATAGATGGATTGGAATTAATACCTCTTATCCATATTATTCCAGTAAGGATGGTTTTCCCAAACTGATTCTCGCAATTCATATTCCATTCAACAGCAAGAAACATGTGATAATTTCCTTTGTTTTGCTCCTTATTAACGTTTGTTTCCATTTTATTTTATAATGGATGATTTCATAAATCTACTGTAGATAAAAATATGTTAAATATTTCTATCCGTATGCATTGAAATATACATACACACATATATTACACAGGTTATAATGATAATGAATAACTTCAGGAACTGTACAATTTACTAAATTATTAATACTATCGACGGTTCATGCCTGGCATACTGGTTACTTGGGAGGCTGAGATCTGACGATCATGGTTTGAAACCATACTGGGCAGGAATATCCAGGAGCCTCACCAAACAACCAACAGAAAATCAGAATTGGAACTGTGGCTCAAGGGAGTAGAGTGGTAGTCTTGAGAGAAAAATCTCAGGGACATCATCCAGGCTCTTAGTTCAAGAAGTACAAACTACCCAAATAAAATCTATCTAATTTACACATGTGTAAGTAAAGTATTTCCATCACCCAAATGCACAACCATGTTCATTTGCAAGGTAACTCTGTTTTGTCTGAAGTACCACAAAACATTTTCACTTAAGTTGAAAGCATTGCAACATGGGTAATTCTATCTCTCTCATGCATTTTTCCACTCAAATACTCTAATCTTACAATTATTCCAATTATTTAAAATCATAGCTTTTTACTTTAATACCCGTAATATTAGAGTTTGAATTGAGTGTCTTGTGCCCCCTAAATGGGTGTTGTTACCACTTTGCCATGTCCCCAGCCCTAAATTATCCTGATTATTTTTCAGATACTTGTATATGATCTTGGGCTCAGTCCACGTTATGTTATTCTTCCTGGAATTTAGAATAATAGGTCCATGGCATTGTGTACAGATCTTTCTGTACACTCTGGACTTTAACCTCTATCCTCACAACAGTAGACTCCCATGTAGTGAGGATTTTCATAAGCTTGCCATAGCTGGTTTTTTTTTAAGTTTTTGCATTTGCTGCAGGTTCTTGAGTACTGAATTAATTTGTTTTCTTGGGTTGTTTTGTTTCATTTGAATGTATGTGTTGAGTTGTTCCTTACTTTTACTTTTGTTTCTTTCAATCAAGTTATTACCTAAACTGCTGAGAAACTAATTTTTATTTTTCACGATAGCCAATGTGAACATGATTTATTCCAAAGCAATTTCAGTAATATTTAAACACCTTCATACCTATGAATGGTATATAAATGATAAGTGCTGCGAAGGATCTTTTTATTTTCACAGCAGCCTTTGTCATACACAGACAGATCATGAAATATATGAAGATAATAAAACTACAGATGCTAGCAAGGAGAAGAAAAATCTATTATTAATTGTTTGACAGAGGCTTCCCTTCTAGTGAAAGAAATACATTGCTTGATGCAGAATTTCACAAAATTATATTGCTTAGAGGAAGCTAAACAATCATCTACAAATTGAGGGAGATGAATCGACCTTCTGAATAATTTACATATGGGTCAAATAAAATCATGCTTCCAAAAAGAGAGTTGACTTTAGAGAAACATGATGAGTTGTATGTAAATAGGTGCTTAGCTGATTTTGTTAATTTGTAAACTAATACAGGGAAATAAATTACAGCAAGGTAAAAAAAGAACTTTGCATTGAAATACTCATTTGTGTGTGTGTGTGTGTGTGTGTGTGTGTACCCATGCACGCGTATACAAGCATGTGCATGTGCAAGTGCTCATTCACTCATTCATCATTCCTGAGGCTTGATAGTGCCTGGGCACTCTCCCTAAGCTTCTGCGACCAAGGATAGTGGATTAGCACTTGAACCATTGTTCCACTTCTATTTTTTTGGAGATAATTGCATTTATTTTCATGATTGGACTGGCTTTGAATAGTGGTCTTCATATCTCAGCCTCCTGAGTAGCTAGTTAAGCTTTATTCAGCCTCTAAGTAGCTTGTTAAAATTGGGCCTGTCCTCTATGCTTCACTGCTCTTTTATTCTTGTCCTGAGGTGTTCACATGCCTAAGTCATATATATGTCTAGTTGCTTTAAAAAATACTCTTACTGCTTGGCACCAGGAGCTCCCATCTGAACTCTTAACTATTGAGGAGGCTTGAGAACAGAACCCAGGCCAACATTTTCGTGGACTTCCTTCTCAATCTATAGCTGGGTGCATTGGATTATTTCCACCATCCTGCACTATCTACAGGTTAAGATTGGAAGGACTGCAGAATCCAGGCCAGCCAAGGTAGGAATCTAGACAAGTTGGTGTGCAACTCTTATGCCATTGGTAAAGGGAAGGCTAAAAAGACAGATCAGGTGCATGTTCTTGTGGAAAGGGAACCCCTATCCTAAAATTAACCACTGATATGACACCAGTCTAACAAAAACAATACCCCAAGTTGAACACAATTTCTCACAACCAAAATAAGTATGTACATTAACGTCCAAAACTTAGTACAATCTGCTCTTTGTTCTAATATCAGCTTCATCTGATTATCATATGATGTGACAGAATAGTTTCTTTATTAAACTTGTTATATATTTTAAAAGACCTAGAAAATTCTTTCTCGATTATTAAGTGCAAATGAATGGCAATTTGCCTCATTTCTCACATATTTGACTACCACTATCAATTCATCTTATGATTATTATTAATAGTAATATATTCTGATTTATTACTCTACTTTGTAACTTGTTTTAAATTTTAGCTTCTCTGCTGAAGTTGAAGTATTTTAATAGTATCATCAAATTATATTACTTGGGTACTTAGGGCAGTTTTCTAAAAAGTTTTAACCAATGGCTTCTAGTAATTCTGTTTTTTTTTGGGGGGGGGGAGGGGTCTGGTCGTGTAACCTGAACTCGGGCCCTGGGCGCTGTCCCTCAAGGCTAGCTCAAGGCTAGCACTCTACCACTTGAGCCACAGCACCACTTCTGGCTTTTTTTCTGTTTATGTGATGCTGAGGAATCGAACCCAGGGTCTCAAGCATGCAAGGCAAGGGCTGTAACACTGAGCCACCTTCCTAGCTCTCTACGAATTCTTAATTGGTATATTACTTAATTTATTTTTAATTTCAATTTAATTTTATTATAATGGTAATGTACAGATAGGATACAGTTAGATAACTAAGGTAATGAGTACATTTATTATGGAAAGAACACTGTTATCTTTTCCATTGTTTTTTTTGCAAATTAAAAAATCTACTGATGTTTTTTCTGTCGCTATTGACCAATGGGTACTTTTCTTTCTTTGTTCACGCATTTTTTTTTTTTACTAAATTGGTATATAGAGGGTTTACAGTTACTTAAGTCAACAAAAGTGTACATATCATTTTATTTTCTAAATTTCAAATTTTGAACTTATTTTGTATTGTTTCTTTAGGTTAATTCTTTTTTCAAAGTTGTAGGATTAGTTAATTTAGTTTTGCATAATTTTAACAGGTAAATTATTCAGACATATATTTTGCTTTCAAAATAGTTAACATGTGAATATTTAAAAATTATTTTCTTAAATTTTATATGGTTGGTGAATTTAAATATAGTTATTTTCTTATAGTTCTAAACATATTTGTCCATGTAACAAATACTGTATTTTCAAGAAGCACATACCTTATTAAAAAAGGCTTTATTACCTGGTCACTTTTTGGAAATATTTGTACTTGAATTAAAAAAAATCTTTGCGCTGGGCATAGTGATTTGTGGTTTCCATTTTCTAACTATGGTGGGGAGTGTAAGTAGGGTTTGTAATTCGGGAGAGATTGAGAAACTATGAGAACTTATCATAAAATTTCCAGAGTGAAATGATTAGAGATATAGCCATCCATAGCAAGATATAGAGCACCTGGTTATCATATTCTAAATCTTGAGTAACACTAGTAACATCAATCTTTTGTCAAAATAAAAGGACACATATTTCAAAATGTTTATTATTTAAAACTTGTTTGCAAAGTTCTCATGTCTTTTATTTCTTAATTTTCAATTTACTTAATCTATAAGAATCCAAGTATCTTGTGACTATTTTATTTCTACTAAACTTTTAAATAGTATGAGCAATATTATGATTTTATATATTAAAATACTTTTACTATTTGTGATAATTTCCTCTGTTTAATATGATAATAACAACTGTGTGTATGTGATGTGTGTGTGTGCATTTATTTGGGTTTTTGTGTGTGTGCTTTGTGGGTACTTTGTAATGCTTGGGAGATCACACAATTGCTTCACATATGTTAGGCCAATGTTTTACCACTGAGGTGTATTATCTAGTCATAATACAAATTGTATTTTAAATTATTAATTTTAAATTTTCATTCCTAGTATGTTTTTTTCAAAATTATATATGATAAAATGTGATCCATCTTCTATCCACGTTAGCAATAGTTATTGTTATTCTTTTTCTTATTTCTTTGGAAATTAATTATATTCCTATTACAACTTCTTTACATTGTAACAGTTCTATACAATGCTTTATTTTCTATTTTATTTTTCCCATGTTATCTGACTTTCAGTCCAAACTATCAGGTGGATTAAAAAGAAACTAGATTCAGTACACTTTATTTTTCTCCTCCTCTCTGAAGTCTTTCTGTTTTTTGAAACAATACCAATGATATACAGCTCCTATGTGGTCCACCATTCTTCCCCCTCTCACTCTCTTCTGCAGTACAGCTCAAGTCGTTATCATTCAGCTTTATTATGCTGTACTGTTATCTAAATCTTAACTCATTTCTAAATTAATTTTAGTTGCATTGAGCAGTCTCTAAAGACATTTTCTATATATAATATCAGGGGTATGTATTTTCACAAGGTGTGAATTATGAGTGACTATCAAATATTTAGATAACTCTGTAGAATATTGGTCCACCTGCTCCATAATCTCATATGTAAATTCAAGGAATACTGGTCAGTCAGAGCAATCTTGTAAAATGGTGTAGCTTAAGCCTTCATACTAGCTTTGAATAGTATTACCATATTTATTAGTGAAGACAACATAGTTCAACTATAAGAACATACACATAGAAGAAGGTAACAGATTTGTCAAAAATAAATTCTTACTTTTATGGTCCACAGATTTTGAAAAGGATGCTATGACTTTATGAAATAAAAACAGAATCTTAAATGGTTGTATTGGCACTATTTCCTCTCTAGATTTAAAGAATGATCTTAGACTACTACTTCAAACCTTTGGTTGTTTCTTTGTATGTCAATCATGGGGTTTGAACTCTGGGTTTGGGCGCTGTCCATGTGCTCTTCAGCTCAAGGTGAGCACTCTACCGCTTGAGCAACAGCAAAACTTCCTGTTTTCTATTGGCTTATTGGAAATAAGAGTCTCATGGACTTTCCTGCCTGGGCTAGCTTTAAACCACAATCCTCAGATCTCAGCCTCCTGAGTAGCTTGGATTACAGGCATGAGCCACCGGCACCTGGCCTACCTTAAACCTTATAAAGAATGATTATCAAACTAAATGTGAGATGTAAAAACCTATAAAATATAAATGTAAAAATTCATGACATTGATTAATAAAGGTTTCTAACAATTTGACATGGCAAACATTAGTGGCTAAAGAAAAGCAAGAACTGGATTACATCACGTGATAACCTTTCATAATTCAAGGGACAGTATAACAGAAATGAAAACATACCCAACAGAGGGCACATATTTGTTAATGCTACAATGATTCTGAAACTTAAGTATTTTTATCACTTCTAATTCTATATAAATTTTTTCCTGACTAGGATATTTCTTTAAATAACATATGTAAATTAATAGTCAATAGGAGAAGCCTATGAAATAAGCTCTTCCTTAGTGTCTAAGAAATCAAAAAAAAGAAAACTCATTAGTATGATCATAATATTAAAAGGGAACGCAAAATATAGTAATGCATTTGTGGAGACACTGATATACTTCTCATAGTGATCGATTTGTATAATACTGCAATCATTTTAGCAAAAAAGTTTTCAAGTCTTCAAAAGGTGAAAGAGAATTGTATAGGATCCAAGCATTACATTTCTATGAATGTATTAAAAAGAAGTAAAAAAACTTTTTTGGACAGAGAATGTAGTTAATTGACAGTGAACTTGAATAGTATGTGTGAGACCCTGGAAATGATCCCCAAAAACAAATTTTGGAAAGACACACTATAGAGTATTTATGCTTGGCAAATTCCTGTATCTGAATTTTATATCTATTTTAATGTCTGTCCTAAAATTTACAGCATTTCTATTTGAAGAAATGAAAGTTAGTGAAAATTAGGCTTTGAAAACCTATGAAGGTACAATTCACTTCCAAAGCACAAAAATTTATACAATAAAAGGCGATAATATATTGTAAGTGAATTGCGTGTCAGGAAAAAAAATTGTTAAAACTCCTTCACAAAATGCGGCATAGCTAAAAAGATGTTTTTGGTGTTGGCTAAAAACTCTTTGTAAACTACGGCATTTAAAAAAAAAGAAGCGATTTCTGTTTATTTTGAGGGTATTTTAGTTTATACAGAGATAACTCAATCCAAAAGTATATGTGATAACTGGAATACCTAGGAATTATGCATCACTTCTAAGTAATTTTTTTATTATTTTTATTTTTTATTGTGAAAATACTGTACAGAGAGTTTACAATTACATGGGCAAGATAATGACTGCATTTCTTATCAAGCATTGTAGCCTCTTCCTTTGTTTCCCCTTCCCATCCCTTCCCATCCTCCCCCGCTGCCCCACCCAATCCTCCCCTCTACCCCGCCATCAAAGTTTTAAAGTTCATTTTTCGACATAACGACTTGTACATCTCATTGTTGCAATGGGTTCACCTGTATCCCTATTTTTTCCCCATGGTTTCCCTTATTTATAATATCTAGTATATGTCTGAGTCAAGCAGAAAAGTTCAGATAAAGCGATGTTAGGGAAATGAACCCTAAGATATGTATTCAAATTTTTTTTTTCTTTCATGCGATTGTTTCTAACACATTTATAAGATTACTTCCTTGTTGCTTTGTATGTCCCTCCCCCACAGTATTACCCCTGCTTTCACTGTATTTGAGGTCGGTATAATTTGTGGAGGAGAAGGGGAAAAACTTCTAAGTAATTGAGAAACTTTTCTGTAAGAAAATTTTAGCAAATGACAGAAGACACAAAACTATGCATCTGCATTTTATGAAAGTCATATGTTACTTGCTCAATCCAATTGCTTATCTCTACTTTGCTAGGAAAAACGTATTCTCAAGATAAGAGGCAAAAGCAGTGAAAAGAACAAAATACACAATCATCTTGATTTATTTGTGAAAGTAACAAATGAAATAAAACAATTCCACTTAAGGGACTCCAATATTTGTGTATGTGAAGATGTTCCTGAATGCCAATATCCATTGAATTTTTGGAATTTTAATTTCTACTAACATATGAGAAATAGAACAAGAAACAAATATAGACTTAGAGTGAACCAACCTTGAAATCATTTTCTTAATTGTTTTGAAATTACAAAAGAATTGACACTCCTTTGCCTTGGAAATCATTTAAAAATATTTATCACTTATGATAATTCAAATTCCAAGTCAGAGTAATTTTATATAATCATTATACATATCATTTTATTACTATTGTAAAATAGAATAAAGAAACCAGTCCCAATATATGACCTACTTATCATTATTCTTAACTTCTAATCATTACCTAAATATCTTAAACAATCTAAATAGAAATGTCTTTAACATGGACATAAATAGTCTATACTTTTTTACTTAACATTTTCCAGGCGTATGTATTCATGTTTCTAAGAAATGTTCACAGTAGTTAAAAGATACTTTTGTAAAATTAATGTGATACTATTTGTTGTTGTGGGTGTTGTTTGGAAGGCCTGGGCATTGTCCATAAGCCTTTTTGTGCTCAAAGACAGCACTCTACAACTTGAGGAAAAGAGCTAATTTCTGTTTTTAGTGGTTAATTGGAGATAAGAATCTAACAAGTACTTTTCTGTCTGGAATAGTTTCGAAAACAGTTCTAAGATCTCAGCACCCAGAATAGCTAGTATTATAAGGGTGAGTTACTGGCACTTGGTTTCATGAAGTTTTGTTTTAAATTTTAATTATGTTTTAAGATGTTTGTTTTACTATGATGTACATTATCCTGTAAATAAATTTTGATATACGTATATATTTCTGATGACAAATAATCTCTAAAAATGTACTATTCTACACATAATATTTATATATATATATATATATATATATATGACAGACTCCCTCTAAAACTTTCATGTTACTATTTTTGACCTTTTCCTTTCAAAGATATACAGTCTATTTTTCTAAAAGTTTCCTAGAATAAAATAAGTAATATTTGAATAGAAAGTAGAGTTTATTTCTTTCAAGGGAATTTTAGTAATACACATGATATTGTAGTAACATTTACAGTATATTACTTGAAAAGGTTCTGCCCAAACTCTTAAATATGTGTTTGTAGTTAAGGAGAGAGAGGAAGTTAATTCATACTGATTAGGAATTTTCAATGCTTCAAAAAATCTATTCCATAATTTGTTATAAGCACATAGTCAAGCTACCTGATATGGTTTAGTTTTTTTTTGTTCAAAATTTCAATATGGATGCATACACAATGGTAACATTAAAATTTTTAATCAAAAGACAAATAATAGTAAAATCATAGACACATATCCGATATTCAATAATTAGCACTTATGATGTTAATAATAATTTTGATGGAGAGGATGATGACAACAGTGTAGCCTGATAATGACGATGTTGTGATTGAAAAGGAAAAAAAAACTTAGACATCTTTGAAGCTGGATTTCCAACATTGAATGCATAGTTATAAACGGCGCTGAATTACATACTATAAGAAAAACAGGAGGAGGGCTGGGAAGGTGGCTCAGTGGCAGAGTGGTAGCCTTGCCTACATGAGGTCTGGGTTTGATTCCTCAGGCCACATAAGCAGAAAAAGCGGGAAGTGGCATTGTGGCTCAAGTGGTAGAGTGCATTGAGCTGAAGAGCTGAGGGACAGTGCCAGGCCCAGAGTCCAGGCCCCATGACGAACCAAAAAAACAAAACAAAACAAAACAAAACCATAATAAAAAAGGAGAGTTTCAATATCAAAAATACAATCACATAAACAGGTAGTAAAAACCCTAATGTTATTCCACTGTTCTTGGTGGTATTATTTGCTTATAAATATATATACTCACTGTTCTTGGTGGTATTATTTGCTTATAAATAAAATCATTTATTTCCACATTTTGATGGACTAAGATGTAGGTTTCAACTTGGTGTGATTAGTTCAAATAACATTCTCATATAGATATATTCAATAACCAATGTTTTCCAATGATATATTAAGAGTATGTTCTTCATTACAGCTGTAAATACATGACACAATTTACATAATACCACTTACATATCTGTAGTTACCATAAAAGACAAGATCAATAAAAACAGTGTTTTGGTGAAAGTCATATTGATAAAATGTTGAGATATGAATGTGAATCCATAAAATTCTGGATCCATAAATTCAACAGGTCCTGTTGATTCTAAATGTTGGGAACAAATGCTTTAATCCTGACCTTAGAAATGTTATACAGATATAACTGTCATGAACTTTTCCTAGAGGTATTCTGTGAACATTTTTGAAAACTTCATTTAGCCAGGAGATAATAGACTGAACTAAAGCACAGACAAGCCTAATTTGTCCTACAGTTCCAATTAGTGACCCATCTATACATATCAGTTTGGGATTTTATTGAAATATATTTAGATATGTTTGGATATCTTATCAGCCTACTGATTATAAATGTAGAAGTAACACCAAGTATTAGGTTGAACATACAGCTGTACTGATGTGACTGAAGACTCCTGGAATTGATTCTTCTTTAGAATAGACAATGCCTCAATAGCCATTGACACATCATAACTGCCAAATACTCTATTGAAATCAAATTCTTTGGGCTAGGAAGGTGGTTCAGTGGTAGAGTGCTTGTCTTTTTACTGTAAAAATACTGTTCAGAGGGCTTACAGTTACATGCCTAGGTAATGAGTACATTTCCTATCAAGCACTGTTACCTCCTCTTTTGTTATTGCCCTACTACCCTTTCCTTCCCCATATCTCCAACTCCTCCCTCCTCGACCTCTGCCTGATATTGTAAAATCATTTTCAAAATACTCTCCTGTACATCTCATAGTCACAGTGGGTCAACCTGCATCCCCATTAAAGCATTCTACTATATCCCTTTCACTCCCCAAATTACAAAAGTGTATATAAGTGTGATGGACCAGCCAGCTCGACTGGAGCACTGGTACCAGCGGGACAGGGATCTTGAGATAGTGGGCAAAGAGTCTGCAAAGTGACAAACAGACACAGACTCAAAAGAGTTGCATCTGAGTTTGTCTTTATTGAAGAGAATTAACATTTTTATACAGTGTGTGATTGTGACATAGATTCCTTTTTTATTTAAACACATAATCAATTTTTAAGAAAGGCAAAGCTTTGATGGATTACATGAAAATTGATGACTATCCCACCAACTGTTTGAGCTAAGTGGTGCGAAACAAGTATAGCATATAGTTTAATAGAATGCATCATCTATTCAGTCTTTTTTATGTTTAATAATTAACAAACCTAAGACAGGGCTGTACTTGTATTGTACTCTTTTTATTTTTTCCATGTATTTTCAAGTCCCTTTGAAACCATCCTAAAAACCACTTCCAGCTTGAGTCAGGCATTCTACGTTTTTTATCATTTTAATCTCAGTATTTGTTCACATAAATTTCTAATTGTTGCTTTAATTTATCTTGTTATTATTTTTATAATAAACACCATAATGGTCTAGCTCTACCTAAACTGACTTTACATAAAATCTAATGAGTTCCAAAATATCCTTTTTCCTTTTACATTAATCCATTTATTTTCATCTTTATAAACTCCTGTGTAAAGCAATGGTTCATCAGTCAGCTCAGAAATTTGATGTCACTAACTTTATATTTTGTGGAAAACCATCATCTATTCCCTATAACGTAAGTGGGACTACGCTTGGTCATAACAGTTGCGGGAATCTTTTTTCCCTTTTATTATCATGGGTCCCTTTTTCTAGAACTCTCTGTACTTCTGGTATAACTCCATCTAGCTTAGTTTAATTCATTAATCCTGCCTGTTGTAACATATATGGAAATTTTAATTTCTATATTTACTATGAGTGAGCGGCAAAGCTGCTTGTGAAGTTGTAGGAGTCTCTGGAGGCAGTGTTACATCAGGTGATAGATTGATTGGGGCATTACCCACATTTAATATTTGGTCCGAGTCTTTATTATTCCGAGAAGCCGACTCTATTGGACTGGAAAGAAAGAACATGCGCTGTTCGTGGATCAATAGAAAAATAGCCAAAACGAGAATAAAGGCAACGAATGTACAGCCAAGATGAATATAATAAAAATAAATGTAGAGGCTATAAAGTTCCAGCCAAGTGTATGGGAAGCCTTGAACCAACACCACCTTCCTACAGGCATGCTTCCTTGAAGCTTATGATTTGTCTGGCATGATCTCTCATGCAGACTCCACAGAAGGTGGCGAGGCATATAAGATGCAGAACACTGGAATCAAATACAATGAAAACAGAGGTTATATGGTGGGGGGATGAACCTACAAAAAATCACATAGTGCATTATAAGTATATTAAAAACAAAAGCAAGAAAGAAAAAAAGCACTTGTGTCTCTTACTTGGGGTATATTTTGCTTAACATTATCTTATATGGTCATAAATAGCTAGCCTTTGATCTTCTCTGCTTGTCCTAGACATGTATTAGTCCTCGCAAACAAGGGAAAAACAAAGTAAACCATGGGACCTATGTTTCTATGGGTCTGACTTACTTCACTTAATACAATTTTTACCAAGTCTTTCCATTTCCTAACGAATGGGGCAATGTCATTCTTTCTGATGGAGGCATAGAATTCCAGTGTGTGTGTGTGTGTGTGTGTGTGTGTGTGTGTGTGTGTGTGTGTGTGTGTGTGTTTGTGTTTGTGTGAAAGAGAGATAAAGAGAGAGTACATGCGCATGTGTGCACGTATAACACATTTTATTGATCCATTCATTTACTGAGGGGCACGGGAGTTGGTTCCATATCATAGCTACTGTGAATAATGCTGCAATAAACATGGTTGTGCTGTTAGCTTTGGTATGACCTTGTTTGTGATCATTTGGGTAAATGCCCAAAAGGGGGATCGCTAGGTCATAAGGGAGCTCTATGTGGAGTCTTTTAAAGAACTTCAATACTGCTTTCCAAAGTGGTTAAAAAAGTTTACACTCCCACCAACAATGCAATAGGGTTCCTGTTAGACACATCCCCTCCAGCATCTGCTGTTATTACATTTCTTGATTATAGCCATTCTAAGTGGAATGAGGTGCAATCTCAATGTTTTGATTTGCATTTATTTTATGACTAGAAAAGTTGAGCATTTCTTCATGTGTCTAATGGACATTTTTATTTCCTCTTCAAAGAAGTCTCTCTTTAAGCCTTAGTCCACTTAGCTACCGGGCAGTTGTTCCTTTGAAGATTTGTTGTTGGAGGATTTAAGTTTTTGAGTCCTAAGTATATTTTAGATATAAGACTTTGTCCATTTTATGACTTATGAAGATTTTCTCCCAGTATGTGGGCTTTCTACTGATCTTGCTAGCTATGAATTTTGCCTTGCAGAAGCTCTGCTGTTTCATGCAATCCTATTTGTCCAATCTTTCTTTGATTTGTTTTGTTTCTGGTTCTCTGTTAAGAATATTTTGTCCGATTCCTTCATGTAAAGTTTTCATGGTGTCTGCTTTTATTTTTAGGTCTTTGATCCATTTGGAGTTGATTCTGCTGCAGGGTGACACATATATACATGTATGTATGTATGTATGTATGTATGTATATGGATGTAGCTTTCTACAGGTGTTTAACCAATTTTGCCCACAACATTTACTGAAAGGGCTGTCTTTCTTCCATTCTATATTTTTGGCTCCCTTGTCAAAGATTAGGTGGCTATAGGTCAGTGGGTTCATTTCTGAGTCTTCAGTCCTATTCCATTGGTCCTCAGATCTGTTCTTGTGCCAGTACCAAGCTCTTCTTATTACTATGGCTTTTTTGGTAGAGTTTGAAATTTGGAACTGATATTGCTCTAGTGCTGTTCTTTCTGCTAAGGATTGACAAACCTACAGCCAGCATTATACTTAATGTTGAAAAGTTAAAGCCAGTTCTTATAAATTCAGGGATGACGTAAGGATGCTTGCTCTCTCCACTACTCTTCAACTTAGTATTAGAATGTTACCTGGGGCAATAAGACAAGATGCAAACTTAAAAGGGATCCAAATAGGGAAAGATGAAGTAAAACTCTCCCTCTTTGCAGATGACATGATCTTGTATTTAATGAACCTCATGGACTCCACTCCCAAGTTACTTGAGCTGATCAGAAACTTTGGCAAACTAGCAGAGTATAAAATTAATTCTCAGAAATCAATGGCTTTCCTATATTCCAATAACGATAAGAGTGCAGCTGAAATTAGGAAAGCAACCCCTTTTTTATAGCCGCATAAAAAATAAAATACCTAGGAGTTAACTTAAGAGGTAAAAGACCTCTATGTTGGGAACTTTAAAAACCTGAAAAAGAAAATTAAAACAGAACTAAGGAAGTGGGAAACCTCCCATGCTCATGGATAGGGAGGATTAACATGAAAATGGCAATACTGCCAAAGGCTATATCCAAATTCAATGTGATACCTAATATCCCAGTATCTTCTTCAATGAAAAAGAAGAAGCAAACCAAAAATTCATACCGAGCAATAAAATTCATTGAATAGCAAAGAAGTTTATTGTGATTCTCATTTTGTATTACCACTTTGATTCTACAAAGTAATCTATGGATTTTAACTTTCTTTCCTCCCTTTGGATAAAGCTCACAAAAATACTGCTTCCGGCTCCCAAGACACTTAACTCTTAGGTCTGGACAATTGTTCCTAGATAGTCAGTTACTTAATTGTATTTTGAAATCATAAACCATGCATATAAAACTAGCACATTTTGATCTCATGAGAAAACAGCCTTTTTCCCCCCTCTCAAATTTATTTCGTGATAGGCATTTTTAGAGAGAATATGTTTTCATTTTTAAATGAAAGGCTTGTAGTGTCCTACAAGCCTTCTCTAGTACCTCAACACCAAAAACACATTTACAAGAAACAATACAAAAACCAAACACTGGGAATGCTCAGATGCAGAATGTTTTACAAAACCCAGAATATAACTCTGTTGTCTGAGGGAGGGGCTTTCTGTATAAATTAACATACAAATCCAAAAAAAGCAGCCAGGAGTACTAGACCTGAGTGTCCTTGGCTGCTACTCCATGGACAAGGAGAATGGAAGGGCTTCCTGAACCTGCTGGAGAATGCATGGAGGAAATTTTCCTTTCCAGCCTGAGTACAAAAGTTGGCTTCACCCCGCCTGGGCCTCTCTTTCTTGTTTTCTCCCCACAGTGGAGAGAATTGTCCCCCGCACCACTGAGAATATATACTGTACAAGCCGATCTTCAGAGTGGCTTCTGTTTGGTCTGCACTCTTCCTAGGTGGGCAGCTCTCACCCCACAGTGTGTGTGTGCTCCCAAGAGCTGATCCTCAGGGCTCAGGCCCACGGGGCAGGTTGGTGCTACATATGAGTCAGTGGCACTGTGTGTCATTCATGCAGCAGCTGCTGGGTAGCTGCCCTAGCCCAACAGCAGGTACAGCCTGATCTTTCTCCCACAGTCCCAGGCAAGGTGCCCACATGGGTCCGAATTGGGCAAGCTGCCACTAGGATCCTACTTCACCAGAGGGACCAGCATGCGAGATGAAATGGCTGCCACCTAAATTACTAATCTTATGGAGCAGTTTTAAACAAAGTGATACACATTACTGTATGATGTATAATGCTATATCCTTGAGTCTCTAGTCTCCAATATCATTGAACTTGATACTAGAAAGAATGGATTTTATTGTTTGTATTTACAACGCCATTATGGCAAACTGAAATAAAAGTACAACAAAATTCTTATCCAATAAACACATGATTAAATCTCAGAACTTGAAAAAAAAGTATGTACGTAATGCAAATGAAGTTATGTTAGAATAGTAAATTACACACAAGATATATTTACATCTAAAATTAAAATAAGTAATTACAGAAAGAATTCCTATCAGATGAAAAATATTACAATGGTTTAACAGGTGGAAGTGATATGTTGTATATTTTGTTTTAATAAAACTTATTTATATCTCCCCATTCTGTTTATCTCAGTGAAGGAAAATGTTAAGAAGTAGAAATTATATGTGGCACCTCTTGCTTTCAGTACCACGAAGGGGAGTGGCATTTCCTAATGGGAGTACTGGGATGACACCCACACCCAGTCCATGTAGACTGATCAAAGGTCCATGTGGTGACCCAGAGGGGGTCCGAGAAACCACATTGCTGCTGCAGCAGGTGCGGCAGTTGTGGTGGGCTGAAGCCAGCAAGGCTCCATCAGTGACCAAACCAAGCAACCGATTCTCAGGTTCCAAAGCCAGGAGGGAAGGCAGGGCAGACCCCAAGTCCTGCCTTCCATCTGCGTGGCCTCCACTGCCAAGACCAGACCCATTGCCCTGCTTTGGAGCCCAACAAGGGTAGTGGGTGAGCCGATTGACTACAAACAGAGCTTCCTCAGAATGGCATCCAGAGCTGGGCCTATGTGGACCAGAAGGATGACAGAGGAGGCTACAAAGCAAAGCCAAAGGGGCTTTGAGCCCCCGGTCCTGCAGCTGGTGCTCTGTAAGTCCAGGCTCCTCTGTCACTGATGAGCATATTCAGGGATGGCCCTGAACCCGAGTCCACAGGGACCAGGAAATGGAGGTCCGTGGGGATGCTGAAGGGGCTCCAGGGTGCTCAGCTTCAGCAGCTGCCACAAGCCTGCTGGCAGAGGGGCAAGCACATGACTCCAGTCTCCAGATCAACTTAAAGACTGATGAGGTGAACCAAGGCTGGGCTGCCTGGTCCCAAGGGGGAGGATTGCATGCCCAGCCTTCCTTCTCCCATGGACTGTGCATTGTACAAACACGGTGTCCCCCACCCCACACCAATGGGGGCAGACATTGACACTAGAACAGTGTCTCCCTGGCATGGCACTCTCACCCAGGAGCACTTCAGACCATAACCAGCAAAGCTGGAGGAGGAGAGGGTAGCAGTGGACTCAAATCCAGCCCCATGGCTGACTGCTCCTGGGTGAAATGGAGGAACTGAGACTGGGAAGAGAGTTGGGTAGGGTGGGAAGGGCTCATCAGCAATGCTGGGTAGCATGCACAAACATCCCCTCACTGCAATTGACCACAAGGGAGGGGGCCCCTTTTCAACGGATAAACTTAGGAGGCACCCACACCCACAGGAAATACAGAAATGGGTGTTCACGCGGTGACTTGGAAAGGGCTCTAGGGCACAGCCTTGCTGCAGCACTGAACATCTGGCAAAAAAGAAAAGGAAAAAGGTCCACTAAAACTTTTCATCAATGATTACCTATTATACTTTACTTCATTGTTGGTGGGAATGTAAACTTGTTCAACCACTTTGGAAAGCAGTATGGAGGATCCTCAAAAGACTTCACATAGAACTCCCTTATGACCCAGCAATCCCACTTTTGGGCATTTACCCTAATGTTTACAAACAAGACCATACTAAAGCTACCAGCACAACAATGTTTATTGCAGCATTATTTACCATAGCTAAGATATGGAACCAACCCAGATGCCCCTCAGTAGATGAATGGATCAAGAAAATGTGGTATATATACACAATGGAATTCTATGCCTCCATCAGAAAGAATGACATTGCCCCATTTGTTAGGAAATGGAAAAACTTGGAAAAAAATATATTAAGTGAAGTAAGCCAGGCCCAAAGAAACATAAGTCCCATGGTTTCCTTTATTTGCAATATCTAGTATATGTATGAGTCAAGCGGAAAAGGTCAGATAATGTGATGTCAGGAAAATGAACCCTTAGATACGTATTTTAATGTTTTTTTTTTCTTTCATGCATGTGTTTCTAACACTTTTATAAGATTATCTCTTTATTGCTTTGTATGTCCCTCCCCCACAGTATAACCCCTGCTTTCACTATATTTGATGTCAGTATAACTTGTGGAGGAGATGGGGAAAAACCAGTTGTTTAAGGATACAGATGGACCTGTTGCAACAATGAGAAGTACAAGTTGTCATGTCCAAAACGAGCTTTACAACGTCGGTGCAGGGGGGGGGTGAAGGAGGGGAAGGGGGGAAGGAGAAGGTTTGGGATTGGGGGGAAGGGGGGAGGCTGGGAAGGGATGTGAAGGGTAAACCAAAGGAGGAGGCTGCAATGCTTGGTAAGAAATGTACGCATTATCCTGCCCATGTAATTGTAACCCCTCTGTACAGTATGTTCACAAATAAAATTAAATTAAATTAAAAAAAAAACAGTTTTAATTTCCTCTTTTCCTATATTTTTGCATGGGGCCCTCTGAGTTACATAGAAATCTCCAGGATTTCTTCATGCACAGTAATACAAATAAATATATATTCTATTATTTTTTTAATTAAGGGAGGTTGCATTTAGTTCTTTCCCATATTAGATTCATGAGAAAGAAATTTTTTTTGGAGGGGGGGGGGTTCTGGTCGTGGGGCCTGAACCTCTGGGCTTGGGAGCTGTCCCTCAGCTCTTCAGCTCAAGGTTAACGCTCTATCACTTGAGCCACAACGCCACTTCAGGCTTTTTGCTTTTTGCTTATGTGGTGCTGAGGAATCGAACCCAGGGCCTCAGGCATGCAAGGCAAGCACTCTACCACTGAACCACCTTACCAGTCCCCATGAAAAAGAAATGTTGAAGTGTATTTGTAAAACACCAAACTCAGGATTTCTTCTGAACTCCTCACTGAAGAAAGAATAAAATGACCCTGCAACAGGTATCACCCATATTGTCTCTCTCTCTGATGAGAAAATATCCTGCCATGCAACGCAGATTACTTATGCAAAATTTTTTCCAACAATTCTTGGAGTTATATTGCATTTATCTTCCTCCTCCTGTCTCCCCTCCTGTTCCTCTTCCCCAGGGTCCTGTTTCCCTCTTCCTTCCCTCCTCTCCTCTACTTTCTCCCTGTCCAATCCTGTTCTCCCTCCTTCTTTGCTCTTCCTCCTATCTTACCTCTTTCTCCTCCTTTCCTTTCCTCTTTCTCCTACACTTTCACTTTCTTCTACTTCTTCTTTATGGTCCTGGGGGTTGGACTTACACTAAGCAGATGCTCTGCTGCTCACTACAGTCTTCCAGTCTGGACTTCATTTCAATAACACTCTATTTCTGATTTGTTTTTAAGTAGCAAACCCAGCAAAGACTTTTGATTCAGGATTTAATTCATTTTATATATTCTACCCCATAAACATGTGCTACTTCATACAGTGTGGCTAATAGCTTTTGATTATGCTTTGGGCTTCAGATAAAATGATCAGAAACAATGTGTTTGAAGGCAATCTAATGCGATCCTGTGTTCCTCCCAAATTAATGAACCTTGCACATGTATGTCCATATTGCTCCCAGTTTAAAACTGTCACTTTGTGGTAGCACCCACAGTAACACTAACCCAAGGATTGCTGGGGATCAGTATATTAAGTCCAGACAGGAAAATCCATGAGATATATATCTCAAATTAACTACTAAAAATCCAGAAGAAGACCTGTCGCTACGTGGTTTAGTAACTTCCTTGCACAGAATAAGCTGAAGACAGGACCCAGGCCTGAGTTGAAGACCTTTGGTGCGTGTGTGCATGTGCATGCGTGCGCGCGCGCGCGCACACACACACACACACACACACACACACAAATTTCCCAGCTAGAGCAAGTAGAATATCTGTTTTCCCAATAACATGTCTGAGTTTCTAGCCTATGTGTTTGGATATATTTGAAAGCTGAATCATCAATTTACCTAAATGTAATAAATGACACCATGTTCATTATTATTTAATCATGGTTGGAAAACATTTTAGACACATTTTCATGTAGAAAATTGAGTTTGTTCCCCAAATCATGTCGGTCTTGGTTTATAAGAAAGAATTGTGCCTTTACTTTATTAGTTCATAAATTAGAAAAGTAACCCTAACCCTAGAACCAATTGCCTTTGGATTCTGAAACCCACACAAGTGCATTAGTTTTTATTCATCCTATCTTTGATTCAACTCATCTTTCTTAAAATAGTTTGTAGTTTTATGCAAATCTTGCCATTTTTCTAATCTGAACCCTAACTGAAACATTCAGGCTAACCCTCACACTAATCATACCCTAATCCTAATATTATTAGTAGTTTCCTATTTCACATTCATCCAAATTCTAACTTGACTTGTTATTCGAAGATTTACTTTAAGTTTGACCTTATATTTTCCATTTCCCTAATACTAACACTAACCCCAGCTGGAACTGAAACCTAACTTTCACCCTAATGATAGTCCAATTCTAATGTTTAAGCAAAATACTCTAGTTTTTATTCATTCTAATGAATGCTCCTGTTTTTCCTCTGGAAATGAGTTTCAATTTGTCCTATTTTCCACAAATTTCCTGACTCTATCTCTGAAGTTATCTTGTTCCCTAACATGAACCATTATATTATTGGACATATTATTATATGTCCAATTATATGTCCTAAAATTCTTTTATCTGGAAAGATACTGTAGTTTCCATTGATCCTACCTGTTCCTCAACCACAATACCCTAAAGCAGTTTCAGATTTACTTACCATCTTGTCCATTACTTAACGCTATTTCTCAACCTAATCCTGGCTGGAAAACTCTCATTAATCATTACAAGAATGATCACTGAGAAATAAATATAATGCTATTGCTCTAGTTACTATTCAGTCTCACATTTTTGTTTCTACTTGCTAGTAAAAACAATTTTTTTTGGTCGGTCATGGGGCTTGAACTCTGGGCTTGGGCGCTATCCCTCAGCTCTTCAGCTCAAGGCGAGTGCTCCACTGCTTGAGCCACAGTGCCACTTCCGGTTTTCTAGTGGTTTATTGGAGATAAGCATCTCACAGACTTTCCTTGCCTGGGCTGGCTTTGAACCGTGATCCTCAGATCTCAGCCTACTGAGCAGCTAGGATTAGAGGCATGAGCCACCGGCGCCTGGCTTGAAAACTGAATTTTATACTAAAAACTTTCCTACTCATAACACTAATCATAATCAGAACAAAATACTGACCCTAATCTTAATCCAAATTATATATCAATACTAACATTAACACAAGTAAACTAGTTTTCACTCATCCTAACTTTATTCAAATAAGCCTTGCAAACATAGGTTTCAATTTTTTCCCCAATATCTTAGTCATTTTCTAACCATTACTTAATCTTAACTGATACATTGAGAATAACCATAAGCCTAAGTATAAGTAGATATTAATATTAATAGCAATACTCTAGTTCACATTCATTCTAATTCTTACCTGACTTAATCTGAAATTTACCTTCAATTTGACCCTCATTTTTTTTCTCCTACACTCTAACCCTAACCATGGCTGCAATCTAACCATAACCTTGACACTAATTAATGGTATCCCAAATCTAAAATTTATGAAAAATGCTTCTTTTGTGTCATCCTAACTGAAATTCCACTTGTAATTCTTGAAATAAATTGCAGGTTTTCCTAAACCCTATAGATTTTCTCATTCTTAACTTTGAACCTATCTTGTTCCATAAGAAGAATCATTATACCCATTTATCTCAAATCCTGATATTATGAACTACATTGTACTTCCATTATTCCAGCTTTTCCTGAATTCCTAGAACCTAAAATAAGTTCAGATTTACTTAAGATTTAACCCATTCCTTTTTTTTTCTTTTTGCTGGGCGTGCGGTTTGGTCTCTGGTTCTGGGAACGATCCCTGAGCACTAGGCATGGGCAAGATCCCTGAGTTATTTAGCTCAAGGTGTGAACTTTACCACTTGAGCTACAGCACCACTTACAGATTTTCTGGTGGTTAATTGGACATAAGAGTCTCACAGACTTTCCTGCCAGGGCTGGCTTTGAACTGCAGTCCTCAGAAATCAGATTCCTGAGCAGCTGTGATAATAGGTACAAGCCACCAGTTTAACCAAATTCTTTACTCTTTCCTCAACACCCTTTAACCAAAAACCTAATCCTAATCACAATCTGAATTAACAACAAATGGTTAATGTAAGGAAAATTGTCTGGATTCTATTCAATCACACATTTTATTGCTTATGCTTCTTAGTGGAAAACTAAATTTTACCCTAATGCTTATCCTTCACTAACCCTAACAAGAACTAAAACAGCAATTCACAATTTAAACCAAATCATATCTGAATGTTAAAAGTAACACAGACGTTGGTTTTCATTCATTCTAACTTTGATATCATTCATTCTTCTTAAAATATATTGCAGTTTTACACAATACCTTACATCTTTTTCTCATCCTAACCTCAATTCTACCTGGAACACCTTGCTGAATACTAAACTTACAGCTAACTGAATCAAAATGTTAATAGCAAGCCTCTATTTCACATTTATCCCAACTCTTGCTAGGCATGTAGGTCTAAATTTTACTAAAGATTTTAAAGTGTTTTTCTATTTCCTGTCAGGTTTTATTTTACATTTTTTTTATTTTAGTTATTGTAAAGAGGCTTATAGAGGGATTATAGTTATATGTGTAAAGTAATGAATACACTTCTTGTTGAACATTGTTACCCTCTTCTTTGTTGTTCTCCTACTATACCTTCCCTCTCCCACCTCTCTCACTCCTCTGTCCCCATGGTGTAAAGTTCATTTTCAATATAGTGTTTTGTGAGTATCATTGTTGCAATGGGTCATCTTGTGTTGAACCTAAATTTTCTTTTTCTCTAACCCTAATTCTAATTCTGTCTGGGATCCTAACCATAACCATAATAATAATAATAGCCCAATTCAGAAGATAAGAAAAAATATTCAAGTTTTTATTCATCCTGTTAATCCACTGTACATATTGAATTAAGTTGCAGTTCACCTTAAATCTTCCAAATTAGATTATATGTGCATATTTAAAGATGTAATTTTATATGAAAAACAAATCTTTGGAGGAAGGAGTAATGAAATGGAAATAGAGGGAGTATAATCAAATGCTTTAAATATATTTTGGAAAGAGCATAAGGAAACTGCCACTTCTGACAATTAATAAACATTAAGAAAATAACTAAAAATTAATAAGTAAATAACACACTGCCATCTAGTGTTCTTTAAGAGAGCCATAATATGTCTTGTGAATAAAATACTTGTGTTAGATAAACTTTGTTCATGCATAATTCATATTGCTCTTGGTCAATTATTTAACTTAATCAATAAAAATATATCAAATAAAATTCCATGATAAAAATATAAATCAGTAATTGTTTGAGAAAAAGTAGACATGACTTTTAATAAACTAAATTTCTATTTCCCTACAAAGCAATGATTTAGGTTTACTAATCTAGTATTTCTAGTAAGTTTAGAGAACATGATTGGCATAAAAAACAGCTAAATGTACATCTTGTTTCTTAAATGGGTGATGTTTTAAACATTGTCTTTTATTCAAATATGTTTACTTTTCAAAATAAATGCAATTTATCTCCTTTTATCTCCCTGCAATTGAATGTATTACTATATTCATGTATTTAAAAGCTAAATTTTCTATGTTTGTTATGTAAACCTACATATTCAGAATGACATGGTTTTTCTATTCGTAAATGTCTAACCTCTGGGATTTTTGCATCAGTAACATAACTTATCTAATGAGGTTGTTGTGAAGGCTCCAGTAAACAGTGTGGTCAAAAACATTTCCTGAATTCTAAATTTTAAATCTAATCCTCTTTAGGTTTTGATTATATCATTCATTGTCTCTTCAAAGCAATTAAACTAAAATAAATACTACTTTTTAAACATTTCACTCACATTATAAATAATATTAACATAGTTCACACAGAGTCTAATTATTTCAAACTCACCATATTTGATGATCTTAGTATGAAGAATGTAGAGAGTAGAAGGTCCTTATACTCAATAATATTTTTGTTGAAATTAAATCAAATCATATATCTGGATTTCTAATTTGGAAGTTAATCGCATGGAAACAGGAAAATAATAAGAAAAATGATTACTTTGGGAGCATTTTCTTCTTAAAATTATGCAGCAAAAATACCTTAAAATATCTTAAATATATTATATATTAAATATATTAAAATATGTTTTTAATAAAATGTTTCAATCCTTAGGTAAAGTGCATTATACTTTAATATAAAGTTATCTCAAAATAGAAATTCTGCAACTAATCTAATGTACGTTTTCATGAACAAAATGCTGTGACTTCTAGTCTTGTTATGTGATTTTAATTATATTTTTATTTGTGACATGATTCCTATTTACACTTAATACTAACTTCTGTAAGCATATAAATCATGCCTGTACACACTAACTTATGTAAGATAATATTCAAAAATTATCTTTTTCCTGTCTCCAAAAGGGAAGGGTGAGGTGCTGAAGTATATTAAATTAAAGCATTCTAAAAGAGATTCTTTATGTAATGAAAATTTGTAACGTGAGGATAGGATCATGTTCGTATGAAGGAATTACATTCCTAAAAGATGTGACAACCCTGCTCAAACGTTCTGTCTCATCACTAGTTCTTTGTATTTGCTGGGTGATCTAATTCTCTATCATATATTTCATATTATTAAGCATATTAGTAATTCAGCGATAAGTACATAGCAGGAGACTCCTGAAATCAGTTATTGCTGGGTAATATTCAGGAGATAGGAAAAACATTATGTTAATCTCCAATTCCTCCATTTGGCCTTCAGTATACCAATTAATTCTCAAAGCAATCATTTAAGATGTAAGTTTATTTTTCTCTTTTTAAGTACAGATTAAGACAGTGATTTACTCAGTAAAAAGTGATGAGTGGTATCAGAGCTCTGATATGAGCACCTTCTCCTTAACAAGTAATGCTCTATGGGCTGTAAATATGGAAGCCACACCAAAATTCTCTCTCTCTACACACACAGACACAGACACAGACACACACAAACACACACAGACACTCACAAACACACACGCACACAGCTGCCACCCAGACACATCAGAGATCAGTTCAGTTCCTTTGTAATGATAGTTGATTGATGTTTGCGCCATTGGTTTTTCTTTTCTTGAAGATCTTGCCTGGACCTACAAGTTTCTCTTAAATCAAGTCGCTTGCTCTTAGTATACTGTGTCTATATATTCATAGCATGTTCCTGGCTGCTTCAGGCCAATTAACAGTATCCTGAATACAGTATCCTCAAACTTGACATTCAAGTCAAACTCCATGAATTCATACTACTATTCCAAAATACTAAAATTTATTGGATCTAGAAATCAAAATATACCTACCTTGTTATATTATTAAGAATTGACATCATGAAAGTAGAAGAATATTGATCAGGAACTGAGGTAAGAGAACAGGAGTATGTGGGAAAATAAAGAACACTGGATGTGTGTTACAGATACAAAATCATCTTGTGTAGACTCATTTATTGTACACTCATTTATTGTAAACTTGTGATCTTATAGTGAAATTTCAATCTACATATACAGTTTTCCAGTTGCTTTGCTTACCTGTCACTTCTGATCACAAATTCTCTTATGAATTCCTATAGTATCTTCGAATACATCACATGATTTGCAAATATTTATCATCTTAAGGAAAGACAGTCTGTTTCTACATCTGTCTTTCTACGTGACACTTATTTTTTGTTTCTCTACTGAATAAATGTATTCTTGGAAACAGGATATTGACAGCAAATCTGGTGGTAATTTCCACTTTTTAAATTTGAAATATAATATAAACTTTGTTGTGACTAGTCATTTTTTAAAAATCAGTGATATTCATGAACACTAATATTTTGGTGCCTTTAAGTAAATTGAGACTTGATGTGATATGGTAGTTCTTGTTTCTATTTGACTAAACCATTAGATGATTCTTGTATAAACATGTGCATCGCTCAGTTTTATTTATTTTTTTTAATTTAATTTAATTTTATTTGTGAACATACTGTACAGAGGGGTTACAATTACATGGGCAGGATAATGCGTACATTTCTTACCAAGCATTGCAGCCTCCTCCTTTGTTTACCCTTCACATCCCTCCCCAGCCTCCCCCCTTCCCCCCCAATCCCAATCCTTCTCCTTCCCCCCCTTCGCCTACCCCCCCCCCCCGCACCGACATTGTAAAGCTCATTTTGGACATGACAACTTGTACTTCTCATTGCTGCAACAGGTCCACCTGTATCCTTAAACAACTGTTTTTTCCCCATCTCCTCCACAAGTTATACTGACATCAAATATAGTGAAAGAAGGGGTTATACTGTGGGGGAGGGACATTCAAAGCAACTAAAAGATAATCTTATAAATGCGTTAGAAACACATGCATGAAAGAAAAAAAATATTAAAATACATATCTAAGAGTTCATTTTCCTGACATCACATTATCGGACCTTTAGTCCCCAAGGATTTACTTTAAAGTGATAAGGTGGAGGACTTGTCTCCATGTTCCATACTTTATATTTATTTCAGTAAAAGTACTAGAAATACATGATGTTTACTGGAACAATATAAAAGATGAGAACATATTTCTAAAGAGAATGGATTTATTGATTAAAACAGAAAAGAGTAAAATTGTCAGGTTTCTTGCCTGAGACTGAATAAATTTCATATGAATGTAGTGTAAGATGAGACTCATAGGAAAATTCATATTAATATTACTTTTCTGCTTGATTCACAATATTTCACAATATTGTGAAAATGGTATTTTCACAATAAAAATCTATAAGTAAAAAAAATATTACTGAAATTTATATCACATCATAAGCAGTATAGTTATTTTAAGGAATTGGTCATTCAAAGCCCTAGATACCTAATGGATGAAGAATGGAATTGAAAATAGCAGAGAAAAACATTTCAACATGCAGATATTATGATTTTATAATATTAATATGAAAGAAGTGGAGCTTTTGCCTTTCTGAAGAAGAAAGTTTAGCCATTAATATCAATTTAAGGCATCAGTTGTAATGAGTCTAAAGTCTTTTCCACCAAGATATCCAAGAGTACTATATTCATCCTCTGAAGAGTAAAGAAGTAATTATTTTAATTAGCTTTCCTTAATATTAACTTACTTGTAGTAAATAGGTTAAAATATCTGCTATCTTTCTTTCAATGTAATAACACACATTTAATATTATTACTGTCTCGTCATACAAGCCTGAAATCACGATATCAAATTAACATAAACAAAAATAACCTGATACCACCATCACAAATCCTAAATTATGTGAAAAAAATCAACAGTAAATAAAATAAATCTGAGGAAGAGGAAAACCAATGGCACAATAACAACAGAAAATTACCCTAGCTCTCTCTAATGAAACAGATCTTTAGAGTCTTAGAGGGTACTCCACTTCTAGAGGGTCACATCAAGTCAGCTATAATTACATACAGATATACAATTCAAAAGAAGATTTTATACATCTTCCAAGCAAACAGAAATCTTTGAAAAGGTGCTCAGCTAGGCAGGTGCCTGCTGTGAAGGTGGTGGCCAACATATTCAAAAGTACAGCTGTGGTGTGGAAATAAAAGGTCCACATGGGAAAAAAGCAGGAACAGAAGTATAACAACGGAGACAGCCAAATTCATACTTAGAGACAATTCAAGATATCACTACACAGCCCGAACTGTCACTGGAACCACAAGTATTAATATCACAACATCTTCCCATAATTGATTTCTACTCCTACACTTAATTTTCTAGAGAAAAACCTAATTCTAGAAAAACAAATCAAAACAGAACATTAAACCAACACCTGGCAATTCAACCAAGAACATAAAGAGTCACCTATTAAGATCATAGATGACCCAAAAGAAATCCCCCAAGTGAACAGAACAAATCAGAAAAACACAAGAAAAGTGATGTCAAAGTAGTATAATTCGCACAGTATATAACCACGCATTAGAACAGACAATTAAGGACGTAAAAGATAGTTTTCAAAATTCATTACAAATACTGCTGAAAAATGTGATTAATGAAAAGATACAAAACCTCTACAAGGAAATTTGTGAACAAAATAAGACCAACTAAGATTAGCAAAATAACTCATGGAGACTACAAACAGAGAAATAAATTCTGAAAAGGCAAGGGAGTCCAAGGAAAAAATGGATGCCTAGTTAAAAGACATGAGAGAAGACACATCTAAAAAAACCATCCCAACCGCCCCCTCACCCAAAGAAAAGATGTAAGGAAAGTCCATACCAGACCTAAAACAAAGCTTTAATAAACAGATAGAAGCCATAAAAATGACCAATTAGAAGACATGGAAATCAAAAACAAAGTAGAATGTCTCCACAGCAAATAGATGACAGAGAAGATAATCTCAGGGGTCAAAGACCAAATAGGTCTAATAGGAAAGAGGAAGTAATCATTTAGAACAAATCCAAAGAAGAAATGATCTTGCCAGAACTTCAAGACTGAGAAGATCAAATTTGGGGAAGATTGGTATCAAGGAGAACAGCAGGACACTAAATGGATGGAAAACATATTACAGAATTCTAGCAAAGAACATTCCAAACATCCAAAGAGATAGGTTCATTCAGAGAAAAGAAGCCTTTAGAACATCAAGCAGAATATTCTAGAAAAGAACAACCCATCACCACATCATAATCCATTAGAGGATCATTAGTAATCAAGGAAAGGATTCTTAAAGCTGCCATAGAGAAAAGATTGATTATTTATAAAGGATATACAGTCAGAATAACTACAGATTTCTTAGCTGGTATGGTTAAAAAAAAAAAAAAAAAAGAGGCCAGCATGATATATAACAAACATTAAGGGCAAACAACTACGAACCACGAATATGGTCCCAAGCCAAATATTCCATGACAAAAAAACTTGAAACAATATATCTCCACCAATCAGCAGGATGGAAGTTAATCAAAGACATCCTCCACAGAAAAGATCAAGAACAGGAACTGGTTATATGACATGCTCCCTACCAGAGAACAAGGTAAATATATTGAGTAGATGATTCACAGCTCCTAAGAGCTCCTAAGAGGACTCACCCAAATAGATAAAATTAGAGAAAAAAATGAGACCACAACATAAATAACAAAATTGATACTGTTATATAAGAGTACTTGAAAACCATATGCCAATCACCTGGAGAACACTGGAGAAATTTATGCTTTCTTATACTCTAACTGAACCAAGAAGTGATACATAAGATGAAATTTCAATGAACAATTTCCCATAACAGAAAAATGTAGGACTCAATAGATTTACCATGAAATTAAAGCCTGCAAATAATTACAATACTCAGATCTCTCTCTTCAATGAAATAGAAAGGGAAATCGAATTAGCAAACACATTCTATGAAGCTGGAATTAGACTCTTCCCCAAATCAGATAGGGACTCATCAAAGAAAGAGAACTATGAACCCAACTCTTTGATAAATATTGATAGAGAACTTCTCAATAAAATTCTCACCAACCAATTTCAGCAACTAACATAAAAATCGTATGCTATGATCAAACAGTATTCATCCTAGGATAAAATTGGATTCAATATACTTGTCAATAAATATAACAGACACCATCAGCAGAAGCAGGGAAAAGAACCACATGATCATCTATATGGATGTAGAAATAGCTTTTAATAAGATCCAATACCCCTTTATAATTAAAAAGTCTGAGAATCTAGAAACACATGGAACTTTCCTCAGTATAATAGAGTATGTATATGACTAAGAGATAATAATCACGTACCTAACAGTGGAAGCATGAAGACATTAAAATCAGGAATGAGAAAAAGATGTCCACTCTCTCTCCTACTCTTCAATATAGTAGTGGGCTTTCTAGCAAGGGCAATAGGCAAGAGAAAAACAAAAAGGGGATCCAAATAGGGAAGAAGTAAGCATATGCCTTTTCACAGATGAAATGATCCTGTATTTAAAGGACCCTATAGCTTTCTCAGTCAAGTTAGTAAAGGTGATGCTAACCTTCAGCAATGAAGCAGGGTATAAAACCCACAAGAATCAGTAGTTTTTCTGTGTTACCAACAATGGGAAGATCCAGGCTGAAATCCAAAAAGCAACCACATATGTACTAGCCTCAAAATCAAATTAAATTTAAGCAAAACAAAACAACAACAAAACTAGGAATTAATTAATTTAACTAAAAATGTGAAGGACCTCTACTGTGAAAACTTTAAAAATCTAAAATCGAAAAATTGAGGGAGATTCATGGAAATGGAAAATATTTCAGTGCTCCTGGTTGGAAGAATTAATATTGTGAAAACTGCAATACTTCCCCCAAACAATTGGCAATTCAATACCCATCAAAATACCAACAATATCCTTAAATGCAGTAGAGAAAGTAATCCAAATTTAAATGGAATTATAAAATTTCAGTTGAAACAGAAGGCTTAGAAACGAACTCATTGGCATATAGTCATGTTACACACACACACACACACACACACACACACACACACACACACACACACACTGAAATTCTATTCACCCATCAGAAAGGATGACTTTTCACCAGTCTTAAGGACAATGAAAGGCTTGGGAAAATTATACTAAGAGAAAGGAATGCACACTCGGAGCAATATAGGTTTCATAGATTCATTCATTTATGGTCGCTCAAAGGTGCTTATATATCTACAAGTAAACAAGACAGATTCTACCTCATCCCAGTTAAATTGCCATTATCAAGAAAATTAACAATAGCAAATGCTGACGTGGATGTAGCCAAATGGGAATTCTATTACACTGTTGGTGGGAAATTACACATGTTCAACCCCTCTGGAATGCAGTATGCGGAATCCTCAATATTCTAAACATAGATCTCCCTTAAGACCAAGTAATTACCCTCATGGGCAATAATCCAATAAATAAAAAACTAACTCACATTAAATATACCACCATAACCATATTTAGGGCCCAGAACCAGAGTTCAAGGACGGGAAAAATGTTACCACTGCTGGTATTTGTTTCCACAAATATGAACCTTTTGACAAAAGATACCTACTCATTCTATTTGCAGCAGCTGGGACAGGTGGACCCATTGCAACAATGAGATATACAAGATGTTAAGTAGAAAAAAATTACAAATTTAGCTCCGGGTGGGGGGGAGGGTCACGAGGGGGAGATGGGAAGAGATAGTAAGGGGAAAAAAAGGAGGAGGTAATAATGCTTGATAAGAAATGTACTCATTACCTTACCCATGTAATTGTAACCCCTCTGTATGGTATTTTCACAAAAAAATACACCTTAAAACATACTAAGGATATTTGTAAAGTATATAATGAAGGAAGAATTTTCATCCTTTACAAAAATCTATGCTAATCAATTGATATTTTACTGTACTGTTCCTAAAACCAGTCTGATTTAGTTTAATATTTGACATGCCAAGTTTCTCTATATTCTATTGGAGATTTAATTTTTCATGTATGTATTTATATGTATATGTATATGTATATTTATTTATATATGTATATGTATCTATCTATGTATGTTCCAATGTGGATCATCAGACTTGAAACTTTGCTTTGTTTTGCTGTTCAGCAATTAACATAGTCGGCTCATTCTGTGACAATATCTGTGCTCATTCTCATCATTCCTTTATTTCACACACCATCAGCCTTCTAAAATCAGCTTCATTTCCTGGAGAATATTACCAATCAGTTCAACCAATATTCACCCAGAGGGTTTTAATAAAGCAAGCCTTAAGGAAGGAAATTAACATGAGCTGACAACTACAGAATTTCTACAGAGACCTGACATCTTTCACATTTCTGCCTTCTTCCTCATACTTAAGAAAGCATTGACTAACACTTTAAATATACTGCATTTATAACTTAGGGATCAGTGGTTTTTTTCCAACCTGAAGCCTTCTTTTCCATGATTTTTGACATAAACATTTTGGAGATTTTTTTTATTGTGATGGGTTTCCATCCAAAACAAAGCCATGTATATCAAGCAAGCCAATGTTTTCAACTCAGAGTACTAAACAAAAGAGGAAGAAAATTAAGGTTAGCTATATATGTTAAGCACAGATATAGGTAATATCAAGATATTTTGAAATTTTATACTTTTACTGAATAAAGTGACTCAAAGCTATAATATTATCTACTTGGAAAACAGAGATTAGAGAATTCCAGTTCCAGGCAAGCCCAGACACAAAAAGAAGTTTCAGAAACTCTAACCATTTGCTGGGTGCAATGTTTTATGCTTGTGTTAGGAGGACCACAGTTCAAGAAGGCCAAGGCATGGTGATACTACCTCAAAATAATCAATCCAATTATAATCTGCAAGTTTGGTAGTAGTAGAGATGCTTTTTCACAAGTACAGGGATTTGGGTTCAATCCTCCAGTACCGCTAGGAATTTAAGTGTGTGCCAGGGTAAGAATTTGGCATGTCTAAGGTCAAAACTTCATACTCATTTTACAAGCCCTAATGACACCTTTACCTCTTTTGCTATATTTTAAAAGTATAACTTCCATGTCCAAAACAATTTCCTATGAGATAGTAATACATTATGTGTTGGTTATTGTCCCACTGTAATCATGCTAAAGAACAAAAACCCATTGTCTTAGAAAGTGACTGGATATGGAAACAGAATCTCAAAGGTAGCATGTAACTTGAAAATTCCTCCATGAGAAGCAAAAGTGTTGGGTCTTCATCTGTCCTGCGAAAGATGGACTGGTTGTGAGGAAAGGTAAGTGCACTGCTCGCCCGTTCCCCAGCCTCACTTAGCCTCAGAGACAGACACAGCAGGGAGTCAAATCAAGCAGGAACTTGTTTATTACCACACAGCAAGCAAAAAAACCATGCGGCATGGAAGGGGAGGAAAAGGAACCAACCAATCATTGTAAAGGTTACCCTATCATGCGTGGTGCAATTGATGATTTATCCATTGCCATTGCTGATCACTGCCCAAGTTCCTGTTGAGATTGATGTGGATTCCACAGGGCCATTGATGGGACAGGGAGTGTCAGGACAGCCAACAGCTGGAGTATCACCATCTGCAATTGTTAGGGAACATAAGGGTTTCTCCAGGGCTGGTTGCCCTTGGGGATGGTTAGTAGTTATCTTTTCAGCTTTCCCTGTTTTAAACACAAGCCACGACCACTATAGCCATTTTCTTTCCTTGTTGTTTAGTTTATCCTTGGGCATCCTCATATATAGAGGTAATGGGTAAAAACTTAAGGTTCCTGGCCAGAATCCAAATGGGGGCTGTCTCCTCTATAGGAAAAATGCATCCAAATCCCTTGCTCATGGTAACTAGGGGGTCAGGTCCTCTTCATTGTTGTGTCAGAGGGTCCTTCCACCTGACTTTCACTTGGGGCTTAGGGTTTAATTGTCCCCAGTGCTTCTGAAATCTGGATTCAGTTGCATCTTCGAAAAATTTAAAAAATGTTAATGGTAAATAAAGCTATCTGTAATTGTATATGGGCGTTAACTCCCCCTTTTTGTTTTAATAATTGTTCCTTAAGACATTGGTGATTTCTTTCTATAATTGCTTGGTCTGGGGGATTATGAGGAACTCCTGTAGTATGACTAATATGCCATCTGTCAAAAAACTGACATTGATATACTAACAAAACAGGGTTCATTATCAGTTTAAACTTGTGGTAGTAGACCCAAGGTGGCAAAGCACTGAAGAAAATGTGTTTGTGAATGTTTAGTTTTCTTCTCCTCTATGTGCTGTGGCCCAACATGCTCATGAATAGGTATTTATAGAAACAAAAATATATTTAAGCTTACCAGAGGCTGGGAAATGAGTAACATCAGTTTGCCAGAGGATGTTGGGTTTGAGGCCTCTGGGATTTAACCCTGGTGGTTGTAAAGGGAGTACTTTTAAGAAGGGCTGGCATGTTTTGCAGGTATGTCCTATCCTTTTGAGGTCCTTTACAGGAAACTGAGGGAATTTATGTTGAAGACCTCTCCAATTGATGTGGATTAAATCATGTAAATGGGTGGTCTCTTTTAACGTTGATTCTTGTGAGCCAGTAGCTAATTTGTCTGCCCAATTATTGCCCATGGATAAAAACCCAGGAAGTTTTGAATGCCCTCTCAATGTTGAATATGAATAGGGTCTCCCCATCCTTCTAATAGGCCCTTAAATGTAACCATAAGGCGGAAAATAGGGTTTCGATCCAGCTTAATATGTGCCTGGGGAATATGAGGGAGAAAGTTAATTACATATACGCCATCAGAGTACAAATTAAAGGGTTTTTGAATGTCCTGAAGGGCCATTATTACAGTGAACATTTCTTTATATTGTGCTGACCTTTGACAAGGTTGAAATCTTTGTTGGCTCGGGGTCTTTTGTTGCTCGTCAAAGGCTGCATAGGCAGAGCCTCCTTTACCTCCATCAGTAAAAACATGGAGGGTGCCAGGAATAGGTGTAGGAGAAAATAGCGAAGGCATTTTGAGGAGAAGTCACCATAACATGACCGTCCATTTGGATGGCCTGTAATGGCAATCAATATGGCTTAGAAACCCCTCTAGAGAGAGAGCAAGATGAGCATTGGCTCAAGTGAGCCATACAACGTCTGTAATCCGAAAAAGAAAAATGGAGTGAGGGTCGAGGCTATATTTCCTGATACAGACATACATAAAAATATTTTAAAAATTATGAGGCTCCTTGGCTTGGAATTCAAGCCATTTTTCTGCCAGGCCTGGGATTTGACTCAGGGTTTGGGTAAATCTGCAGCACTGTGGGGGAAGGGGAAGCTCACCGAGCTGGAAGACAAGAAATTCAAGCCTGTTCCCAGGGGCTGAATTCAAGCCCTAGCACGCAAAAAAATAATATTTGTATACATTTTAAATGCATGATTTATATTTACATACACATGTTTACTGCACATGGCAGTTAGTGTAGTTATTCATTTTATTTTGTGTTTTATTTATTATATATTTTAGAGAGTATGATTACATGTATAACATTTTTTACATCCTATTACATAGGACACAGATTTGCCTATGTATTATACATCATTCTTTAGACCCAGCACTTTCACTGATAAGGAAAACAAGTGGGACAATTGGCTTCTTCAACCAGGATTAAGTTTTGGGCAGTTCTGTGATTTGAACTTCGGGCCTAGAAGGCCCACTTCGTAAATGGGTCAATGTTGGCAAATGAAGATGTAGGGCAAATTTGAGGACCTGATATCAAGCCCTAGGAGTGGTCAATATATAAACAGATAGATGTGTAGATTCAAGTGTGTGTGTGTGTGTGTGTGTGTGTGTGTGTGTGTTCACATATGTATATGCATCTATAAATAAATTTATAGAGAGACAGATAGACATTTATGTGGATTCTAATGTATAATTCTATATAAAGTGTGATGTCCATATCTTAATTTTATATATTCTATTACTACCAATTATTTAGTCTAAAATTATGCCTCCATTAATTAATCATGGTAGGAGACTTAATAAAGTATTAAATAAATTAATCAATGACCTATATTTATTTCATACAATCTTATAGTAGAATGACTAGCTAATTAGTAATTTAATTAGTACATTATAAACATTCTATTATTGTTCCTGTAGATAGGAACAAGTTCTCTAGGATATTCAGCCCTGTAGGTGGCAGTTCCCGTATCTAACTCAAGGCCTGGGCTCAGGCTTCACTGACATCCCACCAGACTTCGGCCATGCAAGGTCTTTATCGTACAATTTTCAAGCTGAGTCATTAAGACCCAGGATGGTCACAATGCTAAGGAAACAAAGATAAAACTGTTGTGTAAAACTTCCTGGTTTTTCCTCTTCCATCTTGGTTGGGTTTTTTTTTTTGCCAAAGCTGGGAGTTGAACTCTGGTCCTAGGATCCCTGGATCATCTGTGGGTGTGAAAGCTGCACCCCAGCCTAGGGTAATCAAGGCTGAGGCAGAGTTGTGATGACCTGAATTCAAGCCCCATGCCTGCTCCCCTGGTAAATAAAGGTCCTGGCTAGGAATTTGGGCCATTTTATCTGCCAGACCTGGGATTTGAACTCAGGGACTGGGTAACTCTATTGTTCTCTGGGTGGAGTGGAAGCTAACCTCCTGGAAGAAAAAAACTTCAGGAGCATTTCCCAGGGCATGAATTCGAGCCCCAGAACTGGCAAAAATAATATTTATATACATGTATAATGTATATCATATATATGTATTTGCATATATGTTACATATTGTACCTAGGACACAATATTTCCACAAAAAAGAACACAGGACAATATTGGCTTCTTACTCACCTATTGCCTTCGGCACTGCTAGGATTTGAACTCAGGGCATGGAATGCCCAATTAATCAAGGTGTCATTGTAAGCACAACAGTCTCAAACAAGTTCACTGCCAGGCAGTTCCCAGGATCTGAGTTCTAGCCCCAGGAGTGGCCAATATATAAACAGGTAGATTTGTAAATTGCTGCAAATAAATATATATAGAGAAAGAGATGTATATGTATATTCCACTGTATATTTAAATATATAAATATATTTATAGAATGTGAGATGTCCGTATATTATTAAATTACATGTAATATATTACTAATACTTATTAGGTATTAAATTATTGTTAAATTTTTAGGTATTAGGTATTAAATTATGCCTCAATTTAATGATGTATCATGGATTAAGGCACAATAAAGTGCGACCTTGTGTAAAAGGATCTCAGGGACAATGTCTAGGCTCATAGTTCAAGTCTCAGGACCTGCACCAAAAATAAAAAAGAGCCAGTAACTCCATGTGTCTATGTATGTATGCATGTATTTCTATCGGTGAACATACAGTCGTTACAAAGAAAGGCAAACAACTAAGATATTTGCTTTGAATAGAATGATTTCATAACACAGAAAGTGCTTTCAAGACAGTGCGTGTTCCGGGCCTCCCTTTGCTGTTCCCATTTTAGCCTGAGGTTTTCTCCTCACAAGGGACTGCTGGAGGAAGTCTGCCTCATTGTTGGAACAGGCAGACAAAAGCCCTCACTCCTGTACTGCTGTGTAACAAAAAACTCCATGGAGGCCAATTAGTGAGGAGGAGTGTGGGTGGGCTCTGATGGCCAGGAGAAAAAGGCCTCTGTACCCCCAAGCTATCTCACTCCCCAGTGTTGTTTTGAAAGGAAGTCTTTATTTGTGCCAATTCCCATGGCAGGCCACATTCCCTGCACTTACCTGTCTTTGTTAGACTATGTTCCAGTGTTAAAATAACCTGCTACAATTAATTCAAGGGTCCTTCTGGCAGACAACTAGGGAGCTGAACCTAATGAAATGACTCATTATTGGCAATGGTGCCTCCCTAGGTTTCTGGAAGCTTGCTAAATCTAAGCTCATGTGCAATATCACAATGCTTCCTGTCATCTAGGGCTGGTGAAGCTCATCAGATTTTGAAACTTTTGACCTCTCCTAGTTGGGCCCTGGGTGGCTGTGTTTCAGGGTTGAACACAGGACCTGGGTGCTGACCATGAGCTCAGAACAGAAGCTCAGTGCTTTACCATTTGGTGTCACAGCTTCACTTCTGGTGTGTGTGTGTGTGTGTGTGTGTGTGTGTGTATGTGTGTGCATGTGTGCGTGCATGTATATGTGTGCACACACTTGTCCTGGAGCTTGAGCTTAGGACCTGAGCACTGTACCTGAGTTTCTCTTGTACAAGGATAGCATTCTACCACTTGAGCCACACAGCCCCTTCAGGTTTTTTCTACTGATGTGGTACTAAGGAATCAAACCCAGGGATTCATACATGCACAACACTTTACCCCCTAAAGACACATTCTCAGTATACCACTTCAGGTTTCTTTCTTTCTTTTCTTGGAATTGGAAGAATTGAAATCTAGGCCTGGATGCTGTCCTTGAGCTCTTCAGCTAAAGACAATTGCTTGAGCTACAGCACTCCTTCAGGTGGGTCACTGGAGAGAAGCTTTTCAAGGAATTTTCTGCCCAGGCTGGCTTTGGACCGTGATCCTCAGCTCTCTGCCACCTGAGTAGCTAGGATGACAGGCACGAGGCTTCCACTTCAAGTTTCTAAATGGTGAATAGGAGATAAAAGTCTCATGGGACCATTTGTGTCTGGGATAGTTTTGAACCCAGATCTTCAGATCTCAGCTTACTGAGTAGGCAGGATGACAGACCTTAGCTACTACACACCTCGACCATAACACTCTGTTGCACTGGGGTCCTTGGCTCCACGTGGTTGGGCACTAGCCATGATCCCAACAGGTAATTGTCAGTGGCTAGGTCCTGAATTCAAGGTTCATGACTGAGAAACTTAAACCAAAACAATTGTCTGCAGGAGACAACTCACTAGAGTTAGGTACATAGATAATTTTGGCCCTGACAGGGAGACATATCTGAGCCACAAGTTTCTCATCTGCACTATCATCTTACTTGTGGAGCTCTTACAAGAACCAGATGAAAAGATGCAGGCGTGAATAACTCAACACACAACACCTCATGAAGGACTCATCACATAGCTGTATCCCACATGCTGTCATTAAATTAGGTGCTTTCATCAGTATCACCATTCTTTCAGAAACAAGTCAAGTCACAAACAGTCCAATTTAGATTTTAGAAGGATGGGGTTTTTGGGGGGAGGGCATCAGCTATGGGGATTGCATTGAAAGTTTGAGGGTACTGTCCTAAGATCTTTTGCTCAAGACTAGACCTCTACCACTTTGAGCCACAGCTCAGAGTTTCACAGACAGCCTGACAAGGCTGGGTTTTAAACCCACCAGTGTCAGATCTCAGCCCCTGAGTATCTTGGATGACACGGGTAAGCAAGCCAGCAGCATCCGGTTCTGTGGAGCTGGGTTGCAGTGGTTTACCTCTGGCTAAGTCGGGTTAGATGGCAGCAATCAGCAATAGACTCCCTGCTTGCTCTGTGATGAGGTATTTGCAGCCCTATCCTTATATAGTTGTAGTCAGAACATTCTATCTTTTCCTTTCTTTTTTGTTTTGGTGCCAGTCATGAGTCTGGAGTAAGGGTCTAGACACCGTCCCTAATCTTTTATGCTCAAAACTAGTGCTCAACTGCTTGAGCGACAGCACAACTTCTGGATTTTCCTATGCACACAGTAGTGAGGAATCGAACCCAGGGCTTTGTACGTGATAAGCGAGCACTCTATCATTCAGCCCCAGTAGTGACAAGTGTATAAGCAGATAAATGTTTAGATTTGTAGAAAGAAAGATAGATAGATAGATAGATAGATAGATAGATAGATAGATAGACGTAGATGTATATAACGTGAGATGTCTCTATATTATGAAATTGCATATACAATATTACTACCAATTATTGGCAATTAAATTATTCCTTCCTTTTTTAAGTATCATGATTGAATACATAATTAAGTATTAATTGAAAATTAGTCAATGTAGTATAATTGTGTATAATTTTATAATCGTACACTAACTACTAATGTAATTGTTACTTTTACAACATTCCATTCGTACAGATGTATATTTTAAAATGTTCTTAGAATCTCCTGCCATCCCGGCAGTCCAGGATTTGATCTCCAGGCTTAAGTTGCCAGTTTCAGCTTGGCTTCCCTAATAGCCATCCAAATATCAGCAATGTAAGGTCATGTACACTTTCTGGGCATTTTCATTTAGACCCAGGATGGTCACAATGCAAAGGAAAAAAAAAGTAAAGCCACCTGCTTGAACGTCTCAGTTTTATCCTTCTCCTTTTTATTTTTATTTTTGCCAGCCCCGAAATTTGAACTCGGGACCTAGAATCGCAGGATCGACTGTGGCAGAGATACCAAGACCTGAGTTCAAGCCCGGTGCTTGGACCAAAACATAATAATAATAATAATAATAACAATAAGGTCCTGGCTTGGAATTTGCACCATTATTCTGGCAGGCCTGAGATTTAAACTTAGGGTCTGGGGAATTCTGAGGCACTGTGGGTGAAGGGGAAGATCACCGTCCTTGACGACAAGCAATTCAGACAAGTTCCCAGGGCCTGAATTGAAGCCCCAGCACTATAAAGTATAATACTCATATATTAGATCTATGTCATATGGGTTTACTCCATATGACATTTATTACCCTTATTTATTTAGTATTGTTGTACATATAACATTTATTTTATTACATCATATCACATATACCGAGATCCAGGACTTTCACAGAGAAGGAAAAAAAAATGTCTCAAAATTGGTTTCTTATTCCATGAATAAATTTTTGGCCATGCTAGGATTTCAACTCACGGCCTACAATGTCCAATTCATAAATGGGTCAGAGTCTTAGCAAACCAGCCTCCAGCAAATTGAGTTACCAGGAAGTGCTGAGGAACTATAATCAAGCCACAGTAGTGCCATATACATACATATATATATACACACACACATATATATACATATATACACAATATATATACATACATATATATACATATATATATACACATACATATATATACATACATACATATATGTGTGTGTGTATGTATACAGAGGGAATATGATGATATTATTAAATTATATATATAATTACCAATTATTAGTTATTAAATTATGCCTCCATTTAATCAATAATCATCGTTGAATACTTACAAAAGCATTATTAAGATATCAGTCAATATCCTTAATCATACCATGGTGCTAGATTGGAAGATGCAAATTCAATAATTTTTGTGTGGCATTCTAAAATAAAATCAAGAATTAATTGCAAATATAATTATTACTTTTATAACATTCCATTAGCATTCACATGAATAGGAATGAGTTTGCAGGATCTTCCTCCATTTGTGGGTGGCAGTCATAGCATTCAAATTCCAGGCCTGGGAACTTTTCTTCGAATGCAAACCATTGGAATGACACCGTTAAGATTTCGGATTGTCACGAAAAAAAAGAACAACAAGAAGAAAAGTAAGCCAGGTTGTCAGTGGTTCCTGCCTGTGATCCTAGCTCCTCAGAAGGCTGAGATGCCAATTTGAATTCAGCCTGGGCAAGAAAGTCCGCAACACTTGTATTTCTTAAGAGATCACAGGGAAACAAAACAAATAAACAAACAAAATCCCTGAGTGGTTCAAGTTGCAGAGCACTACCCTTGAGCAAAAGGAGCTCAGGGACAGAGCCTGGATGATGGGCTTTCAGCAGGTTGCCCATGCCCAGCCCCCAACCTGGGCAAGCTGGAACAAGCCCTCAGAGAGTACTAAGTCTGAGCAGGCATCTTGAACAAAGCATCCTTCACTGCCATTTAAGAACTGAAGCCACGAAGGCTTTGCCTGGCTGGTGTGTGCAACTGGTGTTGAGGAACCCATGCAACTCCATTTTACTGAAGACCTCCATCTCAGTTCTGCAACCCTTGACCTATATTCCAGCCACAGACAGTCCTGGGAACCCGAGATGCCAGAATGTGGAGATATCTGAAATAGCCTTGCAAAGACAATCCTGGGAAACACAGATGGTGTTTGCTTAAGGCAGGATGTCAAGCTACCAGAAACTTCAGAGCAACCCATTCTGGGATCTGGTGATCATTATCTAAACCAGACACCCTGCAGTTTAGCACATATCCTCTTGAGACTTCCCTGTGGTACAAGCCAACCACTTTAATGTACGTCAGCCCCCTTGATCTAACCAACAACTTGTTTCTGGTCCTTTCCTGCATTGGAGTGCACCAATCATAATATAGAATTGTTTTATGATTTTCCCACAGTGTGTAGTGATTTGTTAGAAGACGCTATGGTGTATGCAAACTCCGTGCCTTCCCTAAAAAGTGTATAAAAGGTGGTGTAACCCTCGGTTGCTGCTATGTAAGTCTGAGGGGACCAAGCTCGAGCTTTCAATAAAGACTACTTTGCTTTTACATTGGTGGTGGTCTCTGGTGGTCTTTGGGGTAAGGATTTCTGAATTCAGCTTTACAGTGTGTGCAATGGGTGCATTATGTTCTGGCTGAGGTGTCCCATCAGAACACCTCGCAGCCAGCCACTGCCTCCAGGGAAACCACAGTTCCTAGGCTGTAGAAGTTGTCGAGGGTTGTGTCCCCATATCTTCTATCCCTCTGTAGGATGTGAGCCTAGCCCTCTGGGGCCTGGTGGCCATCACTCATTCATCATTCCTTATTGCCGAGTTTCAGGCTGTTCCCAAATCCTGGCAAAGATAGGAAATAGCCAGCGATTTCTGTGCCAAAAGGTGTAATCCAATAAATCCCACCGTCATAGCTTCTTTTAGAAATGAGCCTTGGTCTGCGAAAGTGGCTTACTGGTACAGTGCTTACTTAGCACGCACAAAGCCCTGTGTTCGATTCCTCACTACCACCAAAACAGAAAATGCCAAAAGTGACACTGTGTTTAAGTGACAAAAGTGCTAGTCTTGAAAAAAAGCAGCTCAGGAACATGCCCAGACCCTGAGTTCAAGCCCCAAGATTGACAAAATAAAAGTCAGCAGAGTGAGACATATTCTACTGGGACTCAGAGGAGGGCCGTTATGGGTAAGAGGTAGAAGGCAGGTGCTGGGGGCTCACCCATGTAATCTTAACTACTCAGGAGGCTGAGATCTGAGGATGCCAATTGCAAGCAGGAAAGTATATATGAGGCTTTTTTCTCCAATTAAACCCAAAAAGCCAGAAGTAGAGCTGTGGTTCAAGTAGTACAGTGCTAGTCTTGAGCACAAAAGCTCAGGGATAGCATCCAGGCCATGAATTCAAACCCCAGGACTGGCGTGCATGCGTGAACGTGTGCACATGTGCCCTCGCGTGTGCGCGCGCGCGCACACACACACACACACACACACACACACACACACACACACACACACCCCATGATAGAGCATTTTCCAGTCAGCCTGCACCAGTCCCATCTGTAGGAACTCAATATTATTTTAAAGGGGGAGAGGGAAGGAAAGACTTGCTCCAGGAGGTGATATAACCAGTGCCAAAATTCCACAGGAGCTCTAAGATGTGGAACAAAACAAAGAGCCCAGGCAGAAAGTACAACGTTGGCAAAGGTGCTGAGGTGTGCTGTAGAGCAGGTGGTGTGGGTGGAATGAAGGTTCTATGGCTTCAGACAAGTCTGGCAGAACACTCAAGGCTGGGACAAGATTTACACTTGAGTCACAGGTAGGGCAGAATGGAGCCCAGGGGAAGATTAGCTTGTCTTTTCACCAAAGACCCCAGCCATTTTCTTTGACTGGAAGCCTATTTTTCACAGCTCTTGACCTTCAGTCATCCTTTGCATGGAGGAGTCAGGACAAATGCAAGGAAGAATGCTTGCTTAAGAAAAGCTTCTAGCCCAATGTCACCAGTGGCTCAACCCCTGTAAATCCTAGCTACTCAAGAGACTGAGAACAGAGATCATGGGTCAAAGCCAGCTCAAGGGAGGAAAGTTAGTGAGACTTTCTTGCTGATGAACTACCAAAAGCCAGAAATGGAGCTGTTGCTCAAGTGGTAGATTGCCAGCCTTGAGGGAAAAATTTAAGAGACCACAGGCCAGACCCTGATTTCAGGTCCCAGTACTGGCACAGAGAAAATAAAGAAAAGTTTTCAGGAGCTCCTAGTTCACTGTGGTGAAAGGCCAAATCACCTGGACGCTGGTGGCTTATGCCTGTCCTCCTAGCTCCTCAGGAGGCTGAGATCAGAGGATTGCCATTCAAAGCCAGCCTGGGCAGGAAAGTCTGGGAGATTCTGTTCTTCAAGAACCACCATAAAACCGGAAGTCGTGCTGTGGCTCAAGTGGTAAGCTGAAAAGCTGGGGGACAGCAGCCAGGCCCAGAGTTTGAGCCACATGACCAATACCTGGCCTGCTTTGACCTCATGCTGTGGCTCTAAGCAGAGTATTTTCCAATGGGCTCCTGAGGGTCTCCCAATGTCTAGGTGTCCTACAAGTCTTGAGAGTAGCCTCCTTGGAAGCCTTTGCATACAGAGTGGGCCACAGTACCAGAGAAGGATCGAGCCTTGTGACACGGAGGTCATCGACCTGGTCATCAGAATGACATCTATCATGAGAGCAGTGTGGATCTGAGCACTAAATCGACATCTCAGACCACGGTTCTGGTCCAGGAGGGGTAGAAAAGTTAATGTCCACTCACATGGATATCACAGGAATGTGAATTGTCAGGCACACCATGGGCAGTGTTGAGTTGGGCTCATGAAAGACTTGTAGGCTCAGGAATCCAGAGCCAGCTGGCTGATGTTTGTAGTAAACACTATATCCCATGATTCCCAGGGCTCAGAACCCTGCTTTCCTCCCCAGTGCTTAGATGGAGGCGCAAGTCCCATGGAACTTACTGTCATGGCCCAGATCCCTCAGCCCAAGAAGGGAGAAACAACTGGTTTGGTTTAAGAGTTTACTATGATTGTGCCTCAGGACTGCCCCCAGTTCTAGCTCCACTTATCATTACCACCTTCCTGTGTGTGTGTGTGTGTGTGTGTGTGTGTGTGTGTGTGTGTGTGTGTGTGCACGTGTGCATGAGTGCATCTTGGTAGTAGGACTTGAACTCAGGGCCCGGGTTCTGTCCTTCAGTTTTTTCATTCAAGGATAGCACTGTACCACTTGAGCCAGAGCTTTTCCTCCTGCTTCCGGGTGGTTTTGGGGAGAGGACAGTCTCACAGATATTTCTTGCTGGGTTGCCTCTGAATGTCAATACTCAGATCTCAGCCTCCTGAGGGAGCTAGGAATATAAGGGCATGAGCCATTAGCATCTGGCCATGCTTTCCTTCTTGGATAAAACAGAATACCTGTTTTCTAGCTGAGCACCCATCTACAGCTATCCCACCTACCTCTACCCCTACCCGTACCCCTCCAGGTTTCAGAGGAAACATTCCTTCCCTTGAGGACAAAGAAATAGGATGCATTGACAGGTTTGAGCTTTATGTTCTCCACACAGTCAGGGGCTGCTGGGAGCTGCTGTAGAGGCCAGAGATCTAGGCCAGAGCAAGTAGATAGCTGTTAGAACAGAAAAGATTATGAAAAGACATCCATGCACCTGGATGTCTGTGGCTCATGCCTATAATCCTAGCTCCTCAAAGCAGACACTAGAGGATCAATCAAGATTCAAAGCTAGCCTTGGAAGACTCTTATCTCCAATGAATCATCAAAAAGCTGGGAAGTGGACTACTATAGTTCAAGTGGTAGAGCACCAACTTTGTGTAAATAGGCTAAAGGTTACCACCTAGGCTCTGAGTTCAAGCCCGGTAAACACAAACACACACACACACACACACACACACACACACACACACACACTCACACACACACACACACACACACACACACACACACACCATGTGCATGCAAAATCAGAGATTTCTACACTGCAATCTAGGTATTCTTTACCTTTTACCCATTAAGCCTGGTGACTGTTGGCCTAGGAGTTTGATGCATACAACACATCTTTAATTTTGGGGAACAGAATGGCTAGAAAGTCAGCATTCCCCCATCCAAGCTCCTTGATTGGGTCGTGGTCTATCCAGGCCCTTTTGGCTCCGTTTACAGACTTGCCAAGATGCTTTTAAAAGGCATCACATTCTGGGCATTGGTGGCTCACACCTGTCATCCTAGCTACTCAAGAAGCTGAGATCTGGAGAATCACGGTGCCAAGTCATCCTGGGCAGCAAAGTGTGTGAGACTCTTATCCTTGATGAAACATCAGAAAACAAGATATGCCCCTGTGGCTCAAGTAGTAGAGTGCCAGCCTTGAGAAAAAGAGCTCAGGGACAGTGCTCATGGAAAACAACAACAAGGAGGGGTATTGCATGTTGGTTCTGGGATTGACATGGGCCAAATATAATTGGAATTTTCAAGTGCACCAAGATAAAGCAATACCTCCTTTAGTCCTGTGCTCCTCCGTCTTGTCTCAACCCCTGACCTTGGCATGCTTCGGGTCAACCTGGCCCTAGTTGGATGGGAGGGCTGCGAGGAGGAAGATCCCAGAGCAAACACCCACCTCTTTCTTCCCTGCTCACCCTGCTGCTTCTGCCATAGACCTATTTCCTGGAATCCATCCATGAGATCATGGCCGCCAACTTTGTGGTGAGTAGTGGGTGCAGCCTAACTATGGGTAGTCAGAGGTGGAAGTCATTCTGGGACTAGGAGCTTCCACCCTGGGTGTGGGCTGAGTCCAGGGCTGACATTTATTTCATCTTGAGCCTTGCAGGGGTGGGGACACAGGGTAGACTCCACATTGAGTCAGGTAAGATCAGAATCTGGAGGACTACTTTTGTGGGGGAGGCTGTGGGGCTCAGGGGGCCACTGTTCTTGGTACTCCTCTCTTGGGATTCCCCTCTCCCTCTCTCATCCCTCAGTGGTAAAAAAGAAACTTTAAATAAGGATGTCAAAGAGGGGACAGTGGAGTATTTCTGTGTGAACCAGATTTGTGCTTTATTTTCATCCTCTCCCCTACTTCCTATTTATCTGAGTAATGACCATATGTATCTGGGGGCAGGGGATCATCTTTGCTGAGGATGTGGCTCAGTGGTAGAGTGTTTGCCTAGCATGCCTGAAGCTTTGGGTTCAATTCCACACAGAAAAAGCTGGAAGGATAGGTGGGGCTCAACTGGTAGAGCACCGGTCTTGATCAAAAAGAGCTCAGGGTTCAAGCCCCATAAGTTCAAGCCCCTTGACTCAAGGACAAATGTTTGTGGAGGCTTTGTTTCCCTTTGAAAACAATTTGTTCTTTATGATAAGCATAACATGGGCCACTTCCCTGGTCACCAATGGGCCATCAGATATCCCTTGAATTTTGCCTCCTCTGCTCTACCCAGCCCACAGTTTACCCTTCCCATCACCAGGCAGATAGGGGCCTAGAGAAGGCCACCTGGCCACCTAGTTCTGGTGGCTGCCGAGGATTTTGAGACTCAGTATGTCACATAGGGAGTCATCATCCCCATCAGCCTACAGAAAAAAGGGACAGAGTGCTGCAAGCCTGAGTGCGCCAGCTGTGGGTGGCTCTGGATGTGGGACATCTGCAGCAGGATGTGCTCTGTGTGAGAGTCCTCTACGGGGTAGGGAACCCCGACCTCTCCTCTGGCAGTTTCCACATGGTCTTGAAGTTGCAATTCTTCAAAACGTTTCTGCTCCTCCCTCATTTTGCCCACCCAGGAGCCTGAGGCCTCTAAAGCAGCAGCATAGATGGGGGGCTCAGACTGGACCGACGTCTGGAGCCCCTTGAGAGGAGAGACAGCAGCTCCTGCAGCTCTTTCCTCTTCTCTGTCTTCTCCTGGGACAGCCTGCACATGCCCTTGGCTTTCTCCTGACACAGTTGATCCAGGATGAACATCTGTCCTTTACACACCAGGAGCAACTCCTGGACAGTGTGGATATGTGCCGACAGCTGCATGGATGGTGGAACTCATCCTCTGGACTATGGAAGTCCACCTCATCAGGCAGGTCGTGGATGAAGCAGATTTTCTTTTTGGACTCTCACGTGTCCCACTTCCCATCCTCACACATGCTGTGGTGGCAGCTCACAGGGCAGGTACCTGTGGCTCTAGCTCTATCTGGCACTGAGCTGTCTGGTGGACCAAGTGCCTGCAGTAAGCCCACCGCTCCTGCGGCAGGAGTTTCCCCCTGTGGATGTCAGCCTCCAAGAGTGCTCACAGAGTCAGATCCCTCTTACTTTGGGGGATGTCTCCATCCTCTGCAATGGGCACATCAGACCCTTGACACTCCGTACCCTGGTAGCTGTGAAAGTCTCCAAAGTCATGTGAGGCCCGGGGTTGGCATCACCTTTGGCCAGACCCTCCTTTGAATCACACTCTCCAGTGGTGTTTGTCTTGGGGATCCCTCCCTTTTTTGTGTTCTTTTTTTTCTTGAATGTTGCAGGTCTGATGCCAGGATTCTTCTGCCGGTGTTGTGGCAATTGTTTCTTGCCTGCAGCTCTCTCATGGAGTCTTGTTGTTTCAGAGATCTGAGTGCTGTGATGGGAAAGATGGGCTGGCCACATTCCCAGGCTCTGGGAAATCCTCTATTCTCCCACTCACTGACTAGGCTGTAAGTTTCCTAATCCACTCCAAAGTCGCCTCAAGACTTGCTCACCACTCAACCACCTCTAACTTCCTCAACTGCTCATAGTGGTGTCAACCAACAGAGGGATTCTGGGTGCTACTGGGAAGCATGGAATGTGGAAGTGGCCACAAATCTTGTATCCCATTGGTCAGAAAGAACCATGAAAGAATGGGGGTGCAGTTGGAATCCTGTGATGCAGGCTGCATGGGTGGAGTCAAGATGACAGCAGCTCCCCAGTCCCTTTCCCAGGAAACTCTGTCCAATTCAGTTAGATACAAGAGGGTGACTTGCTTTAGCTGGATGGCTGCACAGATTGTTCTGTATGACTGTTTGTTGCCAGTCTTGGACCTTGAACTCAGGATCTGGGCACAGTCCGTGAGCTGCTTTTGCTCAAGGTTAGCCCTCTATCACCTGGCTCTACTTATGGCTTTCTTGACACTGAACTTGGACAGGCGTTTTAAGGACTTACCTGCCTAGGGTAACTTTGACCATGATCCTCCTATCACAGCTTTGTATGAAGGAGGACTGCTGAGAGCCACTGCTGCCTGCCTAATCATTGGTCTTGCTGATGTTCTTGGATAGACCGGTGAGTTCCCTCTCCATAGGTTTAAGTGGTGGGAGCTGGAGCACAGTTCAAATCCTGGTCCTGCCACCTCCAAATGGCAGGAGATCCTAAGACACTCATTCATATCCATATGAATACAAATGGGATGGGATTTATGTCATGATTGAATGGGCAGTTCTTGAATGATTCCAGGATAAAATTATACACTATTATAGGACACTGATAGATTTTAATCAATATTTTATGAAGCATTTACACAATCACATTCTTTTAATGAAGGCAGAATGAAATACCTAAGAATTGGGCGTCATATAGTATAGAGATGCCATTTTTTCTGCCAGGACTGAGATTGGAACTCATGGTCTGGGTAACTCTGTTGATGGGAAGGGGAAGCTCGCCTCCCTGAAATCAAGAAATTCAAGTCTGTTCTTAGGCTTGAAACCGATCCTCAACACTAAAAAACATCCCATTCGTGTACATTTTAGATATATGATTTATATTTACATACATATGTTGATTCTATATTACATTCAGTGTAGTTGTTCATTTTATTTTTCATTTTGTTCATGTATTGACTGTTTATGTTATTATTTTGGCACATAGAACATTGATTACATAGGATATAGGACTTCATATGTTTTCTACTTCATACCTGACACCCAGGACTTTCGCAGAAAAGGAAAACATGTGTCACCATCAGCTTCTTACTCCATGATTATTGTTTGGGAGTGCTGGCATCTGAATTCATGGCCTACAGGGCCAAATTCATGAATGGGTGAGTGTTAGCATGGCATCCTGGGGCAAAATGAGCTGACATGAAGTATGCAGGACCTGAGATTGAGTCCTTGGGATTGAGAAAATAAGAACAGATTGACACGCAGATGGTAGTACATTAATAAATATATATCTTTATAGATTGCCAGAGATTTCTATCCAGTATTCAGTTATATAGACTACATTCCTACCAATTCTTGGGTAGGGTATTTATTATGCCTCCATGTAATTAATGTTATTGTGTCACCCTTAATAAACTAGTAAGGAAATCAGTGTCCTGAAATTATTGCGTCCCTGTAAGAAATAGTATTCTTTTAATGCTTCATATTAAATAAAATCAATCAGCCTACTGAAATCATGATGTCTAATTTTATACGAGTATCATTCACGAATAACTCATTGAACTGTAACACTGATAACATTCCATCGTTTTCCCTATGGATGGGAACGAGTGTCTTAGGACCTCCTGCCATCCAGAAGTGACATGACTGGGATTCGACTCTAGGCCTATATTGTCTTGTTGGACTATGTCTTCTCCAATAGCCTGCCAGCCTTCAGCAATGCATGGTGAAGTAAACTTTGGAGCCGTGCCATTTAGACCCAGATGGTCATGGTGCAAAAGGTGAAAAGGCCATCCCACTACGTCTTTTCTGTGCATTCCCCCCGCCCCGGCAAGGCCTGGAGGTCTAGAAACCCAGGATCGGCTGTTGTTCCAGTGGCTGGACCCCAGCCTAGGGTGATTGAAGCTCAGGTAGAGTTTCCATGACATGAGTTCAAGACCTTGCTTGGCAAAAACAAATATATACATATATGTGTGTGTGTGTGTGTGTGTGTGTGTGTGTATTCCAAGATCAAATACAGTGAAAGCAGGAGTTAAACAATAATTGTTGTGGAAGGGAAGGGATAAAACAAATCTTTTAAATAGGGATACAGGTGGACCCATTGCAACAATGAGATATACAAGATGTTATATAGAAAAATGAACTTTACAACTTTAGTCGGGGTGGGGGAGGGGGAAGATTAAGCAGGGAGCGGGGGAGATGGGAAGGGATAGGAAAGGGAAAAAAAGGAGGAAGCATCAATGCTTGATAAGAAATGTACTCATTGTCTTGACCATGTAATTGTAACCTCTCTGTACATTATTTTCACCATAATAAACAAACAAACAAATAAATAAATAATTTAAAAATATGTTCTCCCTGGCTTGCAATTGGTGCTGTTTTTTCTGCAAGTCTTTGAATTTGAACTCAGAGTCTTGGTTACTCTGCAGCAGAGTGGATGAAGGGGAAGCTCACCATTCTTGAAGACAAGAAAGTTAGGCCTGGTCCTTAGGTCTGAATTCAAGCCCTAGCCCTGGAAAACATACTATTTATATACATTGTGAAGATAGGATTTGTACTTACCTATAGATGTTCAGTCCATATCTTGTTTGTTGTGGTTATTTATTGTATTTATGTTTTATTCATTTATTTACAATTTATTTTATTGACTGTGATAACATGCATTTCATTTATTATATTGGTGACATCCTATCACATAGTATCTAGATTTGTCGATGTGTTCTCCCTCATGTCTGTTCTCCCTCATTTACTCTCAGAGTAAAGGAAAATAGGTGTCACACTTGGCTTGTTACTCCACGATCCAATTGTTAGCAGTGCTGAGATCTGAACTCAGGGCCTAGCAGAACCAATTCATGAATAGGTGTATCAACACCGCAATCTCTAGCCCAGGAAGCTGCAAGGCAGTTCTCAGACCCTGAGATCGACCCACAGGGATGGACAAAATAGCCATACATGGATAGGAAGATGGTAGTATACCAATAAATATATAGTTGTATAGAGTGCTGAAGATATCTACCTAGGATTCAATGGCATCAACTATGTTCCTACCAACTCTTAGGTAGTTTTTATGCTGCCATTGAAGGAATAGGATTCTTTTCATGCTTAATAAACTATTCATTATTATCAATCAGTGTCCTAGGATCATTGCATCTAATTTTAGACTAGACCGATTCACACAGAAACTTCTCATTCAATCATGAGTTTGCTCACATTCCATCTGCATTCCCATGCACAGAAACGAGTCTCTTGGGAAATCACCCCATTAGTAGGTGTCAAGACCAGGAATTGAACTCAGGGCTTACATTGCTGCATGGGCCTATGGCTTCCCCGATAGCCCACTAGCCTTCACCAATGCAAGGTGAAATACCCATTATAGGCATGTCATTCAGACCCAGGAAGGTCAACATTGAACGGAACAAAATGTAAAAAAATCCATCTTGTGGCTTTTTTTCTGTATGTGTTTGTGTGTGTGTGTGTGTGTGTGTGTGTGTGTGTGTGTATGTGTGTGTGTGTGTGTGTGTGTGTGTGTGTGTGTGTGTGTGTGTGTGTGTGTGTGTGTTTCCTGCAAGACTTCAGGGCCTAGGATCCCAGGATCGGCTATGGGACCATGGCAGCCTGCCACCCTGAGGTGATTGAAGCTGAGACAGAGTTACCATGAACTGAGTTCAAATCCTTTCCTTGGCAAAGTAATAATAATAATATAAAGCACCCTGGCTCAGAACTCGCAACATTTTTCTGTCAGAGCTGGGATTCCAACTCAGGTCTGGGTAAATCTATAGCACTGTGGAGGAAAGGGAATATCACCATCCTTGAAGACTACAATATCAGGCCAGGTCGTAGGGCCTGAATTGAAGCCCCAGCACTGGCAAAAATAATATATCCACCTAGTTTACACATAGGATCTCTATTTACATATATGTGTGGAATTGATCATGCATGCAGTGTAGTTACTCTTTTATTGTGAGTCTTAGTCATGGAGGCTTTATTGAGTATGATGACAGACATAACTGTGCCGACAGATGACAACCTATCCCTATGGCTATAGAGTTGCCTATATAGCACTCTCCATCCTCCCTGATACCCAGGACTTTCACAGGACAGGAAAACAGGTCCATCAATGGGCTTCTCCCATCAGGATTCATCTTTTGGCAGTATTCACATTTGAACTCAGAGCTTAACAGGCCCAATTGTCAAAAGGTCTATGTGAGGATACTGGCCTTTGAGCAACTAAGGAGCTAGGCTATTCCCAGGACCTGACATCGAGCCCCAGAGAGGGCCAGAATAGTACTAAATTCATAATTTAAACATAGGATCTATATTGACATGTATGTGTGGACAGAATTTTGGGTTTGGTGCACTTCTCCTTAATTTGTGTCTAATTCATGGAGATATTGTGTATTTCTCTGAGTAGGTAACAAATATAACTGTGCTGACATGGATGACAACCTGTTCCCATGGTTATAGGGTGGCCTATGCATTCATTCTCCATTCTAGCTGAGACCCAGGACTTTCACAGGAGAGGAAAACAGGTGCAACGATTGGTTTCTGACATCAGGATGAATCTTTTGTCAGTGCTGAGATTTGAACTGAGGTCTGGGTAACTCTGTTGCACTGTGGGGGAAGGGGAGGCTCACCATCCTTGAAGACTAGAATGTCAGGCCTGGTCCAGGGCCTGATTTGAAACCCCGCACTGGAAAAAATAAGAAGCCCACCTCTTTTAAACATAGGATCTCTATTTACATACAGGTGTGGTATGAATCTAACATTCAGTGTAGTTATTCTTTTTATTTTTGTCTTTTTCAAGGATGTATTGTGCATTTTATTGAGCATAGGATGATATATATAAATGTGCTGACATGGATGACAACCTATTTTCATGGGTGTAGAGTTGCCTATGCTTTCTTGATTCTTGCTGAGACCCAGCACTTGCACAGGACAGGAAAATAGGTGCAAGAATTGGCTTCTCACATCAGGATGAGCCTTTTGGTAGTGCTGGGATTTGAACTCGGGGCCTAGCAAGCCCAACAGCTGAATGGGTCCACATGAGCCCACCATCTTGTGAGTCACTGAGGAGCTAGTTCATACCCACAACCTGAGATCAAGCCCCAGGTGGGGGTAATACTCATCCATTCATAAGCCAAATCTAGTATGCAAATAAATAACTATTTGGATAGAGCAGGAAATGTAGTGAGCTGTGTTGTAATCATATCTACCATGTGAGTACTGATTCTTGGATCTTTCCCAATGCCTCCAATTCCTGAATGTGATTCTTCTTGTCACACTTCATGAACTCTTAATTAAAAATAATCGTTGTGCCATGCCTCTTGCCTATCATTTCCTATGAGAATCATGCATGAACTAAAATCTTCCCTTGGCCTGAATTCAAGCACCTCATAACATTTATAGGCATGTTAAATATATAATTTATACTTACCTCTATATATTCAGTCTATATCGTGTTTGTTGGAGTGATTCAATATATTTTATTATTGATTTACTGATTTAGCATTTATTTTACAGACTGTGAGTGCACCTATAACATTTATTACATTTATTCCCATCTATTCCATAGCATGTAGCTTCCCAGACATGTTATGAACTTGCACAGAAAAGGAAAACAGGTGTCACACATAGAATCTTACACCAGGAAGAAATTTTTGGCAATGATGGGATCTGATCTGAAGGCCTGAGAGGCCCAATTCATGAATGGGTGAGTGTCAGCACCACAGCCTCTAGCCTATTCAGCTGCCAAGTGGATCCCAGGACCTGGGATCAAGCCCCAGTTTAGCCAAAAAGCAGTAACTTTCTAGGACGATGGTGTTATATAAATAAGTATAAATTTAGAGATTTAGGTACTGCCAGAGGTATCTATCTAGTATTCAATGACATATATTACGTTCCTACAGATTCTCATGTATTTAGTGAGGACTCCATTTAATCAATAGTATTCTTTTAATGCATAATAAACTATGAATTAAAATCAGTCCAGTGATTATTGGTTCTAATTTTATGCTAGACTGATTGACAAACTACTCATCCAACCATGACATTGATCACATTCCTCCTGTATTTCTATGGATTGGCAATAGTTTCTTTAGGCTCTCCAGCCCATTGTAAGTGGCATGAATGGGATTCGAACTCAGGGTCTAGTATCCAGGTTGGCCTATGGCTTCGCTGACAGCCCGCCAGCCTTCAGCAATGCCAGGTGACCTACAGGTTGCAGTCATTTCATTCATACTCAGGATGGTCACTGTATAAGGAAAAATACAGAAACTGCTGACCGTCTGTGGTTTGTGGCTTTTCTTCGGTGCTGTTTTCATTTTGTTTTCCTGTCAGCCCCTGAGGCCTAGGACCCCAGGATGGCTGTGGGTCCAGAGGGTGCACCATCCCAGCCTAGAGTGATGGAAACTGAGGCGGAGTTGCCACGACCTGAGTTCAAGACCCATGCTTGGCAAAAAAATAATAGTAATAACAATACTATTGAAACTCCCTGTCTTGGATTTGTTGCCATTATGTTGTTTGCCAGGCCAGGGATGTCATCTTGAGATCTGGGTAACTCTGATGCACTGGGGGGAGGGGAGGACAGGGAACCACTCCTCCCTTGAAGACAAGCAATTCAAGCCTGTTCCCTAGGCCTGAATTCAAGCCCCAGCCCTGGAGAACATAACATTTATAGACATTTTTATTATATGATTTATACTTACATCCATATATTCAGTGTATATCGTGTTTGTTGTATGATTCATTATATTTTATTATTTATTTATTTAACATTTATTTTATGGACTGTGAGTGCACCTATAATATTTATTACATTCATTCAAATCTATTTCATAGCATGTAACTTTGCAGACATATTATATACATCATAGTTGACACCCAGCACTTGTACAGAAAAGGAAAACAGGTATCACACTTGGAATCTTACTCCAGGAAGAAATTTTTCGTAATGCTGGGACCTGAACTGAGGACCTAGAAGTTCCAGTTCATCAATGGGTGAGTATCAGCAGGGTAGTCTCTAGCACATTCAGGTGCCAGGTGGATTTCAGGAACTGGGATGGAGCCATAGGTTTGGTCAAAATAGCAATACCTTCCTATGCAAACTGTGGTAAACAAATTAATAGATATTTAGATATTTAGATACTGCCAGTGATGTTTATCTAGTATTCAGTGACATATACTACCTTCCTAGTGATTCTCAGGTATTTAGTGAGGGCTATATTTAATCAATAGTATTCTTTTAGGAGCAGGGAATGTTGCTCATTGGGAGAGTGATTGTCTTGCATGCGATTCCTGGGTTTGATTCCTGAGCACCACATGGTCAGAAAAAGCCTGGAATGGCACTGTGTCTCAGATGGTACAGTGCTAGTCCTAAGCTGAAAAGCTGAGGGACAGCACCCAGGACCAGAGTTCAGGCCCCAAGACCTACAAAACACACACACACACACACACACACACACACACACACACACACACAAAGTATTCTTTTAATGCATAATAAACTATGAATTAAAATCAATCCACATCTTGTGAGTACTGGGTTTAATTTTATGCTAGACTGACTGACAAACTACTCATCCAACCATGAAATTGATTACATTCCTGTGGTGTTCCTATGGACAGGCAATAGTTTCTTAGGCTCTCCAGCCCTTTGTAAGTGGCATGATTGGGATTCAAACTCAGGGCCTAGGTTTCCAGATTGGCCTATGGCTTCTCTGACAGCCCACCAGCCTTCAGCAATGCCAGGTGACCTACAGGTTGCAAACATGTCATTTGGACCCAGGACAGTCAACATGCAAGGAAGGAAAACCGAGAATCTGCCGACCATCCACAATTCATGGCTATTTTTCGGTGCCTTTTTCAATTAGTATTCCTGTCAGCCCCTGAGGCCTAGGATCCCAAGATGGGCTCTGGGTCCAGAAGCTGCACCAACCCAGCCTAGGGTGATGGAAGCTGAGGCCGAGTTGGTACGACCTAACTTCAAGCCCCATGCTTGGAAAAATAAATAAATTAATTAAATAAATAAATTTTAAAAATTTTAAAATATTAAAAATACTAATGGAGCTCCCTGACTTGGAATTCATGCCCTTTTTTTCTGCCAGGCCTGGGATTTGAACTCGGAGTCTGGGAAACTCTAATTACTCTGGGGGATGGGGAAACTTACCCTCTTTTAATACAAACAATTCAGGCCTGTTCCCTAGGTCTGAATTCAATCCCCATCCCAGTTAAAATAATATTCATCCACATTTGAAATAATTATTAATATCTACATACTTCTGTTTATTGTATATTGCTTTGAGTGTATTTATTTTATTTTTTTGTATCATTTATTCATTATTTTTATTGACTATTATTACACTTATAACATGTATTAAATTGATTACATCTTATGAGAACTATACAGATTTGCATATGTATTATATATCTTACTTCAGACCCAGGACATTCTCCGAAGTTCTACAGTATATGATCCCATGCTTAGAAAAACAGAATGAATCCACTAACCAAAGTCTAATTGATCCTTAGGCACCCCAGTGGCTCACATCTCTAATCCTCGCTACTCAGGAGGCTGAGAACTGGAAGATGAAATTTCAAAGGCAATGAAGGCAGAAAAGCCTGAGAGACATCATCTCCTATTGACTGGCAAAAAGCCAAGCTAAAGGTATGGCTGAAGTGATAGAAAATAAGCTATGAACAACCAAGCCAAGAAAGAGCAAGCTGAGTTCTAGTGCAGGGAGAGGGGGATAGGGGGATAAAAGGGAGATAATTCCTCCAAAAACAGAGAATAAAACAACAGTACACAAATCCCACCTAATTTATGGTACCAAGCAAACTGAAAAAAAAAATGAAGCTTGTGCAGTATATGTATGAAGCTTGTGCAGTATATATATGAAGCTTGTATAATTTTACATGAGCACATATGCTCTTAGGTACACTTCAAAGCTATGGTTTTAATAATATATGTATATACATTAATAATGCATATATACATACATATATATATATATATATCTTTAAGTAAACTAAGAAACCAGCCAATGAATAAATACTTTTGAATTAGTGCCTTAATCATGGCATTATAAATTATTTATACTAAAAGTGTATTCCAAGTTTCTTTTCTCAAATCAGTCTTTAAGAGGTTTGTTCATGTGCCTGGCACCGTTGGCTCACGCCTATAATCCTAGCTACTCAGGAGGCTGAGATCTGAGGATGGCAGTTCAAAGCCAGCCGGGGCAGGAAAGTCTATGAGACTCTTAACACCACACACACACACACACACACACACACACACACACACACACACACACACACACACACGTGTATTACAAGGCCTCAGCAGTTCCATGAACTCCCTCCATTAGGATCACATCTGACCCATAAGAAGATGGCACGATCGTACTCAGACCAACTGTAGTCACAACATTGAGCCTCTCACATATCTGGAATGTCTCATAACCCAGCATAGAATTTCCTACCGTACACACTGCATGTGAAAAACTCAGCCACCTCTTTGTTCATTGTTGATCATGGGGTTTGAACTGTCCTTCAGCTCTTCAGCTGAAGATGAGCACTCTACCACTTGAGCCACAGTGCCACTTCCTGTTTTCAGGTGATTCATTGGATATCAAGTATCAGAGACTTCCCTGCCCAAGCTGGCTTTGAACTGTGGTCTTTACATCTCAGCTTTATGGGTAGCTAGGATGACAGTTGTGAGCCACCAGTGGCGCCCAGCTTCAGCCACCTTCATATACCCAGAGTTAACCCAATTCGTCAGGCCTCAAACTTCTTGCAACCCTTGACTTCAGAGTCTGACACCCACCAACCAAATCCATCCTTCAATGGAGAGAATACAGACAAAACAATTCCACCCCTGTACCCATTTGCTCACTCCCTGCCTGCCACAGGCCTAGTCTTCTTGAGTTCTTGGTAAGCACCGCCCATCCTACTGTGGCATCAAGCTGGGGCAAACTTGGGGAGTTCTTAGAAATGTGTGTACAGTGAGGCCAGCACCTGGTCTCTCAACCACAGTACCCCCCCCACACACACCTCCTCATCTTTGCAGGCAAAGATGTTTTACTTTCTTTCTTTTTTTGGTTGTGGGGCTTGAACTGTGGGCCTGGGTGCTGTCCCTGAGCTCTTCAGCTCAAGGTGAGCACTCTACTCCTTGAGCCACAGCACCCCTTCTGGTTTTCTGGTGATGTGTTGGAGATAAGAGTCTTAGGACCTTTCCTGGCCAGGCTGGCTTTGATCCTCAGATCTCACCTACTGAGTATCTAGGATGACAGCTATGAGCTACTGGCACCCAGCCAAACATACTTTTCCATGCCTGTCATCCTAACCCCTCAGGAGACTGAGATCTCAGGAGTGTAGTTGGATGCCACCCTTGGCAGCAAAGTCCATGAGAACTCTTTAATTGGAGAATTAAACATCGAAAAAAGCTGGAAGTGGAGCTGTGGTTTAAATGGTAGAGTGCTATCTTGGAGCATAAAAGACAAGACCCACTCCCCAGTTTCAAGCATTTTCTAGCATAGACCCACCCAAGAAAGGGAAGCAGGTGGGCACACAGGAGCTGAAAGCTCACACATAATACTCAAGAATCCTATAACAGACCCCATCCGGCTCTGATTCTCCAGATTCTATGTCCTACATAATGGCAGTCTTAGATGGGACTGACCATGCATGAAGTTAAGACTTTGAAGTACAATCTCATACAGAGGATCCCCTGACCTTATCAAAGACTCAGGATCTCTCACTGTTCTGACTCCGCACTGGGCAGTGATGTGAGGTCTAGTTATCCAACCACATGATATGAGGTCTGCTTGGTCAAGGGATGGAGACTGGGAGCTCTAGGGATGGGCTGATCTATCCCAGGAATGTTCCTAGGTTGTGAGTATCCTCAGAGTAACAACCCTTCTCAGAGTACAGTGCCTCTGGTTCTCCCACCAGCCTCTACCCAGCCCTATCCTGCCTTCAGCCTGCCCTCTCTGAATGCCAGATCTGTCATCTAGACTAAAGACTGAACCATCAATGAGACCCAATTCTGCCTCTGAGAATGGCAGTCAGGGGGCCCTAGCACCCACTAGATGAAGTCTCAAGGCAACATGGGCCCCAACTCCGGCCCTCATTCCCAGGTTGTTCTGTGCCAGTGGCATGCTTACCTGTGTCTCTGGTGGAGCAATGAACACCGGGAGTATCATCTTCAGAGTGAGCCCTCGAAAGTCCCAAGGATGTACTGCACAGGCATTCTGAATGACAGACAGGTCGTCAATGGTGAACCAAAGGTGCCAAGACTTTTAATAGCAGTGTGGCTGGGTCAAAGGCTCTATCACTGATGGTCTAGGTTGTCAGGTGAGATCGTGGCTCCAATGTCCAGACGCACCTGACCTGGGATCATCCTCCCTCTTCATCTTCCTGTTTCCCTTCTCCCTCACCCCCACCCCACCTTTGACACTCCCTCACTGCTATACCTCCCTTGCCCTTGGACACTTTTCTTCTTATCTGACCAGAAAATAAACTCGTTAGGGCTGGGGATGATTGAAACCTGGTGACCCACCCTGAGCCCTATGGTCTACCCAAGGCTGATTCCCTCTGCAGTCAGTGACCACACAGGTCCTGGATGTCATGAAGTTGCTCAGGGGTTAATGGCTTGGTCCTACCTACTGACTTTAGGCTCTGACACTGTCCCCACAGAGATTGTTAATGGTTGGCTCCTCTGAAACAAGAACTCCAAACCAAGGCTTGCATGTTTTCCCTTCTTCCTTTCCTCTTTTTACTCCCTCTGTCCCTCCCTCCTCTCTCTCCCTATTACCTTTCTTTGTGTCAGTCCTGGGCCTTGAACTCGGATCCTAGGCGCTGTCCCTGACTCTTTTTAATCAAGGCTAGCAGTCTACGGCTTGAGTCACACATTTACTTCTGGCGTTTTGCTTTTGGTAGTTAATTGAAGACAAGAATCTTACAGGCTTTCCTGCTCGGACCAAAAGCCTTGATCCTCTGATCTCAGCCTCCTAAGTAGCTAGGATGACAAGTGTAATGCACTGGCATCCAGCTCAAACCAAGGTTTCTTCATGTGGAACCAGTCCTGGAACTTTTCATTGGCTATGACCCTCCAGAGCCTGGCACACACTGTAATGGTTCGTTGGATAAATAAATGATCATCTGTTTATGACAATACTAGAGAAAAGTCCCATCTGATTCAGGTAAATATCCTCTGCGGGGGAAGGGGGACAAAGCCTGATGGAGCTCTCCCACAGTTCTCCCTCCTCCCTCTTCATACCCTCCTGGTGCCACCGCACTTAACTGTTTTGGCTCCAAGGATGTGAGCCACGATGGACTCATTGGATTCCGGGGCTTTTGGAATGCCTATTTTCTCAAATATCTCTTTCCAGTGGCTGACCATCTCTGTGGCACTCAATTCCCCACTCAGGTGTGAACAAGTTTGCAGTGAGCTGAATGCCTGGCTCAAGGGGCCTCCTTTCCTCTTCCTGGGGCCAGCCAAGATTATCTACCACATCTATCCCCCAAGTTTCATGTTGCAGAGAAAGGATACTCTAGGCATCCCAAGTTTCTGAATCTCCAGGAGTCCAGTGCAGGTGCTGGGAATTGTTTCTGCTCACAGCTGGCAGGCTGGGGATAGTGAGGTAACAATCTCTGCTCCCCACGAATTCCTCCACTGTGGTGGTCACCCTAGAGATAGCTGGAGTAGATTCAGCAGCTGCCGGAGAAAGACAGTCAAGACACAACGTTCAAAGCAGGAGACAATCTGGCTTGGGAACTGTGCCTGTCCTATTTTGTAGTCATTTTTTGCCAGCTGAAATCATCCATATAATTTGACCCATAATCCCAGGCGATAGTGGAAATTGAAAGCTTAAATTAAAAAAAAAAAAAAAAACCTGGAAAATGTGGCATTTAATTTGTCCCAATCAAAGTTAAAGGGTTCCAAAGTCAGTGGTCCCTTTTTCTTTCTAGACAGCCTACAGCAGGTTACAGAAACTGGCATTCAGCGAGCCTTAGCTAACTGCCACGTCCTGATACTGAGCGGTCTCCAGCAGGGGGAATGGACTTGCCTACCACTGCCCAGCTGGAAACGGCCCAGGAGGGATACAGTTTGGAGGCTGCAGGGCTCCTGGGAGGACTGAGCACTAGTGCACAGCCCTGGGAGGGAATCCACACCAGTAATGGGTGCCCGGAGCCCTGTGCCCGGATGCCCACAGAGACTGTAAATGCCCTAGGTAAGGTTCCCCTCTCATCCTTGGTCATGGTGAACCATCTGCCATGTCACACGATACACCAGCCCCCAAAACCTCAGAGCTTCAAAGCCCCTGCCCTACCCTCTCCCCAATCTCATTCCCTAATTGTTTGGCCGACACATTTCCAAACCTTGAATTAGCTCCAACTCTACACATGAGAGCAGAGTGTCTGGCTGGAAGAGTGTGGCTGTGGTCACACAAGCCTCACCAAACTTCTGGCTGGGGATAGAAGGACAGGTGTCCACTCTAGGCCAGGGTTCACACAGGTCTCCAGTGCGAGGCCCATGCAGGCCCAGCAGCTATTGTGGGCTACAGGAAAGGGGAAAGAGAGAGGTGGAAAGGGGAGGAAAGAAATGTCTACTGAAATCTTCCATAAAGGAGTCATAAACCTGTGAAGGAGAAAACAAAAATTGACGCTGGGCTCTTACTTGGTATTAATGAAAAAAGAACAACAAATACACACACAAAGAGAAATAAAATGCTTTTGCTGTTTTTAGACATGGTGACTTAAATATATTTTCATTGCTCTCATCTCCCTGTTCTCCCAACTCTCTCTCTCTCTCTCTCTCTCTCTCTCTCTCTCTCTCTCTCTCTCTCTCTCTTTCTCTCTCTCTCTCTCTCTCCCTCTCTCTCTCTCACACACACACACAGAAATACAGAATGATGACAGAAGACTCTTCCATGCAGCACCTGCAATTTGCCAAATGATCACTCACCTAAGTACAATCAGGCTGTACAAGGAGAAAGATGATCTCTCTCTGTCTCTCTGCACACACACACACACACACACACACACATACATACACACACATACTCCCAGTACTGCCTCTCCTAAGTTTGTTGGTTCCTCATCTGGGACAATGTACAAGCTGGAGCACGCAGTTTCCCATTCACCATTCCCTTGTCAGAACCAAGGGCTACCACCCAAGGGGAGCACCACTCTTATGACACAGCACCACCACGCTTCTCCCCTTCTCCAGAGCCAGACCCTTCCCCTAAGGAACAACCAGCCTTAACTCCCCATTCACCAAAACCCTAGGCCAGGACGCTGGGTGAAGGAATCCCCAGACAGGTGGCTCATCAGATCCTGAACTGAAAACAAGCAGGGGGTTATGGGGTTCCAGGGGGGGGGTGTCTGACCCGGGGTGGGGCCGATGTTGAGGAAATGGATGGGGTCCTAAAGGCTACATACATAGACGGACTCCCTACTTCCAGCCTAGATGCTTCTGGGTAACTGGGCAGATTCTTGGGGAGGACAAGAAGACTGGATGGACTGGGAGCACCACAGATGCTGGCAGAGTTGGGAAATGTGGTCACTCTGTGAATAGTTTTGACAGCTGGGGTGGGGGGGGCATGCCGGGTGTATGTGTGTCAGAGGGGGTGAGTTCCTCCCAGATATTCACCTTCTATCTGACCCCCAGTGCCCCCACATACCTAGTGGGCTTTTCTGGGACCCCTCCTCAGGTGAAAAGATGAGTGAGCACAGAGGACAAGGGCTCACACAGCAAGTGGGGCCTATCTTCTGCATCCAATGCTCCCTACCCCCAGAAAAAAGGAAAAGACCTGAGAAGGCAGGTGTGGAGGTGTTGTTCCCTGCTTCTGACTAAAGCCACCAGGTTCCCACCAGGGAGAGGAAGGGTGCAGATGCGTGGCTGTGTGGCTCCCACTACTCCAGGCTAGGGGCTCAATGGTACCCCCTTCTCACCCAACCCTGCATCTTTCCATTTCCTGGGACACTGGCCACTAGGGGTGGGGGGTGGGATCCCCAGGTCGACACCCACTGCCCCACCCCCCATTCCTGGGTTGCAATTGTGGCAGAGACAGGCTGGCCTGCCTGGTGCTGGGGAGGCATGGTTGGGATGCAAGAGTGGAGGAGGTAGTTGCGGGTCTGGATGCGGCGGGGGGGGGGGGAGGAGGAGAGGGTAGAGGGATAGGGGGAGGTCGCAAGTTGTGGGCCACAGGGCAGCCACTCGCATGTGCTGCTGGGATAAGCTGTAGGCTGTGGTTCCGGGTGCAGCGGGCAGCGATGGCAGCAGCATGGCAGACGCTTGGCCCCAGAGCAGAAGACCAGAGGCTTGAACCGGGTCAGGGCCACAAGCCAGACAGGAGCGCAACATGGCTGGATGACTCTTAGAGGCACCATGGGTCTGAGACAGCATCGACATGTTTGACATGCAGTGAGGCAGGGAGGGCAGGAGAGCAGGCCTAGGCAGGGGCGGGTGGGTGGCTGAGCTCCTGGTGCAGGGGCCTCAGAGTCAGGGCCGACCTGGCCTCTGAGCCTTCCTGGGGGTTAGGGTGAGGGATGTGCCTGGTGTGCTGGCTTTGTGTGCTCTGTGCTCCTGGCCCAGGCCCTTGCTACTACAGCATCGAAGGCCAGCCATTGACGCCACCTCCCCTGGTGCATGTGTCTGCTCTTCTCTCTGCTCTCTTTCTCTGCCCCCACTTCTCTCCCAAGCTACCCCCCTCCCCTGCCGTGCAAGTGTGCCAGTCCCTGTGTGCTCCTGGCTGCAGCAGCTTTGTGCCCCTTGGCCATGCCCTCTCCTCCCCTGGGTCACAACCTCTCCCCACCTCGGCCACGTCTCCCATCATGGCTTTTTGCTGCCCTGACTGCCTTAAGGCTACCAGGCCATGACAGATGCAGCCTCAAGTCAGCTCAGGGCTTTCTCCCAACCCCAGCAGCTGCCTGGGGGGGAGGATTAAATCTTCCCTCAGCCCAACTGCTGGGGGAGACTCTTCTCCATCCATCCCACACACAAAGCAGGTACACAGTGACCTTCCATGTTTGTGTGTGTGTGTGTGTGTGTGTGTGTGTGTGTGTGTGTGTGTGATTGTCCCGGATACCTACCTCTCAAGGACACAGAACATAGTACCCTTTGGGATGACAGCACACAGCACACGCTAAAGAAATAGCACAAAGCACACTGTGTAATGGAATCAGCACATTGTGCCTTTTGAAGGACTCAGCACACAGCAACCTTTGGGATCCTCATGGTAATCTAATAACCAATAAGATTAGACAGGCCATTTTGACATCACTAAACTTAAATATCATAGTATTATGGCATCATATGTCATAGTGACATTATAGACATATTGTGAATGCCTATTCTGTGATTTCATTGTTTCAAGCAAGCAATATTGGTGGAAATCAAAAATTCATTGTGACCTTAAGGCCATTGTGACATGAAAAATCCCTTTTAGACATCAGAGTGCCATTGTGATATCATTAACCTGTTGTGATATCTCAAACCTGTCCTGTCCATTGTGACCTCATCACCAATGTGACAACACAAAGCCACTGTGATATCACATTGCCGTTGTGATTTTACAATCACCTTGAGACCTCCCAAACCCATTATGAAATCTTTAGCACCTTTGAAAAAAAATACATGGCCTTTGTGACATGACAGTCCCTTTGTGTATCCATACCCTCATTGTGAAATGTCAATTGAGATCAGATATGCCATTGCAATATCACAAAGCATTTACAATATAATAATAGATTTGACACCACATTGTCATTATGACTGTAAGGTCCGCCCCTGGATGGCAAGCAGACTCCACCCTCCTCGTAGCAAAGTCTCCACCCAGTACCTGCGTTACCTAGGCAACTGAGACACCTGGAAGAGGTCACATCTGCATCCGCTGAGGTCACATCTGAATTTGATGTGGCCACACCTTTCCCCGCCCATACCCTAGATAAGGGCTAGCCCAGGCCCAGACTCTCTCTTTCTCTCTCTGTTCATTTCTAGCTCTTGCTCTTGCTCTTGCTCTTCTTTTCTAGCTCTCTCTGCTCTCTCTCTGCTCTAGCTCTTTCCTCTCTCTTTCCCAGCCACGTGGAGTGCCAACCTTGCCTGGTCCCAGCAGGTCCACTGAATAAACCTACCCCTTACCTGAATACCACGTGAGTGCTACTGTTCTTACCCCTCTCTCTGCTCTTTTCTAGCTCTTTCCTCTCTTTCCCAGCTCTGTCTCATTCCCAGGCCTTTCCCAGCCACGTGGAGTGTCAACCTTGCCTGGTCCCAGCAGGTCTACTGAATAAACCTACCCCTTACCTGAATACCACGTGCGTGCTGGTGCAGTTTTTACTCGGTTACCTCTTTTTAAAAACCTAACATAAATAACATAAATGGTGCCGTGACTCGGATAAAGGCTTAAAGTCAGGAAAGCTGGGATTTCTCTGTTTTTTTCCTCTTTTTTCTTTTTTTGTTCTTCCCTTTTTGCTCTGAGGAATACCCACAGTTCTGACAGCCTTTTGCGAACCAGTCTGTCTGCAGCGGAATCAACACATCGATACCATTGCTGCCTTCACATCCACGTCCACACCACTTCTCTACTCTGGTGAGTGAAACTACTCTACGGCTCTCTGTTACTCAGTCTCTGTCCAGATGTGGTGCCACGCCAGAGAGCTCCTACGGCCTTTAGCTGAAAGGCCGGTCACCTCAGAAGCCGAGGACGCTTGGTTTTGGGGGCTTGGCCATTTCTCTCTAAAGGGCTCTGGGGGAAGTCGGGACGCCGCTTCTGCCTAGTCAGCTCTCCTTCACTCACCAGACTGACTCTACTCATTTAATGGGGTGCTACGAATCACGCCTGAGTCGTGAAACCCCTTTGAAATGTCTCCTGAGCTCCCTGGAAAGCCAGAGAGCCTCATTTTTATGCCATTCTCAGAAGTACAGTTTTTGCTACTGCAATGGTAAATGATCAGAAGTCTGTTTACTTTCGGGCTCTCTTTGCTCACTGCCATTCATGGGCAAGTTTCTACCCTTTTTTTCTACAACTTTTTGGCTTGTGCCTTGAAGAGTGCGACGCAGGCTGGGTCCCAGGGACCGCCCTCTAGGTTCCCTCTCAAAGGCTAGCCAATGTAGACTTGGTCTATTTGTTCAGGCTTTCTTTTCATTCTTTCAGAAATTCGCCATCTTGAATTTGCCATCTTGGCCACGTGGTGGGTTAAGGGTTTGGCCTCATGTGACCCTTAACCTTCCACTAAGTTTACTACTCCATCCATCTATTCTAAAGTGCCTTGCTAACAAGTTGCTCTTTTCACAGGCCCTGGTAATGGAGGCCCAACCAGCTGATATGCTTTGTTAGCAAAGATGTCTAAACGTTGTCGAAATTTTAGGTTTTAAGTTTTGCCTTTTTTGTTTTGTGTTGTGTATTCTACTACTGACTACATGGTTCTAAAATACTGGGCATATCTGTGCTAAAATTCTCATCACATCTAATGAGTTTTGTCATTTCAGAATATTTGTTGGCAATTCCTGATAAGAACCAGGTAAGCTCTACTTATTCTACTTGATCTCCTTGTTGCCTTAATTGGAAATAATAAAGGGCTTCTGTGGCAAAGATTTCAGTTCAAAGCCATCTCGGGCTAAAAAATCCCTAATACTCCATCTCCCAGCTAAACTCTGCAAGTGGTACTATAACTCAAAGTGGTTCAGTGCTAGCCTTGAGCAGAAGTACTCAGGGACAGTGCCCAGGCCTTGAGTTCAAATCTTGAATACCAACTGGGACAAGCCATCCCAGCAACGAGCACCTAGACTCAGCCAGTCTGGGGAACAAGGGAACATGGAGAAGAGTAAGAGGAGATAATGTCACATCAGCTACTTTGTGCCTGCCCTTTCAAAATTAACCTGAGCCGGGAGGTCAGTAGAAGTAAGAAGCCTGCCCATCTAATGTCTATACCTGTGTACCTATTAACTGAACAGGAATTTATATTCTTGCCTTTGTCACCTGACTTCTCTACCTAGTAGCCAGATGTCAGAAGTAGCTAGGGACATTTCTACCAACATTTTCAGCCCCAAGTCCTTCCTCTTGCCATTTATTTGCTGTTTAGTATTTTTTTTCCAGCCCCTCAATGTTCATGAGACTTCTCCAGACTTCACCTAAGGACTGAATACACCAAGGGACAGCTGCTGCTCACTGCCTTCTCTGGGAGGAGACCAAATTCCAGCCTCTTACCCCTATTGTCGATGCCCCTTGTAAGCAGGAAGTAGCCAGAGAGAATCCTCGCCCTATTTCATGATTATTAAAAGGCTGGAATGTAAGGTCCGCCCCTGGATGGCAAGCAGACTCCACCCTCCTGGCAGCAAAGTCTCCACCCAGTACCTGCGTTACCTAGGCAACTGGGACACCTGGAAGAGGTCACATCTGCATCCGCTGAGGTCACATCTGAATTTGATGTGGCCACACCTTTCCCCGCCCATACCCTAGATAAGGGCTAGCCCAGGCCCAGACTCTCTCTTTCTCTCTCTGTTCATTTCTAGCTCTTGCTCTTGCTCTTGCTCTTCTTTTCTAGCTCTCTCTGCTCTCTCTCTGCTCTAGCTCTTTCCTCTCTCTTTCCCAGCCACGTGGAGTGCCAACCTTGCCTGGTCCCAGCAGGTCCACTGAATAAACCTACCCCTTACCTGAATACCACGTGAGTGCTACTGTTCTTACCCCTCTCTCTGCTCTTTTCTAGCTCTTTCCTCTCTTTCCCAGCAACGTGGAGTGCCACCCTTGCCTGGTCCCAGCAGGTCTACTGAATAAACCTACCCCTTACCTGAATACCACGTGCGTGCTGGTGCAGTTCTTACTCGGATACCTCTTTTTAAAAACCTAACAATGACAATATCAGCTCATTGTGACATCATCAATCTGTAATGACATCATACCACTATGACATAACATTGTCATTGTGACATTATATATACATTATGAATGCCTATTATGTGATTTCATTATATTTCAAATGTGGCATATGGGCTCATATCAAAAACATATTTTGACTTCATAACCATTGTGACATCACAATCCCTTTGTGACATACCATTGCCATTGTGATACCTCTAAACAACTGTGAGAACTCAAACATGTTCAGTCCTCATAAGTTTTGTGACATGTTGCCACTGTGCTATGTTAGTTCCATTGAGAGCTCAATTTATTTTGACCTCATATTAGAAATATACTGTGACATCATGAATATTGTGACATCACATTGCTAGATGTAATGATCATTGTGTCACACTGTCACATCACAAATCTGTTCTGACCTCATCACATTTGTGCCAACAAAGCCTTTTGAATCCTCATAATCCCATTCTAAACTCATATACTCATTGTGAGTTAATGACAATTGAGGTCTGGAATGCTATTGTCACATCACCAATCTACTGCAACATCACAAAACTATTTTGAACTCATCACTCTTATGGCATCAACAACTAATTGTGACAAAACAACACACTTATGGCATTAGAATTTGACATCATATTGCAATTGTGATATTACTGTACAGTCATGCTCTCACAAAACTATTATGACCGCATCACATTTAAGAAAATTAATGGCCTTTCGGATATCAAGCTCCTTCTGTGAACTTGTATCAGTTACCTTGTAGCAATTGAAATTTGAAATAAGATGTAGTATTACAAACTAGTTTTGACATCACTATCCCATTTTTATATTAACACTTTGACAACTGAAACCTGTTAGGAACTTTAGCACTTTTGACAAAAAAACATTGCTTGTTGTGTATGTCATTGTGAATTCATTCTCATGTCCTCACTATAACCTAATTGGAATTAAGATCTGACATGCCATTCTGACATCACAAACCCTTTGTGACATCATCACCAGTGTGACATCAGACTGTCATTATGACACCATCAGTTCATTGTGATATCACCAAACTACAGTGACATCATAGCATTATGACATCACATTTCCATTTTGCTGTCATAGACACATTGTGAATATATATCCTGTGATTTCATTCTATTTCAAATGTGGCATATCAGTTGATATCAGAAGCACATTGTGACCTCATAAACATGGTAACATTATAAACCCTGTGTGACATCATAATCAGTGTGACATCACATTGTTGTTATGACATCTTTAGCTTATGGTGACATCACAAAATCGCAATGACATTATAGCATTTGCCATTATGTCATTGTGACATCATAGTCACATTATGAATGCCTAATCTGTGATTTCATTGTATTTGAAATGTGGCATGTGGGTTGGTATCAGATACTCATTGTGATGTCATAACCATTGTCACATCAAAATCCCTTTGTGACATCAATTTGGCAATGTGACATCACAATGGCAATGTGATGCTACTAAGGATCTTTATATCACAATGGTCATGAACCCACAGTGGGTTTCTGCTATCAACTGACATGCCACATTAGAAATAGAATCAAATAATGTAATAGGCAAACACAACGTGTATATGATGTGATGTTACAATGCTATGATGTCATTGTAGTTTTACATGTCAAAGTGAGCTGATGGTGTCATAATGGCAACATGATGTCACAATTATAATAATGTCAGAAAGGATGTTTCAATGGTATGTCTGATGTCAGTTGTCATTTGTTCCCCATGAGAATATGGATACAAAAATGTTCTGTGATGTCACAGAGGCCATGTGTGTTTTCAAAGGTGGTAAGAGGTCATTATATGTTTGGGATGGCACAATGTAATCCATAATGTCACAGTGGAAATGAGATGTCCCATTGGGTTTTTGAAGTCACAGTGGTGATGAGGTCACAATGGTTTTGTGATGTCACAGTTTGTTTGTAATATCATAGTGATATATCCATTTTCAATTACTCATAATTCAATGTGTGGATACCAGGTGATAGAAGAAGCTTCATAGTATGAGGTCATGCTATGTGAAAACCCAATTGGACAGTGATTTCACAATTACAATGTGATGTCTCAACATCATGATATAATACTTTGATGTCACAATTGGTGATGCCATACTGATGAGGAGGTTGTTAAAGATTTGTGATGTCCCAAAGGGTTGGTGATGTCACAATGGCATGTGGGACCTCAATTGTCATTAACTCATCAGGAGTATATGGGTTTGGGAAGGGATTCTGATGTCCCCAAAGTATATGTAATCAAAAAGGTGAAGAACTAACAGGTCTGAGATGTCACAAAGTGACACAATGGTTATGATGTCCAGAAGTGTGATATCATGATGTTACACTGGATTTTAGCTATTTCATATCATATCTGAAATGTGAGGTCGAACACAGATTTTCAACTCACAAAGGGCCTAAGATATCACAATGGCATGTCACAAAAATTATGAGGACAGGAGAGGTATTTGATGTCTCAGTGGGTTAGTGATATAACAAAGGCAATGTGCTGTGACAAAGATATTTTGATGTCACAAAGGTTATGAGTTCACAATGGTTTCCTGATATCAACCCACATGGCACGTTTGGAATAGAATGAAATCAAAGAATAGGTATTCACAATGGGTCTATGACATCAAAATGACAATGTGATGTCAAAGCAGCAATGTTTGATAGGATATATACCCATTACCTTGCTCATGTAACTGTAATCCCTCTGTACACTATACTTACAATAAAAAATACACAGAAGAAAAAAAATGGTATGGTGTCATTGGGGTTTGGTGATGTCACAATAAGATGGTGGTGTCATGATGACAATGTGATTTCACAGTCATAATTATTGCACAAAGTATTTGTGATGATACAATGCCACATGTGATCACAATTTTCATTAATTCACTATGAGTATATGGGTACACAAAGGGTCTGTGATGGCACAGAGGTCATGTGTTTTTTTAAAGGTGCTAAGAGTTCACAATAGCTTTATGATGTCACAATGTGATTGTGAATGCACAACAGCAATGTGATGTCACAATGGTTTTATGGTGTCACAGTGGTGACAATGAGTTTGTGATGTCACTATGAGTTTGTAATATCACAATGACATGTCCAATTTCAATTCCAATTTCTATTAGTTCACAATGAGGATACAATTTCAAAGAAAGAATCTTAAGCTCCAAAGACCATGATATGCTACCATTAGAATATTTTAGGCCTTTAGTAAGCTTGTAATCTGTTTTCAAATATAATAATTCAGGTATGACATATGATATCAGAAATTGACTCTGACATCATGAACATTGTGACATCACATTAATAGACATCAAGACCATGGTGTTACATTGTGAACTCACAAATCTGTTAGGACTTCATCACATTTGTGCCAACACATGGCTTTGGAGACAACACAGTCTCTTCATTGTGAATTAATGACATTTGAGATCTTGCATGCCATTGTGACATTTCCAAACAATTGTGACAGCACAAACCTATTATAGTAGAAAGACATTGTGATCTAACAGCCACTGTGATAGCACAATCCCTTTGTGACCCCACATTTCCATAGTGATTACACTAACCCACTGTGAAATTCCTATCCTCTCAAACCCAATCCAAGAATGAAATGTGATACCCAAATCCAGTGTGAATCTAGATCATGGTGACCTCATACTGATAGATGTTATGAGCATTTTGTCACATTCCGACAACACACACCTGTTAGGACTTCATCACTTTTGTGACAACGCATGTCTTTGGAGACATCACAGTCCCTTTGTGAGCTCATATACTCATTGTGAGTTAATGACAATTGAGATCACATGTGTCATTTTGATATCACCAACCCAGTGTGACATTACACATTTCTTGTAAATTCATCACCAGTGTGGCATCACCAATTGTGATATCAAAACTTAATATTAAGTGATGTGATGTTATTGCAACATCACCTTGCCATTGTGATATCACCGTTCCATTGTGTTTTCAAAAATCTAGTATGTCTTCATAGCATTTTAGAAAATTCATGGCCTTTTATGATTCAGTCTTCTTCTGTGAACTCATATCCTCATTGTGAATTAGTAGCAAATGAAATTGGACATGTGATTATGAAATGTAACTTCACAAAACTATTTGATTTCATCACCAATGTAACATTACAAACCCACTGTTAGCTTTCATTGCCATTTGACAATCACTATCACATTGTGACATCCAAAACCTATTAGGACCTCTTAGCACCTTTGAAATAAACACATGGCCTTTGTGACATCACAGTCCCTTTGTGTAACTATACTCTCATTATGAACTGACAATTGATATCAGACATACCATTGTAACATCACGAACCCTTTACAACATCACCAGTGTGACATAACATTGTCATTATGACAGCATCAACTACTATTGACAACACAAAACTACAATGACAAGATAGCATTATGAGATCACATTGTCATTGTGATGTGATGTTATAGACAGATTGTTAATGCCTGTTTTTAATCTTTTTGTTTTGTGTTGGTCGTGGGGCTTGAACACTGGGCTTGGGTGCTTTCCTTGCTCTTCAGTTCTAGGCGAGTGCTCTATCGCTTGAGCCAGAGAGCCACTTCTGGTTTTCTAGTCATTTTTATTGAAGATAAGAGTCTCATGGACTTTCCTGCCTGAGCTGGCTTTGAACTGAGATTTTCAGATTTCAGCCTCCTGAGCTAGGATTACAGGTGTAAGCTACCGGCGCCTGGCTTTTTCATTCAATTTCAAATTTGACAAGTGTTATCAGAAACATAATATGACCTCATAACCATTGTAACATTATAAATCAGCAGTGACATCGAATTGTCATTTTGACACCATCAGCTCATTGTGACATCACTAAATGACAATGGCATCATAGCATTATAAATTACAGTGACATTGTTACATCATAGACGTAACAGTGTTAAGGCCTATTCTGTGAATTCATTCTATTTCAGAAGCCCATTTTGACCATATAACCATTGTGATATCACAATCTTTGTGACATCACATTGCTATTGTGATATCATTAACCTGATGTGCCATCACAAACTAGTCCTGTCCTTATAAATTTTGTGACATGCTGCCATTGTCGTATAATAGGCCCTTTGTGAGATCATAATCGGTTTTCAATCTCATATTTCTGGTTTGACATGCAATATCAGAAATCCCCTGTGTCATCATACTGCCAGATGTCATGACCATTGTGTCACATTGTGACATCACAAACCTGTTAGAACGGCATCACATTTGTGACAACACATGCCTTTGGAGATATTACAGTCCCTTTTTGAACTCATATATTCATTGCCAATTAATGACAATTGAGATCTGTCATGCCACTCTGACATCAAGAACCCATTGTGACATCACAACCTTATTGTGACCTCATCATGAGAATGGTATCAACAAGTAATTGTGGAATCAAAGCATTATTTTGACATGATTTTGTGGCATTGCCGTTGTGATATCACTATCCCATGTGTTTTTATAAACCTGTAATGGTCACATCACATCTTAGAAAATTCATGGCCTTTGGGACTTCAAGCTCTTTCTGTGAACTCATGTACATATGACCTCTAAGGCAAGGAGACAAACCATTGATTAACATTTAATATAATAAAACAATTTACACTTTAAAGGGTGCTGTGATTACCTTATCCTGGACTGGATACCCAGATCCAAGAGAAGCCTTGACTACCAAACATCAGACCTCCAATGGGCAGCCCCACTCTTTCTTAATTGGTCTGCAAACCATCAGCCAAAATACTATGATCTCCAAAACTCCAAACCTCAATGGGCAAGGCTTTTTACTTTTCCATTCCTCCCTTCTTCGCTACAGACCTGTCCTTCCTTCCTGGTCTTTCCCTCTTACCATTCCACAACTTCCTTCTCTTCAGGCCTCTCCACTTTCCACAGGCCTGCCCTACTCTGCCGCAGTGATCACTTGCCAACCTTCTGCTCTCCCTCAACTTCCTCTCTTCTCAGGATTTTCCCTTCCTGCCGTCCCACCACTTTCTTACATCTGGGTAGCTCCCATTTTTATCACCCCTTCCAATGCTCTGAAAATGCAACCTATATATAAGTTGTACCTCTCCTCACTCCAACGGGTCTCCTACCTCAGTTTTCAACCATTACTTCCCAAACTGCCCAATGCTCAATCACTTCTTGACAGCTCACCGTGTGAGGCTTGACACTTCACTTTTGGCGGCATTCCCCACACTCTCCGGTGGGCCAGACCAAGAATTTACAATGATTATCAGCTCCCACAGATAATTCTGGACTCACTGGTTATTACAGTATCCTCATAGTCAATTAGAAGAAACTGAAATTGCATATGTCATTGTTATATTACATCCCTAACCCATCGTGACCTCATCACCGAGGTGACATAAAAAACCCATTGTGATATCACATTGCCATTGTGACACCATGCTCACATTATGACATCCCAAACTTATTATGACATCAGAAGTTTTGAAAGAAAGCATGGCCTTTGTGACATCACAGGCCCTTTGTGTACCAATATCCTCATTTTGAGCTAATGACAATTGAGATCAGACATGCCAATTTACCATCGTAAAAGCTTTGTAATATCATCACCAGTGTAACATCACATTGTCATTATGACAGCATCAGCCTATTGTGAAGTCATAAAACAATGACATCATAGCATTATGACATCACATGGTCATTGTGATGTCACAGATACATTGAAATGCCTATTCTGTGATTTCATTCTATTTCAAATATGGCAGGTGGGGTAATATCAAAAATACATGGTGACCACATAACTATTATGACATCACACTACCTTGATGACACCACATTGCCATTATGATATCATTAACCCACTGTGACATCACAAAACTGTCCTATCCTCATAAATTTTTGACAGGCTGTCAGTGTGACCTCTTTGGCCTTTCCGAGTTCATAAATTAACTCCTAATACTTCAGGTATGACATGTGATATCCCAAATCCACTGTGACATCATGACCACTCTGACATCACACTGCCAGATGTCATGACAACTGAGTCACTTTGTGACATCACAAACCTTTTAAGACTCATTACACTTGTGCCAACATATGCCTTTGGATACATTATTATCCTTTGTGAACTTATATGTTCATTGTCAATTAGAGATCTGGCATGAGATTGTGACATCACCATCCCATTGTGAAATCACAAACCTATGTGACCTAATCACCTGTATGGCATCACCAACTATTTGTGACTTCAAAACAAAACTATCTCATGTAATGGTAACATCACATGGCCAATGGGATATCTCTGTCCCATTGCATTTTCACCAACCTATTATGTCATCATAATATTTTAAAAAATTCATGGCCTTTCTGAATTCTAGCTCCATATGTGAACTCGTATCTTCATTGTGATCTAGTAGAATGAAATTGGACATGTAATAGTGATATTACAAATTCATTGTGACATCACTATCCAAGTGTGACTTTATCACCACTGTGACATCACAAACAAATTGTGACATCACACTGCCACAGTGATATCATGATCACCTTGTAATATCCCAAACCTGTTGTAACCTCTTAGCACCTTTGAAAAAATGGTGTTTGTTACATCACAGTCCCTTTGGGTAACCATGTCATTGTGAACAAAGGACAACTGACATCAGACATGCCATAGTACCATTACAAATGCTTTGTGACATCATCTCCAGAGTGAGATCACATTGTTGTTAGGATATCATCAGCTCATTGTGACATCCCAAAATGACAATGACATCATAGTATTATGACATCACATTTTAATTGTGAGGTCTTAGAGGCAATGTAATTGCCTATTCTGTGATTTCATTCTATCTCAAATGTGGCATATAGGTTGATTTCAGAAACCCATTGTGACCACATCACTATTGTGACATTACAATCCCTTTGTGACCTCATATTGACATTGTGATATCATTAATGCAATGTAACATCACAAAACTGTCTTGTCCTCATAAATTTTGAAACAAGTGACTACCTTGACCTGGGCTGGATTCCCAGAGCTAAATGCAGCCTCAGCCATGAACCCTCAGACCTCCAAAGAGCAGCCCAGCCATTTGTTAACTGGTCTGCAAGCAACCAACCCCAAAAACAATGATTTCCAAAGCGCCACACTTCAAAGGACAAGGCTTTTTTCTTTCTCTTCATCCTCCTTCTCTACATACCTGTCCTACCTTTCAAGTCTTTTCATTTTTTTCCTTCCACCATTCCATTCTTTTCTTCAGGCTGCTCTAATCTTGAGAGGCCTGCCCTGCTTTGTCCAGGTGGCCAGTTGCCATCCTTCACCTCCTGCTCTCCCTCAATTTCCTCTCCTCCCAGTTCTTTACACTCCTGTAGTCTCATCACTTATTTCCTTCCAGGCCTTTCCCTTTTATCTCTCCCCTTCTGTTGCTCTGAACATGCAGCCTATATATAGTCTGTACTCTTCCCCCACTGCAATATGTTTCCTGCATAACAGTTTTCAATCATCACTTCCCAAATATCCATGCCCAATCACTTCTTAGCAGCTCACCATGTACGGCATGACATCCTATCTCCATAAGCAGCATATCCTGCCCCCCCCCCCCCCAGCGGCATGTACTCCCCTCTCCAGTGGTCCAGACCAGGAGGCGATGATGACTATCTGTTCCTGTGGATTATAGAGGCACTGCTGGTTATTACAGTGTCCTCATGATGAACTATTAGCAATTGAAATTCGACAAATAATTGTGATATTACAAACTTGTGACATAACTAACCCATTGTGACCTCTGTGACCTCACAAACCCATTGTGACATTACATTGCTATTTTGACACCAGCATCACATTGTGATGTCCCAAATCTATTATGACCTCTTATAACCTTTGAAAAACTACATAGCTTTGTAACATCACAGTCCCTTTGTGTACCCAATTCCCCACTGTGAAATATTGACAATTGAGAATCAGACATGACATTTTAACATCAAAAACTGTTTGTGAGATAATCACAGTTGTGACATCACATTGTCATTGTGACACCACTGCACATTGTGAAATCACAAAATTAAAATGATATGATAGAATTATAACTTCACATTGTCATGGTGAAATCATAGACACATGAATGAGTTTTCTGTGATTTCACTCTATTTCCAATGTGGCATGTAGGTTGATATCATAAACAAATCATGAACTCATAACCATTGTGACATCACAATCCCTTTGTACATCACGTTGCCATTGTGATATCACTAACCCACCATGACATCACAAACCTAACCTATCATAACTTTTGTGACATGCTGCAATTCTGATACCTTAGGCCTTTTTGTTCTCATAATCTGTTGTCGACCTCATTAGATTTCACATATGACATTTGATATCACAAATTCCCAGTGACATCATGACCATGGTGGCATCACACTGCCAGATGTCATATCCATTGTGTCAAATTCTGACATCACAAACCTTTTAGGATTTCAATATATGTGTGACAACACATACTGTTTGGAGAAACCACAGTTCCTTTGTGAACTAATACACACATTGTAAGTTAAGACAATTGAGAACCATCATGTCATTGTGACATGCCCAACACATTGTGATATCACCAACCTTTTGTGACCTCATCACCAATGTGGCATCATCAACTAATTGTGACACCAAAACAATATTTTGACATGATGTAGTGAGTTGACATTGCCATGATGATATCACTGTCCCATTGTGTATTCACAAACCTAATATGACCTCATAACATTTTTAAAAAATCATGTCCATTAGGACTTCAAGCTCCTTCTGTGAACTTACATGCACATTGTGAAATACTAGCAGTTGAAATTGGACATGTGTTTGAGATATTACAAAATCATCATGACATTCAAAACGCATTGTGGCCTCATCATAACTGTGCATCATGAAGCTATAATGACCCCTAAGTACATGGCATTTGTGACATCACAGACCCTATGTGTACCCATATCCTCATTGTGAACACGACAATTGAATTCATATATACCATTGTAAAATCACAAACTCTTTGTGACCCCATCATCAGTGTGACAACACATATTCATTATGACACCATTACCTCCTTGCAACATCACCAATTTACAATAACCTCATAGCATTATGACATTATATTGTCATTGTGATGTCATAGACACATTGTAAATACCTATTCTCTTATTTCATTCTATTTCAAATGTGGCATGTGGGTTGATATCAGCAAACCATTGTAATATCATAAATATTGTGATGCCATTATCACAATCACTTTGTGACATCACAGTGCCATGGTGATAACACTAACACACTGTTACATCACAAACCTGCCCTGTCCTCATAAGCATTGTGACGTGCTGCAATTGTGATGTCTTAAGCCCTTTATGAGCTCGTAATCTGTTTTCAACCTTATAATATTTCAGTTATGATATGTGATATCAGAAATCCACTGTGACATCATGACCATAGTGACATCATACTGACAGATATCATGAACATTGTGTCACACTGTGACATCACAATCCTCCTAGGACTTCACATTTGTGACAACACATGCCTGTGGAGATACTACAGTCTGTTCGTGAACCTATATTTTCTGTGATTTCATGACAAATGAGATCCTTTATGCCATTTGGATATCACCAACCAATTGTGACATCATAGACCTACTGTGACCCCTTTCCTGGATGGCATCACCAACTAATTGTGACATCAAAACCTTTTGTGATGTCACAATGTGACACAATTATCATGACATCTGTCAGTGTGATGCCACAATGGTCATGATGTCACAGTGGATTTCTGGTATATCATACATGAAATATGAGGTTGAAACAAATTATGAGGGCGAAAAAGTCTAAGATATCACAATGTCAACATGTCACAAAAGTTATGAGGACAGGAGAGATTTGTGATGTCACATTGTGTTAGTGATACCACAATGGCACTGTGATGTCACAAAGTGATTATGATGTCAAAATGATTATGTAGGCACAAAAATGCATTTCTGATATTAATTCTCATGCCACATTTGAAATACAATGTAATCACAGAATAGGCATTCACAATATGTCTATGATATCACAATGAGAATTGTCATAATGTGATTATGTCATTGAGTTTGATGATGTCACAATGAACTGATGCTCTCATAATGAAAATGTGATTTCACACTGTTGAGGATGTCACAAACACTTTTTGATGTTATAATGGCATGGCTGATCTCAATTGTCATTAGTTAACAACAAGTATATTGGTACAAAAAGAGACTATGATGTTGAAAATGGCATTTGATTTTTCAAAGGAGCTAAGAGGTCATAATAGATTTGAGTTACCACAATGTAATCATGATGTCACAATGATAATGTTGTCACAATGGGTTTGTGATGTCATAACGAGTTTGTAATATCACAATCAAATTTCCAATTTCAATTGCTAGTAGTTCACAAGGAAGATACTGTAATAATCAGCAGGGCCCCGATAATCTACAGGGTTGGATAATCAGCGTGGCCCCATCTCCTGGCCAGCTGGAGAGGACAAAGTATGCCACCAAACAAGGTAGAGCATTCTGTGGGAGTTGCTGGTGCATTAATCACCACATGTTGAACTGTTAAGAAGTGATTGGGCTGCGGGCAGTTTGGGATGCAACAGTTGAAAAATGTTAGGCAGTTGGATTGGAGAATGGGTACAGACATTATATAGGATAATTGTTCAGAGCAATAGAAGGAGAGAGAAAATGGGAAAAGTCCTGTAAGGAAGGAAGTGGTGGGATACCAGAAAGGGAAAGTCCTGGGAGGAGAAGAAGTTGAGGGAGGGCAGGAGGTGAAGGATGGCAACTGATGACCCAGGCAAAGCAGTTTAGGCCTGTGGCCAGTGGAGGGGCCTGAAGAGAAGAAGGAACTGGTAGAAGGCAAAAAGGGAAAGACCTCGAAGGAAGTATAGGTCTGTAACAAAGGAAAGAAAAAGGGAAGGGGAAAAAAGGTTTGCCCTTTGATGTTTGGAGCTTTGAATATCATAATTTTGGGGCTTGGGGGTTTGGACAACATTTATTATATTAAATGTGTCTCGATGGATTTGCTTGAACTATAGAGGTCATAATTTTTGGAGACCCCCATCAAGATAATCCATTTGGTTGGCATCAGGCCTTGGCCCCAGGGAAAAATCCCCATAGGTGAGAGTGTCAGCCCTCAGACTTGAGAGTCTACCTCGAGTCTTTGTCTCCGGAGGACCAACATGGACAAAAGTCATTTAGGTACATCTAGGGGTGCTTCTGGGCAAGCTTGCCAGCCTGTTTTGGGGACCCCCTCGGGAGGTCATCTGTGGCTTCCTTGGGAAGCCATCTGGGAACTCCTTGAGAGGTCATGTAGGGCTACCTTGGGAAGCCATCTGGAACCTCCTTGAGAGGTCATGTAGGACTTCGTTGGGAAGCCATCTGGAACCTCCTTGAGAGGTCATGTAGGGCTTCCTTGAAAAGCCATCTGAGACCTACACTGGAGGTCATCTGGGGCCTTCACCAGGGGCCATCTTGGACTTTCTCCAGAAGTCTTCTGGGGTTTCCTCAGTAGGCCACCTGAGACCTCTTCAAAAGCAGTCATGAGGGCTTCCTTAAGAGGCAATATAAGACTACCTCTTGAGGTCATCGAGAGCTTCTTTGAGAGGTCATCTTGGGTTACCTTGATGAGAAATCTATGCCCGTTTTCGGAAATCATCTGTGATTTCCTTGAAAAGCCATGTAGGACCTTCTCGGGAGGTCATCTCTGGTTTTCTCAAGAGGGTTATCTGGAACATCCCCTGGAGTTCATATGTGGCCTTCTTGAATGGCCATCTGGGAGCTACTTGAGGGGTAATCTCAGCCTCACTGAGAGGACATCTGGGACCTCCTTTGGAGGTCATCTGACACTTCCTTGGGAAGTCATTTGGAACCTCCATGAGAGGTCATCTAGGGGCTCCTTGGGAGAACATATGTGACATCCTCCAGAGTTCATCTGCAGCCTCCTCAAGAGGCAATCTGGGATGTTTTCTCTGTCATCTGGGACCTCCTGTAGAGGTCAACATTGATAGGTATGGGAAATGTGGGTTAAGTGTCTGTGGCTCTTGGTCTTTGTATGTATGCTGATAGTTTTATCTGTGTCCTGTATGCACCTGTTTACTTCTTTTCTCAGGATGGGAGAACAAGGCCTTAGGTTGTGATATACAAAAAATATTCTCCCCCAGGGTTACAGAATCCCTGAGAGGAAGATGCACTGATGTACTCTCACTCCTATTCTTTGCCATCAGCAGCTCTAATGTTAAGTCCTCCCATACCAAAAGTGGTTACTTGTACCAGACTGAGGTGGTACAATGTGGTATGTTACCCTTATTATCCTTGAGACAGGAACATGGAGGAGATGGTAGGCAGGCCCTCTTTCTAATATATGTTCCCTTACAACTAGTGGCCTTTATAACTGGAAACAGCAAAATCCATCCTTTTCAAAAACAAAAAAACCAGGGGCTCATTACTTTATTAGAGATTAATTTTCACACACGAGCACATCTGGGATAAGTGTCAGCAAATTTTACAGGTAGAAAAGGGATTGACTGCTGCTCAGTGACTTGAAGGTGGTCCTTGGAACAGATAGTAACCCCACTATTGAACCAGACCATTTGGACCAAGTTTTTCCCCAGACTTACCCAAGCTGAGACTAACAGTGATCAAGGTATGGAGGTGCTTACCAATTATTGCCAGGTTTGGTTAGCAGGGATACCACAGTGGCTAGAAAGCCAAGTAATTAATCTAAGGTGAGTGAGATGGTACAGTTCCCCAGTGAGTACCCTAATTATTTTCTGAAACTTCTCCCAGAAGCCTATAGGACCTATAGGCCTATAGATCTTGAAGCCCTGGAGAAATCAAAGAGTCCTAAATATGGCCTTTGTTACCCAATCAGCCCCAGACATTAGAGGAAAGCTTCAAAAGTTAGAAGGTTTTGAGGGAAAGGCATATTCTCAGTTGGAAGTAGTTGCCCAGTGGGTGTTTGATAACAGACATACCCTGGAAACAGTCTAAGAAGGGGGTTTGTGTTTTGATAGGAGCACCAGAGTAGGGATCAAGAAACCTTTGACAAAGACAGTATAATTCATTTGCAAATAGCAGTAGGGAACTTCTAGGTCTAAATCAGTGTGCTTATTGCAAGCAAAATGGACACTGGATTAAGGAATGTCCAAGGAGGAGAAAGATAGAAAATAACAGGTTATGTAATCACATTAACCACCTGGAAAATGTGTTCATATCTCTGGAGATACACGCAAAGGAACATGGGGTTCTGAATTCCAACTGTGTTCAATTTAAAAAGCAGCTCTCTGAATTTAAGAAGAAATGTGGCAAAGAAAAAATTCTCACCCTTCTATCTCAAAACACAGGCTTATAAAAGAATGAATCTCCAATATGTGGCAGTCAAAACCCGCCAAGATGTTTAAAGCACATAGAAGAGCACACTGGAGAAAACAGAAAGAATTATTTGACGTGAAGAAAATATTTGAAGATATAAATTATGAAATTGTAAGAGTCAAAAATGAGAAGAAAATCCTCAAAAGGAACCTAGAAAACACTCAGAATCAAATGAAATTCAAGTACATTAGCCTGGATGAGTATGAGGAAAATTAGGGGACCACAGGTCAGAGGCCGACAGAAGCAAAGGACAGCAATCCTGACATCCATGCTAACCACAAGTGAGGCCAAGGAGAGATCCTGATATTTCACTAAGAAATCATGACCGTGGAAAAGGAGCTGGACCTGATATGAGAATTTATTAGGCTGAAGTACATGTCAATTATAAGCTTTGAACAATGTCACTAGAAATTCAACGAAACAGAGAAAGAAGGAAAGAGTAGTTAGCAGAGTAGACGGGGAAGTGCTGTGTCATAGAAGATGAGGCCAAGAAAAGTGAACAGGAAAATATCAGGCTCAAGAAAGAGATTGTTACTCTTCAGAGTTAAAGGACCACATGCTCTGATAGAGAATGCTGGGGAAAGGGAAAGAGCATTAGGAAGAAAAACAGAAGAGCTAAACAAACAGTTGAAAGATTTGTCACAAAAAATACACTGAAGCAGAAAACTAGAAAGAAGAAGTCTCCAAGGTTCAGAGTACAATACATGATTTAAAGAAACTAGAGACCCTAAGATACAGGGAAACATCTGAACTGATCAGGTAGCTTGGGAGACCACTGTACAACCAGTAGGGTCTCTAGAGATACTAGTCGTTAAAATTAAAGAAAGAAGTAAAAACAGTTGTAATAAGTATGCAAATGTTGACACTGAACTTGTGAAAAATGCATACAGGCTCAAGTTTTCTGTCAGTTTACATGTAGATATTTGCACCCTGGTAAATTGCCCGAGGACACTGCCTAAAACTGTTCTGAAACCAGTGGGGCCTCAGCTTGACAATCCTTTGTAATGTATGTATGTAATTTCCAACAGGTAAAAGCTGAAAAGCTGGAACATATGGAAAGAATTCATATGTGAGGAACCTCAGAAGGTGAATTCGGGAAAGTGTACTTCACAGAGATAAAGCCTGAAAAGTATGGGTATTGGTAGCTGTTAGTAATAGTGGACACTTTTTCAGGCTGAGCTGAGGCATATAACAATTTCTTGATTTGGCTTACCCTTAGCTGTGGGGTCCAAAGATGGCTCTGCATTCATGGCTTAAGTTCTCAATTATTAACTAATGCCCTAGGAATAAGTTGGAAGTTACAATGCATTTATAGACCTCAGAGTTCAAGGCACTAGAAACAATGAATATGACCTTAAAGGAAACTTTAACTAAAATAAATACCGAGACTGTCCATGGCTAGGTGGGCGTCCTCCACTTTGCTTTCCTTGGAGCAAGATGTAGGCCTTATGTTAAAGGATTTAATACCGTTGAAATATTTAAATGTAGACCACCCCCTTTGGTTCCTAATTTGGGAAGGGTATATTAACAGAAATGTCTAACTACAATCTGCAGGCTTTACAACATATTCTATTATGCACCTGTCCTTTGGTATCCAACACCCACTGGCCTCCTAAAAAAAACTCCACCTGAAGGGTGGGAGCCAAGATGGCAATTGAACAGCAGTGAAACACCACAGTTCTCTCCAACCAAATAGAGCTTAGATTTCAATGCTCTGTTTCTCCAAGTGACCCACAATAAAAAAAAAAAAAAGCGATTACTCAGAGAGATACAGGAAGTGAAAAAAGAAAAGGGAAAAACCTACACAGACAGTAAAGTGGGAAGACCCTTCCCCCACCCCTTGTTGGTGATGGGGCTCCTCGCTGAGCAGTTTAAGTGGTGTGGCTTTGTGCCAGGCTGCTTAAGTGGTCCAGCTCTGGACCCTCTGAGGACCACAAACCCACAAGCATCCCAAGCCTCTCAGAAGACTCTCAAGTGACGGTGCCAACCCAGATAATACAAACAGAAATCTCAGAAGGCAGAGCTGGCACGAAGACTCCCCTCACACTCCCTGGCATGGAGTCTCTGCTTGGCTGGTGCATGTAGCCCAACCCAGTCAGGAGCAGCATCAGCTGTCAGCAGTGACGAACGACCCTAGACTTGAAATGTGGCACCTCTGTCCTGCTGGTGTAAACAGCCTAGCCTAACCTGGAGCAGCAGCAGCGGGCAGTGACAGCAAAACACCCAGACTCCAGGCACAATGACTCTTGGCACTAGCTCACAGGAACAGCCCAGACCAGCCCAGGGCAGCAGCGGTGGCTGGGGCCAAGACAGTTAACAGTGAACAACACCACACCTGTGGCAGTTTGTGCCTCTCCATACTGGCCTGCATAAGTGGCCCAGCCTAGCCCTAGGAAACAGCAGTGGTTAACACCTGACTCGTGGTGAGGTGCCTGGCTTGCATAAGTATCCCAGCTGATCCTGGGGCATTAGCAGCAGGCAGCAGCAGCAAGAGTGGCAGCAACAGCGGCAGCGAACAACTCTGGACCCGTAGTGGGGAGTAGCACCTCTCCATACTGGCTTGCATAAGCAGCCCAGCCCATCCCATGGTTTCAAAGGTATAAACAATCCCAGACTTAAGGCCGGGTGTGGTGCTGAACAACCCCAGAAAAGCTTCATGAACGTTCCTGCCTGGGCTAGCTTTGAACCTGAATACACAGATCTGAGTCTCCTGAGTAGCTAGAATTACAGGCATTCACACCAGCAGGGTCTTATTCTTGCCAACCCCCTAACTTTTTCTAAAATAGATCATTTCTAAGTTCATACAAGGAATTTAAGCAAATACAAAAGGATCGACATAATACCCTGTATTCTATTTGACTATAATGAAATCAAACTAGTTCTCAATAACAAGGCAAATAGTAGAAAAAACTTAAACACATGGAAATTAAACAGCACTCTGTTGAACAATACATGGGTCAAAGAAGAAAATAAAGAATTCGATGAAAATAAGCAGTTCAATGAAAATGAAGATACATCACAAAGAAACCTATGGGACCCAGCGAAAGCAGTCATGAGCGGCAAATTTTTTGGTCTCAGTGAGCACATCAAGAAAACATAGACCAAGTAAACAATCTTATGATGCATCTAAAACTGCTAAAGAAACAACAAAAAAAGAACTTAAAGTTGCTATACAGAAAGAGATAACCGAAATAAGAGCTGAAATTAATGAGATAGAGATTAAGAAAACTATAAATAAAATTAATAAAATAAAAAACCTTTTTTTTTAAAAGTCAATAAAACTGATGGACTACTGGCAAAAGTAACTAACAAAATGAGAGGAGACCCAAATCAATAATATAAGAGATACCATAGGAAAAATTACAACAAATATCCAAGACATTCAATCACAAAGAAATAATCCCAGACTCTAATCACAAAGGAAGGAAAACCTAGCAGAGATGGATGAATTTCTACAGAAATACAAATTGCTATCCACCTCCTCTTTCCTTTTCAGCCATGCTTCTCCACCATGTATGGTGGGGGCATCAGTTCAGTAAATAAACTTCTTTTCTGGCCTGAATATCATGTGGTGTTTTTTCATCGGCTACCTAATGAAACCTGCCTATTTAATATACTTTATATATGATGCCATGACTCGGATGGAGTTTTTGAGTTGGAAATGTTAGAATTTCCAAACCACCCCTCTTCTGCAAACCAAACTGCCTTGAGACACCACGTGAGACTTTTCACCAATAACATTGCTGGCCTTCATATCCACGTCCACACCACTTTTCTACTCTAGTGAGTGAAACTACTCTCTATGGCTCTCTGTTGTTCAATCTCTGTTCAGATGTGGCGCCATGTCAGAGAGCTCCTCTGGCCTTTAGCTGAAAGCCTGGTCACCTCTGAAGTTGAGGATGCTCAGATTTAGACAATTTTTGCCTCTGCAATGGTACATGGTCAGAAGTCTTTTTACTTTCAGGCCCTATTTGCTCTCTGCTATTGTTGAACTTTCTAAATCTCTCCCTTTCTTTTCTACAACTTTTTGGATTGTGTCCTGAAGAGTGTGACATGGGCTGGGTCCTGGGGACCCCCTCTAGGTTCCCTCTCAAAGGCTAGCCAAACTAACCTTGATTTTTTGTTCAGGATGTCTTTGCATTTTTTCAGAAATTCACCATCTAGAGTTCACCATCTTGGCCACAAGTAGGGTTAAGTGTTTGACCCTATCCAACCCTTACCCTTCCACCACGCTTACTACTCCTCCATCCATCTATTCTAATGTGCCTTGCTAACAAGTTGCTCTTTTCACAGACCCTGGTAACTGATTCACAACCATCTGATGTGCTTTTTTAGAAAAGGTGTCTAAACATTGTTGCCAAAATTTTTAGGTTTTTAGTTTTGCCTTTTTTGTTTTGTGTTGTGTAGTCTAGTACTGACTACATGATGCTAAAATATTGGGCATATCTGTGCTAAGATTTTCACATCTAATGAGTTTTTTCATTGCAGAATATTTGGTCAATTCTTGATAAACACCAGGTAAGCTCTAATTAATCTATTTGAACTCCTTGTTGCTTTAATTGGAAATAAAGGGCTTTTGTGGCAAAGATTGCAGTTCAAAGCCAGCCTGGGCTGAAAAATACCTCTGACTCCATATCCCAACTAATCAGCAAAGAACCAGGCTGGAGGCATGGCTCAAGCCTCTTATCTTTAACCAGCAAACACTGCAAGTGGTACTATAAATCAAAGTGGTAGAGTGTTAGCCTTTAGCAGAAGTACTCAGGAACAGTGTCTAGGCCTTTAGTTCAAACCTCCTTGAATACCAACTGGGACAAACCATCCCAGCAATGAGCACCTAGACTCAGCCTGTCTGGGGAACAAGGAAACATGGAGAGGAGTAAGAGGAGATGATATCACATCAGCCACTTTGTGCCTGCCCTTTCAAAATTAACCAGAGCCAGGAGGTCAATAGAAGTAAGAGGACGGCCCATCTAATGTCCATACCTGTCTACCTTTCAACTGCACAGGAATTTATATTCTTGCCTTTGTCATTTGACTTCTTCTCTACCTAGTCGCCAGATGTCAGAAGTAGCTAGGGACATTTCTACCAACATTTTGAGCCCCAAGTCCTTCTTCTTGCCATTTATTTGCTCTCGAGTATTTTTTTCATTCCCCCAATGAATCCTCTCAAGAGACTTCTCCAGACTTCATCCAAGAGACGTGCCTCCTCCAGACTTCATCTAAGGACCCAATACCCAAGTGACAGCTGTTGCCTGCTGCCTTCTCCCAGAGAAGACTACATCTCAGCCTTTTACATCTACTGTCAATGCCCCTTGCAATCAGGAAATAGCCAGAGAGAATCTTCACCTTTTTTCATAAGTATCAAAAGGCTGGAATATAAGGTCTGAACACAGAAACCTCCCTCCCTCTTAGCTAAGTTTCTTCCCACTATCTGTTACATAGTTAACTGGCAGACTTGGAAGCAGTCACCTTCCCCTCCTGCTAGGTCACATACTGGGCCACATCTGTTTAAAGGCCTCCCATCTGAACTTAGGAGGTTCCCAGACACTGAGGTCACCTCTGGATCCAGTGTGGCCACACCTTTCTCCCATCTGGCCACACCTCTTCTTGTCCCTGGCCTAGATAAGTCCTGGCCCAGAGGTGGGTTGCTCCCTTCCTTTTCAGCCATGCTTCTCCACCATGGATTGTGGGGGCAGCAGTTTGGTAAATAAACTTCTTTTCCTGCCTGAAAAAAAAAGAAATAGAATTGCAAAAACAGAACCAAGAAGAAATAACTCAATTAAACATGTCAATAACCTACAATGAGATAGTAGAATAGTCAGAAATCTTCCAACAGGAAAGGCCCAGGACCTGATGCATTCACTACAGAATTATATAAGACCTTTAAGGAGGAACTAATACCCATACTCCTCAAGCTCTTCAGAGAAATAGAAACAGAGGATGTAATCCCAAACTCATTCTATGAAGCCAATATCACAGTCATCCCCAAATCAGGCAAAGACCCAACAAGAAAAACTACACACCAATCTCTTTGATTAAGACAGATGCAAAGCTCCTCAATAAAATTGCAGCCAACAGAAACATATTTAAAAACTCATACATTTTGACCAAGTAGGCTTCATCCCAGAGATGGTTTAACATATGTAAGTCAATAAATGTAATCCAGCACATCAACAGATCCAAAGTCAAGAACCACATGATTATCACCATTGATGCGGAGAGGGTTTTTGAAAAAATTCAGCACTCATTCATGTTAAAAGCTCTGGAATAAAATAGGAATAGAAGGAACATTTCATAAAACAACAAAAGCCTTACATGGCAGATCAAAGGCCAATTTTATACTTAATAGGGAAAAACTACAACCAATTCCCCTAAAAACAGGAACAAGGCAAGGATGCCCACTCACTCCACTCCTCTTCAATATAGTTCTGGAATTCTTAGCCAGAGCAATAAGGCAAGAAAAACACATTAAAGGGATCCACATAGGAGAGGAAGATGATAAACTATCTCTTTTTGCAGATGGCATTATTGTGTAAATTAACGATCCCCACAGCTCCTTCCCAAACTTAGCAGGATACAGAATTAACCCACAAAAATCAATCACCTTTCTGTATAGCAACAATGTACAAGCAGAAAGGGAAATCAAGGAAACAAACCCATTCACAATAACCTCAAAATAAAAGTATGTAGGAATTAACCTAACCAAAGATGTAATGGATCTATTTCATGAAAATTATAAAACCCTAATAAAAGGAATCATAGAGGATACCAGGAAATTTAAAGACTTCCCATGTTCCTGGATAGGCAGAATTATTATGGTGAAAATGGCCAACCTGCCAAAGTTAATAAAGACATTCAATGCAATTTCCATTGAAATTCCAATATCCTAGTATACTGAAATAGTGAATATAGTCCAGAAATTCATATGAAACGTTAAAAGACCTAGCAGAGCCAAAACAATTTTAGGCAAAAGAAAGAATGCAGGAGGGATCATGATACAGGACTTCAATCTCTATTATAAAGCCATAATAACAAAGACAGCTTGGTACTGGCACAAAAAGAGACACGAAAATCAATGAGACAGGATAGAGGAACCACAAATATAGCTGCATATGTACAGTCAATTGATATTTGACAAAGGAGCCAAAGACATACAGAGGAAGAAGCATAACCTCTTCAACTACTGGTGTTGGGAAAACTGGCCACATGCAGAAAAGTAAAAGTGAACCCTACCTATCACATTGCACTAACATCAACTCAAATTGCATTAAAGACCTTAACATCAAGCCTGAAACTCTGAAACTACTGCAGGACCGATTATGTGAGACACTTGAACTTACAGGCACGGGCAGGAACTTTCAGAACAGATTCCCAGGGTCACAACAAATTGGAAAATGGCTCGATAAATGGGACT